>NW_026734295.1:1443000-2164500 GCF_949786415.1 Peromyscus eremicus
CGTCGGTTCCCAGCAAGTACAGTGTATTGGAATGAAGAGGATCTTCTGTTCTTGTCTGTTTCCTAAGCACAATTGAACTAGATATGGCCGTGTGTGTAGGAAGCACAGTTCTTTTTTTCTGAGCAAGCTCACGTTTTGGACCCCATAGGAAACACAGTAGAGTAGAAGAGTGCTCTTTTCTCAAAAGCAGAGTGTGTTTCTTGTAAGGCGAGCCAGCGTTTGTTTCTCAGTCCTAAGTGGAGTTGAATCACATGCAGTTTCTGGTCCTATGAGCAAGAGTTGATTTCTGGTAAGGAATGTCACTATTGCCCTCCCATTGCCATACACAGTGCAAATAGCACTCACGTCTGTTCCCAGCAAGTACAGTGTATTGGACTGAAGAGGAGCTACTGTTCTTGTCAGTTTCCTAAGCAGAGTTGAACTAATTGTGGCCCGTGTTTGTAGATAGCATAGTTCTTTTGTTCTGAGCAAGCTCACGTTTTGGACCCCATAGGAAACACAGTAGAGTAGAAGAGTGCTCTTTTCTCAAAAGCAGAGTGTGTTTCTTGTAAGGCGAGCTAGTGTTTGTTTCTCAGTCCTAAATGGAGTTGAATCACATGCATTTTCTGGTCCTACGAGCAAGAGTTGTTTTCTGGTAAGGAAAGTCACTATTGTGCTCCCATTGCCATACACAGTGCAAATAGCACTCGCCTCTGTTCCCAGCAAGTACAGTGCATTGGACTGAAGAGGAGCTACTGTTCTTATCAGTTTCCTAAGCAGAGTTGAACTAGATATGGCCCGTGTGTTTAGGAATCACAGTTCTTTTGTTCTGAGCAAGCTCACTGTTCTTTCCCTATAGGAAACACAGTAGAGTAGAAGAGTGCTCTTTTCTCAAAAGCAGAGTGTGTTTCTTGTAAGGTGAGCTAGTGTTTGTTTCTCAGTCCTAAATGGAGTTGAATCACATGCAGTTTCTGGTCCTATGTGCAAGAATTGTTTTCTGGTAAGGAAAGTCACCATTGCGCTCCCATTGCCATACACAGAGCAAATAACACTGGCATCTTTCCCAGCATGTACTGTGTATTGGACTGAAGAGGATCTACTGTTCTTGTCTGTTTCCTAAGCAGAATTGAACTAGATATGGCCGTGTGTGTAGGAGGCACAGTTCTTTTATTCTGAGCAAGCTCACTGTTCAGACCCCATAGGAAACACAGTAGAGTAGAAGAGTGCTCTTTTCTCAAAAGCAGAGTGTGTTTCTTGTAAGGCGAGCCATCGTTTGTTTCTCAGTCCTCAATGGAGTTGAATCACCTGCAGTTTCTGGTCCTACAAGCAAGAGTAGTTTTTTGGTAAGAAGATTCACTATTGTGCTCCCATTTTCAAACACAGGGCAAATAGCACTGGCGTCTGTTCCCAGCATGTACAGTGTATTGGACTGAAGAGGATCTACTGTTCTTGTCATTTTCCTAAACAGAATTGAACTAGATATGGTCGTGTGTAGGAAGCACAGTTCTTTTGTTCTGAGCAAGCTCACTGTTCAGACCCCATAGGAAATACAGTAGAGTAGAAAAGTGCTCTTTTCTCAAAAGCAGAGTGTGTTTCTTGTAAGGAGAGCTTGTTTTTGTTTCCCTGTCAGAAATGGAGTTGAATCCCATGCAGTTTCTGGTCCTACGAGCAAGAGTTGTTTTCTGTTAAGGAAAGTCACTATTGCGCTCCACTTGTCATACACAGGGCAAATAGCACTGGCGTCGGTTCCCAGCATGTACAGTGTATTGGACTGAAGAGGATCTACTATTCTTGTCTGTTTTCTAAGCAGAATTGAACTAGATATGGCCGTGTGTGTAGGAAGCACAGTTCTTTTGTTCTGAGCAAGCTCACATTCGGACCCCATAGGAAACACACTAGAGTAGAAGAGTGCTCTTTTCTCAAAAGCAGAGTGTGTTTCTGGTAAGGCGAGCCAGTGTTTGTTTCTCAGTCCTAAATGGAGTTGAGTCACATGCAGTTTCTGGTCCTATGAGCAAGAGTTGTTTTCTGGTAAGGAAAGTCACTATTGCCCTCCCATTGCCATACACAGTGCAAAAAGCAATTGCGTCTGTTCCCAGCAAGTACAGTGTATTGGACTGAAGAGGAGCTAATGTTCTTGTCAGTTTCCTAAGCAGAGTTTAACTAGATATGGCCCGTGTTTGTAGGAAGCATAGTTCTTTTGTTCTGAGCAAGCTCACGTTTCAGACCCCATAGGAAACACAGTAGAGTAGAAGAGTGCTGTTTTCTCAAAAGTAGAGTGTGTTTCTTGTAAGGCGAGCTAGCGATTGTTTCCCAGTCCTAAATGGAGTTGAATCACATGCAGTTTCTTGTCCTACGAGCAAGAGTAGTTTTCTGGTAAGAAGAGTCACTATTTTGCTCCCATTGCCATACACAGTGCAAAAAGCAATTGCGTCTGTTCCCAGCAAATACAATGTATTGGACTGAAGAGGAGCTACTGTTCTTGTCAGTTTCCTAAGCAGAGTTGAACTAGATATGTCGCCTGTGTGTTGGAAGCACAGTTCTTTGGTTCTGAGCAAGCTCACTTTTCGGACCCATAGGAAACACAGTAGAGTAGAAGAGTGCTCTTTTCTCAAAAGTGGAGTGTGTTTCTTGTAAGGCGAACTAGCGTTTGTTTCCCAGTCTATATGGAGTTGAGTCACATGTAGTTTCTGGTCCTATGAGCAACAGTTGTTTTCTTAAGGAAAGTCACTATTGTGCTCCCATTGCCATACACAGTGCAAATAGCACTCGCGTCTGTTCCCAGTAAGTACAGTGTATTTGACTGAAGAGGAGCTACTGTTCCTGTCAGTTTCATAAGCAGAGTTGAACTATGTATGGCACGTGTGTGTAGGAAGCACAGTTCTTTTGTTCTGAGCAAGCTCACTGTTCGGACCCCATAGGAAACACAGTAGAGTAGAAGAGTACCCTTTTCTCAAAAGCAGAGTGTGTTTCTTGTAAGGCGAGCTAGCGATTGTTTCCCAGTCCTAAATGGAGTTGAATCACATGCAGTTTCTGGTCCTACGAGCAAGAGTTGTTTTCTGGTAAGAAGAGTCACTATTTTGCTCCCTTTGCCATACAGAGTGCAAAAAGCAATTGCGTCTGTTCCCAGCAAGTACAGTGTATTGGGCTGAAGAGGAGCTACTGTTCTTATCAGTTTCTAAGAGCAGAGTTGAACTAGATATGGCCCGTGTGTGTAGGAATCACAGTTCTTTTGTTCAAAGCAAGCTCACTGTTCTTTCCCTATAGGAAACACAGTAGAGTAGAAGTGTGCTCTCTTCTCAAAAGCAGAGTGTGTTTCTTGTAAGGCGAGCTAGTGTTTGTTTCTCAGTCCTAAATGGAGTTGAATCACATGCAGTTTCTGGTCCTATGAGCAAGAGTTGTTTTCTGGTAAGGAAAGTCACTATTGCGCTCCCATTGCCATACACAGTGCAAATAGCACTTGTGTTTGTTCCCAGCAAGTACAGTGTATTGGACTGAAGAGGAGCTACTGTTCTTATCAGTTTCCTAAGCAGAGTTGAACTAGATATGGCCCGTGTGTGTAGGAATCACAGTTCTTTTGTTCTGAGCAAGCTCACTGTTCTTTCCCTATAGGAAACACAGTAGAGTAGAAGAGTGCTCTTTTCTCAAAAGCAGAGTGTGTTTCTTGTAAGGCGAGCTAGTGTTTGTTTCCCAGTCCTAAATGGAGTTGAATCACATGCAGTTTCTGGTCCTACAAGCAAGAGTAGTTTTCTGGTAAGAATAGTCACTATTGTGCTCCTATTTTCAAACACAGGGCAAATAGCACTGGCGTCTGTTCACAGCATGTACAGTGTATTGGACTGAAGAGGATCTACTGTTCTTGTCAGTTTCCTAAACACAATTGAACTAGACATTTTCGTGTGTGTAGGAAGCACAGTTCTTTTGTTCTGAGCAAGCTCACTGTTCGGACCACATAGGAAATACAGTAGAGTAGAAGAGTGCTCTTTTCTCAAAAGCAGAGTGTGTTTCTTGTAAGGCGAGCTAGCGTTTGTTTCCCAGTCCTATAGGGAGTTGAGTCACATGTAGTTTCTGGGCCTATGAGCAAGAGTTGTTTTCTGGTAAGGAAAGTCACTATTGCCCTCCCATTGCCATACACAGTGCAAATAGCACTCGCGTCTGTTACCAGTAAGTACAGTGTATTGGACTGAAGAGGAGCTACTGTTCCTGTCAGTTTCATAAGCAGAGTTGAACTATGTATGGCACGTGTGTGTAGGAAGCACAGTTCTTTTGTTCTGAGCAAGCTCACTGTTCGGACCCCATAGGAAACACAGTAGAGTAGAAGACTGCCCTTTTCTCAAAAGCAGAGTGTGTTTCTTGTAAGGCGAGCTAGCGATTGTTTCCCAGTCCTAAAGGGAGTTGAATCACATGCAGTTTCTGGTCCTACGAGCAAGAGTTGTTTTCTGGTTAGAAGAGTCACTATTTTGCTACCTTTGCCATACACAGTGCAAAAAGCAATTGCGTCTGTTCCCAGCAAGTACAGTGTATTAGGCTGAAGAGGAACTACTGTTCTTATCAGTTTCCTAAGCAGAGTTGAACTAGATATGGCCCGTGTGTTTAGGAATCACAGTTCTTTTGTTCAAAGCAAGCTCACTGTTCTTTCCCTATAGGAAACACAGTAGAGTAGAAGAGTGCTCTTTTCTCAAAAGCAGAGTGTGTTTCTTGTAAAGCGAGCTAGTGTTTGTTTCTCAGTCCTAAATGGAGTTGAATCACATGCAGTTTCAGGTCCTACGAGCAAGAGTTGTTTTCTGGTAAGGAAAGTCACTATTGCGCTCCCATTGCCATACACAGTGCAAATAGCACTCGCGTCTGTTCCCAGCAAGTACAGTGTATTGGACTGAAGAGGAGATACTGTTCTTATCACTTTCCTAAGCAGAGTTGAACTAGATATGGCCCGTGTGTGTAGGAATCACAGTTCTTTTGTTCTGAGCAAGCTCACTGTTCTTTCCCTAAAGGAAACACAGTAGAGTAGAAGAGTGCTCTTTTCTCAAAAGCAGAGTGTGTTTCTTGTAAGGCGAGCTAGTGTTTGTTTCCCAGTCCTAAATGGAGTTGAATCACATGCAGTTTCTGGTCCTACAAGCAAGAGTAGTTTTCTGGTAAGAATAATCACTATTGTGCTCCCATTTTCAAACACAGGGCAAATAGCACTGTCGTCTGTTCCCAGCATGTACAGTGTATTGGACTGAAGAGGATCTACTGTTCTTGTCATTTTCCTAAACATAATTGAACTAGATATGGTCATGTGTGTAGGAAGCACAGTTCTTTTGTTCTGAGCAAGCTCACTGTTCAGACCCCATAGGAAATACAGTAGAGTAGAAGAGTGCTCTTTTCTCAAAAGCCGAGTGTGTTTCTTGTAAGGAGAGCTTGTGTTTGTTTCCCAGTCCTAAATGGAGTTGAATCCCATGCAGTTTCTGGTCCTACGAGAAAGTGTTGTTTTCTGGTAAGGAAAGACACTATTGCGCTCCCAATGTCATACACAGGGCAAATAGCACTGGCGTCGGTTCCCAGCAAGTACAGTGTATTGGAATGAAGAGGATCTTCTGTTCTTGTCTGTTTCCTAAGCACAATTGAACTAGATATGGCCGTGTGTGTAGGAAGCACAGTTCTTTTTTTCTGAGCAAGCTCACGTTTTGGACCCCATAGGAAACACAGTAGAGTAGAAGAGTGCTCTTTTCTCAAAAGCAGAGTGTGTTTCTTGTAAGGCGAGCCAGCGTTTGTTTCTCAGTCCTAAGTGGAGTTGAATCACATGCAGTTTCTGGTCCTATGAGCAAGAGTTGATTTCTGGTAAGGAATGTCACTATTGCCCTCCCATTGCCATTCACAGTGCAAATAGCACTCACGTCTGTTCCCAGCAAGTACAGTGTATTGGACTGAAGAGGAGCTACTGTTCTTGTCAGTTTCCTAAGCAGAGTTGAACTAATTGTGGCCCGTGTTTGTAGGAAGCATAGTTCTTTTGTTCTGAGCAAGCTCACGTTTTGGACCCCATAGGAAACACAGTAGAGTAGAAGAGTGCTCTTTTCTCAAAAGCAGAGTGTGTTTCTTGTAAGGCGAGCTAGTGTTTGTTTCTCAGTCCTAAATGGAGTTGAATCACATGCAGTTTATGGTCCTACGAGCAAGAGTTGTTTTCTGGTAAGGAAAGTCACTATTGTGCTCCCATTGCCATACACAGTGCAAATAGCACTCGCCTCTGTTCCCAGCAAGTACAGTGCATTGGACTGAAGAGGAGCTACTGTTCTTATCAGTTTCCTAAGCAGAGTTGAACTAGATATGGCCCGTGTGTTTAGGAATCACAGTTCTTTTGTTCTGAGCAAGCTCACTGTTCTTTCCCTATAGGAAACACAGTAGAGTAGAAGAGTGCTCTTTTCTCAAAAGCAGAGTGTGTTTCTTGTAAGGTGAGCTAGTGTTTGTTTCTCAGTCCTAAATGGAGTTGAATCACATGCAGTTTCTGGTCCTATGTGCAAGAATTGTTTTCTGGTAAGGAAAGTCACTATTGCGCTCCCATTGCCATACACAGAGCAAATAACACTGGCATCTTTCCCAGCATGTACTGTGTATTGGACTGAAGAGGATCTACTGTTCTTGTCTGTTTCCTAAGCAGAATTGAACTAGATATGGCCGTGTGTGTAGGAGGCACAGTTCTTTTATTCTGAGCAAGCTCACTGTTCAGACCCCATAGGAAACACAGTAGAGTAGAAGAGTGCTCTTTTCTCAAAAGCAGAGTGTGTTTCTTGTAAGGCGAGCCATCGTTTGTTTCCCAGTCCTAAATGGAGTTGAATCACATGCAGTTTCTGGTCCTATGAGCAAGAGTTGTTTTCTGGTAAGGAAAGTCACTATTGCCCTTGCGTTGCCATACACAGTGCAAATAGCACTCGCCTCTGTTCCCAGCAAGTACAGTGTATTGGACTGAAGAGGAGCTACTGTTCTTGTCAGTTTCCTAAGCAGAGTTGAACTAGATATGGCCCGTGTTTGTAGGAAGCATAGATCTTTTGTTCTGAGCAAGCTCACTCTTTGGACCCAATAGGAAACACAGTAGAGTAGAAGAGTGCCCTTTTCTCAAAAGCAGAGTGTGTTTCCTGTAAGGCGAGCTAGCGATTGTTTCCCAGTCCTAAATGGAGTTGAATCACATGCAGTTTCTTTTCCTACAAGCAAGAATTGTTTTCTGGAAAAAAGAGTCACTATTGTGCTCCCATTTTCAAACACAGGGCAAATAGCACTGGCGTCTGTTCCCAGCATGTACAGTGTATTGGACTGAAGAGGATCTACTGTTCTTGTCAGTTTCCTAAACAGAATTGAACTAGATATGGTCGTGTGTGTAGGAAGCACAGTTCTTTTGTTCTGAGCAAGCTCACTGTTCAGACCCCATAGGAAATACATTAGAGTAGAAGAGTGCTCTTTTCTCAAAAGCAGAGTGTGTTTCTTGTAAGGCGAGCTTGTGTTTGTTTCCCAGTCAGAAATGGAGTTGAATCCCATGCAGTTTCTGGTCCTATGAGCAAGAGTTGTTTTCTGGAAAGGAAAGTCACTATTGCGCTTCCATTGTCATACACAGGGCAAATAGCACTGGCGTCGGTTCCCAGCATGTACAGTGTATTTGACTGAAGAGGATCTACTGTCTTGTCTGTTTCCTAAGCAGAATTGAACTAGATATTGTTGTGTGTGTAGGAAGCACAGCTCTTTTGTTCTGAGCAAGCTCACTGTTCGGACCCCATAGGAAACACAGTAGAGTAGAAGAGTGCTCTTTTCTCAAAAGCAGAGTGTGTTTCTTGTAAGGCGAGCCAGTGTTTGTTTCTCAGTCCTAAATGGAGTTGAATCACATGCAGTTTCTGGT
Organism: Peromyscus eremicus; assembly: GCF_949786415.1. Lineage (NCBI taxonomy): Eukaryota > Metazoa > Chordata > Mammalia > Rodentia > Cricetidae > Peromyscus > Peromyscus eremicus. The sequence continues at coordinate 1,450,838 of NW_026734295.1, forward strand.
CCTATGAGCAAGAGTTGTTTTCTGGTAAGGAAAGTCACTATTGCCCTCCCATTGCCATACATAGTGCAAAAAGCAATTGCGTCTGTTCCGAGCAAGTACAGTGTATTGGACTGAAAAGGAGCTACTGTTCTTATCAGTTTCCTAAGCATAGTTGAACTAGATATGGACCGTGTGTGTAGGAAGCCCAATTCTTTGGTTCTGAGCAAGCTCACTTTTCGGACCCAATAGGAAACACAGTAGAGTAGAAGAGTGCTCTTTTCTCAAAAGTGGAGTGTGTTTCTTGTAAGGCGAGGTAGCGTTTGTTTCCCAGTCCTATATGGAGTTGAGTCACATGTAGTTTCTGGGCCTATGAGCAAGAGTTGTTTTCTGGTAAGGAAAGTCACTATTTTGCTCCCATTGCCATACACAGTGCAAAAAGCAATTGCGTCTGTTCCCAGCAAGTACAGTGTATTGGACTGAAGAGGAGCTACTGTTCTTGTCAGTTTCCAAAGCAGAGTTTAACTAGATATGGCCCGTGTTTGTAGGAAGCATAGTTCTCTTGTTCTGAGCAAGCTCACGATTCAGACCCCATAGGAAACACAGTAGAGTAGAAGAGTGCTGTTTTCTCAAAAGCAGAGTGTGTTTCTTGTAAGGCGAGCTAGCGAATGTTTCCCAGTCCTAAATGGAGTTGAATCACATGCAGTTTCTTGTCCTACGAGCAAGAGTTGTTTTCTGGTAAGAAGAGTCACTATTGCGCTCCCATTGCCATACACAGTGCAAAAAGCACTCGCGTCTGTTCCCAGCAAGTACAGTGTATTGGACTGAAGAGGAGCTACTGTTCTTGACAGTTTCCTAAGCAGAGTTGAACTAGATATGGCCCGTGTGTGTAGGAAGCACAGTTCTTTTGTTCTGAGCAAGCTCACTGTTCTTTCCCTATAGGAAACACAGTAGAGTAGAAGAGTGCTCTTTTCTCAAAAGCAGAGTGTGTTTCTTGTAAGGCGAGCTTGTGTTTGTTTCCCAGTCAGAAATGGAGTTGAATCCCATGCAGTTTCTGGTCCTACGAGCAAGAGTTGTTTTCTGGTAAGGAAAGTCACTATTGCGCTTCCATTGTCATACACAGGGCAAATAGCACTGGCGTCGGTTCCCAGCATTTACAGTGTATTTGACTGAAGAGGATCTACTGTTCTTGTCTGTTTCCTAAGCAGAATTGAACTAGATATTGTTGTTTGTGTAGGAAGCACAGTTCTTTTGTTCTGAGCAAGCTCACTGTTCGGACCCCATAGGAAACACAGTAGAGTAGAAGAGTGCTCTTTTCTCAAAAGCAGAGTGTGTTTCTTGTAAGGCGAGCCAGTGTTTGTTTCTCAGTCCTAAATGGAGTTGAATCACATGCAGTTTCTGGTCCTATGAGCAAGAGTTGTTTTCTGGTAAGGAAAGTCACTATTGCCCTCCCATTGCCATACATAGTGCAAAAAGCAATTGCGTCTGTTCCGAGCAAGTACAGTGTATTGGACTGAAAAGGAGCTACTGTTCTTATCAGTTTCCTAAGCATAGTTGAACTAGATATGGACCGTGTGTGTAGGAAGCACAATTCTTTGGTTCTGAGCAAGCTCACTTTTCGGACCCAATAGGAAACACAGTAGAGTAGAACAGTGCTCTTTTCTCAAAAGTGGAGTGTGTTTCTTGTAAGGCGTGGTAGCGTTTGTTTCCCAGTCCTATATGGAGTTGAGTCACATGTAGTTTCTGGGCCTATGAGCAAGAGTTGTTTTCTGGTAAGGAAAGTCACTATTGGGCTCCCATTGCCATACACAGTGCAAATAGCACTCGCGTCTGTTCCCAGTAAGTACAGTGTATTGGACTGAAGAGGAGCTACTGTTCCTGTCAGTTTCATAAGCAGAGTTGAACTATGTATGGCCCGTGTCTGTAGGAAGCACAGTTCTTTTGTTCTGATCAAGCTCACTGTTCAGATCCCATAGGAAATACAGTAGAGTAGAAGAGTGCTCTTTTCTCAAAAGCAGAGTGTGTTTCTTGTAAGGCGAGCTTTTGTTTGTTTCCCAGTCAGAAATGGAGTTGAATCCCATGCAGTTTCTGGTCCTACGAGCCAGAGTTGTTTTCTGGTAAGGAATGTCACTATTGCGCTCCCATTGTCATACACAGGGCAAATAGCCCTGGCGTCAGTTCCCAGCATGTACAGTGTATTGGACTGAAGAGGATCTACTGTTCTTGTCTGTTTCCTAAGCAGAATTGAACTAGATATGGCCGTGTGTGTAGGAAGCACAGTTCTTTTGTTCTGAGCAAGCTCACTGTTCGGACCCCACAGGAAACACAGTAGAGTAGAAGAGTGCTCTTTTCTCAAAAGCAGAGTGTGTTTCTTGTAAGGCGAGCCAGCGTTTGTTTCTCAGTCCTAAATGGAGTTGAATCACATGCAGTTTCTGGTCCTATGAGCAAGAGTTGTTTTCTGGTAAGGGAAGTCACTATTGCCCTCCCATTGCCATACACAGTGCAAAAAGCAATTGCGTCTGTTCCCAGCAAGTACAGTGTATTGGACTGAAGAGGAGCTACTGTTCTTGTCAGTTTCCTAAGCAGAGTTTAACTAGATATGGCCCATGTTTGTAGGAAGCATAGTTCTTTTGTTCTGAGCAAGCTCACGTTTCAGACTCCATAGGAAACACTGTAGAGTAGAAGAGTGCTCTTTTCTCAAAAACAGAGTGTGTTTCTTGTAAGGAGAGCCAGCGTTTGTTTCTCAGTCCTAAATGGAGTTGAATCACATGCAGTTTCTGGTCCTATTATCAAGAGTTGTTTTCTGGTAAGGAAAGTCATTATTGCCCTCCCATTGCCATACACAGTGCAAATAGCACTCGCGTCTTTTCCCAGTAAGTACAGTGTATTGGACTGAAGAGGAGCTACTGTTCTTGTCAGTTTCCTAAGCAGAGTTGAACTAGATATGGCCCGTGTTTGTAGGAAGCATAGTTCTTTTGTTCTGAGCAAGCTCACTGTTCGGACCCCACAGGAAACACAGTATAGTAGAAGAGTGTTCTTTTCTCAAAAGCAGAGTTTGTTTCTTGTAAGTCGAGCTAGCGATTGTTTCCCAGTCCTAAATGGAGTTGAATCACATGCAGTTTCTTGTCCTACAAGCAAGAGTTGTTTTCTGGTAAGAAGAGTCACTATTTTGCTCCCATTGCCATACACAGTGCAAAAAGCAATTGTGTCTGTTCCCAGCAAGTACAGTGTATTGGACTGAAGAGGAGCTACTGTTCTTATCAGTTTCCTAAGCAGAGTTGAACTAGATATGGACCGTCAGTGTAGGAATCACAGTTCTTTTGTTCTGAGCAAGCTCACTCTTCTTTCCCTATAGGAAACACAGTAGAGAAGAAGAGTGCTCTTTTCTCAAAAGCAGAGTGTGTTTCTTGTAAGGCGAGCTAGTGTTGTTTCTCAGTCCTAAATGGAGTTGAATCACATGCAGTTTCTGGTCCTACGAGCAAGAGTTGTTTTCTGATAAGGAAAGTCACTAATGCGCTCCCATTGCCATACACAGTGCAAATAGCACTCGCGTCTGTTCCCAGCAAGTACAGTGTATTGGAATGAAGAGGAGCTACTGTTCTTATCAGTTTCCTAAGCAGAGTTGAACTAGATATGGCCGTGTGTGTAGGAAACACAGTTATTTTATTATGAGCAAGCTCACTGTTCTTTCCCTATAGGAAACACAGTAGAGTAGAAAAGTGCTCTTTTCTCAAAAGCAGAGTGTGTTTCTTGTAAGGCGAGCTAGTGTTTGTTTCTCAGTCCTAATTGGAGTTGAATCACATGCAGTTTCTGGTCCTACGAGCAAGAGTTGTTTTCTGATAAGGAAAGTCACTATTGCCCTCCCATTGCCATACACAGTGCAAATAGCACTCGCGTCTGTTCCCAGCAAGTACAGTGTATTGGACTGAAGAGGATCTACTGTTCTTGTCCGTTTCCTAAACAGAATTGAACTAGATATGATCCTGTGTGTAGGAAGCACAGTTCTTTTGTTCTGAGCAAGCTCAATGTTCAGACCCTATAGGAAATACAGTAGAGTAGAAGAGTGCTCTTTTCTCAAAAGCAGAGTGTGTTTCTTGTAAGGCGATCTTGTGTTTGTTTCCCAGTCAGAAATGGAGTTGAATCCCATGCAGTTTCTGGTCCTACGAGCAAGAGTTGTTTTCTGGTAAGGAAAGTCACTATTGCGCTCCCATTGTCATACACAGGGCAAATAGCACTGGCATCGGTTCCCAGCAAGTACAGTGTATTGGACTGAAGAGGATCTACTGTTCTTGTCTGTTTCCTAAGCAGAATTGAACTAGATATGGCCGTGTGTGTAAGAAGCACAGTTCTTTTGTTCTGAGCAAGCTCACGTTTCGGACCCCATAGGAAACACAGTAGAGTAAAAGAGTGCTCTTTTCTCAAAAGCAGAGTGTGTTTCTTGTAAGGCGAGCCAGCATTTGTTTCTCAGTCCTAAATGGAGTTGAATCACATGCAGTTTCTGGTCCTATGAGCAAGAGTTGTTTTCTGGTAAGGAAAGTCACTATGGCGCTCCCATTGCCATACACAGAGCAAATAGCACTGTCGTCTGTTTTCAGCAAGTACAGTGTATTGGACTGAAGAAGAGCAACTGTTCATTTCAGTTTCCTAAGCAGAGTTGAACTAGATATGGCCCGTGTTTGTAGGAAGCATAGTTCTTTTGTTCTGAGCAAGCTCACTGTTCGGACCCCATAGGAAACACAGTAGAGTAGAAGAGTGCTCTTTTCTCAAAAGCGGAGTGTGTTTCTTGTAAGGCGAGCTAGTGTTTGTTTCCCAGTCCTATATGGAGTTGAGTCACATGCAGTTTCTGGTCCTACAAGCAAGAGTTGTTTTCTGGTAAGGAAAGTAACTATTTAGCTCCCATTGTCAACACAGGGCAAATAGCACTGGCGTCTGTTCCCAGCAAGTACAGTGTAATGGACTGAAGAGGAGCAACTGTTCTTGTCAGTTTCCTAAGCAGAGTTGAACTAATTATGGCCCGTGTTTGTAGGAAGCATAGTTCTTATGTTCTGAGCAAGCTCATGTTTCGGACCCCATAGGAAACACAGTAGAGTAGAAGAGTGCCCTTTTCTCAAAAGCAGAGTGTGTTTCTTGTAAGTCGAGCTAGCGATTGTTTCCCAGTCCTAAATGGAGTTGAATCACATGCAGTTTCTTGTCCTACAAGCAAGAGTTGTTTTCTGGTAAGAAGAGTCACTATTTTGCTCCCATTGACATCCACAGTGCAAAAAACAATTGCGTCTGTTCCCAGCAAGTACAGTGTATTGGACTGAAAGGGAGCTACTGTCCTTATCAGTTTCCTAAGCAGAGTTGAACTAGATATGGCCCGTGTGTGTTGGAATCACAGTTCTTTTGTTCTGAGCAAGCTCACTGTTCTTTCCCTATTGGAAACACAGTAGTGTAGAAGAGTGCTCTTTTCTCAAAAGCAGAGTGTGTTTCTTGTAAGGCGAGCCAGTGTTTGTTTCTCAGTCCTAAATGGAGTTGAATCACATGCAGTTTCTGGTCCTATGAGCAAGAGTTGTTTTCTGGTAAGGAAAGTCACTATTGCCCTCCCATTGCCATAGACAGTGCAAATAGCACTCGCGTCTGTTCCCAGCAAGTACAGTGTATTGGACTGAAGAGGAGCTACTGTTCTTATCAGTTTCCTAAGCAGAGTTGAACTAGATATGGCCCGTGTGTGTAGGAATCACAGTTCTTTTGTTCTGAGCAAGCTCACTGTTCTTTCCCTATAGGAAACACAGTAGAGTAGAAGAGTGCTCTTTTCTCAAAAGCAGAGTGTGTTTCTTGTAAGGCGAGCTAGTGTTTGTTTCCCAGTCCTAAATGGAGTTGAATCACATACAGTTTCTGGTTCTACAAGCAAGAGTAGTTTTCTGGTAAGAAGAGTCACTATTATGCTCCCATTTTCCAACACAGGACAAATAGCACTGGCGTCTGTTCCCAGAATGTACAGTGTATTGTACTGAAGAGGATCTACTGTTCTTAAGAGTTTCCTAAACAGAATTGACCTAGATATGGTCGTGTGTGTAGGTAGCACAGTTCTTTTGTTCTGAGCAAGCTCACTGTTCAGACCCCATAGGAAATACAGTAGAGTAGAAGAGTGCTCTATTCTCAAAAGCAGAGTGTGTTTCTTGTAAGGCGAGCTTGTGTTTGTTTCCCAGTCAGAAATGGAGTTAAATCCCATGCAGTTTCTGGACCTACGAGCAAGAGTTGTTTTCTGGTAAGGAAAGTCACTATTGCTCTCCCATTGTCATACACAGGACAAATAGCACTGGCATCGGTTCCCAGCATGTACAGTGTATTGGACTGAAGAGGATCTACTGTTCTTGTCTGTTTCCTAAGCAGAATTGAACTAGATATGGCCGTGTGTGTAGGAAGCACAGTTCTTTTGTTCTGAGCAAGCTCACGTTTCGGACGCCATAGGAAACAGAGTAGAGTAGAAGAGTGCTCTTTTCTCAAAAACAGATTGTGTTTCTTGTAAGGCGAGCCAGCGTTTGTTTCTCAGTCCTAAATGGAGTTGAATCACATGCAGTGTCTGGTCCTATGAGCAAGAGTTGTTTTCTGGTAAGGAAAGTCACTATTGCCCTCCCATTGCCATACACAGTGCAAAAAGCACTCGCGTCTGTTCCCAGCAAGTACAGTGTATTGGAATGAAGAGGAGCTACTGTTCTTATCAGTTTCCTAAGCAGAGTTGAACTAGGTATGGCCCGTGTGTGTAGGAATCACAGTTCTTTTGTTCTGAGCAAGCTCACTGTTCTTTCCCTATAGGAAACACAGTAGAGTAAAAGAGTGCTCTTTTCTCAAAAGCAGAGTTTGTTTCTTGTAAGTCGAGCTAGCGATTGTTTCCCAGTCCAAAATGGAGTTGAATCACATGCAATTTCTTGTCCTACAAGCAAGAGTTGTCTTCTGGTAAGAAGAGTCACTTTTGCTCCCATTGCCATACACAGTGCAAAAAGCAATTGCGTCTGTTCCCAGCAAGTACAGTGTATTAGACTGAAGAGGAGCTACTGTTCTTATCAGTTTCCTAAGCAGAGTTGAACTAGATATGGCCCGTGTGTGTAGGAATCACACTTCTTTTGTTCTGAGCAAGCTCACTGTTCGGACCCCATAGAAAACACAGTGGAGTAGAAGAGTGCTTTTTCTCAAAAGCTGAGTGTGTTTCTTGTAAGGCGAGCTACCGTTTGTTTCCCAGTCCTATATGGAGTTCAGTCACATGCAGTTTCTGGTCCAGCAAGCAAGAGTTGTTTTCTGGTAAGGAAAGTCACTATTGCCCTCCTATTGCCATACACAGTGCAAATAGCACTCGCGTCTGTTCCCAGCAAGTACAGTGTATTGGACTGAAGAGGACCTATTGTTCTTGTCAGTTTCCTAAGCAGAGTTGAACTAATTATGGCCCGTGTTTGTAGGAATCACAGTTCTTTTGTTCTTAGCAAGCTCACTGTTCGGACCCCATAGAAAACACAGTAGAGTAGAGGAGTGCTCTTTTCTCAAAAGCAGAGTGTGTTTCTTGTAAGGCGAGGTAGTGTTTGTTTCCCAGTCCTAAATGGAGTTGAATCACATGCAGTTTCTGGTCCTACAAGCAAGAGTAGTATTCTGTTATGAAGAGTCACTATTGTGCTCCCATTTTCAAACACAGGGCAAATAGCACTGGCGTCTGTTCCCAGCATGTACAGTGTATTGGACTGAAGAGGATCTACTGTTCTTGTCAGTTTCCTAAACAGAATTGAACTAGATATGGTAGTGTGTGTAGGAAGCACAGTTCTTTTGTTTTGAGCAAGCTCACTAGTCAGACCCCATAGGAACTACAGTAGAGCAGAAGAGTGCTCTTTTCTCAAAAGCAGACTGTGTTTCTTGTAAGGCGAGCTTGTGTTTGTTTCCCAGTCAGAAATGGAGTTGAATCCCATGCAGATTCTGGTCCTACAAACAAGAGTAGTTTTCTGGTAAGAAGAGTCACTATTGTGCTCCCACTTTCAAACACAGGGCAAATAGCACTGGCGTCTGTTCCCAGCATGTACAGTGTATTGGACTGAAGAGGATCTACTGTTCTTGTCAGTTTCCTAAACAGAATTGAACTAGATATGGTAGTGTGTGTAGGAAGCACAGTTCTTTTGTTCTGAGCAAGCTCACTGTTTAGACCCCATAATAAACACAGTAGAGTAGAAGAGTGCTCTTTTCTCAAAAGCAGAGTGTGTTTCTTGTAAGGCGAGCTTGTGTTTGTTTCCCAGTCAGAAATGGAGTCGAATCACATGCAGTTTCTGGTCTTATGAGCAAGAGTTGTTTTCTGGTAAGGAAAGTCACTATTGCGCTCCCATTGCCATACACAGTGCAAAAAGCAATTGCGTCTGTTCCCAGCAAGTACAGAGTATTGGACTAAAGAGGAGCTACTGTTCTTGTCTGTTTCCTAAGCAGAGTTGAACTAATTATGGCTAGTGTTTGTAGGAAACATAGTTCTTTTGTTCTGAGCAAGCTCACGTTTCGGACCCCATAGGAAACACAGTAGAGTAGAAGAGTGCCCTTTTCTCAAAAGCAGAGTTTGTTTCTTGTAAGTCGAGCTAGCGATTGTTTCCCAGTCCAAAATGGAGTTGAATCACATGCAGTTTCTTGTACTACAAGCAAGAGTTGTCTTCTGGTAAGAAGAGTCACTATTTTGCTCCCATTGCCATACAAAGTGCAAAAAGCAATTGCGTCTGTTCCCAGCAAGTACAGTGTATTGTACTGAAGAGGAGCTACTGTTCCTGTCAGTATCATAAGAGGAGTTGAACTAGATATGGCCCGTGTGTGTAGGAATCACAATTCTTTTGTTCTGAGCAAGCTCACTGTTCGGACCCCATAGAAAACACAGTAGAGTAGAAGAGTGCTCTTTTCTCAAAAGCGGAGTGTGTTTCTTGTAAGGCGAGCTACCGTTTGTTTCCCAGTCCTATATGGAGTTGAGTCACATGCATTTTTTGTTTCTACAAGCAAGAGTTGTTTTCTGGTAAGGAAAGTCAGTATTGCCCTCCCATTGCCATACACAGTGCAAATAGCACTCGCGTCTGTTCCCAGCAAGTACAGTGTATTGGACTGAAGAGGAGCTACTGTTCTTGTCAGTTTCCTAAGCAGAGATTAACTAGATAAGGCCCGTGTGTGTAGGAAGCACAGTACTTTTGTTCTGAGCAAGCTCACTGTTCGGACCCCATAGGAAACACAGTAGAGTAGAAGAGTGCTGTTTTCTCAAAAGCAGAGTGTGTTTCTTGTAAGGCGAGCTAGCGATTGTTTCCCAGTCCTAAATGGAGTTGAATCACATGCAGTTTTTTGTCCTACGTGCAAGAGTTGTTTTCTGGTAAGAAGAGTCACTATTTTGCTCCCATTGCCATACACAATTGAAAAAGCAATTGCGTCTGTTCCCAGCAAGTACAATGTATTGGACTGAAGAGGAGCTACTCTTCTTATCAGTATCCTAAGCAGAGTTGAATTAGATATGGCCCTTGTGTGTAGGAATCACAGTTCTTTTGTTCTGAGCAAGCTCACAGTTCTTTCCCTATAGGAAAAACAGTAGAGTAGAAGAGTGCTCTTTTCTCAAAAGCAGAGTGTGTTTCTTGTAAGGCGAGCTAGTGTTTGTTTCTCAGTCCTAAATGGAGTTGAATCACATGCAGTTTCTGGTCCTACGAGCAAGGGTTGTTTTCTGGTAAGAAAAGTCACTATTGCGCTCCCATTGCCATACACAGTGCAAATAGCACTCGCGTCTGTTCCCAGCAAGTACAGTGTATTGGACTGAAGAGGAGCTACTGTTCTTATCAGTTTCCTAAGCAGAGTTGAACTAGATATGGCCCGTCTGTGTAGGAATCACAGTTCTTTTGTTCTGAGCAAGCTCACTCTTCTTTCCCTATAGGAAACACAGTAGAGTAGAAGAGTGCTCTTTTCTCAAAAGCAGAGTGTGTTTCTTATAAGGCGAGGTAGTGTTTGTTTCCCAGTCCTAAATGGAGTTGAATCACATACAGTTTCTGGTTCTACAAGCAAGAGTAGTTTTCTGGTAAGAAGAGTCACTATTGTGCTCCCATTTTCAAACACAGGGCAAATAGCACTGGCGTCTGTTCCCAGCATGTACAGTGTATTGGACTGAAGAGGATCTACTGTTCTTGTCAGTTTCCTAAACAGAATTGACCTAGATATGGTCGTGTGTGTAGGAAGCACAGTTCTTTTGTTCTGAGCAAGCTCACTGTTCAGCCCCATAGGAAATACAGTAGAGTAGAAGAGTGCTCGTTTCTCAAAAGCAGAGTGTGTTTCTTGTAAGGCGAGCTTGTGTTTGTTTCCCAGTCAGAAATGGAGTTGAATCCCATGCAGTTTCTGGTCCTACGAGCAAGAGTTGTTTTCTGGTAAGGAAAGTCACTATTGCTCTCCCATTGTCATACACAGGGCAAATAGCACTGGTATCGGTTCCCAGCATGTACAGTGTATTGGACTGAAGAGGATCTACTGTTCTTGTCTGTTTCCTAAGCAGAGTTGAACTAGATATGGCCGTGTGTGTAGGAAGCACAGTTCTTTTGTTCTGAGCAAGCTCACGTTTCGGACCCCATAGGAAACACAGTAGAGTAGAAGAGTGCTCTTTTCTCAAAAGCAGAGTGTGTTTCTTGTAAGGCGAGCCAGAGTTTGTTTCTCAGTCCTAAATGGAGTTGAATCACATGCAGTTTCTGCTCCTACGAGCAAGAGTTGTTTTCTGGTAAGCAAAGTCACTATTGCGCTCCCATTGCCATACACAGGGCAAATAGCACTCGCGTCTGTTCCCAGCAAGTACAGAGTATTGGACTGAAGAGGAGCTACTGTTCTTGTCACTTTCCTAAGCAGAGTTGAACTAGATATGGCCTGTGTTTGTAGGAAGCATAGTTCTTTTGTTCTGAGCAAGCTCACTGTTCGGACCCCATAGGAAACACAGTAGAGTAGAAGAGTGCTCTTTTCTCAAAAGCGGAGTGTGTTTCTTGTAAGGCGAGCTAGAGTTTGTTTAACAGTACTAAATGGAGTTGAATCACATGCAGTTTCTGGTGTTATGAGCAAGAGATGTTTTCTGGTAAGGAAAGTCACTATTGCCCTCCCATTGCCATAGACAGTGCAAATAGCACTCGCGTCTGTTCCCAGCAAGTACAGTGTATTGGACTGAAGAGGAGCTACAGTTCTTATCAGTTTCCTAAGCAGAGTTGAACTAGATATGGCCCGTGTGTGTAGGAATCACAGTTCTTTTGTTCTGAGCAAGCTCACTGTTCTTTCCCTGTAGGAAACACAGTAGAGTAGACGAGTGCTCTTTTCTCAAAAGCAGAGTGTGTTTCTTGTTAGGCGAGCTAGTGTTTGTTTCCCAGTCCTAAATGGAGTTGAATCACATACAGTTTCTGGTTCTACAAGCAAGAGAAGTTTTCTGGTAAGAAGAGTCACTATTGTGCTCCCATTTAGAAACACAGGACAAATAGCACTGGCGTCTGTTCCCAGAATGTACAGTGTATTGGACTGAAGAGGATCTACTGTTCTTAAGAGTTTCCTAAACAGAATTGACCTAGATATGGTCGTGTGTGTAGGAAGCACAGTTCTTTTGTTCTGAGCAAGCTCACTGTTCAGACCCCATAGGAAATACAGTAGAGTAGAAGAGTGCTCTATTCTCAAAAGCAGAGTGTGTTTCTTGTAAGGCGAGCTTGTGTTTGTTTCCCAGTCAGAAATGGAGTTGAATCCCATGAAGTTTCTGGACCTACGAGCAAGAGTTGTTTTCTGGTAAAAAAAGTCACTATTGCTCTCCCATTGTCATACACAGGGCAAATAGCACTGGCATCGGTTCCCAGCATGTACAGGGTATTGGACTGAAGAGGATCTACTGTTCTTGTCTGTTTCCTAAGCAGAATTGAACTAGATATGGCCGTGTGTGTAGGAAGCACAGTTCTTTTGTTCTGAGCAAGCTCACGTTTCGGACCCCATAGGAAACACAGTAGAGTAGAAGAGTGCTCTTTTATCAAAAGCAGAGTGTGTTTCTTGTAAGGCGAGGTAGTGTTTGTTTCCCAGTCCTAAATGGAGTTGAATCACATGCAGTTTCTGGTCCTACAAGCAAGAGTAGTTTTCTGGTATGAAGAGACACTATTGTGCTCCCATTTTCAAACACAGGGCAAATAGCACTGGCGTCTGTTCCCAGCATGTACAGTGTATTGGACTGAAGAGGATCTACTGTTCTTGTCAGTTTCCTAAACAGAATTGAACTAGATATGGTAGTGTGTGTAGGAAGCACAGTTCTTTTGTTTTGAGCAAGCTCACTAGTCAGACCCCATAGGAACTACAGTAGAGCAGAAGAGTGCTCTTTTCTCAAAAGCAGAGTGTGTTTCTTGTAAGGCGAGCTTGTGTTTGTTTCCCAGTCAGAAATGGAGTTGAATCCCATGCAGTTTCTGGTCCTACAAGCTAGAGTAGTTTTCTGGTAAGAAGAGTCACTATTGTGCTCCCACTTTCAAACACAGGGCAAATAGCACTGGCGTCTGTTCCCAGCATGTACAGTGTATTGGACTGAAGAGGATCTACTGTTCTTGTCAGTTTCCTAAACAGAATTGAACTAGATATGGTAGTGTGTGTAGGAAGCACAGTTCTTTTGTTCTGAGCAAGCTCACTGTTTAGACCCCATAGGAAACACAGTAGAGTAGAAGAGTGCTCGTTTCTCAAAAGCAGAGTGTGTTTCTTGTAAGGCGAGCTTGTGTTTGTTTCCCAGTCAGAAATGGAGTCGAATCACATGCAGTTTCTGGTCTTATGAGCAAGAGTTGTTTTCTGGTAAGGAAAGTCACTATTGCGCTCCCATTACCATACACAGTGCAAAAAGCAATTGCGTCTGTTCCCAGCAAGTACAGTGTATTAGACTGAAGAGGAGCTACTGTTCTTGTCTGTTTCCTAAGCAGAGTTGAACTAATTATGGCCCGTGTTTGTAGGAAACATAGTTCTTTTGTTCTGAGCAAGCTCACGTTTCGGACCCCATAGGAAACACAGTAGAGTAGAAGAGTGCCCTTTTCTCAAAAGCAGAGTTTGTTTCTTGTAAGTCGAGCTAGCGATTGTTTCCCAGTCCAAAATGGAGTTGAATCACATGCAGTTTCTTGTCCTACAAGCAAGAGCTGTCTTCTGGTAAGAAGAGTCACTATTTTGCTCCCATTGCCATACACAGTGCAAAAAGCAATTGCGTCTGTTCCCAGCAAGTACAGTGTATTGGACTGAAGAGGAGCTACTGTTCCTGTCAGTATCATAAGAGGAGTTGAACTAGATATGGCCCGTGTGTGTAGGAATCACAGTTCTTTTGTTCTGAGCAAGCTCACTGTTCAGACCCCATAGAAAACACCGTAGAGTAGAAGAGTGCTCTTTTCTCAAAAGCGGAGTGTGTTTCTTGTAAGGCGAGCTACCGTTTGTTTCCCAGTCCTATATGGAGTTGAGTCACATGCAGTTTCTGGTCCTACAAGCAAGAGTTGTTTTCTGGTAAGGAAAGTCACTATTGCCCTCCCATTGCCATACACAGTGCAAATAGCACTCGCGTCTGTTCCCAGCAAGTACAGTGTATTGGACTGAAGAGGAGCTACTGTTCTTGTCAGTTTCCTAAGCAGAGTTTAACTAGATATGGCCCGTGTTTGTAGGAAGCATAGTTCTTTTGTTCTGAGCAAGCTCACTGTTCGGACCCCATAGGGAACACAGTAGAGTAGAAGAATGCTGTTTTCTCAAAAGCAGAGTGCGTTTCTTGTAAGGCGAGCAAGCGATTGTTTCCCAGTACTAAATGGAGTTGAATCACATGCAGTTTTTTGTCCTACGTGCAAGAGTTGTTTTCTGGTAAGAAGAGTCACTATTGTGCTCCCAGTGCCATCCACAGTGCAAAAAGCAATTGCGTCTGTTCCCAGCAAGTACAGTGTATTGGACTGAAAAGGAGCTACTGTTCTTATCAGTTTCCTAAGCAGAGTTGAACTAGATATGGCCCGTGTGTGTAGGAATCACAGTTCTTTTGTTCTGAGCAAGCTCACTGTTCTTTCCCTATTGGAAACACAGTAGAGTAGAAGAGTGCTCTTTTCTCAAAAGCAGAGTGTGTTTCTTGTAAGGCGAGCTAGAGTTTGTTTAACAGTCCTAAATGGAGTTGAATCACATGCAGTTTCTAGTCCTACGAGCAAGAGTTGTTTTCTGGTAAGGAAAGTCACTATTGCCCTCCCATTGCCATACACAGTGCAAATAGCACTCGCGTCTGTTCCCAGCAAGTACAATGTATTGGACTGAAGAGGAGCTACTGTTCTTATCAGTTTCCTAAGCAGAGTTGAACTAGATATGGCCCGTGTGTGTAGGAATCACAGTTCTTTTGTTCTGAGCAAGCTCACTGTTCTTTCCCTATAGGAAACACAGTAGAGTAGATGAGTGCTCTTTTCTCAAAAGCAGAGTGTGTTTCTTGTAAGGCAAGCTAGTGTTTGTTTCCCAGTCCTAAATGGAGTTGAATCACATACAGTTTCTGGTTCAAAAAGCAAGAGTAGTTTTCTGGTAAGAAGAGTCACTATTGTGCTCCCATTTTCAAACACAGGGCAAATAGCACTGGCGTCTGTTCCGAGAATGTGCAGTGTATTGGACTGAAGAGGATCTACCGTTCTTGTCAGTTTCCTAAACAGAATTGACCTAGATATGGTCGTGTGTGTAGGAAGCACAGTTCTTTTGTTCTGAGCAAGCTCACGTTTCGGACCCCACAGGAAACACAGTAGAGTAGAAGAGTGCTCTTTTCTCAAAAGCAGAGTGTGTTTCTTGTAAGGCGAGCCTGAGTTTGTTTCTCAGTCATAAATGGAGTTGAATCACATGCAGTTTCTGCTCCTACGAGCAAGAGTTGTTTTCTGGTAAGGAAAGTCACTATTGCGCCCCCATTTCCATACACAGGGTAAATAGCACTCGTGTCTGTTCCCAGCAAGTACAGTGTATTGGATTGAAGAGGAGCTACTGTTCTTGTCACTTTCCTAAGCAGAGTTGAACTAGATATGGCCCGTGTTTGTAGGAAGCATAGTTCTTTTGTTCTGAGCAAGCTCACTGTTCGGACCCCATAGGAAACACAGTAGAGTAGAAGAGTGCTCTTTTCTCAAAAGCGGAGTGTGTTTCTTGTAAGGCGAGCTAGCGTTTGTTTCCCAGTCCTATATGGAGTTGTGTCACATGCAGTTTCTGGTCTTACAAGCAAGAGTTGTTTTCTGGTAAGGAAAGTAACTATTGTGCTCCCATTTTCAAACACAGGGCAAATAGCACTGGCGTCTGTTCCCAGCAAGTACAGTGTAATGGACTGAAGAGGAGCGACTGTTCTTGTCAGTTTCCTAAGCAGAGTTGAACTAATTATGGCCCGTGTTTCTAGGAAGCATAGTTCTTTTGTTCTGAGCAAGCTCACGTTTCGGACCGATAGGAAACACAGTAGAGTAGAAGAGTGCTCTTTTCTCAAAAGCAGAGTATGTTTCTTGTAAGGCTAGCCAGAGTTTGTTTCTCAGTCCTAAATGGAGTTGAATCACATGCAGTTTCTTGTCCTACAAGCAAGAGTTGTTTTCTGGTAAGAAGAGTCACTATTTTGCTCCCATTGACATCCACAGTGCAAAAAGCAATTGCGTCTGTTCCCAGCAAGTACAGTGTATTGGACTGAAAGGGAGCTACTGTCCTTATCAGTTTCCTAAGCAGAGTTGAACTAGATATGGCCCGTGTGTGTAGGAATCACAGTTCTTTTGTTCTGAGCAAGCTCACTGTTCTTTCCCTATTGGAAACACAGTAGAGTAGAAGAGTGCTCTTTTCTCAAAAGCAGAGTGTGTTTCTTGTAAGGCGAGCTAGAGTTTGTTTAACAGTCCTAAATGGAGTTGAATCACATGCAGTTTCTGGTCCTATGAGCAAGAGTTGTTTTCTGGTAAGGAAAGTCACTATTGCCCTCCCATTGCCATAGACAGTGCAAATAGCACTCGCGTCTGTTCCCAGCAAGTACAGTGTATTGGACTGAAGAGGAGCTACTGTTCTTATCAGTTTCCTAAGCAGAGTTGAACTAGATATGGCCCGTGTGTGTAGGAATCACAGTTCTTTTGTTCTGAGCAAGCTCACTGTTCTTTCCCTATAGGAAAAACAGTAGAGTAGAAGAGTGCTCTTTTCTCAAAAGCAGAGTGTGTTTCTTGTAAGGCGAGCTAGTGTTTGTTTCCCAGTCCTAAATGGAGTTGAATCACATACAGTTTCTGGTTCTACAAGCAAGAGTAGTTTTCTGGTAAGAAGAGTCACTATTATGCTCCCATTTTCCAACACAGGACAAATAGCACTGGCGTCTGTTCCCAGAATGTACAGTGTATTGGACTGAAGAGGATCTACTGTTCTTAAGAGTTTCCTAAACAGAATTGACCTAGATATGGTCGTGTGTGTAGGTAGCACAGTTCTTTTGTTCTGAGCAAGCTCACTGTTCAGACCCCATAGGAAATACAGTAGAGTAGAAGAGTGCTCTATTCTCAAAAGCAGAGTGTGTTTCTTGTAAGGCGAGCTTGTGTTTGTTTCCCAGTCAGAAATGGAGTTGAATCCCATGCATTTTCTGGACCTACGGGCAAGAGTTGTTTTCTGGTAAGGAAAGTCACTATTGCTCTCCCATTGTCATACACAGGGCAAATAGCACTGGCATCGGTTCCCAGCATGTACAGTGTATTGGACTGAAGAGGATCTACTGTTCTTGTCTGTTTCCTAAGCAGAATTGAACTAGATATGGCCGTGTGTGTAGGAAGCACAGTTCTTTTGTTCTGAGCAAGCTCACGTTTCGGACCCCATAGGAAACACACTAGAGTAGAAGAGTGCTCTTTTCTCAAAAACAGAGTGTGTTTCTTGTAAGGCGAGCCAGCGTTTGTTTCTCAGTCTTAAATGGAGTTGAATCACATGCAGTGTCTGGTCCTATGAGCAAGAGTTGTTTTCTGGTAAGGAAAGTCACTATTGCCCTCCCATTGCCATACACAGTGCAAAAAGCACTCGCGTCTGTTCCCAGCAAGTACAGTGTATTGGAATGAAGAGGAGCTACTGTTCTTATCAGTTTCCTAAGCAGAGTTGAACTAGGTATGGCCCGTGTGTGTAGGAAGCACAGTTCTTTTGTTCTGAGCAAGCTCACTGTTTAGACCCCATAGGAAACACAGTAGAGTAGAAGAGTGCTCTTTTCTCAAAAGCAGAGTGTGTTTCTTGTAAGTCGAGCTTGTGTTTGTTTCCCAGTCAGAAATGGAGTCGAATCACATGCAGTTTCTGGTCTTATGAGCAAGAGTTGTTTTCTGGTAAGGAAAGTCACTATTGCGCTCCCATTGCCATAAACAGTGCAAAAAGCAATTGCGTCTGTTCCCAGCAAGTACAGAGTATTGGACTGAAGAGGAGCTACTGTTCTTGTCTGTTTCCTAAGCAGAGTTGAACTAATTATGGCCCGTGTTTGTAGGAAACATAGTTCTTTTGTTCTGAGCAAGCTCACGTTTCAGACCCCATAGGAAACACAGTAGAGTAGAAGAGTGCCCTTTTCTCAAAAGCAGAGTTTGTTTCTTGTAAGTCGAGCTAGCGATTGTTTCCCAGTCCAAAATGGAGTTGAATCACATGCAGTTTCTTGTCCTACAAGCAAGAGTTGTCTTCTGGTAAGAAGAGTCACTATTTTGCTCCCATTGCCATACACAGTGCAAAAAGCAATTGCGTCTGTTCCCAGCAAGTACAGTGTATTGGACTGAAGAATAGCTACTGTTCCTGTCAGTATCATAAGAGGAGTTGAACTAGATATGGCCCGTGTGTGTAGGAATCACAGTTCTTTTGTTCTGAGCAAGCTCACTGTTCGGACCCCATAGAAAACACAGTAGAGTAGAAGAGTGCTCTTTTCTCAAAAGCGGAGTGTGTTTCTTGTAAGGCGAGCTACCGTTTCTTTCCCAGTCCTATATGGAGTTGAGTCACATGCAGTTTCTGGTCCTACAAGCAAGAGTTGTTTTCTGGTAAGGAAAGTCACTATTGCCCTCCCATTGCCATACACAGTGCAAATAGCACTCGCGTCTGTTCCCAGCAAGCACAGTGTATTGGACTGAAGAGGAGCTACTGTTCTTGTCAGTTTCCTAAGCAGAGTTGAACTAGATATGGCCCGTGTTTGTAGGAAGCATAGTTCTTTTGTTCTGAGCAAGCTCACTGTTCGGACCCCATAGGAAACACAGTAGAGTAGAAGAGTGCTGTTTTCTCAAAAGCAGAGTGTGTTTCTTGTAAGGCGAGCTAGCGATTGTTTCCCAGTCCTAAATGGAGTTGAATCACATGCAGTTTTTTGTCCTACGTGCAAGAGTTGTTTTCTGGTAAGAAGAGTCACTATTTTGCTCCCATTGCCATACACAATTGAAAAAGCAATTGCGTCTCTTCCCAGCAAGTACAATGTATTGGACTGAAGAGGAGCTACTCTTCTTATCAGTTTCCTAAGCAGAGTTGAACTAGATATGGCCCGTGTGTGTAGGAATCACAGTTCTTTTGTTCTGAGCAAGCTCACAGTTCTTTCCCTATAGGAAACACAGTAGAGTAGAAGAGTGCTCTTTTCTCAAAAGCAGAGTGTGTTTCTTGTAAGGCGAGCTAGTGTTTGTTTCTCAGTCATAAATGGAGTTGAATCACATGCAGTTTCTGGTCCTACGAGCAAGGGTTGTTTTCTGGTAAGAAAAGTCACTATTGCGCTCCCATTGCCATACACAGTGCAAATAGCACTCGCGTCTGTTCCCAGCAAGTACAGTGTATTGGACTGAAGAGGAGCTACTGTTCTTATCAGTTTCCTAAGCAGAGTTGAACTAGATATGGCCCGTCTGTGTAGGAATCACAGTTCTTTTGTTCTGAGCAAGCTCACTGTTCTTTCTCTATAGGAAACACAGTAGAGTAGAAGAGTGCTCTTTTCTCAAAAGCAGAGTGTGTTTCTTGTAAGGCGAGGTAGTGTTTGTTTCCCAGTCCTAAATGGAGTTGAATCACATACAGTTTCTGGTTCTACAAGCAAGAGTAGTTTTCTGGTAAGAAGAGTCACTTTTGTGCTCCCATTTTCAAACACAGGGCAAATAGCACTGGCGTCTGTTCCCAGCATGTACAGTGTATTGGACTGAAGAGGATCTACTGTTCTTGTCAGTTTCCTAAACAGAATTGACCTAGATATGGTCGTGTGTGTAGGAAGCACAGTTCTTTTGTTCTGAGCAAGCTCACTGTTCAGACCCCATAGGAAATACAGTAGAGTAGAAGAGGGCTCTTTTCTCAAAAGCAGAGTGTGTTTCTTGTAAGGCGAGCTTGTGTTTGTTTCCCAGTCAGAAATGAAGTTGAATCCCATGCAGTTTCTGGTCCTACGAGCAAGAGTTGTTTTCTGGTAAGGAAAGTCACTAATGCGCTCCCATTGTCATACACAGGGCAAATAGCACTGGCATTGGTTCCCAGCATGTACAGTGTATTGGACTGAAGAGGATCTACTGTTCTTCTCTGTTTCCTAAGCAGAATTGAACTAGATATGGCCGTGTGTGTAGGAAGCACAGTTCTTTTTTTCTGAGCATGCTCACGTTTCGAACCCCATAGGAAACACAGTAGAGTAGAAGAGTGCTCTTTTCTCAAAAGCAGAGTGTGTTTCTTGTAAGGCGAGCCAGCGTTTGTTTCTCAGTCCTAAATGGAGTTGAATCACATGCAGTTTCTTGTCCTATGAGCAAGATTTCTTTTCTGGTAAGGAAAGTCACTTTTGTGCTTCCATTGCCATACACAGTGCAAATAGCACTCGCGTCTGTTTACAGCAAGTACAGTGTATTGGACTGAAGAGGAGCTACTGTTCTTGTCACTTTCCTAAGCAGAGTTGAACTAGATATGGCCCGTGTTTGTAGGAAGCATAGTTCTTTTGTTCTGAGCAAGCTCACTGTTCGGACCCCATAGGAAACACAGTAGAGTTGAAGAGTGCTCTTTTCTCAAAAGCGGAGTGTGTTTCTTGCAAGGCGAGCTAGCGTTTGTTTCCCACTCCTATATGGAGTTGAGTCACATGCAGTTTCTGGTCCTACAAGCAAGAGTTGTTTTCTGGTAAGGAAAGTAACTATTGTGCTCCCATTGCCATACACAGTGGAAATAGCACTCGCGTCTGTTCCCAGCAAGTACAGAGTAATGGACTGAAGAGGAGCGACTGTTCTTGTCAGTTTCCTAAGCAGAGTTGAACTAATTATGGCCCGTGTTTGTAGGAAGCATAATTCTTTTGTTCTGAGCTAGCTCACGTTTCGGACCCCATAGGAAACACAGTAGAGTAGAAGAGTGCCCTTTTCTCAAAAGCAGAGTGTGTTTCTTGTAAGTTGAGCTAGCGATTGTTTCCCAGTCCTAAATGGAGTTGAATCACATGCAGTTTCTTGTCCTACAAGCAAGAGTTGTTTTCTGGTAAGAAGAGTCACTTTTGTGCTCCCAGTGCCATCCACAGTGCAAAAAGCAATTGCGTCTGTTCCCAGCAAGTACAGTGTATTGGACTGAAAAGGAGCTACTGTTCTTATCAGTTTCCTAAGCAGAGTTGAACTAGATATGGCCCGTGTGTGTAGGAATCACAGTTCTTTTGTTCTGAGCAAGCTCACTGTTCTTTCCCTATTGGAAACACAGTAGAGTAGAAGAGTGCTCTTTTCTCAAAAGCAGAGTGTGTGTCTTGTAAGGCGAGCTAGAGTTTGTTTAACAGTCCTAAATGGAGTTGAATCACATGCAGTTTCTGGTCCTACGAGCAAGAGTTGTTTTCTGGTAAGGAAAGTCACTATTGCCCTCCCATTGCCATACACAGTGCAAATAGCACTCGCGTCTGTTCCCAGCAAGTACAATGTATTGGACTGAAGAGGAGCTACTGTTCTTATCAGTTTCCTAAGCAGAGTTGAACTAGATATGGCCCGTGTGTGTAGGAATCACAGTTCTTTTGTTCTGAGCAAGCTCACTGTTCTTTCCCTATAGGAAACACAGTAGA
Source organism: Peromyscus eremicus (assembly GCF_949786415.1). NCBI lineage: Eukaryota > Metazoa > Chordata > Mammalia > Rodentia > Cricetidae > Peromyscus > Peromyscus eremicus. The sequence continues at coordinate 1,471,752 of NW_026734295.1, forward strand.
GTAGTCGAGTGCTCTTTTCTCAAAAGCAGAGTCTGTTTCTTGTAAGGCAAACTAGTGTTTGTTTCCCAGTCCTAAATGGAGTTGAATCACATACAGTTTCTGGTTCAAAAAGCAAGAGTAGTTTTCTGGTAAGAAGAGTCACTATTGTGCTCTCATTTTCAAACACAGGGCAAATAGCGCTGGCGTCTGTTCCCAGAATGTGCAGTGTATTGGACTGAAGAGGATCTACTGTTCTTGTCAGTTTCCTAAACAGAATTGACCTAGATATGGTCGTGTGTGTAGGTAGCACAGTTCTTTTGTTCTGAGCAAGCTCACTGTTCAGACCCCATAGGAAATACAGTAGAGTAGAAGAGTGCTCTATTCTCAAAAGCAGAGTGTGTTTCTTGTAAGGCGAGCTTGTGTTTGTTTCCCAGTCAGAAATGGAGTTGAATCCCATGCTTTTTCTGGACCTACGGGCAAGAGTTGTTTTCTGGTAAGGAAAGTCACTATTGCTCTCCCATTGTCATACACAGGGCAAATAGCACTGGCATCGGTTCCCAGCATGTACAGTGTATTGGACTGAAGAGGATCTACTGTTCTTGTCTGTATCCTAAGCAGAATTGAACTAGATATGGCCGTGTGTGTAGGAAGCACAGTTCTTTTGTTCTGAGCAAGCTCACGTTTCGGACCCCATAGGAAACACAGTAGAGTAGAAGAGTGCTCTTTTCTCAAAAACAGAGTGTGTTTCTTGTAAGGCGAGCCAGCGTTTGTTTCTCAGTCTTAAATGGAGTTGAATCACATGCAGTGTCTGGTCCTATGAGCAAGAGTTGTTTTCTGGTAAGGAAAGTCACTATTGCCCTCCCATTGCCATACACATTGCAAAAAGCACTCGCGTCTGTTCCCAGCAAGTACAGTGTATTGGAATGAAGAGGAGCTACTGTTCTTATCAGTTTCCTAAGCAGAGTTGAACTAGGTATGGCCCGTGTGTGTAGGAATCACAGTTCTTTTGTTCTGAGCAAGCTCACTGTTCTTTCCCTATAGGAAACACAGTAGAGTAGAAGAGTGCTCTTTTCTCAAAATCAGAGTGTGTTTCTTGTAAGGCGAGCTAGTGTTTGTTTCCCAGTCCTAAATGGAGTTGAATCACATACAGTTTCTGGTTCTACAACAAGAGTAGTTTTCTGGTAAGAAGAGTCACTATTGTGCTCCCATTTTCAAACACAGGGCAAATAGCACTGGCGTCTGTTCCCAGAATGTGCAGTGTATTGGACTGAAGAGGTTCTACAGTTCTTGTCAGTTTCCTAAACAGAATTGACCTAGATATGGTCGTGTGTGTAGGAAGCACAGTTCTTTTGTTCTGAGCAAGCTCACTGTTCAGACCCCATAGAAAATACAGTAGAGTAGAAGAGTGCTCTTTTCTCAAAAGCAGAGTGTGTTTCTTGTAAGGCGAGCTTGTGTTTGTTTCCCAGTCAGAAATGGAGTTGAATCCCATGCAGTTTCTGGTCCTACGAGCAAGAGTTGTTTTCTGGTAAGGAAAGTCACTATTGCTCTCCCATTGTCATACACAGGGCAAATAGCACTGGCATCGGTTCCCAGCATGTACAGTGTATTGGACTGAAGAGGATCTACTGTTCTTGTCTGTTTCCTAAGCAGATTTGAACTAGATATGGCCGTGTGTGTAGGAAGCACAGTTCTTTTGTTCTGAGCAAGCTCACGTTTCGGACACCATAGGAAACACAGTAGAGTAGAAGAGTGCTCTTTTCTCAAAAGCAGAGTGTGTTTCTTGTAAGGCTAGCCAGCGTTTGTTTCTCAGTCCTAAATGGAGTTGAATCCCATGCAGTTTCTGGTCCTACAAGCAAGAGTTGTTTTCTGGTAAGGAAAGTCACTATTGCGCTCCCATTGCCATACACAGTGCAAATAGCACTCGCGTCTGTTCCCAGCAAGTACAGTGTAATGGAATGAAGAGGAGCTACTGTTCTTCTCAGTTTCCTAAGCAGAGTTGAACTAATTATGGCCCGTGTTTGTAGGAAGCATAGTTCTTTTGTTCTGAGCAAGCTCACGTTTCGGACCCCATAGGAAACACAGTAGAGTAGAAGAGTGCCCTTTTCTCAAAAGCAGAGTTTGTTTCTTGTAAGTCGAGCTAGCGATTGTTTCCCAGTCCAAAATGGAGTTGAATCACATGCAGTTTCTTCTCCTACAAGCAAGAGTTGTCTTCTGGTAAGAAGAGTCACTATTTTGCTCCCATTGCCATACACAGTGCAAAAAGCAATTGCGTCTGTTCCCAGCAAGTACAGTGTATTAGACTGAAGAGGAGCTACTGTTCTTATCAGTTTCCTAAGCAGAGTTGAACTAGATATGGCCCGTGTGTGTAGGAATCACAGTTCTTTTGTTCTGAGCAAGCTCACTGTTCGGACCCCATAGAAAACACAGTAGAGTAGAAGAGTGCTCTTTTCTCAAAAGCAGAGTGTGTTTCTTGTAAGGCGAGCTTGTGTTTGTTTCCCAGTCAGAAATGGAGTTGAATCCCATGCAGTTTCTGGTCCTACGAGCAAGAGTTGTTTTCTGGTAAGGAAAGTCACTATTGCTCTCCCATTGTCATACACAGGGCAAATAGCACTGGCATCGGATCCCAGCATGTACAGTGTATTGGACTGAAGAGGATCTACTGTTCTTGTCTGTTTCCTAAGCAGATTTGAACTAGATATGGCCGTGTGTGTAGGAAGCACAGTTCTTTTGTTCTGAGCAAGCTCACGTTTCGGACCCCATAGGAAACACAGTAGAGTAGAAGAGTGCTCTTTTCTCAAAAGCAGAGTGTGTTTCTTGTAAGGCTAGCCAGCGTTTGTTTCTCAGTCCTAAATGGAATTGAATCCCATGCAGTTTCTGGTCCTACAAACAAGAGTTGTTTTCTGGTAAGGAAAGTCACTATTGCGCTCCCATTGCCATACACAGTGCAAATAGCACTCGCGTCTGTTCCAAGCAAGTACAGTGTAATGGAATGAAGAGGAGCTACTGTTCTTCTCAGTTTCCTAAGCAGAGTTGAACTAATTATGGCCCGTGTTTGTAGGAAGCATAGTTCTTTTGTTCTGAGCAAGCTCACGTTTCGGACCCCATAGGAAACACAGTAGAGTAGAAGAGTGCCCTTTTCTCAAAAGCAGAGTTTGTTTCTTGTAAGTCGAGCTAGCGATTGTTTCCCAGTCCAAAATGGAGTTGAATCACATGCAGTTTCTTCTCCTACAAGCAAGAGTTGTCTTCTGGTAAGAAGAGTCACTATTTTGCTCCCATTGCCATACACAGTGCAAAAAGCAATTGCGTCTGTTCCCAGCAAGTACAGTGTATTAGACTGAAGAGGAGCTACTGTTCTTATCAGTTTCCTAAGCAGAGTTGAACTAGATATGGCCCGTGTGTGTAGGAATCACAGTTCTTTTGTTCTGAGCAAGCTCACTGTTCGGACCCCATAGAAAAAACAGTAGAGTAGAAGAGTGCTTTTTCTCAAAAGCTGAGTGTGTTTCTTGTAAGGCGAGCTACCGTTTGTTTCCCAGTCCTATATGGAGTTGAGTCACATGCAGTTTCTGGTCCTACAAGCAAGAGTTGTTTTCTGGTAAGGAAAGTCACTATTGCCCTCCTATTGCCATACACAGTGCAAATAGCACTCGCGTCTGTTCCCAGCAAGTGCAGTGTATTGGACTGAAGAGGAGCTACTGTTCTTGTCAGTTTCCTAAGCAGAGTTGAACTAATTATGGCCCGTGTTTGTAGGAATCACAGTTCTTTTGTTCTTAGCAAGCTCACTGTTCGGACCCCATAGATAACACAGTAGAGTAGATGAGTGCTCTTTTCTCAAAAGCAGAGTGTGTTTCTTGTAAGGCGAGGTAGTGTTTGTTTCCCAGTCCTAAATGGAGTTGAATCACATGCAGTTTCTGGTCCTACAAGCAAGAGTAGTTTTCTGGTATGAAGAGTCACTATTGTGCTCCCATTTTCAAACACAGGGCAAATAGCACTGGCGTCTGTTCTCAGAATGTACAGTGTATTGGACTGAAGAGGATCTACTGTTCTTGTCAGTTTCCTAAACAGAATTGAACTAGATATGGTAGTGTGTGTAGGAAGCACAGTTCTTTTGTTTTGAGCAAGCTCACTAGTCAGACCCCATAAGAACTACAGTAGAGCAGAAGAGTGCTCTTTTCTCAAAAGCAGACTGTGTTTCTTGTAAGGCGAGCTTGTGTTTGTTTCCCAGTCAGAAATGGAGTTGAATCCCATGCAGATTCTGGTCCTACAAGCAAGAGTAGTTTTCTGGTAAGAAGAGTCACTATTGTGCTCCCACTTTCAAACACAGGGCAAATAGCACTGGCGTCTGTTCCCAGCATGTACAGTGTATTGGACTGAAGAGGATCTACTGTTCTTGTCAGTTTCCTAAACAGAATTGAACTAGATATGGTAGTGTGTGTAGGAAGCACAGTTCTTTTGTTCTGAGCAAGCTCACTGTTTAGACCCCATAGGAAACACAGTAGAGTAGAAGAGTGCTCTTTTCTCAAAAGCAGAGTGTGTTTCTTGTAAGGCGAGCTTGTGTTTGTTTCCCAGTCAGAAATGGAGTCGAATCACATGCAGTTTCTGGTCTTATGAGCAAGAGTTGTTTTCTGGTAAGGAAAGTCACTATTGCGCTCCCATTGCCATAAACAGTGCAAAAAGCAATTGCGTCTGTTCCCAGCAAGTACAGTGTATTAGACTGAAGAGGAGCTACTGTTCTTGTCTGTTTCCTAAGCAGAGTTGAACTAATTATGGCCCGTGTTTGTAGGAAGCATAGTTCTTTTGTTCTGAGCAAGCTCACTGTTCGGACCCCATAGGGAACACAGTAGAGTAGAAGAATGCTGTTTTCTCAAAAGCAGAGTGCGTTTCTTGTAAGGCGAGCAAGCGATTGTTTCCCAGTACTAAATGGAGTTGAATCACATGCAGTTTTTTGTCCTACGTGCAAGAGTTGTTTTCTGGTAAGAAGAGTCACTATTGTGCTCCCAGTGCCATCCACAGTGCAAAAAGCAATTGCGTCTGTTCCCAGCAAGTACAGTGTATTGGACTGAAAAGGAGCTACTGTTCTTATCAGTTTCCTAAGCAGAGTTGAACTAGATATGGCCCGTGTGTGTAGGAATCACAGTTCTTTTGTTCTGAGCAAGCTCACTGTTCTTTCCCTATTGGAAACACAGTAGAGTAGAAGAGTGCTCTTTTCTCAAAAGCAGAGTGTGTTTCTTGTAAGGCGAGCTAGAGTTTGTTTAACAGTCCTAAATGGAGTTGAATCACATGCAGTTTCTAGTCCTACGAGCAAGAGTTGTTTTCTGGTAAGGAAAGTCACTATTGCCCTCCCATTGCCATACACAGTGCAAATAGCACTCGCGTCTGTTCCCAGCAAGCACAGTGTATTGGACTGAAGAGGAGCTACTGTTCTTGTCAGTTTCCTAAGCAGAGTTGAACTAGATATGGCCCGTGTTTGTAGGAAGCATAGTTCTTTTGTTCTGAGCAAGCTCACTGTTCGGACCCCATAGGAAACACAGTAGAGTAGAAGAGTGCTGTTTTCTCAAAAGCAGAGTGTGTTTCTTGTAAGGCGAGCTAGCGATTGTTTCCCAGTCCTAAATGGAGTTGAATCACATGCAGTTTTTTGTCCTACGTGCAAGAGTTGTTTTCTGGTAAGAAGAGTCACTATTTTGCTCCCATTGCCATACACAATTGAAAAAGCAATTGCGTCTCTTCCCAGCAAGTACAATGTATTGGACTGAAGAGGAGCTACTCTTCTTATCAGTTTCCTAAGCAGAGTTGAACTAGATATGGCCCGTGTGTGTAGGAATCACAGTTCTTTTGTTCTGAGCAAGCTCACAGTTCTTTCCCTATAGGAAACACAGTAGAGTAGAAGAGTGCTCTTTTCTCAAAAGCAGAGTGTGTTTCTTGTAAGGCGAGCTAGTGTTTGTTTCTCAGTCCTAAATGGAGTTGAATCACATGCAGTTTCTGGTCCTACGAGCAAGGGTTGTTTTCTGGTAAGAAAAGTCACTATTGCGCTCCCATTGCCATACACAGTGCAAATAGCACTCGCGTCTGTTCCCAGCAAGTACAGTGTATTGGACTGAAGAGGAGCTACTGTTCTTATCAGTTTCCTAAGCAGAGTTGAACTAGATATGGCCCGTCTGTGTAGGAATCACAGTTCTTTTGTTCTGAGCAAGCTCACTGTTCTTTCTCTATAGGAAACACAGTAGAGTAGAAGAGTGCTCTTTTCTCAAAAGCAGAGTGTTTTTCTTGTAAGGCGAGGTAGTGTTTGTTTCCCAGTCCTAAATGGAGTTGAATCACATACAGTTTCTGGTTCTACAAGCAAGAGTAGTTTTCTGGTAAGAAGAGTCACTATTGTGCTCCCATTTTCAAACACAGGGCAAATAGCACTGGCGTCTGTTCCCAGCATGTACAGTGTATTGGACTGAAGAGGATCTACTGTTCTTGTCAGTTTCCTAAACAGAATTGACCTAGATATGGTCGTGTGTGTAGGAAGCACAGTTCTTTTGTTCTGAGCAAGCTCACTGTTCAGACCCCATAGGAAATACAGTAGAGTAGAAGAGTGCTCTTTTCTCAAAAGCAGAGTGTGTTTCTTGTAAGGCGAGCCAGCGTTTGTTTCTCAGTCCTAAATGGAGTTGAATCACATGCAGTTTCTGGTCCTATGAGCAAGATTTGTTTTCTGGTAAGGAAAGTCACTTTTGTGCTCCCATTGCCATACACAGTGCAAATAGCACTCGCGTCTGTTTCCAGCAAGTACAGTGTATTGGACTGAAGAGGAGCTACTGTTCTTGTCACTTTCCTAAGCAGAGTTGAACTAGATATGGCCCGTGTTTGTAGGAAGCATAGTTCTTTTGTTCTGAGCAAGCTCACTGTTCGGACCCCATAGGAAACACAGTAGAGTAGGAGAGTGCTCTTTTCTCAAAAGCGGAGTGTGTTTCTTGTAAGGCGAGCTAGTGTTTGTTTCCCACTCCTATATGGAGTTGAGTCACATGCAGTTTCTGGTCCTACAAGCAAGAGTTGTTTTCTGGTAAGGAAAGTAACTATTGTGCTCCCATTGCCATACACAGTGGAAATAGCACTCGTGTCTGTTCCCAGCAAGTACAGTGTAATGGACTGAAGAGGAGCGACTGTTCTTGTCAGTTTCCTAAGCAGAGTTGAACTAATTATGGCCCGTGTTTGTAGGAAGCATAATTCTTTTGTTCTGAGCTAGCTCACGTTTCGGACCCCATAGGAAACACAGTAGAGTAGAAGAGTGCCCTTTTCTCAAAAGCAGAGTGTGTTTCTTGTAAGTTGAGCTAGTGATTGTTTCCCAGTCCTAAATGGAGTTGAATCACATGCAGTTTCTTGTCCTACAAGCAAGAGTTGTTTTCTGGTAAGAAGAGTCACTATTTTGCTCCCATTGCCATACACAATTGAAAAAGCAATTGCTTCTGTTCCCAGCAAGTACAATGTATTGGACTGAAGAGGAGCTACTCTTCTTATCAGTTTCCTAAGCAGAGTTGAACTAGATATGGCCCGTGTGTGTAGGAATCACAGTTCTTTTGTTCTGAGCAAGCTCACAGTTCTTTCCCTATAGGAAAAACAGTAGAGTAGAAGAGTGCTCTTTTCTCAAAAGCAGAGTGTGTTTCTTGTAAGGCGAGCTAGTGTTTGTTTCTCAGTCCTAAATGGAGTTGAATCACATGCAGTTTCTGGTCCTACGAGCAAGGTTTGTTTTCTGGTAAGAAAAGTCACTATTGCGCTTCCATTGCCATACACAGTGCAAATAGCACTCGCGTCTGTTCCCAGCAAGTACAGTTTATTGGACTGAAGAGGAGCTATTGTTCTTATCAGTTTCCTAAGCAGAGTTGAACTAGATATGGCCCGTCTGTGTAGGAATCACAGTTCTTTTGTTCTGAGCAAGCTCACTGTTCTTTCTCTATAGGAAACACAGTAGAGTAGAAGAGTGCTCTTTTCTCAAAAGCAGAGTGTGTTTCTTGTAAGGCGAGCTAGTGTTTGTTTCCCAGTCCTAAATGGAGTTGAATCACATACAGTTTCTGGTTCTACAAGCAAGAGTAGTTTTCTGGTAAGAAGAGTCACTATTGTGCTCCCATTTTCAAACACAGGGCAAATAGCACTGGCGTCTGTTCCCAGCATGTACAGTGTATTGGACTGAAGAGGATCTACTGTTCTTGTCAGTTTCCTAAACAGAATTGACCTAGATATGGTCGTGTGTGTAGGAAGCACAGTTCTTTTGTTCTGAGCTAGCTCACTGTTCTTTCCCTATAGGAAACACAGTAGAGTAGAAGAGTGCTCTTTTCTCAAAAGCAGACTGTGTTTCTTGTAAGGCGAGCTAGTGTTTGTTTCCCAGTCCTAAATGGAGTTGAATCACATACAGTTTCTGGTTCTACAAGCAAGAGTAGTTTTCTGGTAAGAAGAGTCACTATTGTGCTCCCATTTTCAAACACAGGGCAAATAGCACTGGCGTCTGTTCCCAGCATGTACAGTGTATTGGACTGAAGAGGATCTACTGTTCTTGTCAGTTTCCTAAACAGAATTGACCTAGATATGGTCGTGTGTGTAGGAAGCACAGTTCTTTTGTTCTGAGCAATCTCACTGTTCAGACCCCATAGGAAATACAGTAGAGTAGAAGAGTGCTCTTTTCTCAAAAGCAGAGTGTGTTTCTTGTAAGGCGAGCTAGTGTTTGTTTCTCAGTCCTAAATGGAGTTGAATCACATGCAGTTTCTGGTCCTACGAGCAAGGGTTGTTTTCTGGTAAGAAAAGTCACTATTGCGCTCCCATTGCCATACACAGTGCAAATAGCACTCGCGTCTGTTCCCAGAAAGTACAGTGTATTGGACTGAAGAGGAGCTACTGTTCTTATCAGTTTCCTAAGCAGAGTTGAACTAGATATGGCCCGTCTGTGTAGGAATCACAGTTCTTTTGTTCTGAGCAAGCTCACTGTTCTTTCTCTATAGGAAACACAGTAGAGTAGAAGAGTGCTCTTTTCTCAAAAGCAGAGTGTTTTTCTTGTAAGGCGAGGTAGTGTTTGTTTCCCAGTCATAAATGGAGTTGAATCACATACAGTTTCTGGTTCTACAAGCAAGAGTAGTTTTCTGGTAAGAAGAGTCACTATTGTGCTCCCATTTTCAAACACAGGGCAAATAGCACTGGCGTCTGTTCCCAGCATGTACAGTGTATTGGACTGAAGAGGATCTACTGTTCTTGTCAGTTTCCTAAACAGAATTGACCTAGATATGGTCGTGTGTGTAGGAAGCACAGTTCTTTTGTTCTGAGCAAGCTCACTGTTCAGACCCCATAGGAAATACAGTAGAGTAGAAGAGTGCTCTTTTCTCAAAAGCAGAGTGTGTTTCTTGTAAGGCGAGCCAGCGTTTGTTTCTCAGTCCTAAATGGAGTTGAATCACATGCAGTTTCTGGTCCTATGAGCAAGATTTGTTTTCTGGTAAGGAAAGTCACTTTTGTGCTCCCATTGCCTTACACAGTGCAAATAGCACTCGCGTCTGTTTCCAGCAAGTACAGTGTATTGGACTGAAGAGGAGCTACTGTTCTTGTCACTTTCCTAAGCAGAGTTGAACTAGATATGGCCCGTGTTTGTAGGAAGCATAGTTCTTTTGTTCTGAGCAAGCTCACTGTTTGGACCCCATAGGAAACACAGTAGAGTAGGAGAGTGCTCTTTTCTCAAAAGCGGAGTGTGTTTCTTGTAAGGCGAGCTAGTGTTTGTTTCCCACTCCTATATGGAGTTGAGTCACATGCAGTTTCTGGTCCTACAAGCAAGAGTTGTTTTCTGGTAAGGAAAGTAACTATTGTGCTCCCATTGCCATACACAGTGGAAATAGCACTCGCGTCTGTTCCCAGCAAGTACAGTGTAATGGACTGAAGAGGAGCGACTGTTCTTGTCAGTTTCCTAAGCAGAGTTGAACTAATTATGGCCCGTGTTTGTAGGAAGCATAATTCTTTTGTTCTGAGCTAGCTCACGTTTCGGACCCCATAGGAAACACAGTAGAGTAGAAGAGTGCCCTTTTCTCAAAAGCAGAGTGTGTTTCTTGTAAGTTGAGCTAGTGATTGTTTCCCAGTCCTAAATGGAGTTGAATCACATGCAGTTTCTTGTCCTACAAGCAAGAGTTGTTTTCTGGTAAGAAGAGTCACTATTTTGCTCCCATTGCCATACACAATTGAAAAAGCAATTGCTTCTGTTCCCAGCAAGTACAATGTATTGGACTGAAGAGGAGCTACTCTTCTTATCAGTTTCCTAAGCAGAGTTGAACTAGATATGGCCCGTGTGTGTAGGAATCACAGTTCTTTTGTTCTGAGCAAGCTCACAGTTCTTTCCCTATAGGAAAAACAGTAGAGTAGAAGAGTGCTCTTTTCTCAAAAGCAGAGTGTGTTTCTTGTAAGGCGAGCTAGTGTTTGTTTCTCAGTCCTAAATGGAGTTGAATCACATGAAGTTTCTGGTCCTACGAGCAAGGGTTGTTTTCTGGTAAGAAAAGTCACTATTGCGCTGCCATTGCCATACACAGTGCAAATAGCACTCGCGTCTGTTCCCAGCAAGTACAGTTTATTGGACTGAAGAGGAGCTATTGTTCTTATCAGTTTCCTAAGCAGAGTTGAACTAGATATGGCCCGTCTGTGTAGGAATCACAGTTCTTTTGTTCTGAGCAAGCTCACTGTTCTTTCTCTATAGGAAACACAGTAGAGTAGAAGAGTGCTCTTTTCTCAAAAGCAGAGTGTGTTTCTTGTAAGGCGAGCTAGTGTTTGTTTCCCAGTCCTAAATGGAGTTGAATCACATACAGTTTCTGGTTCTACAAGCAAGAGTAGTTTTCTGGTAAGAAGAGTCACTATTGTGCTCCCATTTTCAAACACAGGGCAAATAGCACTGGCGTCTGTTCCCAGCATGTACAGTGTATTGGACTGAAGAGGATCTACTGTTCTTGTCAGTTTCCTAAACAGAATTGACATAGATATGGTCGTGTGTGTAGGAAGCACAGTTCTTTTGTTCTGAGCTAGCTCACTGTTCTTTCCCTATAGGAAACACAGTAGAGTAGAAGAGTGCTCTTTTCTCAAAAGCAGAGTGTGTTTCTTGTAAGGCGAGCTAGTGTTTGTTTCCCAGTCCTAAATGGAGTTGAATCACATACAGTTTCTGGTTCTACAAGCAAGAGTAGTTTTCTGGTAAGAAGAGTCACTATTGTGCTCCCATTTTCAAACACAGGGCAAATAGCACTGGCGTCTGTTCCCAGCATGTACAGTGTATTGGACTGAAGAGGATCTACTGTTCTTGTCAGTTTCCTAAACAGAATTGACCTAGATATGGTCGTGTGTGTAGGAAGCACAGTTCTTTTGTTCTGAGCAAGCTCACTGTTCAGACCCCATAGGAAATACAGTAGAGTAGAAGAGTGCTCTTTTCTCAAAAGCAGAGTGTGTTTCTTGTAAGGCGAGCTTGTGTTTGTTTCCCAGTCAGAAATGGAGTTGAATCCCATGCAGTTTCTGGTCCTACGAGCAAGAGTTGTTTTCTGGTAAGGAAAGTAACTATTGCTCTCCCATTGTCATACACAGGGCAAATAGCACTGGTATCAGTTCCCAGCATGTACAGTGTATTGGACTGAAGAGGAGCTACTGTTCTTGTCTGTTTCCTAAGCAGAGTTGAACTAGATATGGCCGTGTGTGTAGGAAGCACAGTTCTTTTGTTCTGAGCAAGCTCACGTTTCGGACCACATAGGAAACACAGTAGAGTAGAAGAGTGCTCTTTTCTCAAAAGCAGAGTGTGTTTCTTGTAAGGCGAGCCAGAGTTTGTTTCTCAGTCCTAAATGGAGTTGAATCACATGCAGTTTCTGCTCCTACGAGCAAGAGTTGTTTTCTGGTAAGGAAAGTCACTATTGCGCTCCAATTGCCATACACAGGGCAAATAGCACTCGCGTCTGTTCCCTGCATGTACAGTGTATTGGACTGAAGAGGAGCTACTGTTCTTGTCACTTTCCTAAGCAGAGTTGAACTAGATATGGCCCGTGTTTGTAGGAAGCATAGTTCTTTTGTTCTGAGCAAGCACACTGTTCGCACCCCATAGGAAACACAGTAGAGTAGAAGAGTGCTCTTTTCTCAAAAGCGGAGTGTGTTTCTTGTAAGGCGAGCTAGAGTTTGTTTAACAGTCCTAAATGGAGTTGAATCACATGCAGTTTCTGGTCCTATGATCAAGAGATGTTTTCTGGTAAAGAAAGTCACTATTGCCCTCCCATTGCCATAGACAGTGCAAATAGCACTCGCGTCTGTTCCCAGCAAGTACAGTGTATTGGACTGAAGAGGAGCTACTGTTCTTATCAGTTTCCTAAGCAGAGTTGAACTAGATATGGCCCGTGTGTGTAGGAATCACAGTTCTTTTGTTCTGAGCAAGCTCACTGTTATTTCCCTGTAGGAAACACAGTAGAGTAGAAGAGTGCTCTTTTCTCAAAAGCAGAGTGTGTTTGTTGTTAGGCGAGCTAGTGTTTGTTTCCCAGTCCTAAATGGAGTTGAATCACATACAGTTTCTGGTTCTACAAGCAAGAGTAGTTTTCTGGTAAGAAGAGTCACTATTGTGCTCCCATTTTCAAACACAGGACAAATAGCACTGGCGTCTGTTCCCAGAATGTACAGTGTATTGGACTGAAGAGGATCTACTGTTCTTAAGAGTTTCCTAAACAGAATTGACCTAGATATGGTCGTGTGTGTAGGAAGCACAGTTCTTTTGTTCTGAGCAAGCTCACTGTTCAGACTCCATAGGAAATACAGTAGAGTAGAAGAGTGCTCTATTCTCAAAAGCAGAGTGTGTTACTTGTAAGGCGAGCTTGTGTTTGTTTCCCAGTCAGAAATGGAGTTGAATCCCATGCAGTTTCTGGACCTACGAGCAAGAGTTGTTTTCTGGTAAGGAAAGTCACTATTGCTCTCCCATTGTCATACACAGGGCAAATAGCACTGGCATCGGTTCCCAGCATGTACAGTGTATTGGACTGAAGAGGATCTACTGTTCTTGTCTGTTTCCTAAGCAGAATTGAACTAGATATGGCCTTGTGTGTAGGAAGCACAGTTCTTTTGTTCTGAGCAAGCTCACGTTTCGGACCCCATAGAAAACACAGTAGAGTAGAAGAGTGCTCTTTTCTCAAAAGCAGAGTGTGTTTCTTGTAAGGCGAGGTAGTGTTTGTTTCCCAGTCCTAAATGGAGTTGAATCACATGCAGTTTCTGGTCCTACAAGCAAGAGTAGTTTTCTGGTATGAAGAGTCACTATTGTGCTCCCATTTTCAAACACAGGGCAAATAGCACTGGCGTCTGTTCCCAGCATGTACAGTGTATTGGACTGAAGAGGATCTACTGTTCTTGTCAGTTTCCTAAACAGAATTGAACTAGATATGGTAGTGTGTGTAGGAAGCACAGTTCTTTTGTTTTGAGCAAGCTCACTAGTCAGACCCCATAGGAACTACAGTAGAGCAGAAGAGTGCTCTTTTCTCAAAAGCAGAGTGTGTTTCTTGTAAGGCGAGCTTGTGTTTGTTTCCCAGTCAGAAATGGAGTTGAATCCCATGCAGTTTCTGGTCCTACAAGCAAGAGTAGTTTTCTGGTAAGAAGAGTCACTATTGTGCTCCCACTTTCAAACACAGGGCAAATAGCACTTGCGTCTGTTCCCAGCATGTACAGTGTATTGGACTGAAGAGGAGCTACTGTTCTTGTCTGTTTCCTAAGCAGAGTTGAACTAATTATGGCCCGTGTTTGTAGGAAACATAGTTCTTTTGTTCTGAGCAAGCTCACTGTCCTTTCCCTATAGGAAACACAGTAGAGTAGAAGAGTGCTCTTTTCTCAAAAGCAGAGTGTGTTTTTTGTAAGGCGAGCTTGTGTTTGTTTCCCAGTCAGAAATAGAGTCGAATCACATGCAGTTTCTGGTCTTATGAGCAAGAGTTGTTTTCTGGTAAGGAAAGTCACTATTGCGCTCCCATTGCCATAAACAGTGCAAAAAGCAATTGCGTCTGTTCCCAGCAAGTACAGAGTATTGGACTGAAGAGGAGCTACTGTTCTTGTCTGTTTCCTAAGCAGAGTTGAACTAATTATGGCCCGTGTTTGTAGGAAACATAGTTCTTTTGTTCTGAGCAAGCTCACGTTTCGGACCCCATAGGAAACACAGTAGAGTAGAAGAGTGCCCTTTTCTCAAAAGCAGAGTTTGTTTCTTGTAAGTCGAGATAGCGATTGTTTCCCAGTCCAAAATGGAGTTGAATCACATGCAGTTTCTTGTCCTACAAGCAAGAGTTGTCTTCTGGTAAGAAGAGTCACTATTTTGCTCCCATTGCCATACACAGTGCAAAAAGCAATTGCGTCTGTTCCCAGCAAGTACAGTGTATTGGACTGAAGAGGAGCTACTGTTCCTGTCAGTATCATAAGAGGAGTTGAACTAGATATGGCCCGTGTGTGTAGGAATCACAGTTCTTTTGTTCTGAGCAAGCTCACTGTTCGGACCCCATAGAAAACACAGTAGAGTAGAAGAGTGCTGTTTTCTCAAAAGCGGAGTGTGTTTCTTGTAAGGCGAGCTACCGTTTCTTTCCCAGTCCTATATGGAGTTGAGTCACATGCAGTTTCTGGTCCTACAAGCAAGAGTTGTTTTCTGGTAAGGAAAGTCACTATTGCCCTCCCATTGCCATACACAGTGCAAATAGCACTCGCGTCTGTTCCCAGCAAGCACAGTGTATTGGACTGAAGAGGAGCTACTGTTCTTGTCAGTTTCCTAAGCAGAGTTGAACTAGATATGGCCCGTGTTTGTAGGAAGCATAGTTCTTTTGTTCTGAGCAAGCTCACTGTTCGGACCCCATAGGAAACACAGTAGAGTAGAAGAGTGGTGTTTTCTCAAAAGCAGAGTGTGTTTCTTGTAAGGCTAGCTAGCGATTGTTTCCCAGTCCTAAATGGAGTTGAATCACATGCAGTTTTTTGTCCTACGTGCAAGAGTTGTTTTCTGGTAAGAAGAGTCACTATTTTGCTCCCATTGCCATACACAATTGAAAAAGCAATTGCGTCTCTTCCCAGCAAGTACAATGTATTGGACTGAAGAGGAGCTACTCTTCTTATCAGTTTCCTAAGCAGAGTTGAACTAGATATGGCCCGTGTGTGTAGGAATCACAGTTCTTTTGTTCTGAGCAAGCTCACAGTTCTTTCCCTATAGGAAACACAGTAGAGTAGAAGAGTGCTCTTTTCTCAAAAGCAGAGTGTGTTTCTTGTAAGGCGAGCTAGTGTTTGTTTCTCAGTCCTAAATGGAGTTGAATCACATGCAGTTTCTGGTCCTACGAGCAAGGGTTGTTTTCTGGTAAGAAAAGTCACTATTGCGCTCCCATTGCCATACACAGTGCAAATAGCACTCGCGTCTGTTCCCAGCAAGTACAGTGTATTGGACTGAAGAGGAGCTACTGTTCTTATCAGTTTCCTAAGCAGAGTTGAACTAGATATGGCCCGTCTGTGTAGGAATCACAGTTCTTTTGTTCTGAGCAAGCTCACTGTTCTTTCTCTATAGGAAACACAGTAGAGTAGAAGAGTGCTCTTTTCTCAAAAGCAGAGTGTTTTTCTTGTAAGGCGAGGTAGTGTTTGTTTCCCAGTCATAAATGGAGTTGAATCACATACAGTTTCTGGTTCTACAAGCAAGAGTAGTTTTCTGGTAAGAAGAGTCACTATTGTGCTCCCATTTTCAAACACAGGGCAAATAGCACTGGCGTCTGTTCCCAGCATGTACAGTGTATTGGACTGAAGAGGATCTACTGTTCTTGTCAGTTTCCTAAACAGAATTGACCTAGATATGGTCGTGTGTGTAGGAAGCACAGTTCTTTTGTTCTGAGCAAGCTCACTGTTCAGACCCCATAGGAAATACAGTAGAGTAGAAGAGTGCTCTTTTCTCAAAAGCAGAGTGTGTTTCTTGTAAGGCGAGCCAGCGTTTGTTTCTCAGTCCTAAATGGAGTTGAATCACATGCAGTTTCTGGTCCTATGAGCAAGATTTGTTTTCTGTTAAGGAAAGTCACTTTTGTGCTCCCATTGCCATACACAGTGCAAATAGCACTCGCGTCTGTTTCCAGCAAGTACAGTGTATTGGACTGAAGAGGAGCTACTGTTCTTGTCACTTTCCTAAGCAGAGTTGAACTAGATATGGCCCGTGTTTGTAGGAAGCATAGTTCTTTTGTTCTGAGCAAGCTCACTGTTCGGACCCCATAGGAAACACAGTAGAGTAGGAGAGTGCTCTTTTCTCAAAAGCGGAGTGTGTTTCTTGTAAGGCGAGCTAGTGTTTGTTTCCCACTCCTATATGGAGTTGAGTCACATGCAGTTTCTGGTCCTACAAGCAAGAGTTGTTTTCTGGTAAGGAAAGTAACTATTGTGCTCCCATTGCCATACACAGTGGAAATAGCACTCGTGTCTGTTCCCAGCAAGTACAGTGTAATGGACTGAAGAGGAGCGACTGTTCTTGTCAGTTTCCTAAGCAGAGTTGAACTAATTATGGCCCGTGTTTGTAGGAAGCATAATTCTTTTGTTCTGAGCTAGCTCACGTTTCGGCCCCATAGGAAACACAGTAGAGTAGAAGAGTGCCCTTTTCTCAAAAGCAGAGTGTGTTTCTTGTAAGTTGAGCTAGTGATTGTTTCCCAGTCCTAAATGGAGTTGAATCACATGCAGTTTCTTGTCCTACAAGCAAGAGTTGTTTTCTGGTAAGAAGAGTCACTATTTTGCTCCCATTGCCATACACAATTGAAAAAGCAATTGCTTCTGTTCCCAGCAAGTACAATGTATTGGACTGAAGAGGAGCTACTCTTCTTATCAGTTTCCTAAGCAGAGTTGAACTAGATATGGCCCGTGTGTGTAGGAATCACAGTTCTTTTGTTCTGAGCAAGCTCACAGTTCTTTCCCTATAGGAAAAACAGTAGAGTAGAAGAGTGCTCTTTTCTCAAAAGCAGAGTGTGTTTCTTGTAAGGCGAGCTAGTGTTTGTTTCTCAGTCCTAAATGGAGTTGAATCACATGCAGTTTCTGGTCCTACGAGCAAGGTTTGTTTTCTGGTAAGAAAAGTCACTATTGCGCTTCCATTGCCATACACAGTGCAAATAGCACTCGCGTCTGTTCCCAGCAAGTACAGTTTATTGGACTGAAGAGGAGCTATTGTTCTTATCAGTTTCCTAAGCAGAGTTGAACTAGATATGGCCCGTCTGTGTAGGAATCACAGTTCTTTTGTTCTGAGCAAGCTCACTGTTCTTTCTCTATAGGAAACACAGTAGAGTAGAAGAGTGCTCTTTTCTCAAAAGCAGAGTGTGTTTCTTGTAAGGCGAGCTAGTGTTTGTTTCCCAGTCCTAAATGGAGTTGAATCCCATACAGTTTCTGGTTCTACAAGCAAGAGTAGTTTTCTGGTAAGAAGAGTCACTATTGTGCTCCCATTTTCAAACACAGGGCAAATAGCACTGGCGTCTGTTCCCAACATGTACAGTGTATTGGACTGAAGAGGATCTACTGTTCTTGTCAGTTTCCTAAACAGAATTGACCTAGATATGGTCGTGTGTGTAGGAAGCACAGTTCTTTTGTTCTGAGCAATCTCACTGTTCAGACCCCATAGGAAATACAGTAGAGTAGAAGAGTGCTCTTTTCTCAAAAGCAGAGTGTGTTTCTTGTAAGGCGAGCTAGTGTTTGTTTCTCAGTCCTAAATGGAGTTGAATCACATGCAGTTTCTGGTCCTACGAGCAAGGGTTGTTTTCTGGTAAGAAAAGTCACTATTGCGCTCCCATTGCCATACACAGTGCAAATAGCACTCGCGTCTGTTCCCAGAAAGTACAGTGTATTGGACTGAAGAGGAGCTACTGTTCTTATCAGTTTCCTAAGCAGAGTTGAACTAGATATGGCCCGTCTGTGTAGGAATCACAGTTCTTTTGTTCTGAGCAAGCTCACTGTTCTTTCTCTATAGGAAACACAGTAGAGTAGAAGAGTGCTCTTTTCTCAAAAGCAGAGTGTTTTTCTTGTAAGGCGAGGTAGTGTTTGTTTCCCAGTCATAAATGGAGTTGAATCACATACAGTTTCTGGTTCTACAAGCAAGAGTAGTTTTCTGGTAAGAAGAGTCACTATTGTGCTCCCATTTTCAAACACAGGGCAAATAGCACTGGCGTCTGTTCCCAGCATGTACAGTGTATTGGACTGAAGAGGATCTACTGTTCTTGTCAGTTTCCTAAACAGAATTGACCTAGATATGGTCGTGTGTGTAGGAAGCACAGTTCTTTTGTTCTGAGCAAGCTCACTGTTCAGACCCCATAGGAAATACAGTAGAGTAGAAGAGTGCTCTTTTCTCAAAAGCAGAGTGTGTTTCTTGTAAGGCGAGCCAGCGTTTGTTTCTCAGTCCTAAATGGAGTTGAATCACATGCAGTTTCTGGTCCTATGAGCAAGATTTGTTTTCTGGTAAGGAAAGTCACTTTTGTGCTCCCATTGCCATACACAGTGCAAATAGCACTCGCGTCTGTTTCCAGCAAGTACAGTGTATTGGACTGAAGAGGAGCTACTGTTCTTGTCACTTTCCTAAGCAGAGTTGAACTAGATATGGCCCGTGTTTGTAGGAAGCATAGTTCTTTTGTTCTGAGCAAGCTCACTGTTTGGACCCCATAGGAAACACAGTAGAGTAGGAGAGTGCTCTTTTCTCAAAAGCGGAGTGTGTTTCTTGTAAGGCTAGCTAGTGTTTGTTTCCCACTCCTATATGGAGTTGAGTCACATGCAGTTTCTGGTCCTACAAGCAAGAGTTGTTTTCTGGTAAGGAAAGTAACTATTGTGCTCCCATTGCCATACACAGTGGAAATAGCACTCGCGTCTGTTCCCAGCAAGTACAGTGTAATGGACTGAAGAGGAGCGACTGTTCTTGTCAGTTTCCTAAGCAGAGTTGAACTAATTATGGCCCGTGTTTGTAGGAAGCATAATTCTTTTGTTCTGAGCTAGCTCACGTTTCGGACCCCATAGGAAACACAGTAGAGTAGAAGAGTGCCCTTTTCTCAAAAGCAGAGTGTGTTTCTTGTAAGTTGAGCTAGTGATTGTTTCCCAGTCCTAAATGCAGTTGAATCACATGCAGTTTCTTGTCCTACAAGCAAGAGTTGTTTTCTGGTAAGAAGAGTCACTATTTTGCTCCCATTGCCATACACAATTGAAAAAGCAATTGCTTCTGTTCCCAGCAAGTACAATGTATTGGACTGAAGAGGAGCTACTCTTCTTATCAGTTTCCTAAGCACAGTTGAACTAGATATGGCCCGTGTGTGTAGGAATCACAGTTCTTTTGTTCTGAGCAAGCTCACAGTTCTTTCCCTATAGGAAAAACAGTAGAGTAGAAGAGTGCTCTTTTCTCAAAAGCAGAGTGTGTTTCTTGTAAGGTGAGCTAGTGTTTGTTTCTCAGTCCTAAATGGAGTTGAATCACATGCAGTTTCTGGTCCTACGAGCAAGGTTTGTTTTCTGGTAAGAAAAGTCACTATTGCGCTTCCATTGCCATACACAGTGCAAATAGCACTCGCGTCTGTTCCCAGCAAGTACAGTTTATTGGACTGAAGAGGAGCTATTGTTCTTATCAGTTTCCTAAGCAGAGTTGAACTAGATATGGCCCGTCTGTGTAGGAATCACAGTTCTTTTGTTCTGAGCAAGCTCACTGTTCTTTCTCTATAGGAAACACAGTAGAGTAGAAGAGTGCTCTTTTCTCAAAAGCAGAGTGTGTTTCTTGTAAGGCGAGCTAGTGTTTGTTTCCCAGTCCTAAATGGAGTTGAATCACATACAGTTTCTGGTTCTACAAGCAAGAGTAGTTTTCTGGTAAGAAGAGTCACTATTGTGCTCCCATTTTCAAACACAGGGCAAATAGCACTGGCGTCTGTTCCCAACATGTACAGTGTATTGGACTGAAGAGGATCTACTGTTCTTGTCAGTTTCCTAAACAGAATTGACCTAGATATGGTCGTGTGTGTAGGAAGCACAGTTCTTTTGTTCTGAGCAATCTCACTGTTCAGACCCCATAGGAAATACAGTAGAGTAGAAGAGTGCTCTTTTCTCAAAAGCAGAGTGTGTTTCTTGTAAGGCGAGCTAGTGTTTGTTTCTCAGTCCTAAATGGAGTTGAATCACATGCAGTTTCTGGTCCTACGAGCAAGGGTTGTTTTCTGGTAAGAAAAGTCACTATTGCGCTCCCATTGCCATACACAGTGCAAATAGCACTCGCGTCTGTTCCCAGAAAGTACAGTGTATTGGACTGAAGAGGAGCTACTGTTCTTATCAGTTTCCTAAGCAGAGTTGAACTAGATATGGCCCGTCTGTGTAGGAATCACAGTTCTTTTGTTCTGAGCAAGCTCACTGTTCTTTCTCTATAGGAAACACAGTAGAGTAGAAGAGTGCTCTTTTCTCAAAAGCAGAGTGTTTTTCTTGTAAGGCGAGGTAGTGTTTGTTTCCCAGTCATAAATGGAGTTGAATCACATACAGTTTCTGGTTCTACAAGCAAGAGTAGTTTTCTGGTAAGAAGAGTCACTATTGTGCTCCCATTTTCAAACACAGGGCAAATAGCACTGGCGTCTGTTCCCAGCATGTACAGTGTATTGGACTGAAGAGGATCTACTGTTCTTGTCAGTTTCCTAAACAGAATTGACCTAGATATGGTCGTGTGTGTAGGAAGCACAGTTCTTTTGTTCTGAGCAAGCTCACTGTTCAGACCCCATAGGAAATACAGTAGAGTAGAAGAGTGCTCTTTTCTCAAAAGCAGAGTGTGTTTCTTGTAAGGCGAGCCAGCGTTTGTTTCTCAGTCCTAAATGGAGTTGAATCACATGCAGTTTCTGGTCCTATGAGCAAGATTTGTTTTCTGGTAAGGAAAGTCACTTTTGTGCTCCCATTGCCATACACAGTGCAAATAGCACTCGCGTCTGTTTCCAGCAAGTACAGTGTATTGGACTGAAGAGGAGCTACTGTTCTTGTCACTTTCCTAAGCAGAGTTGAACTAGATATGGCCCGTGTTTGTAGGAAGCATAGTTCTTTTGTTCTGAGCAAGCTCACTGTTTGGACCCCATAGGAAACACAGTAGAGTAGGAGAGTGCTCTTTTCTCAAAAGCGGAGTGTGTTTCTTGTAAGGCGAGCTAGTGTTTGTTTCCCACTCCTATATGGAGTTGAGTCACATGCAGTTTCTGGTCCTACAAGCAAGAGTTGTTTTCTGGTAAGGAAAGTAACTATTGTGCTCCCATTGCCATACACAGTGGAAATAGCACTCGCGTCTGTTCCCAGCAAGTACAGTGTAATGGACTGAAGAGGAGCGACTGTTCTTGTCAGTTTCCTAAGCAGAGTTGAACTAATTATGGCCCGTGTTTGTAGGAAGCATAATTCTTTTGTTCTGAGCTAGCTCACGTTTCGGACCCCATAGGAAACACAGTAGAGTAGAAGAGTGCCCTTTTCTCAAAAGCAGAGTGTGTTTCTTGTAAGTTGAGCTAGTGATTGTTTCCCAGTCCTAAATGGAGTTGAATCACATGCAGTTTCTTGTCCTACAAGCAAGAGTTGTTTTCTGGTAAGAAGAGTCACTATTTTGCTCCCATTGCCATACACAATTGAAAAAGCAATTGCTTCTGTTCCCAGCAAGTACAATGTATTGGACTGAAGAGGAGCTACTCTTCTTTTCAGTTTCCTACGCAGAGTTGAACTAGATATGGCCCGTGTGTGTAGGAATCACAGTTCTTTTGTTCTGAGCAAGCTCACAGTTCTTTCCCTATAGGAAAAACAGTAGAGTAGAAGAGTGCTCTTTTCTCAAAAGCAGAGTGTGTTTCTTGTAAGGCGAGCTAGTGTTTGTTTCTCAGTCCTAAATGGAGTTGAATCACATGCAGTTTCTGGTCCTACGAGCAAGGTTTGTTTTCTGCTAAGAAAAGTCACTATTGCGCTGCCATTGCCATACACAGTGCAAATAGCACTCGCGTCTGTTCCCAGCAAGTACAGTTTATTGGACTGAAGAGGAGCTATTGTTCTTATCAGTTTCCTAAGCAGAGTTGAACTAGATATGGCCCGTCTGTGTAGGAATCACAGTTCTTTTGTTCTGAGCAAGCTCACTGTTCTTTCTCTATAGGAAACACAGTAGAGTAGAAGAGTGCTCTTTTCTCAAAAGCAGAGTGTGTTTCTTGTAAGGCGAGCTAGTGTTTGTTTCCCAGTCCTAAATGGAGTTGAATCACATACAGTTTCTAGTTCTACAAGCAAGAGTAGTTTTCTGGTAAGAAGAGTCACTATTGTGCTCCCATTTTCAAACACAGGGCAAATAGCACTGGCGTCTGTTCCCAGCATGTACAGTGTATTGGACTGAAGAGGATCTACTGTTCTTGTCAGTTTCCTAAACAGAATTGACATAGATATGGTCGTGTGTGTAGGAAGCACAGTTCTTTTGTTCTGAGCTAGCTCACTGTTCTTTCCCTATAGGAAACACAGTAGAGTAGAAGAGTGCTCTTTTCTCAAAAGCAGAGTGTGTTTCTTGTAAGGCGAGCTAGTGTTTGTTTCCCAGTCCTAAATGGAGTTGAATCACATACAGTTTCTGGTTCTACAAGCAAGAGTAGTTTTCTGGTAAGAAGAGTCACTATTGTGCTCCCATTTTCAAACACAGGGCAAATAGCACTGGCGTCTGTTCCCAGCATGTACAGTGTATTGGACTGAAGAGGATCTACTGTTCTTGTCAGTTTCCTAAACAGAATTGACCTAGATATGGTCGTGTGTGTAGGAAGCACAGTTCTTTTGTTCTGAGCAAGCTCACTGTTCAGACCCCATAGGAAATACAGTAGAGTAGAAGAGTGCTCTTTTCTCAAAAGCAGAGTGTGTTTCTTGTAAGGCGAGCTTGTGTTTGTTTCCCAGTCAGAAATGGAGTTGAATCCCATGCAGTTTCTGGTCCTACGAGCAAGAGTTGTTTTCTGGTAAGGAAAGTAACTATTGCTCTCCCATTGTCATACACAGGGCAAATAGCACTGGTATCAGTTCCCAGCATGTACAGTGTATTGGACTGAAGAGGAGCTACTGTTCTTGTCTGTTTCCTAAGCAGAGTTGAACTAGATATGGCCGTGTGTGTAGGAAGCACAGTTCTTTTGTTCTGAGCAAGCTCACGTTTCGGACCCCATAGGAAACACAGTAGAGTAGAAGAGTGCTCTTTTCTCAAAAGCAGAGTGTGTTTCTTGTAAGGCGAGCCAGAGTTTGTTTCTCAGTCCTAAATGGAGTTGAATCACATGCAGTTTCTGCTCCTACGAGCAAGAGTTGTTTTCTGGTAAGGAAAGTCACTATTGCGCTCCAATTGCCATACACAGGGCAAATAGCACTCGCGTCTGTTCCCTGCAAGTACAGTGTATTGGACTGAAGAGGAGCTACTGTTCTTGTCACTTTCCTAAGCAGAGTTGAACTAGATATGGCCCGTGTTTCTAGGAAGCATAGTTATTTTGTTCTGAGCAAGCACAGTGTTCGCACCCCATAGGAAACACAGTAGAGTAGAAGAGTGCTCTTTTCTCAAAAGCGGAGTGTGTTTCTTGTAAGGCGAGCTAGAGTTTGTTTAACAGTCCTAAATGGAGTTGAATCACATGCAGTTTCTGGTCCTATGATCAAGAGATGTTTTCTGGTAAAGAAAGTCACTATTGCCCTCCCATTGCCATAGACAGTGCAAATAGCACTCGCGTCTGTTCCCAGCAAGTACAGTGTATTGGACTGAAGAGGAGCTACTGTTCTTATCAGTTTCCTAAGCAGAGTTGAACTAGATATGGCCCGTGTGTGTAGGAATCACAGTTCTTTTGTTCTGAGCAAGCTCACTGTTATTTCCCTGTAGGAAACACAGTAGAGTAGAAGAGTGCTCTTTTCTCAAAAGCAGAGTGTGTTTGTTGTTAGGCAAGCTAGTGTTTGTTTCCCAGTCCTAAATGGAGTTGAATCACATACAGTTTCTGGTTCTACAAGCAAGAGTAGTTTTCTGGTAAGAAGAGTCACTATTGTGCTCCCATTTTCAAACACAGGACAAATAGCACTGGCGTCTGTTCCCAGAATGTACAGTGTATTGGACTGAAGAGGATCTACTGTTCTTAAGAGTTTCCTAAACAGAATTGACCTAGATATGGTCGTGTGTGTAGGAAGCACAGTTCTTTTGTTCTGAGCAAGCTCACTGTTCAGACTCCATAGGAAATACAGTAGAGTAGAAGAGTGCTCTATTCTCAAAACCAGAGTGTGTTACTTGTAAGGCGAGCTTGTGTTTGTTTCCCAGTCAGAAATGGAGTTGAATCCCATGCAGTTTCTGGACCTACGAGCAAGAGTTGTTTTCTGGTAAGGAAAGTCACTATTGCTCTCCCATTGTCATACACAGGGCAAATAGCACTGGCATCGGTTCCCAGCATGTACAGTGTATTGGACTGAAGAGGATCTACTGTTCTTGTCTGTTTCCTAAGCAGAATTGAACTAGATATGGCCTTGTGTGTAGGAAGCACAGTTCTTTTGTTCTGAGCAAGCTCACGTTTCGGACCCCATAGAAAACACAGTAGAGTAGAAGAGTGCTCTTTTCTCAAAAGCAGAGTGTGTTTCTTGTAAGGCGAGGTAGTGTTTGTTTCCCAGTCCTAAATGGAGTTGAATCACATGCAGTTTCTGGTCCTACAAGCAAGAGTAGTTTTCTGGTATGAAGAGTCACTATTGTGCTCCCATTTTCAAACACAGGGCAAATAGCACTGGCGTCTGTTCCCAGCATGTACAGTGTATTGGACTGAAGAGGATCTACTGTTCTTGTCAGTTTCCTAAACAGAATTGAACTAGATATGGTAGTGTGTGTAGGAAGCACAGTTCTTTTGTTTTGAGCAAGCTCACTAGTCAGACCCCATAGGAACTACAGTAGAGCAGAAGAGTGCTCCTTTCTCAAAAGCAGAGTGTGTTTCTTGTAAGGCGAGCTTGTGTTTGTTTCCCAGTCAGAAATGGAGTTGAATCCCATGCAGTTTCTGGTCCTACAAGCAAGAGTAGTTTTCTGGTAAGAAGAGTCACTATTGTGCTCCCACTTTCAAACACAGGGCAAATAGCACTTGCGTCTGTTCCCAGCATGTACAGTGTATTGGACTGAAGAGGAGCTACTGTTCTTGTCTGTTTCCTAAGCAGAGTTGAACTAATTATGGCCCGTGTTTGTAGGAAACATAGTTCTTTTGTTCTGAGCAAGCTCACTGTCCTTTCCCTATAGGAAACACAGTAGAGTAGAAGAGTGCTCTTTTCTCAAAAGCAGAGTGTGTTTTTTGTAAGGCGAGCTTGTGTTTGTTTCCCAGTCAGAAATGGAGTCGAATCACATGCAGTTTCTGGTCTTATGAGCAAGAGTTGTTTTCTGGTAAGGAAAGTCACTATTGTGCTCCCATTACCATACACAGTGCAAAAAGCAATTGTGTCTGTTCCCAGCAAGTACAGTGTATTGGACTGAAGAGGAGCTACTGTTCTTGTCTGTTTCCTAAGCAGAGTTGAACTAATTATGGCCCGTGTTTGTAGGAAACATAGTTCTTTTGTTCTGAGCAAGCTCACGTTTCGGACCCCATAGGAAACACAGTAGAGTAGAAGAATGCCCTTTTCTCAAAAGCAGAGTTTGTTTCTTGTAAGTCGAGCTAGCGATTGTTTCCCAGTCCAAAATGGAGTTGAATCACATGCAGTTTCTTGTCCTACAAGCAAGAGTTGTCTTCTGGTAAGAAGAGTCACTATTTTGCTCCCATTGCCATACACAGTGCAAAAAGCAATTGCGTCTGTTCCCAGCAAGTACAGTGTATTGGACTGAAGAGGAGCTACTGTTCCTGTCAGTATCATAAGAGGAGTTGAACTAGATATGGCCCGTGTGTGTAGGAATCACAGTTCTTTTGTTCTGAGCAAGCTCACTGTTCGGACCCCATAGAAAACACAGTAGAGTAGAAGAGTGCTCTTTTCTCAAAAGCGGAGTGTGTTTCTTGTAAGGCGAGCTAGTGTTTGTTTCCCAGTCCTATATGGAGTTGAGTCACATGCAGTTTCTGGTCCTACAATTAAGAGTTGTTTTCTGGTAAGGAAAGTCACTATTGCCCTCCCATTGCCATACACAGTGCAAATAGCACTCGCGTCTGTTCCCACCAAGTACAGTGTATTGGACTGAAGAGGAGCTACTGTTCTTGTCAGTTTCCTAAGCAGAGTTTAACTAGATATGGCCCGTGTTTGTAGGAAGCATAGTTCTTTTGTTCTGAGCAAGCTCACTGTTCGGACCCCATAGGAAACACAGTAGAGTAGAAGAGTGCTCTTTTCTCAAAAGCGGAGTGTGTTTCTTGTAAGGCGAGCTAGAGTTTGTTTAACAGTCCTAAATGGAGTTGAATCACATGCAGTTTCTGGTCCTATGATCAAGAGATGTTTTCTGGTAAAGAAAGTCACTATTGCCCTCCCATTGCCATAGACAGTGCAAATAGTACTCGCGTCTGTTCCCAGCAAGTACAGTGTATTGGACTGAAGAGGATCTACTGTTCTTATCAGTTTCCTAAGCAGAGTTGAACTAGATATGGCCCGTGTGTGTAGGAATCACAGTTCTTTTGTTCTGAGCAAGCTCACTGTTCTTTCCCTGTAGGAAACACAGTAGAGTAGAAGAGTGCTCTTTTCTCAAAAGCAGAGTGTGTTTGTTGTTAGGCGAGCTAGTGTTTGTTTCCCAGTCCTAAATGGAGTTGAATCACATACAGTTTCTGGTTCTACAAGCAAGAGTAGTTTTCTGGTAAGAAGAGTCACTATTGTGCTCCCATTTTCAAACACAGGACAAATAGCACTGGCGTCTGTTCCCAGAATGTACAGTGTATTGGACTGAAGAGGATCTACTGTTCTTGTCTGTTTCCTAAGCAGAATTGAACTAGATATGGCCTTGTGTGTAGGAAGCACAGTTCTTTTGTTCTGAGCAAGCTCACGTTTCGGACCCCATAGAAAACACAGTAGAGTAGAAGAGTGCTCTTTTCTCAAAAGCAGAGTGTGTTTCTTGTAAGGCGAGGTAGTGTTTGTTTCCCAGTCCTAAATGGAGTTGAATCACATGCAGTTTCTGGTCCTACAAGCAAGAGTAGTTTTCTGGTATGAAGAGTCACTATTGTGCTCCCATTTTCAAACACAGGGCAAATAGCACTGGCGTCTGTTCCCAGCATGTACAGTGTATTGGACTGAAGAGGATCTACTGTTCTTGTCAGTTTCCTAAACAGAATTGAACTAGATATGGTAGTGTGTGTAGGAAGCACAGTTCTTTTGTTCTGAGCAAGCTCACTAGTCAGACCCCATAGGAACTACAGTAGAGCAGAAGAGTGCTCTTTTCTCAAAAGCAGAGTGTGTTACTTGTAAGGCGAGCTTGTGTTTGTTTCCCAGTCAGAAATGGAGTTGAATCCCATGCAGTTTCTGGACCTACGAGCAAGAGTTGTTTTCTGGTAAGGAAAGTCACTATTGCTCTCCCATTGTCATACACAGGGCAAATAGCACTGGCATCGGTTCCCAGCATGTACAGTGTATTGGACTGAAGAGGATCTACTGTTCTTGTCTGTTTCCTAAGCAGAATTGAAGTAGATATGGCCTTGTGTGTAGGAAGCACAGTTCTTTTGTTCTGAGCAAGCTCACGTTTCGGACCCCATAGAAAACACAGTAGAGTAGAAGAGTGCTCTTTTCTCAAAAGCAGAGTGTGTTTCTTGTAAGGCGAGGTAGTGTTTGTTTCCCAGTCCTAAATGGAGTTGAATCACATGCAGTTTCTGGTCCTACAAGCAAGAGTAGTTTTCTGGTATGAAGAGTCACTATTGTGCTCCCATTTTCAAACACAGGGCAAATAGCACTGGCGTCTGTTCCCAGCATGTACAGTGTATTGGACTGAAGAGGATCTACTGTTCTTGTCAGTTTCCTAAACAGAATTGAACTAGATATGGTAGTGTGTGTAGGAAGCACAGTTCTTTTGTTTTGAGCAAGCTCACTAGTCAGACCCCATAGGAACTACAGTAGAGCAGAAGAGTGCTCTTTTCTCAAAAGCAGAGTGTGTTTCTTGTAAGGCAAGCTTGTGTTTGTTTCCCAGTCAGAAATGGAGTTGAATCCCATGCAGTTTCTGGTCCTACAAGCAAGAGTAGTTTTCTGGTAAGAAGAGTCACTATTGTGCTCCAACTTTCAAACACAGGGCAAATAGCACTGGCGTCTGTTCCCAGCATGTACAGTGTATTGGACTGAAGAGGAGCTACTGTTCTTGTCTGTTTCCTAAGCAGAGTTGAACTAATTATGGCCCGTGTTTGTAGGAAACATAGTTCTTTTGTTCTGAGCAAGCTCACTGTCCTTTCCCTATAGGAAACACAGTAGAGTAGAAGAGTGCTCTTTTCTCAAAAGCAGAGTGTGTTTCTTGTAAGGCGAGCTTGTGTTTGTTTCCCAGTCAGAAATGGAGTCGAATCACATGCAGTTTCTGGTCTTATGAGCAAGAGTTGTTTTCTGGTAAGGAAAGTCACTATTGTGCTCCCATTACCATACACAGTGCAAAAAGCAATTGCGTCTGTTCCCAGCAAGTACAGTGTATTGGACTGAAGAGGAGCTACTGTTCTTGTCTGTTTCCTAAGCAGAGTTGAACTAATTATGGCCCGTGTTTGTAGGAAACATAGTTCTTTTGTTCTGAGCAAGCTAACGTTTCGGACCCCATAGGAAACACAGTAGAGTAGAAGAATGCCCTTTTCTCAAAAGCAGAGTTTGTTTCTTGTAAGTCGAGCTAGCGATTGTTTCCCAGTCCAAAATGGAGTTGAATCACATGCAGTTTCTTGTCCTACAAGCAAGAGTTGTCTTCTGGTAAGAAGAGTCACTATTTTGCTCCCATTGCCATACACAGTGCAAAAAGCAATTGCGTCTGTTCCCAGCAAGTACAGTGTATTGGACTGAAGAGGAGCTACTGTTCCTGTCAGTATCATAAGAGGAGTTGAACTAGATATGGCCCGTGTGTGTAGGAATCACAGTTCTTTTGTTCTGAGCAAGCTCACTGTTCGGACCCCATAGAAAACACAGTAGAGTAGAAGAGTGCTCTTTTCTCAAAAGCGGAGTGTGTTTCTTGTAAGGCGAGCTACCGTTTGTTTCCCAGTCCTATATGGAGTTGAGTCACATGCAGTTTCTGGTCCTACAAGCAAGAGTTGTTTTCTGGTAAGGAAAGTCACTATTGCCCTCCCATTGCCATACACAGTGCAAATAGCACTCGCGTCTGTTCCCACCAAGTACAGTGTATTGGACTGAAGAGGAGCTACTGTTCTTGTCAGTTTCCTAAGCAGAGTTTAACTAGATATGGCCCGTGTTTGTAGGAAGCATAGTTCTTTTGTTCTGAGCAAGCTCACTGTTCGGACCCCATAGGAAACACAGTAAAGTAGAAGAGTGCTGTTTTCTCAAAAGCAGAGTGTGTTTCTTGTAAGGCGAGCTAGCGATTGTTTCCCAGTCCTAAATGGAGTTGAATCACATGCAGTTTTTTGTCCTACGTGCAAGAGTTGTTTTCTGGTAAGAAGAGTCACTATTGTGCTCCCAGTGCCATTCACAGTGCAAAAAGCAATTGCGTCTGTTCCCAGCAAGTACAGTGTATTGGACTGAAAAGGAGCTACTGTTCTTATCAGTTTCCTAAGCAGAGTTGAACTAGATATGGCCCGTGTGTGTAGGAATCACAGTTCTTTTGTTCTGAGCAAGCTCACTGTTCTTTCCCTATTGGAAACACAGTAGAGTAGAAGAGTGCTCTTTTCTCAAAAGCAGAGTGTGTTTCTTGTAAGGCGAGCTAGAGTTTGTTTAACAGTCCTAAATGGAGTTGAATCACATGCAGTTTCTGGTCCTACGAGCAAGAGTTGTTTTCTGGTAAGGAAAGTCACTATTGCCCTCCCATTGCCATACACAGTGCAAATAGCACTCGCGTCTGTTCCCAGCAAGTACAATGTATTGGACTGAAGAGGAGCTACTGTTCTTATCAGTTTCCTAAGCAGAGTTGAACTAGATATGGCCCGTGTGTGTAGGAATCACAGTTCTTTTGTTCTGAGCAAGCTCACTGTTCTTTCCCTATAGGAAACACAGTAGAGTAGATGAGTGCTCTTTTCTCAAAAGCAGAGTGTGTTTCTTGTAAGGCGAGCTAGTGTTTGTTTCCCAGTCCTAAATGGAGTTGAATCACATACAGTTTCTGGTTCTACAAGCAAGAGTAGTTTTCTGGTAAGAAGAGTCACTATTGTGCTCCCATTTTCAAACACAGGGCAAATAGCCCTGGCGTCTGTTCCGAGAATGTGCAGTGTATTGGACTGAAGAGGATCTACTGTTCTTGTCAGTTTCCTAAACAGAATTGACCTAGATATGGTCGTGTGTGTAGGAAGCACAGTTCTTTTGTTCTGAGCAAGCTCACTGTTCAGACCCCATAGGAAATACAGTAGAGTAGAAGAGTGCTCTTTTCTCAAAAGCAGAGTGTGTTTCTTGTAAGGCGAGCTTGTATTTGTTTCCCAGTCAGAAATGGAGTTGAATCCCATGCAGTTTCTGGTCCTACGAGCAAGAGTTGTTTTCTGGTAAGGAAAGTCACTATTGCTCTCCCATTGTCATACACAAGGCAAATAGCACTGGCATCGGTTCCCAGCATGTACAGTGTATTGGACTGAAGAGGATCTACTGTTCTTGTCTGTTTCCTAAGCAGAGTTGAACTAGATATGGCCGTGTGTGTAGGAAGCACAGTTCTTTTGTTCTGAGCAAGCTCACGTTTCGGACCCCATAGGAAACACAGTAGAGTAGAAGAGTGCTCTTTTCTCAAAAGCGGAGTGTGTTTCTTGTAAGGCGAGCTAGCGTTTGTTTAACAGTCCTAAATGGAGTTGAATCACATGCAGTTTCTGGTCCTACGAGCAAGAGTTGTTTTCTGGTAAGGAAAGTCACTATTGCGCTCCCATTGCCATACACAGTGCAAATAGCACTCGCGTCTGTTCCCAGCAAGTACAGTGTATTGGACTGAAGAGGAGCTACTGTTCTTATCAGTTTCTTAAGCAGAGTTGAACTAGATATGGCCCGTTTGTGTAGGAAGCACAGTTCTTTTGTTCTGAGCAAGCTCACTGTTCTTTCCCTATAGGAAACACAGTAGAGTAGAAGAATGCTCTTCTCTCAAAAGCAGAGTGTGTTTCTTGTAAGACGAGCTAGTGTTTGTTTCCCAGTCCTAAATGGAGTTGAATCACATACAGTTTCTGGTTCTACAAGCAAGAGTAGTTTTCTGGTAAGAAGAGTCACTATTGTGCTCCCACTTTCAAACACAGGACAAATAGCACTGGCGTCTGTTCCCAGAATGTACAGTGTATTGGACTGAAGAGGATCTACTGTTCTTGTCAGTTTCCTAAACAGAATTGACCTAGATATGGTCGTGTGTGTAGGAAGCACAGTTCTTTTGTTCTGAGCAAGCTCACTGTTCAGACCACATAGGAAATACAGTAGAGTAGAAGAGTGCTCTTTTCTCAAAAGCAGAGTGTGTTTCTTGTAAGGCGAGCTTGTGTTTGTTTCCCAGTCAGAAATGGAGTTGAATCCCATGCAGTTTCTGGTCCTACGACCAAGAGTTTTTTTCTGGTAAGGAAAGTCACTATTGCTCTCCCATTGTCATACACAGGGCAAATAGCACTGGCATCGGTTCCCAGCATGTACAGTGTATTGGACTGAAGAGGATCTACTGTTCTTGTCTGTTTCCTAAGCAGAATTGAACTAGATATGGCCGTGTGTGTATGAAGCACAGTTCTTTTGTTCTGAGCAAGCTCACGTTTCGGACCCCATAGGAAACACAGTAGAGAAGAAGAGTGCTCTTTTCTCAAAAGCAGAGTGTGTTTCTTGTAAGGCGAGCCAGCGTTTGTTTCTCAGTCCTAAATGGAGTTGAATCACATGCAGTTTCTGCTCCTACGAGCAAGAGTTGTTTTCTGGTAAGGAAAGTCACTATTGTGCTCCCATTACCATACACAGTGCAAATAGCACTCGCGTATGTTCCCAGCAAGTACAGTGTATTGGACTGAAGAGGAGCTACTGTTCTTGTCACTTTCCTAAGCAGAGTTGAACTAGATATGGCCCGTGTTTGTAGGAAGCATAGTTCTTTTGTTCTGAGCAAGCTCACTGTTCGGACCCCATAGGAAACACAGTAGAGTAGGAGAGTGCTCTTTTCTCAAAAGCGGAGTGTGTTTCTTGTAAGGCGAGCTAGCGTTTGTTTCCCACTCCTATATGCATTTGAGTCACATGCAGTTTCTGGTCCTACAAGCAAGAGTTGTTTTCTGGTAAGGAAAGTAACTATTGTGCTCCCATTGCCATACACAGTGGAAATAGCACTCGCGTCTGTTCCCAGCAAGTACAGTGTAATGGACTGAAGAGGAGCGACTGTTCTTGTCAGTTTCCTTAGCAGAGTTGAACTAATTATGGCCCGTGTTTGTAGGAAGCATAGTTCTTTTGTTCTGAGCAAGCTCACGTTTCGGACCCCATAGGAAACACAGTAGGGTAGAAGAGTGCCCTTTTCTCAAAAGCAGAGTGTGTTTCTTGTAAGTCGAGCTAGCGATTGTTTTCCAGTCCTAAATGGAGTTGAATCACATGCAGTTTTTTGACCTACAAGCAAGAGTTGTTTTCTGGTAAGAAGAGTCACTATTTTGCTCCCATTGCCATCCACAGTGCAAAAAGCAATTGCGTCTGTTCCCAGCAAGTACAGTGTATTGGACTGAAAAGGAGCTACCGGTCTTATCAGTTTCCTCAGCAGAGTTGAACTAAATATGGCCCGTTTGTGTAGGAAGCACAGTTCTTTTGTTCTGAGCAAGCTCACTGTTCTTTCCCTATAGGAAACACAGTAGAGTAGAAGAGTGCTCTTTTCTCAAAAGCAGAGTGTGTTTCTTGTACGGCGAGCTAGAGTTTGTTTAACAGTCCTAAATGGAGTTGAATCACATGCAGTTTCTGTTCCTACGAGCAAGAGTTGTTTTCTGGTAAGGAAAGTCACTATTGCGCTCACATTGCCATACACAGTGCAAATAGCACTCGCGTCTGTTCCCAGCAAGTACAGTGTATTGGACTATAGAGGAGCTACTGTTCTTATCAGTTTCCTAAGCATTGTTGAACTAGATATGGCCGGTTTGTGTAGGAAGCACAGTTCTTTTGTTCTGAGCAAGCTCACTGTTCAGACCCCATAGGAAATACAATAGAGTAGAAGAGTGCTCTTTTCTCAAAAGCAGAGTGTGTTTCTTCTAAGGCGAGCTTGTGTTTGTTTCCCAGTCCTACAAGGAGTTGAATCCCATGCAGTTTCTGGTCCTACGAGCAAGAGTTGTTTTCTGGTAAGGAAAGTCACTATTGCGCTCCCATTTTCATACACAGGGCAAATAGCACTGTCGTCGTTTCCAAGCATGTACAGTGTATTGGACTGAAGAGGATCTACTGTTCTTGTCAGTTTCCTAAACAGAATTGAACTAGATATGGTAGTGTGTGTAGGAAGCACAGTTCGTTGGTTCTGAGCAAGCTCACGTTTCAGACCCCATAGGAAACACAGTAGAGTAGAAGAGTGCTCTTTTCTCAAAAACATAGTGTGTTTCTTGTAAGGCGAGCTCGTGTTTGTTTCTCAGTCCTAAATGGAGTTGAATCACATGCAGTTTCTGGTCCTACGAGCAAGAGTTGTTTTCTGGTAAGGAAAGTCACTATTGCGCTCCCATTGCCATACACAGTACAAATAGCACTGGCGTCTGTTCCCAGCAAGTACAGTGTATTGGACTGAAGAGGATCTACTGTTCTTGTCAGTTTCCTAAAAAGAATTGAACTAGATATGGTCGTGTGTGTAGGAAGCACAGTTCTTTTGTTCTGAGCAAGCTCACTGTTCAGACCCCAGAGGAAATACAGTAGAGTAGAAGAGTGCTCTTTTCTCAAAAGCAGAGTGTGTTTCTTGTAAGGCGAGCTTGTGTTTGTTTCCCAGTCAGAAATGAAGTTGAAAACCATGCAGTTTCTGGTCCTACCAGCAAGAATTGTTTTCCGGTAAGGAAAGTCACTATTGCCCTCCCATTGTCATACACAGGGCAAATAGCACTGTCGTCGGTTCCCAGCATGTACAGTGTATTGGACTGAAGAGGATCTACTGTTCTTTTCTGTTTTTTAAGCAGAATTGAACTAGATATGGCCGTGTGTGTAGGAAGCACAGTTCTTTTGTTCTGAGCAAGCTCACTGTTCGGACCGTATAGGAAACACAGTATAGTAGAAAAGTGCTCTTTTCTCAAAATCAGTGTGTGTTTCTTGTAAGGCGAGCCAGCCTTTGTTTCTAAGTCCTAAATGGAGTTGAATCACATGCAGTTTCTGGTCCTATGAGCAAGAGTTGTTTTCTGGTAAGGAAAGTCACTATTGCCCTCCCATTGCCATACACAGTGCAAATAGCACTCGCGTCTGTTCCCAGCAAGTACAGTGTATTGGACTGAAGAGGAGCTACTGTTCTTGTCAGTTTCCTAAGCAGAGTTGAACTAGATATGGCCCGTGTTTGTAGGAAACATAGTTCTTTTGTTCTGAGCAAGCTCACGTTTCGGACCCCATAGGAAACACAGTAGAGTAGAAGAGTGCCCTTTTCTCGAAAGCAGAGTGAGTTTCTTGTAAGTCGAGCTAGCGATTTTTTCCCAGTCTAAAATGAAGTTGAATCACATGCACTTTCTTGTCCTACAAGCAAGAGTTGTCTTCTGGTAAGAAGAGTCACTATTTTGCTCCCATTGTCATACACAGTGCAAAAAGCAATTGCGTCTGTTCATAGCAAGTACAGTGTATTGGACTGAAGAGGAGCTACTGTTCTTATCAGTTTCCTAAGCAGAGTTGAACTAGATATGGCCCGTGTGTGTAGGAATCACAGTTCTTTTGTTCTGAGCAAGCTCACTGTTCTTTCCCTATAAGAAACACAGTAGAGTAGAAGAGTGCTCTTTTCTCAAAAGCAGAGTGTGTTTCTTGTAAGGCGAGCTAGTGTTTGTTTCTCAGTCTTAAATGGAGTTGAATCACATGCAGTTTCTGGTCCTATGAGCAAGAGTTGTTTTCTGGTAAGGAAAGTCACTATTGCGCTCCCATTGCCATACACAGTGCAAATAGCACTCGCGTCTGTTCCCAGCAAGTACAGTGTATTGGACTGAAGAGGAGCTACTGTTCTTGTCAGTTTCCTAAAGAGAATTGAACTAGATATGGTCGTGTTTGTAGGAAGCACAGTTTTTTGTTCTGAGCAAGCTCACTGTTCAGACCCCATAGGAAATACAGTAGAGCAGAAGAGTGCTCTTTTCTCAAAAGCAGAGTGTGTTTCTTGTAACGCGAGCTTGTGTTTGTTTCCCAGTCAGAAATGGAGTTGAATCCCATGCAGTTTCTGGTCCTACAAGCAAGAGTAGTTTTCTGGTAAGAAGAGTCACTATTGTGCTCCCACTTTCAAACACAGGGCAAATAGCACTGGCGTCTGTTCCCAGCATGTACAGTGTATTGGACTGAAGAGGAGCTACTGTTCTTGTCTGTTTCCTAAGCAGAGTTGAACTAATTATGGCCCGTGTTTGTAGGAAACATAGTTCTTTTGTTCTGAGCAAGCTCACTGTCCTTTCCCTATAGGAAACACAGTAGAGTAGAAGAGTGCTCTTTTCTCAAAAGCAGAGTGTGTTTCTTGTAAGGCGAGCTTGTGTTTGTTTCCCAGTCAGAAATGGAGTCGAATCACATGCAGTTTCTGGTCTTATGAGCAAGAGTTGTTTTCTGGTAAGGAAAGTCACTATTGTGCTCCCATTACCATACACAGTGCAAAAAGCAATTGCGTCTGTTCCCAGCAAGTACAGTGTATTGGACTGAAGAGGAGCTACTGTTCTTGTCTGTTTCCTAAGCAGAGTTGAACTAATTATGGCCCGTGTTTGTAGGAAACATAGTTCTTTTGTTCTGAGCAAGCTAACGTTTCGGACCCCATAGGAAACACAGTAGAGTAGAAGAATGCCCTTTTCTCAAAAGCAGAGTTTGTTTCTTGTAAGTCGAGCTAGCGATTGTTTCCCAGTCCAAAATGGAGTTGAATCACATGCAGTTTCTTGTCCTACAAGCAAGAGTTGTCTTCTGGTAAGAAGAGTCACTATTTTGCTCCCATTGCCATACACAGTGCAAAAAGCAATTGCGTCTGTTCCCAGCAAGTACAGTGTATTGGACTGAAGAGGAGCTACTGTTCCTGTCAGTATCATAAGAGGAGTTGAACTAGATATGGCCCGTGTGTGTAGGAATCACAGTTCTTTTGTTCTGAGCAAGCTCACTGTTCGGACCCCATAGAAAACACAGTAGAGTAGAAGAGTGCTCTTTTCTCAAAAGCGGAGTGTGTTTCTTGTAAGGCGAGCTACCGTTTGTTTCCCAGTCCTATATGGAGTTGAGTCACATGCAGTTTCTGGTCCTACAAGCAAGAGTTGTTTTCTGGTAAGGAAAGTCACTATTGCCCTCCCATTGCCATACACAGTGCAAATAGCACTCGCGTCTGTTCCCAGCAAGTACAGTGTATTGGACTGAAGAGGAGCTACTGTTCTTGTCAGTTTCCTAAGCAGAGTTTAACTAGATATGGCCCGTGTTTGTAGGAAGCATAGTTCTTTTGTTCTGAGCAAGCTCACTGTTCGGACCCCATAGGAAACACAGTAAAGTAGAAGAGTGCTGTTTTCTCAAAAGCAGAGTGTGTTTCTTGTAAGGCGAGCTAGCGATTGTTTCCCAGTCCTAAATGGAGTTGAATCACATGCAGTTTTTTGTCCTACGTGCAAGAGTTGTTTTCTGGTAAGAAGAGTCACTATTGTGCTCCCAGTGCCATTCACAGTGCAAAAAGCAATTGCGTCTGTTCCCAGCAAGTACAGTGTATTGGACTGAAAAGGAGCTACTGTTCTTATCAGTTTCCTAAGCAGAGTTGAACTAGATATGGCCCGTGTGTGTAGGAATCACAGTTCTTTTGTTCTGAGCAAGCTCACTGTTCTTTCCCTATTGGAAACACAGTAGAGTAGAAGAGTGCTCTTTTCTCAAAAGCAGAGTGTGTTTCTTGTAAGGCGAGCTAGAGTTTGTTTAACAGTCCTAAATGGAGTTGAATCACATGCAGTTTCTGGTCCTACGAGCAAGAGTTGTTTTCTGGTAAGGAAAGTCACTATTGCCCTCCCATTGCCATACACAGTGCAAATAGCACTCGCGTCTGTTCCCAGCAAGTACAATGTATTGGACTGAAGAGGAGCTACTGTTCTTATCAGTTTCCTAAGCAGAGTTGAACTAGATATGGCCCGTGTGTGTAGGAATCACAGTTCTTTTGTTCTGAGCAAGCTCACTGTTCTTTCCCTATAGGAAACACAGTAGAGTAGATGAGTGCTCTTTTCTCAAAAGCAGAGTGTGTTTCTTGTAAGGCGAGCTAGTGTTTGTTTCCCAGTCCTAAATGGAGTTGAATCACATACAGTTTCTGGTTCTACAAGCAAGAGTAGTTTTCTGGTAAGAAGAGTCACTATTGTGCTCCCATTTTCAAACACAGGGCAAATAGCCCTGGCGTCTGTTCCGAGAATGTGCAGTGTATTGGACTGAAGAGGATCTACTGTTCTTGTCAGTTTCCTAAACAGAATTGACCTAGATATGGTCGTGTGTGTAGGAAGCACAGTTCTTTTGTTCTGAGCAAGCTCACTGTTCAGACCCCATAGGAAATACAGTAGAGTAGAAGAGTGCTCTTTTCTCAAAAGCAGAGTGTGTTTCTTGTAAGGCGAGCTTGTGTTTGTTTCCCAGTCAGAAATGGAGTTGAATCCCATGCAGTTTCTGGTCCTACGAGCAAGAGTTGTTTTCTGGTAAGGAAAGTCACTATTGCTCTCCCATTGTCATACACAAGGCAAATAGCACTGGCATCGGTTCCCAGCATGTACAGTGTATTGGACTGAAGAGGATCTACTGTTCTTGTCTGTTTCCTAAGCAGAGTTGAACTAGATATGGCCGTGTGTGTAGGAAGCACAGTTCTTTTGTTCTGAGCAAGCTCACGTTTCGGACCCCATAGGAAACACAGTAGAGTAGAAGAGTGCTCTTTTCTCAAAAGCGGAGTGTGTTTCTTGTAAGGCGAGCTAGCGTTTGTTTAACAGTCCTAAATGGAGTTGAATCACATGCAGTTTCTGGTCCTACGAGCAAGAGTTGTTTTCTGGTAAGGAAAGTCACTATTGCGCTCCCATTGCCATACACAGTGCAAATAGCACTCGCGTCTGTTCCCAGCAAGTACAGTGTATTGGACTGAAGAGGAGCTACTGTTCTTATCAGTTTCTTAAGCAGAGTTGAACTAGATATGGCCCGTTTGTGTAGGAAGCACAGTTCTTTTGTTCTGAGCAAGCTCACTGTTCTTTCCCTATAGGAAACACAGTAGAGTAGAAGAATGCTCTTCTCTCAAAAGCAGAGTGTGTTTCTTGTAAGACGAGCTAGTGTTTGTTTCCCAGTCCTAAATGGAGTTGAATCACATACAGTTTCTGGTTCTACAAGCAAGAGTAGTTTTCTGGTAAGAAGAGTCACTATTGTGCTCCCACTTTCAAACACAGGACAAATAGCACTGGCGTCTGTTCCCAGAATGTACAGTGTATTGGACTGAAGAGGATCTACTGTTCTTGTCAGTTTCCTAAACAGAATTGACCTAGATATGGTCGTGTGTGTAGGAAGCACAGTTCTTTTGTTCTGAGCAAGCTCACTGTTCAGACCACATAGGAAATACAGTAGAGTAGAAGAGTGCTCTTTTCTCAAAAGCAGAGTGTGTTTCTTGTAAGGCGAGCTTGTGTTTGTTTCCCAGTCAGAAATGGAGTTGAATCCCATGCAGTTTCTGGTCCTACGACCAAGAGTTTTTTTCTGGTAAGGAAAGTCACTATTGCTCTCCCATTGTCATACACAGGGCAAATAGCACTGGCATCGGTTCCCAGCATGTACAGTGTATTGGACTGAAGAGGATCTACTGTTCTTGTCTGTTTCCTAAGCAGAATTGAACTAGATATGGCCGTGTGTGTAGGAAGCACAGTTCTTTTGTTCTGAGCAAGCTCACGTTTCGGACCCCATAGGAAACACAGTAGAGAAGAAGAGTGCTCTTTTCTCAAAAGCAGAGTGTGTTTCTTGTAAGGAGAGCCAGCGTTTGTTTCTCAGTCCTAAATGGAGTTGAATCACATGCAGTTTCTGCTCCTACGAGCAAGAGTTGTTTTCTGGTAAGGAAAGTCACTATTGCGCTCCCATTACCATACACAGTGCAAATAGCACTCGCGTATGTTCCCAGCAAGTACAGTGTATTGGACTGAAGAGGAGCTACTGTTCTTGTCACTTTCCTAAGCAGAGTTGAACTAGATATGGCCCGTGTTTGTAGGAAGCATAGTTCTTTTGTTCTGAGCAAGCTCACTGTTCGGACCCCATAGGAAACACAGTAGAGTAGGAGAGTGCTCTTTTCTCAAAAGCGGAGTGTGTTTCTTGTAAGGCGAGCTAGCGTTTGTTTCCCACTCCTATATGCATTTGAGTCACATGCAGTTTCTGGTCCTACAAGCAAGAGTTGTTTTCTGGTAAGGAAAGTAACTATTGTGCTCCCATTGCCATACACAGTGGAAATAGCACTCGCGTCTGTTCCCAGCAAGTACAGTGTAATGGACTGAAGAGGAGCGACTGTTCTTGTCAGTTTCCTTAGCAGAGTTGAACTAATTATGGCCCGTGTTTGTAGGAAGCATAGTTCTTTTGTTCTGAGCAAGCTCACGTTTCGGACCCCATAGGAAACACAGTAGGGTAGAAGAGTGCCCTTTTCTCAAAAGCAGAGTGTGTTTCTTGTAAGTCGAGCTAGCGATTGTTTCCCAGTCCTAAATGGAGTTGAATCACATGCAGTTTTTTGACCTACAAGCAAGAGTTGTTTTCTGGTAAGAAGAGTCACTATTTTGCTCCCATTGCCATCCACAGTGCAAAAAGCAATTGCGTCTGTTCCCAGCAAGTACAGTGTATTGGACTGAAAAGGAGCTACCGGTCTTATCAGTTTCCTCAGCAGAGTTGAACTAAATATGGCCCGTTTGTGTAGGAAGCACAGTTCTTTTGTTCTGAGCAAGCTCACTGTTCTTTCCCTATAGGAAACACAGTAGAGTAGAAGAGTGCTCTTTTCTCAAAAGCAGAGTGTGTTTCTTGTAAGGCGAGCTAGAGTTTGTTTAACAGTCCTAAATGGAGTTGAATCACATGCAGTTTCTGTTCCTACGAGCAAGAGTTGTTTTCTGGTAAGGAAAGTCACTAATGCGCTCACATTGCCATACACAGTGCAAATAGCACTCGCGTCTGTTCCCAGCAAGTACAGTGTATTGGACTATAGAGGAGCTACTGTTCTTATCAGTTTCCTAAGCATTGTTGAACTAGATATGGCCGGTTTGTGTAGGAAGCACAGTTCTTTTGTTCTGAGCAAGCTCACTGTTCAGACCCCATAGGAAATACAATAGAGTAGAAGAGTGCTCTTTTCTCAAAAGCAGAGTGTGTTTCTTCTAAGGCGAGCTTTTGTTTGTTTCCCAGTCCTACAAGGAGTTGAATCCCATGCAGTTTCTGGTCCTACGAGCAAGAGTTGTTTTCTGGTAAGGAAAGTCACTATTGCGCTCCCATTTTCATACACAGGGCAAATAGCACTGTCGTCGTTTCCAAGCATGTACAGTGTATTGGACTGAAGAGGATCTACTGTTCTTGTCAGTTTCCTAAACAGAATTGAACTAGATATGGTAGTGTGTGTAGGAAGCACAGTTCGTTGGTTCTGAGCAAGCTCACGTTTCAGACCCCATAGGAAACACAGTAGAGTAGAAGAGTGCTCTTTTCTCAAAAACATAGTGTGTTTCTTGTAAGGCAAGCCAGCGTTTGTTTCTCAGTCCTAAATGGAGGTGAATCACATGCAGTGTCTGGTCCTATGAGCAAGAGTTGTTTTCTGGTAAGGAAAGTCACTATTGCCCTCCCATTGCCATACACAGTGCAAAAAGCAATTGCGTCTGTTCCCAGCAAGTACAGTGTATTGGACTGAAGAGGAGTTACTGTTCTTATCAGTTTCCTAAGCAGAGTTGAACTAGATATGGCCCGTGTGTGTAGGAATCACAGTTCTTTTGTTCTGTGCAAGCTCACTGTTCTTTCACTATAGGAAACTCAGTAGAGTAGAAGTGTGCTCTTTTCTCAAAAGCAGAGTGTGTTTCTTGTAAGGCGAGCTCGTGTTTGTTTCTCAGTCCTAAATGGAGCTGAATCACATGCAGTTTCTGGTCCTACGAGCAAGAGTTGTTTTCTGGTAAGGAAAGTCACTATTGCGCTCCCATTGCCATACACAGTACAAATAGCACTGGCGTCTGTTCCCAGCAAGTACAGTGTATTGGACTGAAGAGGATCTACTGTTCTTGTCAGTTTCCTAAAAAGAATTGAACTAGATATGGTCGTGTGTGTAGGAAGCACAGTTCTTTTGTTCTGAGCAAGCTCACTGTTCAGACCCCAGAGGAAATACAGTAGAGTAGAAGAGTGCTCTTTTCTCAAAAGCAGAGTGTGTTTCTTGTAAGGCGAGCTTGTGTTTGTTTCCCAGTCAGAAATGGAGTTGAAAACCATGCAGTTTCTGGTCCTACCAGCAAGAATTGTTTTCCGGTAAGGAAAGTCACTATTGCCCTCCCATTGTCATACACAGGGCAAATAGCACTGTCGTCGGTTCCCAGCATGTACAGTGTATTGGACTGAAGAGGATCTACTGTTCTTGTCTGTTTTTTAAGCAGAATTGAACTAGATATGGCCGTGTGTGTAGGAAGCACAGTTCTTTTGTTCTGAGCAAGCTCACTGTTCGGACCGTATAGGAAACACAGTATAGTAGAAAAGTGCTCTTTTCTCAAAATCAGTGTGTGTTTCTTGTAAGGCGAGCCAGCCTTTGTTTCTAAGTCCTAAATGGAGTTGAATCACATGCAGTTTCTGGTCCTATGAGCAAGAGTTGTTTTCTGGTAAGGAAAGTCACTATTGCCCTCCCATTGCCATACACAGTGCAAATAGCACTCGCGTCTGTTCCCAGCAAGTACAGTGTATTGGACTGAAGAGGAGCTACTGTTCTTGTCAGTTTCCTAAGCAGAGTTGAACTAGATATGGCCCGTGTTTGTAGGAAACATAGTTCTTTTGTTCTGAGCAAGCTCACGTTTCGGAACCCATAGGAAACACAGTAGAGTAGAAGAGTGCCCTTTTCTCGAAAGCAGAGTGAGTTTCTTGTAAGTCGAGCTAGCGATTTTTTCCCAGTCTAAAATGAAGTTGAATCACATGCACTTTCTTGTCCTACAAGCAAGAGTTGTCTTCTGGTAAGAAGAGTCACTATTTTGCTCCCATTGTCATACACAGTGCAAAAAGCAATTGCGTCTGTTCATAGCAAGTACAGTGTATTGGACTGAAGAGGAGCTACTGTTCTTATCAGTTTCCTAAGCAGAGTTGAACTAGATATGGCCCGTGTGTGTAGGAATCACAGTTCTTTTGTTCTGAGCAAGCTCACTGTTCTTTCCCTATAGGAAACACAGTAGAGTAGAAGAGTGCTCTTTTCTCAAAAGCAGAGTGTGTTTCTTGTAAGGCGAGCTAGTGTTTGTTTCTCAGTCTTAAATGGAGTTGAATCACATGCAGTTTCTGGTCCTATGAGCAAGAGTTGTTTTCTGGTAAGGAAAGTCACTATTGCGCTCCCATTGCCATACACAGTGCAAATAGCACTCGCGTCTGTTCCCAGCAAGTACAGTGTATTGGACTGAAGAGGAGCTACTGTTCTTGTCAGTTTCCTAAAGAGAATTGAACTAGATATGGTCGTGTTTGTAGGAAGCACAGTTTTTTGTTCTGAGCAAGCTCACTGTTCAGACCCCATAGGAAATACAGTAGAGTAGAAGAGTGCTCTTTTCTCAAAAGCACAGTGTGTTTCTTGTAAGGCGAGCTTGTGTTTGTTTCCCAGTCAGAAATGGAGTTGAATCCCATGCAGTTTCTGGTCCTACGAGCAAGAGTTGTTTTCTGGTAAGGAAAGTCACTATTGTGCTTCCATTGTCATACACAGGGCAATTAGCACTGTCGTCGGTTCCCAGAATGTACAGTGTATTGGACTGAAGAGGATCTACTGTTCTTGTCTGTTTCCTAAGCAGAATTGAACTAGATATGGCCGTGTGTGTAGGAAGCACAGTTCTTTGGTTCTGAGCAAGCTCACTGTTCGGACCCCATAGGAAACACAGTAGAGTAGAAGAGTGCTCTTTTCTCAAAAGCAGAGTGTGTTTCTTGTAAGGCGAGCTTGTGTTTGTTTCCCAGTCAGAAATGGAGTTGAATCCCATGCAGTTTCTGGTCCTACGACCAAGAGTTTTTTTCTGGTAAGGAAAGTCACTATTGCTCTCCATTGTCATACACAGGGCAAATAGCACTGGCATCGGTTCCCAGCATGTACAGTGTATTGGACTGAAGAGGATCTACTGTTCTTGTCTGTTTCCTAAGCAGAATTGAACTAGATATGGCCGTGTGTGTAGGAAGCACAGTTCTTTTGTTCTGAGGAAGCTCACGTTTCGGACCCCATAGGAAACACAGTAGAGAAGAAGAGTGCTCTTTTCTCAAAAGCAGAGTGTGTTTCTTGTAAGGCGAGCCAGCGTTTGTTTCTCAGTCCTAAATGGAGTTGAATCACATGCAGTTTCTGCTCCTACGAGCAAGAGTTGTTTTCTGGTAAGGAAAGTCACTATTGCGCTCCCATTACCATACACAGTGCAAATAGCACTCGCGTATGTTCCCAGCAAGTACAGTGTATTGGACTGAAGAGGAGCTACTGTTCTTGTCACTTTCCTAAGCAGAGTTGAACTAGATATGGCCCGTGTTTGTAGGAAGCATAGTTCTTTTGTTCTGAGCAAGCTCACTGTTCGGACCCCATAGGAAACACAGTAGAGTAGGAGAGTGCTCTTTTCTCAAAAGCGGAGTGTGTTTCTTGTAAGGCAAGCTAGCGTTTGTTTCCCACTCCTATATGGATTTGAGTCACATGCAGTTTCTGGTCCTACAAGCAAG
Organism: Peromyscus eremicus; assembly: GCF_949786415.1. Classification (NCBI taxonomy): domain Eukaryota; kingdom Metazoa; phylum Chordata; class Mammalia; order Rodentia; family Cricetidae; genus Peromyscus; species Peromyscus eremicus. The sequence continues at coordinate 1,515,627 of NW_026734295.1, forward strand.
AGTTGTTTTCTGGTAAGGAAAGTAACTATTGTGCTCCCATTGCCATACACAGTGGAAATAGCACTCGCGTCTGTTCCCAGCAAGTACAGTGTAATGGACTGAAGAGGAGTGACTGTTCTTGTCAGTTTCCTTAGCAGAGTTGAACTAATTATGGCCCGTGTTTGTAGGAAGCATAGTTCTTTTGTTCTGAGCAAGCTCACGTTTCGGACCCCATAGGAAACACAATAGGGTAGAAGAGTGCCCTTTTCTCAAAAGCAGAGTGTGTTTCTTGTAAGTCGAGCTAGCGATTGTTTCCCAGTCCTAAATGGAGTTGAATCACATGCAGTTTTTTGACCTACAAGCAAGAGTTGTTTTCTGGTAAGAAGAGTCACTATTTTGCTCCCATTGCCATCCACAGTGCAAAAAGCAATTGCGTCTGTTCCCAGCAAGTACAGTGTATTGGACTGAAAAGGAGCTACCGGTCTTATCAGTTTCCTCAGCAGAGTTGAACTAAATATGGCCCGTTTGTGTAGGAAGCACAGTTCTTTTGTTCTGAGCAAGCTCACTGTTCTTTCCCTATAGGAAACACAGTAGAGTAGAAGAGTGCTCTTTTCTCAAAAGCAGAGTGTGTTTCTTGTAAGGCGAGCTAGATTTTGTTTAACAGTCCTAAATGGAGTTGAATCACATGCAGTTTCTGTTCCTACGAGCAAGAGTTGTTTTCTGGTAAGGAAAGTCACTATTGCGCTCACATTGCCATACACAGTGCAAATAGCACTCGCGTCTGTTCCCAGCAAGTACAGTGTATTGGACTGAAGAGGATCTACTGTTCTTGTCAGTTTCCTAAACAGAATTGACCTAGATATGGTCGTGTGTGTAGGAAGCACAGTTCTTTTGTTCTGAGCAAGCTCACTGTTCAGACCACATAAAAATTACAGTAGAGTAGAAGAGTGCTCTTTTCTCAAAAGCAGAGTGTGTTTCTTGTAAGGCGAGCTTGTGTTTGTTTCCCAGTCAGAAATGGAGTCGAATCACATGCAGTTTCTGGTCTTATGAGCAAGAGTTGTTTTCTGGTAAGGAAAGTCACTTTTGTGCTCCCATTACCATACACAGTGCAAAAAGCAATTGCGTCTGTTCCCAGCAAGTACAGTGTATTGGACTGAAGAGGAGCTACTGTTCTTGTCTGTTTCCTAAGCAGAGTTGAACTAATTATGGCCCGTGTTTGTAGGAAACATAGTTCTTTTGTTCGGAGCAAGCTCACAATTCGGACCCCATAGGAAACACAGTAGAGTAGAAGAATGCCCTTTTCTCAAAAGCAGAGTTTGTTTCTTGTAAGTCGAGCTAGCGATTGTTTCCCAGTCCAAAATGGAGTTGAATCACATGCAGTTTCTTGTCCTACAAGCAAGAGTTGTCTTCTGGTAAGAAGAGTCACTATTTTGCTCCCATTGCCATACACAGTGCAAAAAGCAATTGCGTCTGTTCCCAGGAAGTACAGTGTATTGGACTGAAGAGGAGCTACTGTTCCTGTCAGTATCATAAGAGGAGTTGAACTAGATATGGCACGTGTGTGTAGGAATCACAGTTCTTTTGTTCTGAGCAAGCTCACTGTTCGGACCCCATAGAAAACACAGTAGAGTAGAAGAGTGCTCTTTTCTCAAAAGCGGAGTGTGTTTCTTGTAAGGCGAGCTACCGTTTGTTTCCCAGTCCTATATGGAGTTGAGTCACATGCAGTTTCTGGTCCTACAAGCAAGAGTTGTTTTCTGGTAAGGAAAGTCACTATTGCCCTCCCATTGCCATACACAGTGCAAATAGCACTCGCGTCTGTTCCCAGCAAGTACAGTGTATTGGACTGAAGAGGAGCTACTGTTCTTGTCAGTTTCCTAAGCAGAGTTTAACTAGATATGGCCCGTGTTTGTAGGAAGCATAGTTCTTTTGTTCTGAGCAAGCTCACTGTTCGGACCCCATAGGAAACACAGTAAAGTAGAAGAGTGCTGTTTTCTCAAAAGCAGAGTGTGTTTCTTGTAAGGCGAGCTAGCGATTGTTTCCCAGTCCTAAATGGAGTTGAATCACATGCAGTTTTTTGTCCTACGTGCAAGAGTTGTTTTCTGGTAAGAAGAGTCACTATTGTGCTCCCAGTGCCATTCACAGTGCAAAAAGCAATTGCGTCTGTTCCCAGCAAGTACAGTGTATTGGACTGAAAAGGAGCTACTGTTCTTATCAGTTTCCTAAGCAGAGTTGAACTAGATATGGCCCGTGTGTGTAGGAATCACAGTTCTTTTGTTCTGAGCAAGCTCACTGTTCTTTCCCTATTGGAAACACAGTAGAGTAGAAGAGTGCTCTTTTCTCAAAAGCAGAGTGTGTTTCTTGTAAGGCGAGCTAGAGTTTGTTTAACAGTCCTAAATGGAGTTGAATCACATGCAGTTTCTGGTCCTACGAGCAAGAGTTGTTTTCTGGTAAGGAAAGTCACTATTGCCCTCCCATTGCCATACACAGTGCAAATAGCACTCGCGTCTGTTCCCAGCAAGTACAATGTATTGGACTGAAGAGGAGCTACTGTTCTTATCAGTTTCCTAAGCAGAGTTGAACTAGATATGGCCCGTGTGTGTAGGAATCACAGTTCTTTTGTTCTGAGCAAGCTCACTGTTCTTTCCCTATAGGAAACACAGTAGAGTAGATGAGTGCTCTTTTCTCAAAAGCAGAGTGTGTTTCTTGTAAGGCGAGCTAGTGTTTGTTTCCCAGTCCTAAATGGAGTTGAATCACATACAGTTTCTGGTTCTACAAGCAAGAGTAGTTTTCTGGTAAGAAGAGTCACTATTGTGCTCCCATTTTCAAACACAGGGCAAATAGCCCTGGCGTCTGTTCCGAGAATGTGCAGTGTATTGGACTGAAGAGGATCTACTGTTCTTGTCAGTTTCCTAAACAGAATTGACCTAGATATGGTCGTGTGTGTAGGAAGCACAGTTCTTTTGTTCTGAGCAAGCTCACTGTTCAGACCCCATAGGAAATACAGTAGAGTAGAAGAGTGCTCTTTTCTCAAAAGCAGAGTGTGTTTCTTGTAAGGCGAGCTTGTGTTTGTTTCCCAGTCAGTAATGGAGTTGAATCCCATGCAGTTTCTGGTCCTACGAGCAAGAGTTGTTTTCTGGTAAGGAAAGTCACTATTGCTCTCCCATTGTCATACACAAGGCAAATAGCACTGGCATCGGTTCCCAGCATGTACAGTGTATTGGACTGAAGAGGATCTACTGTTCTTGTCTGTTTCCTAAGCAGAGTTGAACTAGATATGGCCGTGTGTGTAGGAAGCACAGTTCTTTTGTTCTGAGCAAGCTCACGTTTCGGACCACATAGGAAACACAGTAGAGTAGAAGAGTGCTCTTTTCTCAAAAGCGGAGTGTGTTTCTTGTAAGGCGAGCTAGCGTTTGTTTAACAGTCCTAAATGGAGTTGAATCACATGCAGTTTCTGGTCCTACGAGCAAGAGTTGTTTTCTGGTAAGGAAAGTCACTATTGCGCTCCCATTGCCATACACAGTGCAAATAGCACTCGCGTCTGTTCCCAGAAAGTACAGTGTATTGGACTGAAGAGGAGCTACTGTTCTTATCAGTTTCTTAAGCAGAGTTGAACTAGATATGGCCCGTTTGTGTAGGAAGCACAGTTCTTTTGTTCTGAGCAAGCTCACTGTTCTTTCCCTATAGCAAACACAGTAGAGTAGAAGAATGCTCTTCTCTCAAAAGCAGAGTGTGTTTCTTGTAAGACGAGCTAGTGTTTGTTTCCCAGTCCTAAATGGAGTTGAATCACATACAGTTTCTGGTTCTACAAGCAAGAGTAGTTTTCTGGTAAGAAGAGTCACTATTGTGCTCCCACTTTCAAACACAGGACAAATAGCACTGGCGTCTGTTCCCAGAATGTACAGTGTATTGGACTGAAGAGGATCTACTGTTCTTGTCAGTTTCCTAAACAGAATTGACCTAGATATGGTCGTGTGTGTAGGAAGCACAGTTCTTTTGTTCTGAGCAAGCTCACTGTTCAGACCACATAGGAAATACAGTAGAGTAGAAGAGTGCTCTTTTCTCAAAAGCAGAGTGTGTTTCTTGTAAGGCGAGCTTATGTTTGTTTCCCAGTCAGAAATGGAGTTGAATCCCATGCAGTTTCTGGTCCTACGACCAAGAGTTTTTTTCTGGTAAGGAAAGTCACTATTGCTCTCCCATTGTCATACACAGGGCAAATAGCACTGGCATCGGTTCCCAGCATGTACAGTGTATTGGACTGAAGAGGATCTACTGTTCTTGTCTGTTTCCTAAGCAGAATTGAACTAGATATGGCCGTGTGTGTAGGAAGCATAGTTCTTTTGTTCTGAGCAAGCTCACTGTTCGGACCCCATAGGAAACACAGTAGAGTAGGAGAGTGCTCTTTTCTCAAAAGCGGAGTGTGTTTCTTGTAAGGCGAGCTAGCGTTTGTTTCCCACTCCTATATGGATTTGAGTCACATGCAGTTTCTGGTCCTACAAGCAAGAGTTGTTTTCTGGTAAGGAAAGTAACTATTGTGCTCCCATTGCCATACACAGTGGAAATAGCACTCGCGTCTGTTCCCAGCAAGTACAGTGTAATGGACTGAAGAGGAGCGACTGTTCTTGTCAGTTTCCTTAGCAGAGTTGAACTAATTATGGCCCGTGTTTGTAGGAAGCATAGTTCTTTTGTTCTGAGCAAGCTCACGTTTCGGACCCCATAGGAAACACAGTAGGGTAGAAGAGTGCCCTTTTCTCAAAAGCAGAGTGTGTTTCTTGTAAGTCGAGCTAGCGATTGTTTCCCAGTCCTAAATGGAGTTGAATCACATGCAGTTTTTTGACCTACAAGCAAGAGTTGTTTTCTGGTAAGAAGAGTCACTATTTTGCTCCCATTGCCATCCACAGTGAAAAAAGCAATTGCGTCTGTTCCCAGCAAGTACAGTGTATTGGACTGAAAAGGAGCTACCGGTCTTATCAGTTTCCTCAGCAGAGTTGAACTAAATATGGCCCGTTTGTGTAGGAAGCACAGTTCTTTTGTTCTGAGCAAGCTCACTGTTCTTTCCCTATAGGAAACACAGTAGAGTAGAAGAGTGCTCTTTTCTCAAAAGCAGAGTGTGTTTCTTGTAAGGCGAGCTAGAGTTTGTTTAACAGTCCTAAATGGAGTTGAATCACATGCAGTTTCTGTTCCTACGAGCAAGAGTTGTTTTCTGGTAAGGAAAGTCACTATTGCGCTCACATTGCCATACACAGTGCAAATAGCACTCGCGTCTGTTCCCAGCAAGTACAGTGTATTGGACTATAGAGGAGCTACTGTTCTTATCAGTTTCCTAAGCATTGTTGAACTAGATATGGCCGGTTTGTGTAGGAAGCACAGTTCTTTTGTTCGGAGCAAGCTCACTGTTCTTTCCCTATAGGAAAAACAGTAGAGTAGAAGAGTGCTCTTTTCTCAAAAGCAGAGTGTGTTTTTTGTAAGGCGAGCTAGTGTTTGTTTCCCAGTCCTAAATGGAGTTGAATCACATACAGTTTCTGGTTCTACAAGCAAGAGTAGTTTTCTGGTAAGAAGAGTCACTATTGTGCTCCCATTTTCAAACACTGGGCAAATAGCACTGTCGTCGGTTCCCAGAATGTACAGTGTATTGGACTGAAGAGGATCTACTGTTCTTGTCTGTTTCCTAAGCAGAATTGAACTAGATATGGCCGTGTGTGTAGGAAGCACAGTTCTTTGGTTCTGAGCAAGCTCACTGTTCGGACCCCATAGGAAACACAGTAGAGTAGAAGAGTGCTCTTTTCTCAAAAACAGAGTGTGTTTCTTGTAAGGCGAGCCAGCGTTTGTTTCTCAGTCCTAAATGGAGTTGAATCACATGCAGTTTGTGGTCCTATGAGCAAGAGTTGTTTTCTGGTAAGGAAAGTCACTATTGCCCTCCCATTGCCATACACAGTGCAAAAAGCAATTGCGTCTGTTCCCAGCAAGTACAGTGTATTGGACTGAAGAGGAGCCACTGTTCTTATCAGTTTCCTAAGCAGAGTTGATCTAGATATGGCCCGTGTGTGTAGGAATCACAGTTCTTTTGTTCTGAGCAAGCTCACTGTACTTTCCCTATAGGAAAAACAGTAGAATAGAAGAGTGCTCTTTTCTCAAAAGTAGAGTGTGTTTCTTGTAAGGCGAGCTAGTGTTTCTTTCTCAGTCCTAAATGGAGTTGAATCACATGCAGTTTCTGGTCCTACGAGCAACAGTTGTTTTCTGGTAAGGAAAGTCACTATTGCGCTCCCATTGCCATACACAGTGCAAATAGCACTCGCGTCTGTTCCCAGCAAGTACAGTGTATTGGACTGAAGAGGAGCTACTCTTCTTGTCAGTTTCCTAAAGAGAATTGACCTAGATATGGTCGTGTGTGTAGGATGCACAGTTCTTTTGTTCTGAGCAAGCTCACTGTTCAAACCCCATAGGAAATCCAGTAGATTAGAAGAGTGCTCTTTTCTCAAAAGCAGTGTGTGTTTCTTGTAAGGCGAGCTTGTGTTTGTTTCCCAGTCAGAAATGGAGTTGAATCCCATGCAGTTTCTGGTCCTACGAGCAAGAGTTGTTTTCTGGTAAGGAAATTCACTATTGCGTTTCCATTGTCATACACAGGGCAAATAGCCTTGGCGTCGGTTCCCAGCATGTACAGTGTATTGGATTGAAGAGGATCTACTGTTCTTGTCTGTTTCCTAAGCAGAATTGAACTAGATATGGCCTTGTGTGTAGGAAGCACAGTTCTTTTGTTCTGAGCAAGCTCACTGTTCGGACCCCATAGGAAACACAGTAGATTAGAAGAGTGCTCTTTTCTCAAAAACAGAGTGTGTTTCTTGTAAGGCGAGCCAGCGTTTGTTTCTCAGTCCTAAATGGAGTTGAATCACATGCAGTGTCTGGTCCTATGAGCAAGAGTTGTTTTCTGGTAAGGAAAGTCACTATTGCCCTCCCATTGCCATACACAGTGCAAAAAGTAATTGCGTCTGTTCCCAGCAAGTACAGTGTATTGGACTGAAGAGGAGCTACTGTTCTTATCAGTTTCCTAAGCAGAGTTGAACTAGATATGGCCCGTGTGTGTAGGAATCACATTTCTTTTATTCTGAGCAAGCTCACTGTTCTTTCCCTATAGGAAACACAGTAGAGTAGAAGAGTGCTTTTTTCTCAAAAGCAGAGTGTGTTTCTTGTAAGGCGAGCTAGTGTTTGTTTCTCAGTCCTAAATGGAGTTGAATCACATGCAGTTTCTGGTCCTACGAGCAAGAGTTGTTTTCTGGTAAGGAAAGTCACTATTGCGCTCCCATTGCCATACACAGTACAAATAGCACTCGCGTCTGTTCCCAGCAAGTACAGTGTATTGGACTGAAGAGGAGCTACTGTTCTTATCAGTTTCCTAAGCAGAGTTGAACTAGGTATGGCCCGTGTGTGTAGGAATCACAGTTCTTTTGTTCTGAGCAAGCTCACTGTTCTTTCCCTATAGGAAACACAGTAGAGTAGAAGAGTGCTCTTTTCTCAAAAGCAGAGTGTGTTTCTTGTAAGGCAAGCTAGTGTTTGTTTCCCAGTCCTAAATGGAGTTGAATCACATGCAGTTTCTGGTCCTACAAGCAAGAGTAGTTTTCTGGTAAGAAGAGTCACTATTGTGCTCCCATTTTCAAACACAGGGCAAATAGCACTGGCGTCTGTTCCCAGCATGTACAGTGTATTGGACTGAAGAGGATCTACTGTTCTTGTCAGTTTCCTAAACAGAATTGAACTAGATATGGTCGTGTGTGTAGGATGCACAGTTCTTTTGTTCTGAGCAAGCTCACTGTTCAGACCCCATAGGAAATACATTGGAGTAGAGGAGTGCTCTTTTCTCAAAAGCAGAGTGTGTTTCTTGTAAGGCGAGCTTGCTTTTGTTTCCCAGTCAGAAATGGAGTTGAATCCCATGCAGTTTCTGGTCCTACGAGCAAGAGTTGTTTTCTGGTAAGGAAAGTCACTATTGCGCTCCCATTGTCATACACAGGGCAAATAGCACTGGCGTCAGTTCCCAGCATGTACAGTGTATTGGACTGAAGAGGATCTACTGTTCTTGTCTGTTTCCTACGCAGAATTGAACTAGATATGGCCGTGTGTGTAGGAAGCACAGTTCTTTTGTTCTGAGCAAGCTCACTGTTCGGACCCCATAGGAAACACAGTAGAGTAGAAGAGTGCTCTTTTCTCAAAAGCAGAGTGTGTTTCTTGTAAGGCGAGCCAGCGTTTGTTTCTCAGTCCTAAATGGAGTTGAATCACATGCAGTTTGTGGTCCTCTGAGCAAGAGTTGTTTTCTGGTAAGGAAAGTCACTATTGCGCTTCCATTGCCATACACAGTGGAAATGGCACTCGCGTCTGTTCCCAGCAAGTACAGTGTATTGGACTGAAGAGGAGCTACTGTTCTTGTCTGTTTCCTAAGCAGAGTTGAACGAGATATGGCCCGTGTTTGTAGGAAGCATAGTTCTTTTGTTCTGAGCAAGCTCACTGTTCAGACCCCATAGGAAACACAGTAGAGTAGAAGAGTGCTCTTTTCTCAAAAGCGGAGTGTGTTTCTTGTAAGGCGAGCTAGCGTTTGTTTCCCAGTCCTATATGGAGTTGAGTCACATGCAATTTCTGGTCCTACAAGCAAGAGTTGTTTTCTGGTAAGGAAAGTAACTATTGTGCTCCCATTGCCATACACAGTGCAAATCAAACTCGCATCTGTTCCCAACAAGTACAGTGTATTGGACTGAAGAGGAGCTACTGGTCTTGTCAGTTTCGTAAGCAGAGTTGAACTAATTATGGCCCGTGTTTTTAGGAAACATAGTTCTTTTGTTCTGAGCAAGCTCACGTTTCAGACACCATAGGAAACACAGTAGAGTAGAAGAGTGCCCTTTTCTCAAAAGCAGAGTGTGTTTCTTGTAAGTCGAGCTAGCGATTGTTTCCCAGTCCAAAATGCAGTTGAATCACATGCAGTTTTTTGTCCTACAAGCAAGAGTTGTCTTCTGGTAAGAAGAGTCACTATTTTGCTCCCATTGCCATACACAGTGCAAAAAGCAATTGCGTCTGTTCGCAGCAAGTACAGTGTATTGGACTGAAGAGGAGCTACTGTTCTTGTTTGTTTCCTAAGCAGAATTGAACTAGATATGGCCGTGTGTGTAGGAAGCACAGTTCTTTTGTTCTGAGCAAGCTCACTGTTCGGACCCCTTAGGAAACACAGTAGATTAGAAGAGTGCTCTTTTCTCAAAAACAGAGTGTGTTTCTTGTAAGGCGAGCCAGCGTTTGTTTCTCAGTCCTAAATGGAGTTGAATCACATGCAGTGTCTGGTCCTATGAGCAAGAGTTGTTTTCTGGTAAGGAAAGTCACTATTGCCCTCCCATTGCCATACACAGTGCAAAAAGCAATTGCGTCTGTTCCCAGCAAGTACAGTGTATTGGACTGAAGAGGAGCTACTGTTCTTATCAGTTTCCTAAGCAGAGTTGAACTAGATATGGCCCGTATGTGTAGGAATCACAGTTCTTTTATTCTGAGCAAGCTCACTGTTCTTTCCCTATAGGAAACACAGTAGAGTAGAAGAGTGCTTTTTTCTCAAAAGCAGAGTGTGTTTCTTGTAAGGCGAGCTAGTGTTTGTTTCTCAGTCCTAAATGCAGTTGAATCCCATGCAGTTTCTGGTCCTACGAGCAAGAGTTGTTTTCTGGTAAGGAAAGTCACTATTGCGCTCCCATTGCCATACACAGTACAAATAGCACTCGCGTCTGTTCCCAGCAAGTACAGTGTATTGGACTGAAGAGGAGCTACTGTTCTTATCAGTTTCCTAAGCAGAGTTGAACTAGGTATGGCCCGTGTGTGTAGGTTCACAGTTCTTTTGTTCTGAGCAAAGCTCACTGTTCTTTCCCTATAGGAAACACAGTAGAGTAGAAGAGTGCTCTTTTCTCAAAAGCAGAGTGTGTTTCTTGTAAGGCAAGCTAGTGTTTGTTTCCCAGTCCTAAATGGAGTTGAATCACATGCAGTTTCTGGTCCTACAAGCAAGAGTAGTTTTCTGGTAAGAAGAGTCACTATTGTGCTCCCATTTTCAAACACAGGGCAAATAGCACTGGCGTCTGTTCCCAGCATGTACAGTGTATTGGACTGAAGAGGATCTACTGTTCTTGTCAGTTTCCTCAACAGAATTGAACTAGATATGGTCGTGTGTGTAGGAAGCACAGTTCTTTTGTTCTGAGCAAGCTCACTGTTCAGACCCCATAGGAAATACATTGGAGTAGAGGAGTGCTCTTTTCTCAAAAGCAGAGTGTGTTTCTTGTAAGGCGAGCTTGTTTTTGTTTCCCAGTCAGAAATGGAGTTGAATCCCATGCAGTTTCTGGTCCTACGAGCAAGAGTTGTTTTCTGGTAAGGAAAGTCAGTATTGCGCTCCCATTGTCATACACAGGGCAAATAGCGCTGGCGTCAGTTCCCAGCATGTACAGTGTATTGGACTGAAGAGGATCTACTGTTCTTGTCTGTTTCCTAAGCAGAATTGAACTAGATATGTCCGTGTGTGTAGGAAGCACAGTTCTTTTGTTCTGAGCAAGCTCACTGTTCGGACCCCATAGGAAACACAGTAGAGTAGAAGAGTGCTCTTTTCTCAAAAGCAGAGTGTGTTTCTTGTAAGGCGAGCCAGCGTTTGTTTCTCAGTCTTAAATGGAGTTGAATCACATGCAGTTTGTGGTCCTCTGAGCAAGAGTTGTTTTCTGGTAAGGAAAGTCACTATTGCGCTGCCATTGCCATACACAGTGGAAATGGCACTCGCGTCTGTTCCCAGCAAGTACAGTGTATTGGACTGAAGAGGAGCTACTGTTCTTGTCTGTTTCCTGATCAGAGTTGAACGAGATATGGCCCGTGTTTGTAGGAAGCATAGTTCTTTTGTTCTGAGCAAGCTCACTGTTCAGACCCCATAGGAAACACAGTAGAGTAGAAGAGTGCTCTTTTCTCAAAAGCAGAGTGTGTTTCTTGTAAGGCGAGCTAGAGTTTGTTTAACAGTCCTAAATGGAGTTGAATCACATGCAGTTTCTGTTCCTACGAGCAAGAGTTGTTTTCTGGTAAGGAAAGTCACTATTGCGCTCACATTGCCATACACAGTGCAAATAGCACTCGCGTCTGTTCCCAGCAAGTACAGTGTATTGGACTATAGAGGAGCTACTGTTCTTATCAGTATCCTAAGCATTGTTGAACTAGATATGGCCGGTTTGTGTAGGAAGCACAGTTCTTTTGTTCGGAGCAAGCTCACTGTTCTTTCCCTATAGGAAACACAGTAGAGTAGAAGAGTGCTCTTTTCTCAAAAGCAGAGTGTGTTTTTTGTAAGGCGAGCTAGTGTTTGTTTCCCAGTCCTAAATGGAGTTGAATCACATACAGTTTCTGGTTCTACAAGCAAGAGTAGTTTTCTGGTAAGAAGAGTCACTATTGTGCTCCCATTTTCAAACACTGGGCAAATAGCACTGGCGTTTGTTCCCAGCATGTACAGTGTATTGGACTGAAGAGGATCTAATGTTCTTGTCAGTTTCCTAAACAGAATTGACCTAGATATGGTCGTGTGTGTAGGAAGCACAGTTCTTTTGTTCTGAGCAAGCTCACTGTTCAGACCCCATAGGAAATACAATAGAGTAGAAGAGTGCTCTTTTCTCAAAAGCAGAGTGTGTTTCTTCTAAGGCGAGCTTGTGTTTGTTTCCCAGTCCTACAAGGAGTTGAATCCCATGCAGTTTCTGGTCCTACGAGCAAGAGTTGTTTTCTGGTAAGGAAAGTCACTATTGCGCTCCCATTTTCATACACAGGGCAAATTGCACTGTCGTCGTTTCCAAGCATGTACAGTGTATTGGACTGAAGAGGAGCTACTGTTCTTATCAGTTTCTTAAGCAGAGTTGAACTAGATATGGCCCGTGTGTGTAGGAATCACAGTTCTTTTGTTCTGAGCAAGCTCACTGTTCTTTCCCTATAGGAAACACAGTAGAGTAGAAGAGTGCTCTTTTCTCAAAAGCAGAGTGTGTTTCTTGTAAGGCGAGCTAGTGTTTGTTTCTCAGTCTTAAATGGAGTTGAATCACATGCAGTTTCTGGTCCTATGAGCAAGAGTTGTTTTCTGGTAAGGAAAGTCACTATTGCGCTCCCATTGCCATACACAGTGCAAATAGCACTCGCGTCTGTTCCCAGCAAGTACAGTGTATTGGACTGAAGAGGAGCTACTGTTCTTGTCAGTTTCCTAAAGAGAATTGAACTAGATATGGTCGTGTTTGTAGGAAGCACAGTTTTTTGTTCTGAGCAAGCTCACTGTTCAGACCCCATAGGAAATACAGTAGAGTAGAAGAGTGCTCTTTTCTCAAAAGCACAGTGTGTTTCTTGTAAGGCGAGCTTGTGTTTGTTTCCCAGTCAGAAATGGAGTTGAATCCCATGCAGTTTCTGGTCCTACGAGCAAGAGTTGTTTTCTGGTAAGGAAAGTCACTATTGCGCTTCCATTGTCATACACAGGGCAAATAGCACTGTCGTCGGTTCCCAGAATTTACAGTGTATTGGACTGAAGAGGATCTACTGTTCTTGTCTGTTTCCTAAGCAGAATTGAACTAGATATGGCCGTGTGTGTAGGAAGCACAGTTCTTTGGTTCTGAGCAAGCTCACTGTTCGGACCCCATAGGAAACACAGTAGAGTAGAAGAGTGCTCTTTTCTCAGAAACAGAGTGTGTTTCTTGTAAGGCGAGCCAGCGTTTGTTTCTCAGTCCTAAATGGAGTTGAATCACATGCAGTTTGTGGTCCTATGAGCAAGAGTTGTTTTCTGGTAAGGAAAGTCACTATTGCCCTCCCATTGCCATACACAGTGCAAAAAGAAATTGCGTCTGTTACCAGCAAGTACAGTGTATTGGACTGAAGAGGAGCCACTGTTCTTATCAGTTTCCTAAGCAGAGTTGACCTAGATATGGCCCGTGTGTGTAGGAATCACAGTTCTTTTGTTCTGAGCAAGCTCACTGTACTTTCCCTATAGGAAAAACAGTAGAATAGAAGAGTGCTCTTTTCTCAAAAGTAGAGTGTGTTTCTTGTAAGGCGAGCTAGTGTTTCTTTCTCAGTCCTAAATGGAGTTGAATCACATGCAGTTTCTGGTCCTACGAGCAAGAGTTGTTTTCTGGTAAGGAAAGTCACTATTGCGCTCCCATTGCCATACACAGTGCAAATAGCACTCGCGTCTGTTCCCAGCAAGTACAGTGTATTGGACTGAAGAGGAGCTACTCTTCTTGTCAGTTTCCTAAAGAGAATTGACCTAGATATGGTCGTGTGTGTAGGATGCACAGTTCTTTTGTTCTGAGCAAGCTCACTGTTCAAACCCCATAGGAAATCCAGTAGATTAGAAGAGTGCTCTTTTCTCAAAAGCAGTGTGTGTTTCTTGTAAGGCGAGCTTGTGTTTTTTTCCCAGTCAGAAATGGAGTTGAATCCCATGCAGTTTCTGGTCCTATGAGCAAGAGTTGTTTTCTGGTAAGGAAATTCACTATTGCGTTTCCATTGTCATACACAGGGCAAATAGCCTTGGCGTCGGTTCCCAGCATGTACAGTGTATTGGATTGAAGAGGATCTACTGTTCTTGTCTGTTTCCTAAGCAGAATTGAACTAGATATGGCCTTGTGTGTAGGAAGCACAGTTCTTTTGTTCTGAGCAAGCTCACTGTTCGGACCCCATAGGAAACACAGTAGATTAGAAGAGTGCTCTTTTCTCAAAAACAGAGTGTGTTTCTTTTAAGGCGAGCCAGCGTTTGTTTCTCAGTCCTAAATGGAGTTGAATCACATGCAGTGTCTGGTCCTATGAGCAAGAGTTGTTTTCTGGTAAGGAAAGTCACTATTGCCCTCCCATTGCCATACACAGTGCAAAAAGCAATTGCGTCTGTTCCCAGCAAGTACAGTGTATTGGACTGAAGAGGAGCTACTGTTCTTATCAGTTTCCTAAGCAGAGTTGAACTAGATATGGCCCGTGTGTGTAGGAATCACATTTCTTTTATTCTGAGCAAGCTCACTGTTCTTTCCCTATAGGAAACACAGTAGAGTAGAAGAGTGCTTTTTTCTCAAAAGCAGAGTGTGTTTCTTGTAAGGCGAGCTAGTGTTTGTTTCTCAGTCCTAAATGGAGTTGAATCACATGCAGTTTCTGGTCCTACGAGCAAGAGTTGTTTTCTGGTAAGGAAAGTCACTATTGCGCTCCCATTGCCATACACAGTACAAATAGCACTCGCGTCTGTTCCCAGCAAGTACAGTGTATTGGACTGAAGAGGAGCTACTGTTCTTATCAGTTTCCTAAGCAGAGTTGAACTAGGTATGGCCCGTGTGTGTAGGAATCACAGTTCTTTTGTTCTGAGCAAGCTCACTGTTCTTTCCCTATAGGAAACACAGTAGAGTAGAAGAGTGCTCTTTTCTCAAAAGCAGAGTGTGTTTCTTGTAAGGCAAGCTAGTGTTTGTTTCCCAGTCCTAAATGGAGTTGAATCACATGCAGTTTCTGGTCCTACAAGCAAGAGTAGTTTTCTGGTAAGAAGAGTCACTATTGTGCTCCCATTTTCAAACACAGGGCAAATAGCACTGGCGTCTGTTCCCAGCATGTACAGTGTATTGGACTGAAGAGGATCTACTGTTCTTGTCAGTTTCCTAAACAGAATTGAACTAGATATGGTCGTGTGTGTAGGAAGCACAGTTCTTTTGTTCTGAGCAAGCTCACTGTTCAGACCCCATAGGAAATACATTGGAGTAGAGGAGTGCTCTTTTCTCAAAAGCAGAGTGTGTTTCTTGTAAGGCGAGCTTGTTTTTGTTTCCCAGTCAGAAATGGAGTTGAATCCCATGCAGTTTCTGGTCCTACGAGCAAGAGTTGTTTTCTGGTAAGGAAAGTCACTATTGCGCTCCCATTGTCATACACAGGGCAAATAGCACTGGCGTCAGTTCCCAGCATGTACAGTGTATTGGACTGAAGAGGATCTACTGTTCTTGTCTGTTTCCTACGCAGAATTGAACTAGATATGGCCGTGTGTGTAGGAAGCACAGTTCTTTTGTTCTGAGCAAGCTCACTGTTCGGACCCCATAGGAAACACAGTAGAGTAGAAGAGTGCTCTTTTCTCAAAAGCAGAGTGTGTTTCTTGTAAGGCGAGCCAGCGTTTGTTTCTCAGTCCTAAATGGAGTTGAATCACATGCAGTTTGTGGTCCTCTGAGCAAGAGTTGTTTTCTGGTAAGGAAAGTCACTATTGTGCTTCCATTGCCATACACAGTGGAAATGGCACTCGCGTCTGTTCCCAGCAAGTACAGTGTATTGGACTGAAGAGGAGCTACTGTTCTTGTCTGTTTCCTAAGCAGAGTTGAACGAGATATGGCCCGTGTTTGTAGGAAGCATAGTTCTTTTGTTCTGAGCAAGCTCACTGTTCAGACCCCATAGGAAACACAGTAGAGTAGAAGAGTGCTCTTTTCTCAAAAGCGGAGTGTGTTTCTTGTAAGGCGAGCTAGCGTTTGTTTCCCAGTCCTATATGGAGTTGAGTCACATGCAATTTCTGGTCCTACAAGCAAGAGTTGTTTTCTGGTAAGGAAAGTAACTATTGTGCTCCCATTGCCATACACAGTGCAAATCAAACTCGCATCTGTTCCCAACAAGTACAGTGTATTGGACTGAAGAGGAGCTACTGGTCTTGTCAGTTTCCTAAGCAGAGTTGAACTAATTATGGCCCGTGTTTTTAGGAAACATAGTTCTTTTGTTCTGAGCAAGCTCACGTTTCAGACACCATAGGAAACACAGTAGAGTAGAAGAGTGCCCTTTTCTCAAAAGCAGAGTGTGTTTCTTGTAAGTCGAGCTAGCGATTGTTTCCCAGTCCAAAATGCAGTTGAATCACAAGCAGTTTTTTGTCCTACAAGCAAGAGTTGTCTTCTGGTAAGAAGAGTCACTATTTTGCTCCCATTGCCATACACAGTGCAAAAAGCAATTGCGTCTGTTCGCAGCAAGTACAGTGTATTGGACTGAAGAGGAGCTACTGTTCTTGTTTGTTTCCTAAGCAGAATTGAACTAGATATGGCCGTGTGTGTAGGAAGCACAGTTCTTTTGTTCTGAGCAAGCTCACTGTTCGGACCCCTTAGGAAACACAGTAGATTAGAAGAGTGCTCTTTTCTCAAAAACAGAGTGTGTTTCTTGTAAGGCGAGCCAGCGTTTGTTTCTCAGTCCTAAATGGAGTTGAATCACATGCAGTGTCTGGTCCTATGAGCAAGAGTTGTTTTCTGGTAAGGAAAGTCACTATTGCCCTCCCATTGCCATACACAGTGCAAAAAGCAATTGCGTCTGTTCCCAGCAAGTACAGTGTATTGGACTGAAGAGGAGCTACTGTTCTTATCAGTTTCCTAAGCAGAGTTGAACTAGATATGGCCCGTATGTGTAGGAATCACAGTTCTTTTATTCTGAGCAAGCTCACTGTTCTTTCCCTATAGGAAACACAGTAGAGTAGAAGAGTGCTTTTTTCTCAAAAGCAGAGTGTGTTTCTTGTAAGGCGAGCTAGTGTTTGTTTCTCAGTCCTAAATGCAGTTGAATCACATGCAGTTTCTGGTCCTACGAGCAAGAGTTGTTTTCTGGTAAGGAAAGTCACTATTGCGCTCCCATTGCCATACACAGTACAAATAGCACTCGCGTCTGTTCCCAGCAAGTACAGTGTATTGGACTGAAGAGGAGCTACTGTTCTTATCAGTTTCCTAAGCAGAGTTGAACTAGGTATGGCCCGTGTGTGTAGGTTCACAGTTCTTTTGTTCTGAGCAAAGCTCACTGTTCTTTCCCTATAGGAAACACAGTAGAGTAGAAGAGTGCTCTTTTCTCAAAAGCAGAGTGTGTTTCTTGTAAGGCAAGCTAGTGTTTGTTTCCCAGTCCTAAATGGAGTTGAATCACATGCAGTTTCTGGTCCTACAAGCAAGAGTAGTTTTCTGGTAAGAAGAGTCACTAATGTGCTCCCATTTTCAAACACAGGGCAAATAGCACTGGCGTCTGTTCCCAGCATGTACAGTGTATTGGACTGAAGAGGATCTACTGTTCTTGTCAGTTTCCTAAACAGAATTGAACTAGATATGGTCGTGTGTGTAGGAAGCACAGTTCTTTGGTTCTGAGCAAGCTCACTGTTCAGACCCCATAGGAAATACATTGGAGTAGAGGAGTGCTCTTTTCTCAAAAGCAGAGTGTGTTTCTTGTAAGGCGAGCTTGTTTTTGTTTCCCAGTCAGAAATGGAGTTGAATCCCATGCAGTTTCTGGTCCTACGAGCAAGAGTTGTTTTCTGGTAAGGAAAGTCAGTATTGCGCTCCCATTGTCATACACAGGGCAAATAGCGCTGGCGTCAGTTCCCAGCATGTACAGTGTATTGGACTGAAGAGGATCTACTGTTCTTGTCTGTTTCCTAAGCAGAATTGAACTAGATATGTCCGTGTGTGTAGGAAGCACAGTTCTTTTGTTCTGAGCACGCTCACTGTTCGGACCCCATAGGAAACACAGTAGAGTAGAAGAGTGCTCTTTTCTCAAAAGCAGAGTGTGTTTCTTGTAAGGCGAGCCAGCGTTTGTTTCTCAGTCCTAAATGGAGTTGAATCACATGCAGTTTGTGGTCCTCTGAGCAAGAGTTGTTTTCTGGTAAGGAAAGTCACTATTGCGCTGCCATTGCCATACACAGTGGAAATGGCACTCGCGTCTGTTCCCAGCAAGTACAGTGTATTGGACTGAAGAGGAGCTACTGTTCTTGTCTGTTTCCTGATCAGAGTTGAACGAGATATGGCCCGTGTTTGTAGGAAGCATAGTTCTTTTGTTCTGAGCAAGCTCACTGTTCAGACCCCATAGGAAACACAGTAGAGTAGAAGAGTGCTCTTTTCTCAAAAGCGGAGTGTGTTTCTTGTAAGGCGAGCTAGCGTTTGTTTCCCAGTCCTATATGGAGTTGAGTCACATGCAATTTCTGGTCCTACAAGCAAGAGTTGTTTTCTGGTAAGGAAAGTAACTATTGTGCTCCCATTGCCATACACAGTGCAAATCAAACTCGCATCTGTTCCCAACAAGTACAGTGTATTGGACTGAAGAGGAGCTACTGTTCTTGTCAGTTTCGTAAGCAGAGTTGAACTAATTATGGCCCGTGTTTTTAGGAAACATAGTTCTTTTGTTCTGAGCAAGCTCACATTTCAGACACCATAGGAAACACAGTAGAGTAGAAGAGTGCCCTTTTCTCAAAAGCAGAGTGTGTTTCTTGTAAGTCGAGCTAGCGATTGTTTCCCAGTCCAAAATGGAGTTGAATCACATGCAGTTTCTTGTCCTACAAGCAAGAGTTGTCTTCTGGTAAGAAGAGTCACTATTTTGCTCCCATTGCCATACACAGTGCAAAAAGCAATTGCGTCTGTTCCCAGCAAGTACAGTGTATTGGACTGAAGAGGATCTACTGTTCTTGTCTGTTTCCTAAGCAGAATTGAACTAGATATGGCCGTGTGTGTAGGAAGCACAGTTCTTTTGTTCTGAGCAAGCTCACTGTTCAGACCCCATAGGAAATACAGTAGAGTAGAAGAGTGCTCTTTTCTCAAAAGCAGAGTGTGTTTCTTGTAAGGCGAGCTTCTGTTTGTTTCCCAGTCAGAAATGGAGTTGAATCCCATGCAGTTTCTGGTCCTACGAGCAAGAGTTGTTTTCTGGTAAGGAAAGTCACTATTGCGCTCCCATTTTCATACACAGGGCAAATAGCACTGTCGTCGGTTCCAAGCATGTACAGTGTATTGGACTGAAGAGGATCTACTGTTCTTGTCAGTTTCCTAAACAGAATTGAACTAGATATGGTAGTGTGTGTAGGAAGCACAGTTCGTTGGTTCTGAGCAAGCTCACGTTTCAGACCCCATAGGAAACACAGTAGAGTAGAAGAGTGCTCTTTTCTCAAAAACATAGTGTGTTTCTTGTAAGGCAAGCCAGCGTTTGTTTCTCAGTCCTAAATGGAGGTGAATCACATGCAGTGTCTGGTCCTATGAGCAAGAGTTGTTTTCTGGTAAGGAAAGTCACTATTGCCCTCCCATTGCCATACACAGTGCAAAAAGCAATTGCGTCTGTTCCCAGCAATACAGTGTATTGGACTGAAGAGGAGTTACTGTTCTTATCAGTTTCCTAAGCAGAGTTGAACTAGATATGGCCCGTGTGTGTAGGAATCACAGTTCTTTTGTTCTGTGCAAGCTCACTGTTCTTTCACTATAGGAAACTCAGTAGAGTAGAAGTGTGCTCTTTTCTCAAAAGCAGAGTGTGTTTCTTGTAAGGCGAGCTAGTGTTTGTTTCTCAGTCCTAAATGGAGTTGAATCGCATGCAGTTTCTGGTCCTACGAGCAAGAGTTGTTTTCTGGTAAGGAAAGTCACTATTGCGCTCCCATTGCCATACACAGTACAAATAGCACTGGCGTCTGTTCCCAGCAAGTACAGTGTATTGGACTGAAGAGGATCTACTGTTCTTCTCAGTTTCCTAAAAAGAATTGAACTAGATATGGTCGTGTGTGTAGGAAGCACAGTTCTTTTGTTCTGAGCAAGCTCACTGTTCAGACCCCAGAGGAAATACAGTAGAGTAGAAGAGTGCTCTTTTCTCAAAAGCAGAGTGTGTTTCTTGTAAGGCGAGCTTGTGTTTGTTTCCCAGTCAGAAATGGAGTTGAATCCCATGCAGTTTCTGGTCCTACCAGCAAGAATTGTTTTCCGGTAAGGAAAGTCACTATTGCCCTCCCATTGTCATACACAGGGCAAATAGCACTGTCGTCGGTTCCCAGCATGTACAGTGTATTGGACTGAAGAGGATCTACTGTTCTTGTCTGTTTTTTAAGCAGAATTGAACTAGATATGGCCGTGTGTGTAGGAAGCACAGTTCTTTTGTTCTGAGCAAGCTCACTGTTCGGACCGTATAGGAAACACAGTATAGTAGAAAAGTGCTCTTTTCTCAAAATCAGTGTGTGTTTCTTGTAAGGCGAGCCAGCCTTTGTTTCTAAGTCCTAAATGGAGTTGAATCACATGCAGTTTCTGGTCCTATGAGCAAGAGTTGTTTTCTGGAAAGGAAAGTCACTATTGCCCTCCCATTGCCATACACAGTGCAAATAGCACTCGCGTCTGTTCCCAGCAAGTACAGTGTATTGGACTGAAGAGGAGCTACTGTTCTTGTCAGTTTCCTAAGCAGAGTTGAACTAGATATGGCCCGTGTTTGTAGGAAACATAGTTCTTTTGTTCTGAGCAAGCTCATGTTTCGGACCCCATAGGAAACACAGTAGAGTAGAAGAGTGCCCTTTTCTCGAAAGCAGAGTGAGTTTCTTGTAAGTCGAGCTAGCGATTTTTTCCCAGTCTAAAATGAAGTTGAATCACATGCACTTTCTTGTCCTACAAGCAAGAGTTGTCTTCTGGTAAGAAGAGTCACTATTTTGCTCCCATTGTCATACACAGTGCAAAAAGCAATTGCGTCTGTTCATAGCAAGTACAGTGTATTGGACTGAAGAGGAGCTACTGTTCTTATCAGTTTCCTAAGCAGAGTTGAACTAGATATGGCCCGTGTGTGTAGGAATCACAGTTCTTTTGTTCTGAGCAAGCTCACTGTTCTTTCCCTATAGGAAACACAGTAGAGTAGAAGAGTGCTCTTTTCTCAAAAGCAGAGTGTGTTTCTTGTAAGGCGAGCTAGTGTTTGTTTCTCAGTCTTAAATGGAGTTGAATCACATGCAGTTTCTGGTCCTACGAGCAAGAGTTGTTTTCTGGTAAGGAAAGTCACTATTGCGCTCCCATTGCCATACACAGTGCAAATAGCACTCGCGTCTGTTCCCAGCAAGTACAGTGTATTGGACTGAAGAGGAGCTACTGTTCTTGTCAGTTTCCTAAAGAGAATTGAACTAGATATGGTCGTGTTTGTAGGAAGCACAGTTTTTTGTTCTGAGCAAGCTCACTGTTCAGACCCCATAGGAAATACAGTAGAGTAGAAGAGTGCTCTTTTCTCAAAAGCACAGTGTGTTTCTTGTAAGGCGAGCTTGTGTTTGTTTCCCAGTCAGAAATGGAGTTGAATCCCATGCAGTTTCTGGTCCTACGAGCAAGAGTTGTTTTCTGGTAAGGAAAGTCACTATTGCGCTTCCATTGTCATACACAGGGCAAATAGCACTGTCGTCGGTTCCCAGAATGTACAGTGTATTGGACTGAAAAGGATCTACTGTTCTTGTCTGTTTCCTAAGCAAAATTGAACTAGATATGGCCGTGTGTGTAGGAAGCACAGTTCTTTGGTTCTGAGCAAGCTCACTGTTCGGAACCCATAGGAAACACAGTAGAGTAGAAGAGTGCTCTTTTCTCAAAAACAGAGTGTGTTTCTTGTAAGGCGAGCCAGCGTTTGTTTCTCAGTCCTAAATGGAGTTGAATCACATGCAGTTTGTGGTCCTATGAGCAAGAGTTGTTTTCTGGTAAGGAAAGTCACTATTGCCCTCCCATTGCCATACACAGTGCAAAAAGCAATTGCGTCTGTTCCCAGCAAGTACAGTGTATTGGACTGAAGAGGAGCCACTGTTCTTATCAGTTTCCTAAGCAGAGTTGACCTAGATATGGCCCGTGTGTGTAGGAATCACAGTTCTTTTGTTCTGAGCAAGCTCACTGTTCTTTCCCTATAGGAAACACAGTAGAATAGAAGAGTGCTCTTTTCTCAAAAGTAGAGTGTGTTTCTTGTAAGGCGAGCTAGTGTTTCTTTCTCAGTCCTAAATGGAGTTGAATCACATGCAGTTTCTGGTCCTACGAGCAAGAGTTGTTTTCTGGTAAGGAAAGTCACTATTGCACTCCCATTGCCATACACAGTGCAAATAGCACTCGCGTCTGTTCCCAGCAAGTACAGTGTATTGGACTGAAGAGGAGCTACTCTTCTTGTCAGTTTCCTAAAGAGAATTGACCTAGATATGGTCGTGTGTGTAGGATGCACAGTTCTTTTGTTCTGAGCAAGCTCACTGTTCAAACCCCATAGGAAATCCAGGAGATTAGAAGAGTGCTCTTTTCTCAAAAGCAGTGTGTGTTTCTTGTAAGGCGTGCTTGTGTTTGTTTCCCAGTCAGAAATGGAGTTGAATCCCATGCAGTTTCTGGTCCTACGAGCAAGAGTTGTTTTCTGGTAAGGAAAGTCACTATTGCGTTTCCATTGTCATACACAGGGCAAATAGCCTTGGCGTCGGTTCCCAGCATGTACAGTGTATTTGATTGAAGAGGATCTACTGTTCTTGTCTGTTTCCTAAGCAGAATTGAACTAGATATGGCCGTGTGTGTAGGAAGCACAGTTCTTTTGTTCTGAGCAAGCTCACTGTTCGGACCCCATAGGAAACACAGTAGATTAGAAGAGTGCTCTTTTCTCAAAAACAGAGTGTGTTTCTTGTAAGGCGAGCCAGCGTTTGTTTCTCAGTCCTAAATGGAGTTGAATCACATGCAGTGTCTGGTCCTATGAGCAAGAGTTGTTTTCTGGTAAGGAAAGTCACTATTGCCCTCCCATTGCCATACACAGTGCAAAAAGCAATTGTTTCTGTTCCCAGCAAGTACAGTGTATTGGACTGAAGAGGAGCTACTGTTCTTATCAGTTTCCTAAGCAGAGTTGAACTAGATATGGCCCGTGTGTGTAGGAATCACAGTTCTTTTATTCTGAGCAAGCTCACTGTTCTTTCCCTATAGGAAACACAGTAGAGTAGAAGAGTGCTTTTTTCTCAAAAGCAGAGTGTGTTTCTTGTAAGGCGAGCTAGTGTTTGTTTCTCAGTCCTAAATGGAGTTGAATCACATGCAGTTTCTGGTCCTACGAGCAAGAATTGTTTTCTGGTAAGGAAAGTCACTATTGCGCTCCCATTGCCATACACAGTACAAATAGCACTCGCGTCTGTTCCCAGCAAGTACAGTGTATTGGACTGAAGAGGAGCTACTGTTCTTATCAGTTTCCTAAGCAGAGTTGAACTAGGTATGGCCCGTGTGTGTAGGAATCACAGTTCTTTTGTTCTGAGCAAGCTCACTGTTCTTTCCCTATAGGATACACAGTAGAGTAGAAGAGTGCTCTTTTCTCAAAAGCAGAGTGTGTTTCTTGTAAGGCAAGCTAGTGTTTGTTTCCCAGTCCTAAATGGAGTTGAATCACATGCAGTTTCTGGTCCTACAAGCAAGAGTAGTTTTCTGGTAAGAAGAGTCACTATTGTGCTCCCATTTTCAAACACAGGGCAAATAGCACTGGCGTCTGTTCCCAGCATGTACAGTGTATTGGACTGAAGAGGATCTACTGTTCTTGTCAGTTTCCTCAACAGAATTGAACTAGATATGGTCGTGTGTGTAGGAAGCACAGTTCTTTTGTTCTGAGCAAGCTCACTGTTCAGACCCCATAGGAAATACATTGGAGTAGAGGAGTGCTCTTTTCTCAAAAGCAGAGTGTGTTTCTTGTAAGGCGAGCTTGTTTTTGTTTCCCAGTCAGAAATGGAGTTGAATCCCATGCAGTTTCTGGTCCTACGAGCAAGAGTTGTTTTCTGGTAAGGAAAGTCAGTATTGCGCTCCCATTGTCATACACAGGGCAAATAGCACTGGCGTCAGTTCCCAGCATGTACAGTGTATTGGACTGAAGAGGATCTACTGTTCTTGTCTGTTTCCTACGCAGAATTGAACTAGATATGGCCGTGTGTGTAGGAAGCACAGTTCTTTTGTTCTGAGCAAGCTCACTGTTCGGACCCCATAGGAAACACAGTAGAGTAGAAGAGTGCTCTTTTCTCAAAAGCAGAGTGTGTTTCTTGTAAGGCGAGCCAGCGTTTGTTTCTCAGTCCTAAATGGAGTTGAATCACATGCAGTTTGTGGTCCTCTGAGCAAGAGTTGTTTTCTGGTAAGGAAAGTCACTATTGCGCTTCCATTGCCATACACAGTGGAAATGGCACTCGCGTCTGTTCCCAGCAAGTACAGTGTATTGGACTGAAGAGGAGCTACTGTTCTTGTCTGTTTCCTAAGCAGAGTTGAGCTAGATATGGCCCGTGTTTGTAGGAAGCATAGTTCTTTTGTTCTGAGCAAGCTCACTGTTCAGACCCCATAGGAAACACAGTAGAGTAGAAGAGTGCTCTTTTCTCAAAAGCGGAGTGTGTTTCTTGTAAGGCGAGCTAGCGTTTGTTTCCCAGTCCTATATGGAGTTGAGTCACATGCAATTTCTGATCCTACAAGCAAGAGTTGTTTTCTGGTAAGGAAAGTAACTATTGTGCTCCCATTGCCATACACAGTGCAAATCAAACTCGCATCTGTTCCCAACAAGTACAGTGTATTGGACTGAAGAGGAGCTACTGGTCTTGTCAGTTTCGTAAGCAGAGTTGACCTAATTATGGCCCGTGTTTTTAGGAAACATAGTTCTTTTGTTCTGAGCAAGCTCACGTTTCAGACACCATAGGAAACACAGTAGAGTAGAAGAGTGCCCTTTTCTCAAAAGCAGAGTGTGTTTCTTGTAAGTCGAGCTAGCGATTGTTTCCCAGTCCAAAATGGAGTTGAATCACATGCAGTTTTTTGTCCTACAAGCAAGAGTTGTCTTCTGTTAAGAAGAGTCACTATTTTGCTCCCATTGCCATACACAGTGCAAAAAGCAATTGCGTCTGTTCCCAGCAAGTACAGTGTATTGGACTGAAGAGGAGCTACTGTTCTTGTTTGTTTCCTAAGCAGAATTGAACTAGATATGGCCGTGTGTGCAGGAAGCACAGTTCTTTTGTTCTGAGCAAGCTCACTGTTCGGACCCCTTAGGAAACACAGTAGATTAGAAGAGTGCTCTTTTCTCAAAAACAGAGTGTGTTTCTTGTAAGGCGAGCCAGCGTTTGTTTCTCAGTCCTAAATGGAGTTGAATCACATGCAGTGTCTGGTCCTATGAGCAAGAGTCGTTTTCTGGTAAGGAAAGTCACTATTGCCCTCCCATTGCCATACACAGTGCAAAAAGCAATTGCGTCTGTTCCCAGCAAGTACAGTGTATTGGACTGAAGAGGAGCTACTGTTCTTATCAGTTTCCTAAGCAGAGTTGAACTAGATATGGCCCGTGTGTAGGAATCACAGTTCTTTTATTCTGAGCAAGCTCACTGTTCTTTCCCTATAGGAAACACAGTAGAGTAGAAGAGTGCTTTTTTCTCAAAAGCAGAGTGTGTTTCTTGTAAGGCGAGCTAGTGTTTGTTTCTCAGTCCTAAATGGAGTTGAATCACATGCAGTTTCTGGTCCTACGAGCAAGAGTTGTTTTCTGGTAAGGAAAGTCACTATTGCGCTCCCATTGCCATACACAGTACAAATAGCACTCGCGTCTGTTCCCAGCAAGTACAGTGTATTGGACTGAAGAGGAGCTACTGTTCTTATCAGTTTCCTAAGCAGAGTTGAACTAGGTATGGCCCGTGTGTGTAGGTTCACAGTTCTTTTGTTCTGAGCAAAGCTCACTGTTCTTTCCCTATAGGAAACACAGTAGAGTAGAAGAGTGCTCTTTTCTCAAAAGCAGAGTGTGTTTCTTGTAAGGCAAGCTAGTGTTTGTTTCCCAGTCCTAAATGGAGTTGAATCACATGCAGTTTCTGGTCCTACAAGCAAGAGTAGTTTTCTGGTAAGAAGAGTCACTAATGTGCTCCCATTTTCAAACACAGGGCAAATAGCACTGGCGTCTGTTCCCAGCATGTACAGTGTATTGGACTGAAGAGGATCTACTGTTCTTGTCAGTTTCCTAAACAGAATTGAACTAGATATGGTCGTGTGTGTAGGAAGCACAGTTCTTTTGTTCTGAGCAAGCTCACTGTTCAGACCCCATAGGAAATACATTGGAGTAGAGGAGTGCTCTTTTCTCAAAAGCAGAGTGTGTTTCTTGTAAGGCGAGCTTGTTTTTGTTTCCCAGTCAGAAATGGAGTTGAATCCCATGCAGTTTCTGGTCCTACGAGCAAGAGTTGTTTTCTGGTAAGGAAAGTCAGTATTGCGCTCCCATTGTCATACACAGGGCAAATAGCACTGGCGTCGGTTCCCAGCATGTACAGTGTATTGGACTGAAGAGGATCTACTGTTCTTGTCTGTTTCCTAAGCAGAATTGAATTAGATATGGCCGTGTGTGTAGGAAGCACAGTTCTTTTGTTCTGAGCAAGCTCACTGTTCGGACCCCATAGGAAACACAGTAGAGTAGAAGAGTGCTCTTTTCTCAAAAGCAGAGTTTGTTTCTTGTAAGGCGAGCCAGCGTTTGTTTCTCAGTCCTAAATGGAGTTGAATCACATGCAGTTTGTGGTCCTCTGAGCAAGAGTTGTTTTCTGGTAAGGAAAGTCACTATTGCGCTGCCATTGCCATACACAGTGGAAATGGCACTCGCGTCTGTTCCCAGCAAGTACAGTGTATTGGACTGAAGAGGAGCTACTGTTCTTGTCTGTTTCCTAATCAGAGTTGAACGAGATATGGCCCGTGTTTGTAGGAAGCATAGTTCTTTTGTTCTGAGCAAGCTCACTGTTCAGACCCCATAGGAAACACAGTAGAGTAGAAGAGTGCTCTTTTCTCAAAAGCGGAGTGTGTTTCTTGTAAGGCGAGCTAGCGTTTGTTTCCCAGTCCTATATGGAGTTGAGTCACATGCAATTTCTGGTCCTACAAGCAAGAGTTGTTTTCTGGTAAGGAAAGTAACTATTGTGCTCCCATTGCCATACACAGTGCAAATCAAACTCGCATCTGTTCCCAACAAGTACAGTGTATTGGACTGAAGAGGAGCTACTGTTCTTGTCAGTTTCGTAAGCAGAGTTGAACTAATTATGGCCCGTGTTTTTAGGAAACATAGTTCTTTTGTTCTGAGCAAGCTCACATTTCAGACACCATAGGAAACACAGTAGAGTAGAAGAGTGCCCTTTTCTCAAAAGCAGAGTGTGTTTCTTGTAAGTCGAGCTAGCGATTGTTTCCCAGTCCAAAATGGAGTTGAATCACATGCAGTTTCTTGTCCTACCAGCAAGAGTTGTCTTCTGGTAAGAAGAGTCACTATTTTGCTCCCGTTGCCATACACAGTGCAAAAAGCAATTGCGTCTGTTCCCAGCAAGTACAGTGTATTGGACTGAAGAGGATCTACTGTTCTTGTCTGTTTCCTAAGCAGAATTGAACTAGATATGGCCGTGTGTGTAGGAAGCACAGTTCTTTTGTTCTGAGCAAGCTCACTGTTCGGACCCCATAGGAAACACAGTAGATTAGAAGAGTGCTCTTTTCTCAAAAACAGAGTGTGTTTCTTGTAAGGCGAGCCAGCGTTTGTTTCTCAGTCCTAAATGGAGTTGAATCACATGCAGTGTCTGGTCCTATGAGCAAGAGTTGTTTTCTGGTAAGGAAAGTCACTATTGCTCTCCCATTGCCATACACAGTGCAAAAAGCAATTGCGTCTGTTCCCAGCAAGTACAGTGTATTGGACTGAAGAGGAGCTACTGTTCTTATCAGTTTCCTAAGCAGAGTTGAACTAGATATGGCCCGTGTGTGTAGGAATCACAGTTCTTTTATTCTGAGCAAGCTCACTGTTCTTTCCCTATAGGAAACACAGTAGAGTAGAAGAGTGCTTTTTTCTCAAAAGCAGAGTGTGTTTCTTGTAAGGCGAGCTAGTGTTTGTTTCTCAGTCCTAAATGGAGTTGAATCACATGCAGTTTCTGGTCCTACGAGCAAGAGTTGTTTTCTGGTAAGGAAAGTCACTATTGAGCTCCCAATGCCATACACAGTACAAATAGCACTCGCGTCTGTTCCCAGCAAGTACAGTGTATTGGACTGAAGAGGAGCTACTGTTCTTATCAGTTTCCTAAGCAGAGTTGAACTAGGTATGGCCCGTGTGTGTGGGAATCACAGTTCTTTTGTTCTGAGCAAGCTCACTGTTCTTTCCCTATAGGAAACACAGTAGAGTAGAAGAGTGCTCTTTTCTCAAAAGCAGAGTGTGTTTCTTGTAAGGAAAGCTAGTGTTTGTTTCCCAGTCCTAAATGGAGTTGAATCACATGCAGTTTCTGGTCCTACAAGCAAGAGTAGTTTTCTGGTAAGAAGAGTCACTATTGTGCTCCCATTTTCAAACACAGGGCAAATAGCACTGGCGTCTGTTCCCAGCATGTACAGTGTATTGGACTGAAGAGGATCTACTGTTCTTGTCAGTTTCCTAAACAGAATTGAACTAGATATGGTCGTGTGTGTAGGAAGCACAGTTCTTTGTTCTGAGCAAGCTCACTGTTCAGACCCCATAGGAAATACATTGGAGTAGAGGAGTGCTCTTTTCTCAAAAGCAGAGTGTGTTTCTTGTAAGGCGAGCTTGTTTTTGTTTCCCAGTCAGAAATGGAGTTGAATCCCATGCAGTTTCTGGTCCTACGAGCAAGAGTTGTTTTCTGGTAAGGAAAGTCACTATTGCTCTCCCATTGTCATACACAGGGCAAATAGCACTGGCGTCAGTTCCCAGCATGTACAGTGTATTGGACTGAAGAGGATCTACTGTTCTTGTCTGTTTCCTAAGCAGAATTGAACTAGATAGATATGGCCGTGTGTGTAGGAAGCACAGTTCTTTTGTTCTGAGCAAGCTCACTGTTCGGACCCCATAGGAAACACAGTAGAGTAGAAGAGTGCTCTTTTCTCAAAAGCAGAGTGTGTTTCTTGTAAGGCGAGCCAGCGTTTGTTTCTCAGTCCTAAATGGAGTTGTATCACATGCAGTTTGTGGTCCTCTGAGCAAGAGTTGTTTTCTGGTAAGGAAAGTCACTATTGCGCTGCCATTGCCATACACAGTGGAAATGGCACTCGCGTCTGTTCCCAGCAAGTACAGTGTATTGGACTGAAGAGGAGCTACTGTTCTTGTCTGTTTCCTAATCAGAGTTGAACGAGATATGGCCCGTGTTTGTAGGAAGCATAGTTCTTTTGTTCTGAGCAAGCTCACTGTTCAGACCCCATAGGAAACACAGTAGAGTAGAAGAGTGCTCTTTTCTCAAAAGCGGAGTGTGTTTCTTGTAAGGCGAGCTAGCGTTTGTTTCCCAGTCCTATATGGAGTTGAGTCACATGCAATTTCTGGTCCTACAAGCAAGAGTTGTTTTCTGGTAAGGAAAGTAACTATTGTGCTCCCATTGCCATACACAGTGCAAATCAAACTCGCATCTGTTCCCAACAAGTACAGTGTATTGGACTGAAGAGGAGCTACTGTTCTTGTCAGTTTCGTAAGCAGAGTTGAACTAATTATGGCCCGTGTTTTTAGGAAACATAGTTCTTTTGTTCTGAGCAAGCTCAAGTTTCAGACACCATAGGAAACACAGTAGAGTAGAAGAGTGCCCTTTTCTCAAAAGCAGAGTGTGTTTCTTGTAAGTCGAGCTAGCGATTGTTTCCCAGTCCAAAATGGAGTTGAATCACATGCAGTTTCTTGTCCTACAAGCAAGACTTGTCTTCTGGTAACAAGAGTCACTATTTTGCTCCCATTGCCATACACAGTGCAAAAAGCAATTGCGTCTGTTCCCAGCAAGTACGATGTATTGGACTGAAGAGGATCTACTGTTCTTATCAGTATCCTAAGCAGAGTTGAACTAGATATGGCCCGTGTGTGTAGGAATCACAGTTCTTTTGTTCTGAGCAAGCTCACTGTTCTTTCCCTATAGGAAACACAGTAGAGTAGAAGAGTGCTCTTTTCTCAAAAGCAGAGTGTGTTTCTTGTAAGGCGAGCTAGTGTTTGTTTCTCAGTCCTAAATGGAGTTGAATCACATGCAGTTTCTGGTACTACAAGCAAGAGTTGTTTTCTGGTAAGGAAAGTCACTATTGCGCTCCCATTGCCATACACAGTGCAAATAGCACTCACGTCTGTTCCCAGCAAGTACAGTGTATTGGACTGAAGAGGAGCTACTCTTCTTGTCAGTTTCCTAAACAGAATTGACCTAGATATGGTCGTGTGTGTAGGATGCACAGTTCTTTTGTTCTGAGCAAGCTCACTGTTCAGACCCCATAGGAAATACAGTAGAGTAGAAGAGTGCTCTTTTCTCAAAAGCAGAGTGTGTTTCTTGTAAGGCGAGCTTGTGTTTGTTTCCCAGTCAGAAATGGAGTTGAATCCCATGCAGTTTCTGGTCCTACGAGCAAGAGTTGTTTTCTGGTAAGGAAAGTCACTATTGCTCTCCCATTGTCATACACAGGGCAAATAGCACTGGCGTCAGTTCCCAGCATGTACAGTGTATTGGACTGAAGAGGATCTACTGTTCTTGTCTGTTTCCTAAGCAGAATTGAACTAGATATGGCCGTGTGTGTAGGAAGCACAGTTCTTTTGTTCTGAGCAAGCTCACTGTTCGGACCCCATAGGAAACACAGTAGAGTAGAAGAGTGCTCTTTTCTCAAAAGCAGAGTGTGTTTCTTGTAAGGCGAGCCAGCGTTTGTTTCTCAGTCCTAAATGGAGTTGTATCACATGCAGTTTGTGGTCCTCTGAGCAAGAGTTGTTTTCTGGTAAGGAAAGTCACTATTGCGCTGCCATTGCCATACACAGTGGAAATGGCACTCGCGTCTGTTCCCAGCAAGTACAGTGTATTGGACTGAAGAGGAGCTACTGTTCTTGTCTGTTTCCTAATCAGAGTTGAACGAGATATGGCCCGTGTTTGTAGGAAGCATAGTTCTTTTGTTCTGAGCAAGCTCACTGTTCAGACCCCATAGGAAACACAGTAGAGTAGAAGAGTGCTCTTTTCTCAAAAGCGGAGTGTGTTTCTTGTAAGGCGAGCTAGCGTTTGTTTCCCAGTCCTATATGGAGTTGAGTCACATGCAATTTCTGGTCCTACAAGCAAGAGTTGCTTTCTGGTAAGGAAAGTAACTATTGTGCTCCCATTGCCATACACAGTGCAAATCAAACTCGCATCTGTTCCCAACAAGTACAGTGTATTGGACTGAAGAGGAGCTACTGTTCTTGTCAGTTTCGTAAGCAGAGTTGAACTAATTATGGCCCGTGTTTTTAGGAAACATAGTTCTTTTGTTCTGAGCAAGCTCAAGTTTCAGACACCATAGGAAACACAGTAGAGTAGAAGAGTGCCCTTTTCTCAAAAGCAGAGTGTGTTTCTTGTAAGTCGAGCTAGCGATTGTTTCCCAGTCCAAAATGGAGTTGAATCACATGCAGTTTCTTGTCCTACAAGCAAGACTTGTCTTCTGGTAACAAGAGTCACTATTTTGCTCCCATTGCCATACACAGTGCAAAAAGCAATTGCGTCTGTTCCCAGCAAGTACGATGTATTGGACTGAAGAGGATCTACTGTTCTTATCAGTATCCTAAGCAGAGTTGAACTAGATATGGCCCGTGTGTGTAGGAATCACAGTTCTTTTGTTCTGAGCAAGCTCACTGTTCTTTCCCTATAGGAAACACAGTAGAGTAGAAGAGTGCTCTTTTCTCAAAAGCAGAGTGTGTTTCTTGTAAGGCGAGCTAGTGTTTGTTTCTCAGTCCTAAATGGAGTTGAATCACATGCAGTTTCTGGTACTACAAGCAAGAGTTGTTTTCTGGTAAGGAAAGTCACTATTGCGCTCCCATTGCCATACACAGTGCAAATAGCACTCACGTCTGTTCCCAGCAAGTACAGTGTATTGGACTGAAGAGGAGCTACTCTTCTTGTCAGTTTCCTAAACAGAATTGACCTAGATATGGTCGTGTGTGTAGGATGCACAGTTCTTTTGTTCTGAGCAAGCTCACTGTTCAGACCCCATAGGAAATACAGTAGAGTAGAAGAGTGCTCTTTTCTCAAAAGCAGAGTGTGTTTCTTGTAAGGCGAGCTTGTGTTTGTTTCCCAGTCAGAAATGGAGTTGAATCCCATGCAGTTTCTGGTCCTACGAGCAAGAGTTGTTTTCTGGTAAGGAAAGTCACTATTGCTCTCCCATTGTCATACACAGGGCAAATAGCACTGGCGTCAGTTCCCAGCATGTACAGTGTATTGGACTGAAGAGGATCTACTGTTCTTGTCTGTTTCCTAAGCAGAATTGAACTAGATATGGCCGTGTGTGTAGGAAGCACAGTTCTTTTGTTCTGAGCAAGCTCACTGTTCGGACCCCATAGGAAACACAGTAGAGTAGAAGAGTGCTCTTTTCTCAAAAGCAGAGTGTGTTTCTTGTAAGGCGAGCCAGCGTTTGTTTCTCAGTCCTAAATGGAGTTGTATCACATGCAGTTTGTGGTCCTCTGAGCAAGAGTTGTTTTCTGGTAAGGAAAGTCACTATTGCGCTGCCATTGCCATACACAGTGGAAATGGCACTCGCGTCTGTTCCCAGCAAGTACAGTGTATTGGACTGAAGAGGAGCTACTGTTCTTGTCTGTTTCCTAATCAGAGTTGAACGAGATATGGCCCGTGTTTGTAGGAAGCATAGTTCTTTTGTTCTGAGCAAGCTCACTGTTCAGACCCCATAGGAAACACAGTAGAGTAGAAGAGTGCTCTTTTCTCAAAAGCGGAGTGTGTTTCTTGTAAGGCGAGCTAGCGTTTGTTTCCCAGTCCTATATGGAGTTGAGTCACATGCAATTTCTGGTCCTACAAGCAAGAGTTGCTTTCTGGTAAGGAAAGTAACTATTGTGCTCCCATTGCCATACACAGTGCAAATCAAACTCGCATCTGTTCCCAACAAGTACAGTGTATTGGACTGAAGAGGAGCTACTGTTCTTGTCAGTTTCGTAAGCAGAGTTGAACTAATTATGGCCCGTGTTTTTAGGAAACATAGTTCTTTTGTTCTGAGCAAGCTCAAGTTTCAGACACCATAGGAAACACAGTAGAGTAGAAGAGTGCCCTTTTCTCAAAAGCAGAGTGTGTTTCTTGTAAGTCGAGCTAGCGATTGTTTCCCAGTCCAAAATGGAGTTGAATCACATGCAGTTTCTTGTCCTACAAGCAAGACTTGTCTTCTGGTAACAAGAGTCACTATTTTGCTCCCATTGCCATACACAGTGCAAAAAGCAATTGCGTCTGTTCCCAGCAAGTACGATGTATTGGACTGAAGAGGATCTACTGTTCTTATCAGTATCCTAAGCAGAGTTGAACTAGATATGGCCCGTGTGTGTAGGAATCACAGTTCTTTTGTTCTGAGCAAGCTCACTGTTCTTTCCCTATAGGAAACACAGTAGAGTAGAAGAGTGCTCTTTTCTCAAAAGCAGAGTGTGTTTCTTGTAAGGCGAGCTAGTGTTTGTTTCTCAGTCCTAAATGGAGTTGAATCACATGCAGTTTCTGGTACTACAAGCAAGAGTTGTTTTCTGGTAAGGAAAGTCACTATTGCGCTCCCATTGCCATACACAGTGCAAATAGCACTCACGTCTGTTCCCAGCAAGTACAGTGTATTGGACTGAAGAGGAGCTACTCTTCTTGTCAGTTTCCTAAACAGAATTGACCTAGATATGGTCGTGTGTGTAGGATGCACAGTTCTTTTGTTCTGAGCAAGCTCACTGTTCAGACCCCATAGGAAATACAGTAGAGTAGAAGAGTGCTCTTTTCTCAAAAGCAGAGTGTGTTTCTTGTAAGGCGAGCTTGTGTTTGTTTCCCAGTCAGAAATGGAGTTGAATCCCATGCAGTTTCTGGTCCTACGAGCAAGAGTTGTTTTCTGGTAAGGAAAGTCACTATTGCGCTTCCATTGTCATACACAGGGCAAATAGCACTGGCGTCGGTTCCCAGCATGTACAGTGTATTGGACTGAAGAGGATCTACTGTTCTTGTCTGTTTCCTAAGCAGAATTGAAATAGATATGGCCGTGTGTGTAGGAAGCACAGTTCTTTTGTTCTGAGCAAGCTCACTGTTCGGACCCCATAGGAAACACAGTAGAGTAGAAGAGTGCTCTTTTCTCAAAAACAGAGTGTGTTTCTTGTAAGGCGAGCCAGCGTTTTTTTCTCAGTCTTAAATGGAGTTGAATCACATGCAGTGTCTGGTCCTATGAGCAAGAGTTGTTTTCTGGTAAGGAAAGTCACTATTGCCCTCCCATTGCCATAAACAGTGCAAAAAGCAATTGCGTCTGTTCCCAGCAAGTACAGTGTATTGGACTGAAGAGGAGCTACTGTTCTTATCAGTTTCCGAAGCAGAGTTGAACTAGATATGGCCCGTGTGTGTAGGAATCACAGTTCTTTTGTTCTTAGCAAGCTCACTGTTCGGACCCCATAGAAAACACAGTAGAGTAGAAGAGTGCTTTTTTCTCAAAAGCAGAGTGTATTTCTTGTAAGGCGAGCCAGCGTTTGTTTCTCAGTCCTAAATGAGGTTGAATCACATGCAGTTTCTGGTCCTACGAGCAAGAGTTGTTTTATGGTAAGGAAAGTCACTATTGCGCTCTTATTGCCATACACAGTGCAAATAGCACTCGTGTCTGTTCCCAGCAAGTACAGTGTATTGGACTGAAGAGGAGCTACACTTCTTGTCAGTTTCCTAAACAGAATTGACCTAGATATGGTCGTGTGTGTAGGATGCACAGTTCTTTTGTTCTGAGCAAGCTCACTGTTCAGACCCCATAGGAAATACAGTAGAGTAGAAGAGTGCTCTTTTCTCAAAAGCAGAGTGTGTTTCTTGTAAGGCGAGCTTGTGTTTGTTTCCCAGTCAGAAATGGAGTTGAATCCCATGCAGTTTCTGGTCCTATGAGCAAGAGTTGTTTTCTGGTAAGGAAAGTCACTATTGCGCTTCCATTGTCATACACAGGGCAAATAGCACTGGCGTCGGTTCCCAGCATGTACAGTGTATTGGACTGAAGAGGATCTACTGTTCTTGTCTGTTTCCTAAGCAGAATTGAACTAGATATGGCCGTGTGTGTAGGAAGCACAGTTCTTTTGTTCTGAGCAAGCTCACTGTTCGGACCCCATAGGAAACACAGTAGAGTAGAAGAGTGCTCTTTTCTCAAAAACAGAGTGTGTTTCTTGTAAGGCGAGCCAGCGTTTGTTTCTCAGTCCTAAATGGAGTTGAATCACATGCAGTGTCTGGTCCTATGAGCAAGAGTTGTTTTCTTGTAAGGAAAGTCACTATTGCCCTCCCTTTGCCACACACAGTGCAAAAAGCAATTGTGTCTGTTCCCAGCAAGTACAGTGTATTGGACTGAAGAGGAGCTACTGTTCTTATCAGTTTCCTAAGCAGAGTTGAACTAGATATGGCCCGTGTGTGTAGGAATCACAGTTCTTTTATTCTGAGCAAGCTCTCTGTTCTTTCCCTATAGGAAACACAGTAGAGTAGAAGAGTGCTTTTTTCTCAAAAGCAGAGTGTGTTTCTTGTAAGGCGAGCTAGTGTTTGTTTCTCAGTCCTAAATGGAGTTGAATCACATGCAGTTTCTGGTCCTACGAGCAAGAGTTGTTTTCTGGTAAGGAAAGTCACTATTGTGCTCCCATTGCCATACACAGTACATATAGCACTCGCGTCTGTTCCCAGCATGTACAGTGTATTGGAATGAAGAGGATCTACTGTTCTTGTCAGTTTCCTAAACAGAATTGAACTAGATATGGTCGTGTGTGTAGGAAGCACAGTTCTTTTGTTCTGAGCAATCTCACTGTTCAGACCCCATAGGAAATACAGTGGAGTAGAAGAGTGCTCTTTTCTCAAAAGCAGAGTGTGTTTCTTGTAAGGCGAGCTTGTGTTTGTTTCCCAGTCAGAAATGGAGTTGAATCCCATGCAGTTTCTGGTCCTACGAGCAAGAATTGTTTTCTGGTAAGGAAAGTGACTATTGCGCTCCCATTGTCATACACAGGGCAAATAGCACTGGCGTCAGTTCCCAGCATGTACAGTGTATTGGCCTGAAGAGGATCTACTGTTCTTGTCTGTTTCCTAAGCAGAATTGAACTAGATATGGCCGTGTGTGTAGGAAGCACAGTTCTTTTGTTCTGAGCAAGCTCACTGTTCGGACCCCATAGGAAACACAGTAGAGTAGAAGAGTGCTCTTTTATCAAAAGCAGAGTGTGTTTCTTGTAAGGCGAGCCAGCGTTTGTTTCTCAGTCCTAAATGGAGTTGAATCACATGCAGTTTGTGGTCCTCTGAGCAAGAGTTGTTTTCTGGTAAGGAAAGTCACTATTGCGCTTCCATTGCCATACACAGTGGAAATGGCACTCGCGTCTGTTCCCAGCAAGTACAGTGTATTGGACTGAAGAGGAGCTACTGTCCTTGTCTGTTTCCTAAGCAGAGTTGAACGAGATATGGCCCGTGTTTGTAGGAAGCATAGTTCTTTTGTTCTGAGCAAGCTCACTGTTCAGACCCCATAGGAAACACAGTAGAGTAGAAGAGTGCTCTTTTCTCAAAAGCGGAGTGTGTTTCTTGTAAGGAGAGCTAGCGTTTGTTTCCCAGTCCTATATGGAGTTGAGTCATATGCAGTTTCTGGTCCTACAAGCAAGAGTTGTTTTCTGGTAAGGAAAGTAACTATTGTGCTCCCATTGCCATACACAGTGCAAATCAAACTCGCGTCTGTTCCCAACAAGTACAGTGTATTGGACTGAAGAGGAGCTACTGTTCTTGTCAGTTTCGTAAGCAGAGTTGAACTAATTATGGCCCGTGTTTTTAGGAAACATAGTTCTTTTGTTCTGAGCAAGCTCAAGTTTCAGACACCATAGGAAACACAGTAGAGTAGAAGAGTGCCCTTATCTCAAAAGCAGAGTGTGTTTCTTGTAAGTCGAGCTAGCGATTGTTTCCCAGTCCAAAATGGAGTTGAATCAAATGCAGTTTCTTGTCCTACAAGCAAGAGTTGTCTTCTGGTAAGAAGAGTATCTATTTTGCTCCCATTGCCATACACAGTGCAAAAAGCAATTGCGTCTGATCCCAGCAAGTACAGTGTATTGGACTGAAGAGGAGCTACTGTTCTTATTAGTTTCCTAAGCATAGTTGAACTAGATATGGCCCGTGTGTGTAGGAATCACAGTTCTTTTGTTCTGAGCAAGCTCACTGTTCTTTCCCTATAGGAAACACAGTAGAGTAGATGAGTGCTCTTTTCTCAAAAGCAGAGTGTGTTTCTTGTAAGGCGAGCTAGTGTTTGTTTCTAAGTCCTAAATGGAGTTGAATCACATGCAGTTTCTGGTCCTACAAGCAAGAGTTGTTTTCTGGTAAGGAAAGTCACTATTGCGCTCCCATTGCCATACACAGTGCAAATAGCACTCACGTCTGTTCCCAGCAAGTACAGTGTATTGGACTGAAGAGGAGGTACTGTTCTTGTCACTTTCCTAAGAAGAGATGAACTAGATATGGCCCGTGTTTGTAGGAAGCATAGTTCTTTTGTTCTGAGCAAGTTCACTGTTAGGACTCCATAGGAAACACAGTAGAGTAGAAGAGTGCTCTTTTCTCAAAAGCGGAGTGTGTTTCTTGTAAGGCGAGCTAGCGTTTGTTTCCCAGTCCTATATGAAGTTGAGTCACATGCAGTTTCTGGTCCTACAAGCAAGAGTTGTTTTCTGGTAAGGAAAGTAACTATTGTGCTCCCATTGCCATACACAGTGGAAATAGCACTCGCGTCTGTTCCCAGCAAGTACAGTGTAATGGACTGAAGAGGAGCGACTGTTCTTGTCAGGTTCCTAAGCAGAGTTGAACTAATTATGGCCCGTGTTTGTAGGAAGCATAGTTCTTTTGTTCTGAGCAAGCTCACATTTCCGACCCCATAGGAAACACAGTAGAGTAGAGGAGTGCCCTTTTCCAAAAGCAGAGTGTGTTTCTTGTAAGTTGAGCTAGCGATTGTTTCCCAGTCCTAAATGGAGTTGAATCACATGCAGTTTCTTGTCCTACAAGCAAGAGTAGTTTTCTGGTAAGAAGAGTCACTATTTTGCTCCCATTGCCATCCACAGTGCAAAAAGCAATTCCGTCTATTCCCAGCAAGTACAGTGTATTGGACTGAAAAGTAGCTACTGTTCTTACCAGTTTCCTAAGCAGAGTTGAACTAGATATGGCCCGTGTGTGTAGGAATCACAGTTCTTTTGTTCTGAGCAAGCTCACTGTTCTTTCCCTATAGGAAACACAGTAGAGTAAAAGAGTGCTCTTTTCTCAAAAGCAGAGTGTGTTTCTTGTAAGGCGAGCTAGAGTTTGTTTCCCAGTCCTAAATGGAGTTGAATCACATGCAGTTTCTGGTCCTACAAGCAAGAGTAGTTTTCTGTTATGAAGAGTCACTATTGTGCTCCCATTTTCAAACACAGGGCAAATAGCACTGGCGTCTGTTCCCAGCATGTACAGTGTATTGGACTGAAGAGGATCTACTCTTCTTGTCAGTTTCCTAAACAGAATTGACCTAGATATGGTCGTGTGTGTAGGAAGCACAGTTCTTTTGTTCTGAGCAAGCTCACTCTTCAGACCCCATAGGAAATACAGTAGATTAGAAGAGTGCTCTTTTCTCAAAAGCAGAGTGGGTTTCTTGTAAGGCGAGCTTGTGTTTGTTTCCCAGTCAGAAATGGAGTTGAATCCCATGCAGTTTCTGGTCCTACGACCAAGAATTGTTTTCTGGTAAGGAAAGTCACTATTGCGCTCCCATTGTCATACACAGGGCAAATAGCACTGTCGTCGGTTCCCAGCATGTGCAGTGTATTGGACTGAAGAGGATCTACTGTTCTTGTCTGTTTCCTAAGCAGAATTGAACTAGATATGGCCGTGTGTGTAGGAAGCACAGTTCTTTTGTTCTGAGCAAGCTCACGTTTCGGACCCCATAGGAAACACAGTAGAGTAGAAGAGTGCTCTTTATTCAAAAACAGAGTGTGTTTCTTGTAAGGCGAGCCAGCGTTTGTTTCCCAGTCCTAAATGGAGTTGAATCACATGCAGTGTCTGGTCCTATGAGCAAGAGTTGTTTTCTGGTAAGGAAAATCACTATTGTGCTCCCATTGCCATACACAGTGCAAAAAGCAATTGCGTCTGTTCCCAGCAAGTACAGTGTATTGGACTGAAGAGGAGCTACTGTTCTTATCAGTTTACGAAGTAGAGTTGAACTAGATATGGCCCGTGTGTGTAGGATGCACAGTTCTTTTGTTCTGAGCAAGTTCACTGTTCTTTCCCTATAGGAAACACAGTAGAGTAGAAGAGTGCTCTTTTATCAAAAGCAGAATGTGTTTCTTGTAAGGCGAGCTAGTGTTTGTTTCTCAGTCCTAAATGGAGTTGAATCACATGCAGTTTGTGGTCCTCTGAGCAAGAGTTGTTTTCTGGTAAGGAAAGTCACTATTGCGCTTCCATTGCCATACACAGTGGAAATGGCACTCGCGTCTGTTCCCAGCAAGTACAGTGTATTGGACTGAAGAGGAGCTACTGTCCTTGTCTGTTTCCTAAGCAGAGTTGAACGAGATATGGCCCGTGTTTGTAGGAAGCATAGTTCTTTTGTTCTGAGCAAGCTCACTGTTCAGACCCCATAGGAAACACAGTAGAGTAGAAGAGTGCTCTTTTCTCAAAAGCGGAGTGTGTTTCTTGTAAGGTGAGCTAGTGTTTGTTTCCCAGTCCTATATGGAGTTGAATCACATGCAGTTTCTGGTCCTACAAGCAAGAGTAGTTTTCTGGTAAGAAGAGTCACTATTGTGCTCCCATTTTCAAACACAGGGCAAATAGCACTGGCGTCTGTTCCCAGCATGTACAGTGTATTGGAATGAAGATGATCTACTGTTCTTGTCAGTTTCCTAAGCAGAATTGAACTAGATATGGCCCGTGTTTTTAGGAAACACAGTTCTTTTGTTCTGAGCAAGCTCACTGTTCAGACCCCATAGGAAATACAGTGGAGTAGAAGAGTGCTCTTTTCTCAAAAGCAGAGTGTGTTTCTTGTAAGGCGAGCTTGTGTTTGTTTCCCAGTCAGAAATGGAGTTGAATCCCATGCAGTTTCTTGTCCTACAAGCAAGAGTTGTCTTCTGGTAAGAAGAGTCACTATTTTGCTCCCATTGTCATACACAGGGCAAATAGCACTGGCGTCAGTTCCCAGCATGTACAGTGTATTGGCCTGAAGAGGATCTACTGTTCTTATTAGTTTCCTAAGCAGAATTGAACTAGATATGGCCCGTGTGTGTAGGAAGCACAGTTCTTTTGTTCTGAGCAAGCTCACTGTTCGGACCCCATAGGAAACACAGTAGAGTAGAAGAGTGCTCTTTTATCAAAAGCAGAGTGTGTTTCTTGTAAGGCGAGCCAGCGTTTGTTTCTCAGTCCTAAATGGAGTTGAATCACATGCAGTTTCTGGTCCTACAAGCAAGAGTTGTTTTCTGGTAAGGAAAGTCACTATTGCGCTCCCATTGCCATACACAGTAAAAATAGCACTCACGTCTGTTCCCAGCAAGTACAGTGTATTGGACTGAAGAGGAGGTACTGTTCTTGTCACTTTCCTAAGCAGAGATGAACTAGATATGGCCCGTGTTTGTAGGAAGCATAGTTCTTTTGTTCTGAGCAAGTTCACTGTTCCTACTCCATAGGAAACACAGTAGAGTAGAAGAGTGCTCTTTTCTCAAAAGCGGAGTGTGTTTCTTGTAAGGCGAGCTAGCGTTTGTTTCCCAGTCCTATATGGAGTTGAGTCATATGCAGTTTCTGGTCCTACAAGCAAGAGTTGTTTTCTGGTAAGGAAAGTAACTATTGTGCTCCCATTGCCATACACAGTGCAAATAGCACTCGCGTCTGTTCCCAACAAGTACAGTGTATTGGACTGAAGAGGAGCTACTGTTCTTGTCAGTTTCGTAAGCAGAGTTGAACTAATTATGGCCCGTGTTTGTAGGAAGCATAGTTCTTTTGTTCTGAGCAAGCTCACATTTCCGACCCCATAGGAAACACAGTAGAGTAGAGGAGTGCCCTTTTCTCAAAAGCAGAGTGTGTTTCTTGTAAGTCGAGCTAGCGATTGTTTCCCAGTCCAAAATGGAGTTGAATCACATGCAGTTTCTTGTCCTACAACAAGAGTAGTTTTCTGGTAAGAAGAGTCACTATTTTGCTCCCATTGCCATCCACAGTGCAAAAAGCAATTGCGTCTGTTCCCAGCAAGTACAGTGTATTGGACTGAAGAGGAGTTACTGTTCTTATCAGTTTCCTAAGCAGAGTTGAACTAGATATGGCCCGTGTGTGTAGGAATCACAGTTCTTTTGTTCTGTGCAAGCTCACTGTTCTTTCACTATAGGAAACTCAGTAGAGTAGAAGTGTGCTCTTTTCTCAAAAGCAGAGTGTGTTTCTTGTAAGGCGAGCTAGTGTTTGTTTCTCAGTCCTAAATGGAGTTGAATCACATGCAGTTTCTGGTCCTACGAGCAAGAGTTGTTTTCTGGTAAGGAAAGTCACTATTGCGCTCCCATTGCCATACACAGTACAAATAGCACTGGCGTCTGTTCCCAGCAAGTACAGTGTATTGGACTGAAGAGGATCTACTGTTCTTGTCAGTTTCCTAAAAAGAATTGAACTAGATATGGTCGTGTGTGTAGGAAGCACAGTTCTTTTGTTCTGAGCAAGCTCACTGTTCAGACCCCAGAGGAAATACAGTAGAGTAGAAGAGTGCTCTTTTCTCAAAAGCAGAGTGTGTTTCTTGTAAGGCGAGCTTGTGTTTGTTTCCCAGTCAGAAATGGAGTTGAATCCCATGCAGTTTCTGGTCCTACCAGCAAGAATTGTTTTCCGGTAAGGAAAGTCACTATTGCCCTCCCATTGTCATACACAGGGCAAATAGCACTGTCGTCGGTTCCCAGCATGTACAGTGTATTGGACTGAAGAGGATCTACTGTTCTTGTCTGTTTTTTAAGCAGAATTGAACTAGATATGGCCGTGTGTGTAGGAAGCACAGTTCTTTTGTTCTGAGCAAGCTCACTGTTCGGACCGTATAGGAAACACAGTATAGTAGAAAAGTGCTCTTTTCTCAAAATCAGTGTGTGTTTCTTGTAAGGCGAGCCAGCCTTTGTTTCTAAGTCCTAAATGGAGTTGAATCACATGCAGTTTCTGGTCCTATGAGCAAGAGTTGTTTTCTGGAAAGGAAAGTCACTATTGCCCTCCCATTGCCATACACAGTGCAAATAGCACTCGCGTCTGTTCCCAGCAAGTACAGTGTATTGGACTGAAGAGGAGCTACTGTTCTTATCAGTTTCCTAAGCAGAGTTGAACTAGATATGGCCCGTGTTTGTAGGAAACATAGTTCTTTTGTTCTGAGCAAGCTCACGTTTCGGACCCCATAGGAAACACAGTAGAGTAGAAGAGTGCCCTTTTCTCGAAAGCAGAGTGAGTTTCTTGTAAGTCGAGCTAGCGATTTTTTCCCAGTCTAAAATGAAGTTGAATCACATGCACTTTCTTGTCCTACAAGCAAGAGTTGTCTTCTGGTAAGAAGAGTCACTATTTTGCTCCCATTGTCATACACAGTGCAAAAAGCAATTGCGTCTGTTCATAGCAAGTACAGTGTATTGGACTGAAGAGGAGCTACTGTTCTTATCAGTTTCCTAAGCAGAGTTGACCTAGATATGGCCCGTGTGTGTAGGAATCACAGTTCTTTTGTTCTGCGCAAGCTCACTGTTCTTTCCCTATAGGAAACACAGTAGAATAGAAGAGTGCTCTTTTCTCAAAAGTAGAGTGTGTTTCTTGTAAGGCGAGCTAGTGTTTCTTTCTCAGTCCTAAATGGAGTTGAATCACATGCAGTTTCTGGTCCTACGAGCAAGAGTTGTTTTCTGGTAAGGAAAGTCACTATTGCGCTCCCATTGCCATACACAGTGCAAATAGCACTCGCGTCTGTTCCCAGCAAGTACAGTGTATTGGACTGAAGAGGAGCTACTCTTCTTGTCAGTTTCCTAAAGAGAATTGACCTAGATATGGTCGTGTGTGTAGGATGCACAGTTCTTTTGTTCTGAGCAAGCTCACTGTTCAAACCCCATAGGAAATCCAGTAGATTAGAAGAGTGCTCTTTTCTCAAAAGCAGTGTGTGTTTCTTGTAAGGCGAGCTTGTGTTTGTTTCCCAGTCAGAAATGGAGTTGAATCCCATGCAGTTTCTGGTCCTACGAGCAAGAGTTGTTTTCTGGTAAGGAAAGTCACTATTGCGTTTCCATTGTCATACACAGGGCAAATAGCCTTGGCTTCGGTTCACAGCATGTACAGTGTATTGGATTGAAGAGGATCTACTGTTCTTGTCTGTTTCCTAAGCAGAATTGAACTAGATATGGCCGTGTGTGTAGGAAGCACAGTTCTTTTGTTCTGAGCAAGCTCACTGTTAGGACCCCATAGGAAACACAGTAGATTAGAAGAGTGCTCTTTTCTCAAAAACAGAGTGTGTTTCTTGTAAGGCGAGCCAGCGTTTGTTTCTCAGTCCTAAATGGAGTTGAATCACATGCAGTGTCTGGTCCTATGAGCAAGAGTTGTTTTCTGGTAAGGAAAGTCACTATTGCCCTCCCATTGCCATACACAGTGCAAAAAGCAATTTCGTCTGTTCCCAGCAAGTACAGTGTATTGGACTGAAGAGGAGCTACTGTTCTTATCAGTTTCCTAAGCAGAGTTGAACTAGATATGGCCCGTGTGTGTAGGAATCACAGTTCTTTTATTCTGAGCAAGCTCACTGTTCTTTCCCTATAGGAAACACAGTAGAGTAGAAGAGTGCTTTTTTCTCAAAAGCAGAGTGTGTTTCTTGTAAGGCGAGCTAGTGTTTGTTTCTCAGTCCTAAATGGAGTTGAATCACATGCAGTTTCTGGTCCTACGAGCAAGAGTTGTTTTCTGGTAAGGAAAGTCACTCTTGCGCTCCCATTGCCATACACAGTACAAATAGCACTCACGTCTGTTCCCAGAAAGTACAGTGTATTGGACTGAAGAGGAGCTACTGTTCTTATCAGTTTCC
The DNA here is from genome assembly GCF_949786415.1 of Peromyscus eremicus. Lineage (NCBI taxonomy): Eukaryota > Metazoa > Chordata > Mammalia > Rodentia > Cricetidae > Peromyscus > Peromyscus eremicus. Next base: position 1,559,168 of record NW_026734295.1, read on the forward strand.
TAAGCAGAGTTGAACTAGGTATGGCCCCTGTGTGTAGGAATCACAGTTCTTTTGTTCTGAGCAAGCTCACTGTTCTTTCCCTATAGGATACACAGTAGAGTAGAAGAGTGCTCTTTTCTCAAAAGCAGAGTGTGTTTCTTGTAAGGCAAGCTAGTGTTTGTTTCCCAGTCCTAAATGGAGTTGAATCACATGCAGTTTCTGGTCCTACAAGCAAGAGTAGTTTTCTGGTAAGAAGAGTCACTATTGTGCTCCCATTTTCAAACACAGGGCAAATAGCACTGGCGTCTGTTCCCAGCATGTACAGTGTATTGGACTGAAGAGGATCTACTGTTCTTGTCAGTTTCCTCAACAGAATTAAACTAGATATGGTCGTGTGTGTAGGAAGCACAGTTCTTTTGTTCTGAGCAAGCTCACTGTTCAGACCCCATAGGAAATACATTGGAGTAGAGGAGTGCTCTTTTCTCAAAAGCAGAGTGTGTTTCTTGTAAGGCGAGCTTGTTTTTGTTTCCCAGTCAGAAATGGAGTTGAATCCCATGCAGTTTCTGGTCCTACGAGCAAGAGTTGTTTTCTGGTAAGGAAAGTCACTATTGCGCTCCCATTGTCATACACAGGGCAAATAGCACTGGCGTCAGTTCCCAGCAAGTACAGTGTATTGGCCTGAAGAGGATCTACTGTTCTTGTCTGTTTCCTACGCAGAATTGAACTAGATATGGCCGTGTGTGTAGGAAGCACAGTTCTTTTGTTCTGAGCAAGCTCACTGTTCGGACCCCATAGGAAACACAGTAGAGTAGAAGAGTGCTCTTTTCTCAAAAGCAGAGTGTGTTTCTTGTAAGGCGAGCCAGCGTTTGTTTCTCAGTCCTAAATGGAGTTGAATCACATGCAGTTTGTGGTCCTCTGAGCAAGAGTTGTTTTCTGGTAAGGAAAGTCACTATTGCGCTTCCATTGCCATACACAGTGGAAATGGCACTCGCGTCTGTTCCCAGCAAGTACAGTGTATTGGACTGAAGAGGAGCTACTGTTCTTGTCTGTTTCCTAAGCAGAGTTGAACGAGATATGGCCCGTGTTTGTAGGAAGCATAGTTCTTTTGTTCTGAGCAAGCTCACTGGTCAGACCCCATAGGAAACACAGTAGAGTAGAAGAGTGCTCTTTTCTCAAAAGCAGAGTGTGTTTCTTGTAAGGCGAGCTAGCGTTTGTTTCCCAGTCCTATATGGAGTTGAGTCACATGCAATTTCTGATCCTACAAGCAAGAGTTGTTTTCTGGTAAGGAAAGTAACTATTGTGCTCCCATTGCCATACACAGTGCAAATCAAACTCGCATCTGTTCCCAACAAGTACAGTGTATTGGACTAAAGAGGAGCTACTGGTCTTGTCAGTTTCGTAAGCAGAGTTGAACTAATTATGGCCCGTGTTTTTAGGAAACATAGTTCTTTTGTTCTGAGCAAGCTCACGTTTCAGACACCATAGGAAACACAGTAGAGTAGAAGAGTGCCCTTTTCTCAAAAGCAGAGTGTGTTTCTTGTAAGTCGAGCTAGCGATTGTTTCCCAGTCCAAAATGGAGTTGAATCACATGCAGTTTTTTGTCCTACAAGCAAGAGTTGTCTTCTGGTAAGAAGAGTCACTATTTTGCTCCCATTGCCATACACAGTGCAAAAAGCAATTGCGTCTGTTCCCAGCAAGTACAGTGTATTGGACTGAAGAGGAGCTACTGTTCTTGTTTGTTTCCTAAGCAGAATTGAACTAGATATGGCCGTGTGTGTAGGAAGCACAGTTCTTTTGTTCTGAGCAAGCTCACTGTTCGGACCCCTTAGGAAACACAGTAGATTAGAAGAGTGCTCTTTTCTCAAAAACAGAGTGTGTTTCTTGTAAGGCGAGCCAGCGTTTGTTTCTCAGTCCTAAATGGAGTTGAATCACATGCAGTGTCTGGTCCTATGAGCAAGAGTTGTTTTCTGGTAAGGAAAGTCACTATTGCCCTCCCATTGCCATACACAGTGCAAAAAGCAATTGCGTCTGTTCCCAGCAAGTACAGTGTATTGGACTGAAGAGGAGCTACTGTTCTTATCAGTTTCCTAAGCAGAGTTGAACTAGATATGGCCCGTGTGTGTAGGAATCACAGTTCTTTTATTCTGAGCAAGCTCACTGTTCTTTCCCTATAGGAAACACAGTAGAGTAGAAGAGTGCTTTTTTCTCAAAAGCAGAGTGTGTTTCTTGTAAGGCGAGCTAGTGTTTGTTTCTCAGTCCTAAATGGAGTTGAATCACATGCAGTTTCTGGTCCTACGAGCAAGAGTTGTTTTCTGGTAAGGAAAGTCACTATTGCGCTCCCAATGCCATACACAGTACAAATAGCACTCGCGTCTGTTCCCAGCAAGTACAGTGTATTGGACTGAAGAGGAGCTACTGTTCTTATCAGTTTCCTAAGCAGAGTTGAACTAGGTATGGCCCGTGTGTGTGGGAATCACAGTTCTTTTGTTCTGAGCAAGCTCACTGTTCTTTCCCTATAGGAAACACAGTAGAGTAGAAGAGTGCTCTTTTCTCAAAAGCAGAGTGTGTTTCTTGTAAGGAAAGCTAGTGTTTGTTTCCCAGTCCTAAATGGAGTTGAATCACATGCAGTTACTGGTCCTACAAGCAAGAGTAGTTTTCTGGTAAGAAGAGTCACTATTGTGCTCCCATTTTCAAACACAGGGCAAATAGCACTGGCGTCTGTTCCCAGCATGTACAGTGTATTGGACTGAAGAGGATCTACTGTTCTTGTCAGTTTCCTAAACAGAATTGAACTAGATATGTTCGTGTGTGTAGGAAGCACAGTTCTTTGTTCTGAGCAAGCTCACTGTTCAGACCCCATAGGAAATACATTGGAGTAGAGGAGTGCTCTTTTCTCAAAAGCAGAGTGTGTTTCTTGTAAGGCGAGCTTGTTTTTGTTTCCCAGTCAGAAATGGAGTTGAATCCCATGCAGTTTCTGGTCCTACGAGCAAGAGTTGTTTTCTGGTAAGGAAAGTCACTATTGCTCTCCCATTGTCATACACAGGGCAAATAGCACTGGCGTCAGTTCCCAGCATGTACAGTGTATTGGACTGAAGAATATCTACTGTTCTTGTCTGTTTCCTAAGCAGAATTGAACTAGATATGGCCGTGTGTGTAGGAAGCACAGTTCTTTTGTTCTGAGCAAGCTCACTGTTCGGACCCCATAGGAAACACAGTAGAGTAGAAGAGTGCTCTTTTCTCAAAAGCAGAGTGTGTTTCTTGTAAGGCGAGCCAGCGTTTGTTTCTCAGTCCTAAATGGAGTTGTATCACATGCAGTTTGTGGTCCTCTGAGCAAGAGTTGTTTTCTGGTAAGGAAAGTCACTATTGCGCTGCCATTGCCATACACAGTGGAAATGGCACTCGCGTCTGTTCCCAGCAAGTACAGTGTATTGGACTGAAGAGGAGCTACTGTTCTTGTCTGTTTCCTAATCAGAGTTGAACGAGATATGGCCCGTGTTTGTAGGAAGCATAGTTCTTTTGTTCTGAGCAAGCTCACTGTTCAGACCCCATAGGAAACACAGTAGAGTAGAAGAGTGCTCTTTTCTCAAAAGCGGAGTGTGTTTCTTGTAAGGCGAGCTAGCGTTTGTTTCCCAGTCCTATATGGAGTTGAGTCACATGCAATTTCTGGTCCTACAAGCAAGAGTTGTTTTCTGGTAAGGAAAGTAACTATTGTGCTCCCATTGCCATACACAGTGCAAATCAAACTCGCATCTGTTCCCAACAAGTACAGTGTATTGGACTGAAGAGGAGCTACTGTTCTTGTCAGTTTCGTAAGCAGAGTTGAACTAATTATGGCCCGTGTTTTTAGGAAACATAGTTCTTTTGTTCTGAGCAAGCTCAAGTTTCAGACACCATAGGAAACACAGTAGAGTAGAAGAGTGCCCTTTTCTCAAAAGCAGAATGTGTTTCTTGTAAGTCGAGCTAGCGATTGTTTCCCAGTCCAAAATGGAGTTGAATCACATGCAGTTTCTTGTCCTACAAGCAAGACTTGTCTTCTGGTAAGAAGAGTCACTATTTTGCTCCCATTGCCATACACAGTGCAAAAAGCAATTGCGTCTGTTCCCAGCAAGTACGATGTATTGGACTGAAGAGGATCTACTGTTCTTATCAGTATCCTAAGCAGAGTTGAACTAGATATGGCCCGTGTGTGTAGGAATCACAGTTCTTTTGTTCTGAGCAAGCTCACTGTTCTTTCCCTATAGGAAACACAGTAGAGTAGAAGAGTGCTCTTTTCTCAAAAGCAGAGTGTGTTTCTTGTAAGGCGAGCTAGTGTTTGTTTCTCAGTCCTAAATGGAGTTGAATCACATGCAGTTTCTGGTACTACAAGCAAGAGTTGTTTTCTGGTAAGGAAAGTCACTATTGCGCTCCCATTGCCATACACAGTGCAAATAGCACTCACGTCTGTTCCCAGCAAGTACAGTGTATTGGACTGAAGAGGAGCTACTCTTCTTGTCAGTTTCCTAAACAGAATTGACCTAGATATGGTCGTGTGTGTAGGATGCACAGTTCTTTTGTTCTGAGCAAGCTCACTGTTCAGACCCCATAGGAAATACAGTAGAGTAGAAGAGTGCTCTTTTCTCAAAAGCAGAGTGTGTTTCTTGTAAGGCGAGCTTGTGTTTGTTTCCCAGTCAGAAATGGAGTTGAATCCCATGCAGTTTCTGGTCCTACGAGCAAGAGTTGTTTTCTGGTAAGGAAAGTCACTATTGCGCTTCCATTGTCATACACAGGGCAAATAGCACTGGCGTCGGTTCCCAGCATGTACAGTGTATTGGACTGAAGAGGATCTACTGTTCTTGTCTGTTTTTTAAGCAGAATTGAAATAGATATGGCCGTGTGTGTAGGAAGCACAGTTCTTTTGTTCTGAGCAAGCTCACTGTTCGGACCCCATTGGAAACACAGTAGAGTAGAAGAGTGCTCTTTTCTCAAAAACAGAGTGTGTTTCTTGTAAGGCGAGCCAGCGTTTTTTTCTCAGTCCTAAATGGAGTTGAATCACATGCAGTGTCTGGTCCTATGAGCAAGAGTTGTTTTCTGGTAAGGAAAGTCACTATTGCCCTCCCATTGCCATACACAGTGCAAAAAGCAATTGCGTCTGTTCCCAGCAAGTACAGTGTATTGGACTGAAGAGGAGCTACTGTTCTTATCAGTTTCCGAAGCAGAGTTGAACTAGATATGGCCCGTGTGTGTAGGAATCACAGTTCTTTTGTTCTTAGCAAGCTCACTGTTCGGACCCCATAGGAAACACAGTAGAGTAGAAGAGTGCTCTTTTCTCAAAAGCAGAGTGTGTTTCTTGTAAGGCGAGCCAGCGTTTGTTTCTCAGTCCTAAATGGAGTTGAATCACATGCAGTGTCTGGTCCTATGAGCAAGAGTTGTTTTCTGGTAAGGAAAGTCACGACTGCCCTCCCATTGCCATACACAGTGCAAAAAGCAATTGCGTCTGTTCCCAGCAAGTACAGTGTATTGGACGGAAGAGGAGCTACTGTTCTTATCAGTTTCCTAAGCAGAGTTGAGCTTGATATGGCCCGTGTGTGTAGGAATCACAGTTCTTTTGTTCTGATCAAGCTCACTGTTCTTTCCCTATAGGAAACACAGTAGAGTAGAAGAGTGCTCTTTTCTCAAAAGCAGAGTGTGTTTCTTGTAAGGCGAGCAAGTGTTTGTTTCTCAGTCCTAAATGGAGTTGAATCACATGCAGTTTCTGGTCCTACGAGCAAGAGTTGTTTTCTGGTAAGGAAAGTCACTATTGCGCTCTTATTGCCATACACAGTGCAAATAGCACTCTTGTCTGTTCCCAGCAAGTACAGTGTATTGGACTGAAGAGGAGCTACACTTCTTGTCAGTTTCCTAAACAGAATTGACCTAGATATGGTCGTGTGTGTAGGATGCACAGTTCTTTTGTTCTGAGCAAGCTCACTGTTCAGACCCCATAGGAAATACAGTAGAGTAGAAGAGTGCTCTTTTCTCAAAAGCAGAGTGTGTTTCTTGTAAGGCGAGCTTGTGTTTGTTTCCCAGTCAGAAATGGAGTTGAATCCCATGCAGTTTCTGGTCCTACGAGCAAGAGTTGTTTTCTGGTAAGGAAAGTCACTATTGCGCTTCCATTGTCATACACAGGGCAAATAGCACTGGCGTCGGTTCCCAGCATGTACAGTGTATTGGACTGAAGAGGATCTACTGTTCTTGTCTGTTTCCTAAGCAGAATTGAACTAGATATGGCCGTGTGTGTAGGAAGCACAGTTCTTTTGTTCTGAGCAAGCTCACTGTTCGGACCCCATAGGAAACACAGTAGAGTAGAAGAGTGCTCTTTTCTCAAAAACAGAGTGTGTTTCTTGTAAGGCGAGCCAGCGTTTGTTTCTCAGTCCTAAATGGAGTTGAATCACATGCAGTGTCTGGTCCTATGAGCAAGAGTTGTTTTCTTGTAAGGAAAGTCACTATTGCCCTCCCTTTGCCACACACAGTGCAAAAAGCAATTGCGTCTGTTCCCAGCAAGTACAGTGTATTGGACTGAAGAGGAGCTACTGTTCTTATCAGTTTCCTAAGCAGAGTTGAACTAGATATGGCCCGTGTGTGTAGGAATCACAGTTCTTTTATTCTGAGCAAGCTCACTGTTCTTTCCCTATAGGAAACACAGTAGAGTAGAAGAGTGCTTTTTTCTCAAAAGCAGAGTGTGTTTCTTGTAAGGCGAGCTAGTGTTTGTTTCTCAGTCCTAAATGGAGTTGAATCACATGCAGTTTCTGGTCCTACGAGCAAGAGTTGTTTTCTGGTAAGGAAAGTCACTATTGTGCTCCCATTGCCATACACAGTACAAATAGCACTCGCGTCTGTTCCCAGCAAGTACAGTGTATTGGACTGAAGAGGAGCTACTGTTCTTATCAGTTTCCTAAGCAGAGTTGAACTAGGTATGGCCCGTGTGTGTAGGAATCACAGTTCTTTTGTTCTGAGCAAGCTCACTGTTCTTTCCCTATGGGAAACACAGTAGAGTAGAAGAGTGCTCTTTTCTCAAAAGCAGAGTGTGTTTCTTGTAAGGTGAGCTAGTGTTTGTTTCCCAGTCCTAAATAAAGTTGAATCACATGCAGTTTCTGGTCCTACAAGCAAGAGTAGTTTTCTGGTAAGAAGAGTCACTATTGTGCTCTCATTTTCAAACACAGGGCAAATAGCACTGGCGTCTGTTCCCAGCATGTACAGTGTATTGGAATGAAGAGGATCTACTGTTCTTGTCAGTTTCCTAAACAGAATTGAACTAGATATGGTCGTGTGTGTAGGAAGCACAGTTCTTTTGTTCTGAGCAATCTCACTGTTCAGACCCCATAGGAAATACAGTGGAGTAGAAGAGTGCTCTTTTCTCAAAAGCAGAGTGTGTTTCTTGTAAGGCGAGCTTGTGTTTGTTTCCCAGTCAGAAATGGAGTTGAATCCCATGCAGTTTCTGGTCCTACGAGCAAGAATTGTTTTCTGGTAAGGAAAGTGACTATTGCGCTCCCATTGTCATACACAGGGCAAATAGCACTGCCGTCAGTTCCCAGCATGTACAGTGTATTGGCCTGAAGAGGATCTACTGTTCTTGTCTGTTTCCTAAGCAGAATTGAACTAGATATGGCCGTGTGTGTAGGAAGCACAGTTCTTTTGTTCTGAGCAAGCTCACTGTTCGGACCCCATAGGAAACACAGTAGAGTAGAAGAGTGCTCTTTTATCAAAAGCAGAGTGTGTTTCTTGTAAGGCGAGCCAGCGTTTGTTTCTCAGTCCTAAATGGAGTTGAATCACATGCAGTTTGTGGTCCTCTGAGCAAGAGTTGTTTTCTGGTAAGGAAAGTCACTATTGCGCTTCCATTGCCATACACAGTGGAAATGGCACTCGCGTCTGTTCCCAGCAAGTACAGTGTATTGGACTGAAGAGGAGCTACTGTCCTTGTCTGTTTCCTAAGCAGAGTTGAACGAGATATGGCCCGTGTTTGTAGGAAGCATAGTTCTTTTGTTCTGAGCAAGCTCACTGTTCAGACCCCATAGGAAACACAGTAGAGTAGAAGAGTGCTCTTTTCTCAAAAGCGGAGTGTGTTTCTTGTAAGGCAAGCTAGCGTTTGTTTCCCAGTCCTATATGGAGTTGAGTCATATGCAGTTTCTGGTCCTACAAGCAAGAGTTGTTTTCTGGTAAGGTAAGTAACTATTGTGCTCCCATTGCCATACACAGTGCAAATCAAACTCGCGTCTGTTCCCAACAAGTACAGTGTATTGGACTGAAGAGGAGCTACTGTTCTTGTCAGTTTCGTAAGCAGAGTTGAACTAATTATGGCCCGTGTTTTTAGGAAACATAGTTCTTTTGTTCTGAGCAAGCTCAAGTTTCAGACACCATAGGAAACACAGTAGAGTAGAAGAGTGCCCTTTTCTCAAAAGCAGAGTGTGTTTCTTGTAAGTCGAGCTAGCGATTGTTTCCCAGTCCAAAATGGAGTTGAATCAAATGCAGTTTCTTGTCCTACAAGCAAGAGTTGTCTTCTGGTAAGAAGAGTCACTATTTTGCTCCCATTGCCATACACAGTGCAAAAAGCAATTGCGTCTGATCCCAGCAAGTACAGTGTATTGGACTGAAGAGGAGCTACTGTTCTTATTAGTTTCCTAAGCATAGTTGAACTAGATATGGCCCGTGTGTGTAGGAATCACAGTTCTTTTGTTCTGAGCAAGCTCACTGTTCTTTCCCTATAGGAAACACAGTAGAGTAGATGAGTGCTCTTTTCTCAAAAGCAGAGTGTGTTTCTTGTAAGGCGAGCTAGTGTTTGTTTCTAAGTCCTAAATGGAGTTGAATCACATGCAGTTTCTGGTCCTACAAGCAAGAGTTGTTTTCTGGTAAGGAAAGTCACTATTGCGCTCCCATTGCCATACACAGTGCAAATAGCACTCACGTCTGTTCCCAGCAAGTACAGTGTATTGGACTGAAGAGGAGCTACTGTTCTTGTCACTTTCCTAAGCAGAGATGAACTAGATATGGCCCGTGTTTGTAGGAAGCATAGTTCTTTTGTTCTGAGCAAGTTCACTGTTCGGACTCCATAGGAAACACAGTAGAGTAGAAGAGTGCTCTTTTCTCAAAAGCGGAGTGTGTTTCTTGTAAGGCGAGCTAGCGTTTGTTTCCCAGTCCTATATGAAGTTGAGTCACATGCAGTTTCTGGTCCTACAAGCAAGAGTTGTTTTCTGGTAAGGAAAGTAACTATTGTGCTCCCATTGCCATACACAGTGGAAATAGCACTCGCGTCTGTTCCCAGCAAGTACAGTGTAATGGACTGAAGAGGAGCGACTGTTCTTGTCAGTTTCCTAAGCAGAGTTGAACTAATTATGGCCCGTGTTTGTAGGAAGCATAGTTCTTTTGTTCTGAGCAAGCTCACATTTCCGACCCCATAGGAAACACAGTAGAGTAGAGGAGTGCCCTTTTCTCAAAAGCAGAGTGTGTTTCTTGTAAGTTGAGCTAGCGATTGTTTCCCAGTCCTAAATGGAGTTGAATCACATGCAGTTTCTTGTCCTACAAGCAAGAGTAGTTTTCTGGTAAGAAGAGTCACTATTTTGCTCCCATTGCCATCCACAGTGTAAAAAGCAATTCCGTCTGTTCCCAGCAAGGACAGTGTATTGGACTGAAAAGTAGCTACTGTTCTTACCAGTTTCCTAAGCAGAGTTGAACTAGATATGGCCCGTGTGTGTAGGAATCACAGTTCTTTTGTTCTGAGCAAGCTCACTGTTCTTTCCCTATAGGAAACACAGTAGAGTAAAAGAGTGCTCTTTTCTCAAAAGCAGAGTGTGTTTCTTGTAAGGCGAGCTAGAGTTTGTTTCCCAGTCCTAAATGGAGTTGAATCACATGCAGTTTCTGGTCCTACAAGCAAGAGTAGTTTTCTGTTAAGAAGAGTCACTATTGTGCTCCCATTTTCAAACACAGGGCAAATAGCACTGGCGTCTGTTCCCAGCATGTACAGTGTATTGGACTGAAGAGGATCTACTCTTCTTGTCAGTTTCCTAAACAGAATTGACCTAGATATGGTCGTGTGTGTAGGAAGCACAGTTCTTTTGTTCTGAGCAAGCTCACTCTTCAGACACCATAGGAAATACAGTAGATTAGAAGAGTGCTCTTTTCTCAAAAGCAGAGTGGGTTTCTTGTAAGGCGAGCTTGTGTTTGTTTCCCTGTCAGAAATGGAGTTGAATCCCATGCAGTTTCTGGTCCTACGACCAAGAATTGTTTTCTGGTAAGGAAAGTGACTATTGCGCTCCCATTGTCATACACAGGGCAAATAGCACTGTCGTCGGGTCCCAGCATGTGCAGTGTATTGGACTGAAGAGGATCTACTGTTCTTGTCTGTTTCCTAAGCAGAATTGAACTAGATATGGCCGTGTGTGTAGGAAGCACAGTTCTTTTGTTCTGAGCAAGCTCACGTTTCGGACCCCATAGGAAACACAGTAGAGTAGAAGAGTGCTCTTTTCTCAAAAGCAGAGTGTGTTTCTTGTAAGGTGAGCTAGCGTTGTTTCCCAGTCCTAAATGGAGTTGAATCACATGCAGGTTCTGGTCCTACGAGCAAGAGTTGTTTTCTGGTAAGGAAAGTCACTATTGTGCTCCCATTGCCATACACAGTACAAATAGCACTCGCGTCTGTTCCCAGCAAGTACAGTGTATTGGACTGAAGAGGAGCTACTGTTCTTATCAGTTTCCTAAGCAGAGTTGAACTAGGTATGGCCCGTGTGTGTAGGAATCACAGTTCTTTTGTTCTGAGCAAGCTCACTGTTCTTTCCCTATGGGAAACACAGTAGAGTAGAAGAGTGCTCTTTTCTCAAAAGCAGAGTGTGTTTCTTGTAAGGTGAGCTAGTGTTTGTTTCCCAGTCCTAAATAAAGTTGAATCACATGCAGTTTCTGGTCCTACAAGCAAGAGTAGTTTTCTGGTAAGAAGAGTCACTATTGTGCTCCCATTTTCAAACACAGGGCAAATAGCACTGGCGTCTGTTCCCAGCATGTACAGTGTATTGGAATGAAGAGGATCTACTGTTCTTGTCAGTTTCCTAAACAGAATTGAACTAGATATGGTCGTGTGTGTAGGAAGCACAGTTCTTTTGTTCTGAGCAAGCTCACTGTTCAGACCCCATAGGAAATACAGTGCAGTAGAAGAGTGCTCTTTTCTCAAAAGCAGAGTGTGTTTCTTGTAAGGCGAGCTTGTGTTTGTTTCCCAGTCAGAAATGGAGTTGAATCCCATGCAGTTTCTGGTCCTACGAGCAAGAATTGTTTTCTGGTAAGGAAAGTGACTATTGCGCTCCCATTGTCATACACAGGGCAAATAGCACTGGCGTCAGTTCCCAGCATGTACAGTGTATTGGCCTGAAGAGGATCTACTGTTCTTGTCTGTTTCCTAAGCAGAATTGAACTAGATATGGCCGTGTGTGTAGGAAGCACAGTTCTTTTGTTCTGAGCAAGCTCACTGTTCGGACCCCATAGGAAACACAGTAGAGTAGAAGAGTGCTCTTTTATCAAAAGCAGAGTGTGTTTCTTGTAAGGCGAGCTAGCGTTTGTTTCTCAGTCCTAAATGGAGTTGAATCACATGCAGTTTGTGGTCCTCTGAGCAAGAGTTGTTTTCTGGTAAGGAAAGTCACTATTGCGCTTCCATTGCCATACACAGTGGAAATGGCACTCGCGTCTGTTCCCAGCAAGTACAGTGTATTGGACTGAAGAGGAGCTACTGTCCTTGTCTGTTTCCTAAGCAGAGTTGAACGAGATATGGCCCGTGTTTGTAGGAAGCATAGTTCTTTTGTTCTGAGCAAGCTCACTGTTCAGACCCCATAGGAAACACAGTAGAGTAGAAGAGTGCTCTTTTCTCAAAAGCGGAGTTTGTTTCTTGTAAGGCGAGCTAGCGTTTGTTTCCCAGTCCTATATGGAGTTGAGTCATATGCAGTTTCTGGTCCTACAAGCAAGAGTTGTTTTCTGGTAAGGAAAGTAACTATTGTGCTCCCATTGCCATACACAGTGCAAATCAAACTCGCGTCTGTTCCCAACAAGTACAGTGTATTGGACTGAAGAGGAGCTACTGTTCTTGTCAGTTTCGTAAGCAGAGTTGAACTAATTATGGCCCGTGTTTTTAGGAAACATAGTTCTTTTGTTCTGAGCAAGCTCAAGTTTCAGACACCATAGGAAAAACAGTAGAGTAGAAGAGTGCCCTTTTCTCAAAAGCAGAGTGTGTTTCTTGTAAGTCGAGCTAGCGATTGTTTCCCAGTCCAAAATGGAGTTGAATCAAATGCAGTTTCTTGTCCTACAAGCAAGAGTTGTCTTCTGGTAAGAAGAGTCACTATTTTGCTCCCATTGCCATACACAGTGCAAAAAGCAATTGCGTCTGATCCCAGCAAGTACAGTGTATTGGACTGAAGAGGAGCTACTGTTCTTATTAGTTTCCTAAGCATAGTTGAACTAGATATGGCCCGTGTGTGTAGGAATCACAGTTCTTTTGTTCTGAGCAAGCTCACTGTTCTTTCCCTATAGGAAACACAGTAGAGTAGATGAGTGCTCTTTTCTCAAAAGCAGAGTGTGTTTCTTGTAAGGCGAGCTAGTGTTTGTTTCTAAGTCCTAAATGGAGTTGAATCACATGCAGTTTCTGGTCCTACAAGCAAGAGTTGTTTTCTGGTAAGGAAAGTCACTATTGCGCTCCCATTGCCATACACAGTAAAAATAGCACTCACGTCTGTTCCCAGCAAGTACAGTGTATTGGACTGAAGAGGAGGTACTGTTCTTGTCACTTTCCTAAGCAGAGATGAACTAGATATGGCCCGTGTTTGTAGGAAGCATAGTTCTTTTGTTCTGAGCAAGTTCACTGTTCGGACTCCATAGGAAACACAGTAGAGTAGAAGAGTGCTCTTTTCTCAAAAGCGGAGTGTGTTTCTTGTAAGGCGAGCTAGCGTTTGTTTCCCAGTCCTATATGAAGTTGAGTCACATGCAGTTTCTGGTCCTACAAGCAAGAGTTGTTTTCTGGTAAGGAAAGTAACTATTGTGCTCCCATTGCCATACACAGTGGAAATAGCACTCGCGTCTGTTCCCAGCAAGTACAGTGTAATGGACTGAAGAGGAGCGACTGTTCTTGTCAGTTTCCTAAGCAGAGTTGAACTAATTATGGCCCGTGTTTGTAGGAAGCATAGTTCTTTTGTTCTGAGCAAGCTCACATTTCCGACCCCATTGGAAACACAGTAGAGTAGAGGAGTGCCCTTTTCTCAAAAGCAGAGTGTGTTTCTTGTAAGTTGAGCTAGCGATTGTTTCCCAGTCCTAAATGGAGTTGAATCACATGCAGTTTCTTGTCCTACAAGCAAGAGTAGTTTTCTGGTAAGAAGAGTCACTATTTTGCTCCCATTGCCATCCACAGTGCAAAAAGCAATTGCGTCTGTTCCCAGCAAGTACAATGTATTGGACTGAAAAGTAGCTACTGTTCTTACCAGTTTCCTAAGCAGAGTTGAACTAGATATGGCCCGTGTGTGTAGGAATCACAGTTCTTTTGTTCTGAGCAAGCTCACTGTTCTTTCCCTATAGGAAACACAGTAGAGTAAAAGAGTGCTCTTTTCTCAAAAGCAGAGTGTGTTTCTTGTAAGGCGAGCTAGAGTTTGTTTCCCAGTCCTAAATGGAGTTGAATCACATGCAGTTTCTGGTCCTACAAGCAAGAGTAGTTTTCTGTTATGAAGAGTCACTATTGTGCTCCCATTTTCAAACACAGGGCAAATACCACTGGCGTCTGTTCCCAGCATGTACAGTGTATTGGACTGAAGAGGATCTACTCTTCTTGTCAGTTTCCTAAACAGAATTTACCTAGATATGGTCGTGTGTGTAGGAAGCACAGTTCTTTTGTTCTGAGCAAGCTCACTCTTCAGACCCCATAGGAAATACAGTAGATTAGAAGAGTGCTCTTTTCTCAAAAGCAGAGTGGGTTTCTTGTAAGGCGAGCTTGTGTTTGTTTCCCAGTCAGAAATGGAGTTGAATCCCATGCAGTTTCTGGTCCTACGAGCAAGAATTGTTTTCTGGTAAGGAAAGTCACTATTGCGCTCCCATTGTCATACACAGGGCAAATAGCACTGTCGTCGGTTCCCAGCATGTGCAGTGTATTGGACTGAAGAGGATCTACTGTTCTTGTCTGTTTCCTAAGCAGAATTGAAATAGATATGGCCGTGTGTGTAGGAAGCACAGTTCTTTTGTTCTGAGCAAGCTCACGTTTCGGACCCCATAGGAAACACAGTAGAGTAGAAGAGTGCTCTTTATTCAAAAACAGAGTGTGTTTCTTGTAAGGCGAGCCAGCGTTTGTTTACCAGTCCTAAATGGAGTTGAATCACATGCAGTGTCTGGTCCTATGAGCAAGAGTTGTTTTCTGGTAAGGAAAGTCCCTTTTGCCCTCCCATTGCCATACACAGTGCAAAAAGCAATTGCGTCTGTTCCCTGCAAGTACAGTGTATTGGACTGAAGAGGAGCTACTGTTCTTATCAGTTTCCTAAGCAGAGTTGAACTAGATATGGCCCGTGTGTGTAGGAATCACAGTTCTTTTATTCTGAGCAAGCTCACTGTTCTTTCCCTATAGGAAACACAGTAGAGTAGAAGAGTGCTTTTTTCTCAAAAGCAGAGTGTGTTTCTTGTAAGGCGAGCTAGTGTTTGTTTCTCAGTCCTAAATGGAGTTGAATCACATGCAGTTTCTGGTCCTACGAGCAAGAGTTGTTTTCTGGTAAGGAAAGTCACTATTGTGCTCCCATTGCCATACACAGTACAAATAGCACTCGCGTCTGTTCCCAGCAAGTACAGTGTATTGGACTGAAGAGGAGCTACTGTTCTTATCAGTTTCCTAAGCAGAGTTGAACTAGGTATGGCCCGTGTGTGTGGGAATCACAGTTCTTTTGTTCTGAGCAAGCTCACTGTTCTTTCCCTATAGGAAACACAGTAGAGTAGAAGAGTGCTCTTTTCTCAAAAGCAGAGTGTGTTTCTTGTAAGGAAAGCTAGTGTTTGTTTCCCAGTCCTAAATGGAGTTGAATCACATGCAGTTTCTGGTCCTACAAGCAAGAGTAGTTTTTTGGTAAGAAGAGTCACTATTGTGCTCCCATTTTCAAACACAGGGCAAAGAGCACTGGCGTCTGTTCCCAGCATGTACAGTGTATTGGACTGAAGAGGATCTACTGTTCTTGTCAGTTTCCTAAACAGAATTGAACTAGATATGGTCGTGTGTGTAGGAAGCACAGTTCTTTGTTCTGAGCAAGCTCACTGTTCAGACCCCATAGGAAATACATTGGAGTAGAGGAGTGCTCTTTTCTCAAAAGCAGAGTGTGTTTCTTGTAAGGCGAGCTTGTTTTTGTTTCCCAGTCAGAAATGGAGTTGAATCCCATGCAGTTTCTGGTCCTACGAGCAAGAGTTGTGTACTGGTAAGGAAAGTCACTATTGCTCTCCCATTGTCATACACAGGGCAAATAGCACTGGCGTCAGTTCCCAGCATGTACAGTGTATTGGCCTGAAGAGGATCTACTGTTCTTGTCTGTTTCCTAAGCAGAATTGAACTAGATATGGCCGTGTGTGTAGGAAGCACAGTTCTTTTGTTCTGAGCAAGCTCACTGTTCGGACCCCATAGGAAACACAGTAGAGTAGAAGAGTGCTCTTTTCTCAAAAGCAGAGTGTGTTTCTTGTAAGGCGAGCCAGCGTTTGTTTCTCAGTCCTAAATGGAGTTGAATCACATGCAGTTTGTGGTCCTCTGAGCAAGAGTTGTTTTCTGGTAAGGAAAGTCACTATTGCGCTGCCATTGCCATACACAGTGGAAATGGCACTCGCGTCTGTTCCCAGCAAGTACAGTGTATTGGACTGAAGAGGAGCTACTGTTCTTGTCTGTTTCCTCATCAGAGTTGAACGAGATATGGCCCGTGTTTGTAGGAAGCATAGTTCTTTTGTTCTGAGCAAGCTCACTGTTCAGACCCCATAGGAAACACAGTAGAGTAGAAGAGTGCTCTTTTCTCAAAAGCGGAGTGTGTTTCTTGTAAGGCGAGCTAGCGTTTGTTTCCCAGTCCTATATGGAGTTGAGTCACATGCAATTTCTGGTCCTACAAGCAAGAGTTGTTTTCTGGTAAGGAAAGTAACTATTGTGCTCCCATTGCCATACACAGTGCAAATCAAACTCGCATCTGTTCCCAACAAGTACAGTGTATTGGACTGAAGAGGAGCTACTGTTCTTGTCAGTTTCGTAAGCAGAGTTGAACTAATTATGGCCCGTGATTTTAGGAAACATAGTTCTTTTGTTCTGAGCAAGCTCAAGTTTCAGACACCATAGGAAACACAGTAGAGTAGAAGAGTGCCCTTTTCTCAAAAGCAGAGTGTGTTTCTTGTAAGTCGAGCTAGCGATTGTTTCCCAGTCCAAAATGGAGTTGAATCACATGCAGTTTCTTGTCCTACAAGCAAGACTTGTCTTCTGGTAACAAGAGTCACTATTTTGCTCCCATTGCCATACACAGTGCAAAAAGCAATTGCGTCTGTTCCCAGCAAGTACGATGTATTGGACTGAAGAGGATCTACTGTTCTTATCGGTATCCTAAGCAGAGTTGAACTAGATATGGCCCGTGTGTGTAGGAATCACAGTTCTTTTGTTCTGAGCAAGCTCACTGTTCGGACCCCATAGAAAACACAGTAGAGTAGAAGAGTGCTCTTTTCTCAAAAGCAGAGTGTGTTTCTTGTAAGGGGAGCTTGTGTTTGTTTCCCAGTCAGAAATGGAGTTGAATCCCATGCAGTTTCTGGTCCTACGAGCAAGAGTTGTTTTCTGGTAAGGAAAGTCACTATTGCGCTTCCATTGTCATACACAGGGCAAATAGCACTGGCGTCGGTTCCCAGCATGTACAGTGTATTGGACTGAAGAGGATCTACTGTTCTTGTCTGTTTCCTAAGCAGAATTGAAATAGATATGGCCGTGTGTGTAGGAAGCACAGTTCTTTTGTTCTGAGCAAGCTCACTGTTCGGACCCCATAGGAAACACAGTAGAGTAGAAGAGTGCTCTTTTCTCAAAAACAGAGTGTGTTTCTTGTAAGGCGAGCCAGCGTTTTTTTCTCAGTCCTAAATGGAGTTGAATCACATGCAGTGTCTGGTCCTATGAGCAAGAGTTGTTTTCTGGTAAGGAAAGTCACTATTGCCCTCCCATTGCCATACACAGTGCAAAAAGCAATTGCGTCTGTTCCCAGCAAGTACAGTGTATTGGACTGAAGAGGAGCTACTGTTCTTATCAGTTTCCGAAGCAGAGTTGAACTAGATATGGCCCGTGTGTGTAGGAATCACAGTTCTTTTGTTCTTAGCAAGCTCACTGTTCGGACCCCATAGAAAACACAGTAGAGTAGAAGAGTGCTCTTTTCTCAAAAGCAGAGTGTGTTTCTTGTAAGGCGAGCCAGCGTTTGTTTCTCAGTCCTAAATGGAGTTGAATCACATGCAGTGTCTGGTCCTATGAGCAAGAGTTGTTTTCTGGTAAGGAAAGTCACTGTTGCCCTCTCATTGCCATACACAGTGCAAAAAGCACTCGCGTCTGTTCCCAGCAAGTACAGTGTATTGGACTGAAGAGGAGCTACTGTTCTTATCAGTTTCCTAAGCAGAGTTGAACTAGGTATGGCCCGTGTGTGTAGGAATCACAGTTGTTTTGTTCTAAGCAAGCTCACTGTTCTTTCCCTATAGGAAACACAGTAGAGTAGAAGAGTGCTCTTTTCTCAAAAGCAGAGTGTGTTTCTTGTAAGGCGAGCTAGTGTTTGTTTCCCAGTCCTAAATGGATTTGAATCACATGCAGTTTCTGGTCCTACAAGCAAGAGTAGATTTCTGGTAAGAAGAGTCACTATTGTGCTCCCATTTTCAAACACAGGGCAAATAGCACTGGCGTCTGTTCCCAGCATGTACAGTGTATTGGACTGAAGAGGATCTACTGTTCTTGTCAGTTTCCTAAACAGAATTGAACTAGATATGGTCGTGTGTGTAGGAAGCACAGTTCTTTTGTTCTGAGCAAGCTCACTGTTCAGACCCCATAGGAAATACAGTGGAGTAGAAGAGTGCTCTTTTCTCAAAAGCAGAGTGTGTTTCTTGTAAGGCGAGCTTGTGTTTGTTTCCCAGTCAGAAATGGGGTTTAATCCCATGCAGTTTCTGGTCCTACGAGCAAGAATTGTTTTCTGGTAAGGAAAGTCACTATTGCGCTCCCATTGTCATACACATGGCAAATCGCACTGGCGTCAGTTCCCAGCATGTACAGTGTATTGGCCTGAAGAGGAGCTACTGTTCTTGTCTGTTTCCTAAGCAGAATTGAACTAGATATGGCCGTGTGTGTAGGAAGCACAGTTCTTTTGTTCTGAGCAAGCTCACTGTTCGGACCCCATAGGAAACACAGTACAGTAGAAGAGTGCTCTTTTATCAAAAGCAGAGTGTGTTTCTTGTAAGGCGAGCCAGCGTTTGTTTCTCAGTCCTAAATGGAGTTGAATCACATGAAGTTTGTGGTCCTCTGAGCAAGAGTTGTTTTCTGGTAAGGAAAGTCACTATTGCCCTCCCATTGCCAAACACAGTGGAAATGGCACTCGCGTCTGTTCCCAGCAAGTACAGTGTATTTGACTTAAGAGGAGCTACTGTTCTTGTCTGTTTCCTAAGCAGAGTTGAACGAGATATGGCCCGTGTTTGTAGGAAGCATAGTTCTTTTGTTCTGAGCAAGCTCACTGTTCAGACCCCATAGGAAACACAGTAGAGTAGAAGAGTGCTCTTTTCTCAAAAGCGGAGTGTGTTTCTTGTAAGGCGAGCTAGGGTTTGTTTCCCAGTCCTATATGGAGTTGAGTCACATGCAGTTTCTGGTCCTACAAGCAAGAGTTGTTTTCTGGTAAGAAGAGTCACTATTTTGCTCCCATTGCCATCCACAGTGCAAAAAGCAATTGCGTCTGTTCCCAGCAAGTACAGTGTATTGGACTGAAGAGGAGCTACTGTTCTTATCAGTTTCCTAAGCAGAGTTGAACTAGATATGGCCCGTGTGTGTAGGAATCACAGTTCTTTTGTTCTGAGCAAGCTCACTGTTCTTTCCCTATAGGAAACACAGTAGAGTAGAAGAGTGCTCTTTTCTCAAAAGCAGAGTGTGTTTCTTGTAAGGCGAGCTAGTGTTTGTTTCTCAGTCATAAATGGAGTTGAATCACATGCAGTTTCTGGTCCTACAAGCAAGAGTTGTTTTCTGGTAAGGAAATTCACTATTGCGCTCCCATTGCCATACACAGTGCAAATAGCACTCACGTCTGTTCCCAGCAAGTACAGTGTATTGGACTGAAGAGGAGCTACTGTTCTTATCAGTTTCCTAAGCAGAGTTGAACTAGATATGGCCCGTGTGTGTAGGAATCACAGTTCTTTTGTTCTTAGCAAGCTCACTGTTCGGACCCCATAGAAAACACAGTAGAGTAGAAGAGTGCTCTTTTCTCAAAAGCAGAGTGTGTTTCTTGTAAGGCGAGCCAGCGTTTGTTTCTCAGTCCTAAATGGAGTTTAATCACATGCAGTGTCTGGTCCTATTGGCAAGAGTTGTTTTCTGGTAAGGAAAGTCACTATTGCCCTCCCATTGCCATACACAGTGCAAAAAGCAATTGCGTCTGTTCCCATCAAGTACAGTGTATTGGACTGAAGAGGAGCTACTGTTCTTATCAGTTTCCTAAGCAGAGTTGAGCTAGATATGGCCCGTGTGTGTAGGAATCACAGTTCTTTTGTTCTGAGCAAGCTCACTGTTCTTTCCCTATAGGAAACACAGTAGAGTAGAAGAGTGCTCTTTTCTCAAAAGCAGAGTGTGTTTCTTGTAAGGCGAGCTGGTGTTTGTTTTCAGTCCTAAATGGAGTTGAATCACATGCAGTTTCTGGTCATACGAGCAAGAGTTGTTTCCTGGTAAGGAAAGTCACTATTGCGCTCCCATTGCCATACACAGTGCAAATAGCACTCGCGTCTGTTCCCAGCAAGTACAGTGTATTGGACTGAAGAGGAGCTACTCTTCTTGTCAGTTTCCTAAACAGAATTGACCTAGATATGGTCGTGTGTGTAGGATGCACAGTTCTTTTGTTCTGAGCAAGCTCACTGTTCAGACCCCATAGGAAATACAGTAGAGTAGAAGAGTGCTCTTTTCTCAAAAGCAGAGTGTGTTTCTGGTAAGGCGAGCTTGTGTTTGTTTCAGAGTCAGAAATGGAGTTGAATCCCATGCAGTTTCTGGTCCTACGAGCAAGAGTTGTTTTCTGGTAAGGAAAGTCACTATTGTGCTTCCATTGTCATACACAGGGCAAATAGCACTGGCGTCGGTTCCCAGCATGTACAGTGTATTGGACTGAAGAGGATCTACTGTTCTTGTCTGTTTCCTAAGCAGAATTGAACTAGATATGGCCGTGTGTGTAGGAAGCACAGTTCTTTTGTTCTGAGCAAGCTCACTGTTCCGACCCCATAGGAAACACAGTAGAGTAGAAGAGTGCTCTTTTCTCAAAAACAGAGTGTGTTTCTTGTAAGGCGAGCCAGCGTTTGTTTCTCAGTCCTAAATGGAGTTGAATCACATGCAGTGTCTGTTCCTATGAGCAAGAGTTGTTTTCTGGTAAGGAAAGTCACTATTGCACTCCCATTGCCATGCACAGTGCAAAAAGCAATTGCGTCTGTTCCCAGCAAGTACAGTGTATTGGACTGAAGAGGAGCTACTGTTCTTATCAGTTTCCTAAGCAGAGTTGAACTAGATATGGCCCGTGTGTGTAGGAATCACAGTTCTTTTATTCTGAGCAAGCTCACTGTTCTTTCCCTATAGGAAACACAGTAGAGTAGAAGAGTGCTTTTTTCTCAAAAGCAGAGTGTGTTTCTTGTAAGGCGAGCTAGTGTTTGTTTCTCAGTCCTAAATGGAGTTGAATCACATGCAGTTTCTGGTCCTACGAGCAAGAGTTGTTTTCTGGTAAGGAAAGTCACTATTGTGCTCCCATTGCCATACACAGTGCAAATAGCACTCGCGTCTGTTCCCAGCAAGTACAGTGTATTGGACTGAAGAGGAGCTACTGTTCTTATGAGTTTCCTAAGCAGAGTTGAACTAGGTATGGCCCGTGTGTGTAGGAATCACAGTTCTTTTGTTCTGAGCAAGCTCACTGTTCTTTCCCTATAGGAAACACAGTAGAGTAGAAGAGTGCTCTTTTCTCAAAAGCAGAGAGTGTTTCTTGTAAGGCGAGCTAGTGTTTGTTTCCCAGTCCTAAATGGAGTTGAATCACATGCAGTTTCTGGTCCTACAAGCAAGAGTAGTTTTCTGGTGAGAAGAGTCACTATTGTGCTCCCATTTTCAAACACAGGGCAAATAGCACTGGCGTCTATTCCCAGCATGTACAGTGTATTGGACTGAAGAGGATCTACTGTTCTTGTCAGTTTCCTAAACAGAATTGAACTAGATATGGTCGTGTGTGTAGGAAGCACAGTTCTTTTGTTCTGAGCAAGCTTACTGTTCAGACCCCATAGGAAATACAGTGGAGTAGAAGAGTGCTCTTTTCTCAAAAGCAGAGTGTGTTTCTTGTAAGGCGATCTTGTGTTTGTTTCCCAGTCAGAAATGGAGTTGAATCCCATGCAGTTTCTGGTCCTACGAGCAAGAATTGTTTTCTTGTAAGGAAAGTGACTATTGCGCTCCCATTGTCATACACAGGGCAAATAGCACTGGCGTCAGTTCCCAGCATGTACAGTGTATTGGCCTGAAGAGGATCTACTGTTCTTGTCTGTTTCCCAAGCAGAATTGAACTAGATATGGCCGTGTGTGTAGGAAGCACAGTTCTTTTGTTCTGAGCAAGCTCACTCTTCGGACCCCATAGGAAACACAGTAGAGTAGAAGAGTGCTCTTTTATCAAAAGCAGAGTGTGTTTCTTGTAAGGCGAGCCAGCGTTTGTTTCTCAGTCCTAAATGGAGTTGAATCACATGCAGTTTGTGGTCCTCTGAGCAAGAGTTGTTTTCTGGTAAGGAAAGTAACTATTGCGCTTCCATTGCCATACACAGTGGAAATGGCACTCGTGTCTGTTCCCAGCAAGTACAGTGTATTGGACTGAAGAGGAGCTACTGTTCTTGTCTGTTTCCTAAGCAGAGTTGAACGATATATGGCCCGTGTTTGTAGGAAGCATAGTTCTTTTGTTCTGAGCAAGCTCACTGTTCAGACCCCATAGGAAACACAGTAGAGTAGAAGAGTGCTCTTTTCTCAAAAGCGGAGTGTGTTTCTTGTAAGGCGAGCTAGTGTTTGTTTCCCAGTCCTATATGGAGTTGAGTCACATGCAGTTTCTGGTACTACAAGCAAGAGTTGTTTTCTGGTAAGGAAAGTAACTATTGTGCTCCCATTGCCATACACAGTGCAAATCAAACTCGCGTCTGTTCCCAACAAGTACAGTGTATTGGACTGAAGAGGAGCTACTGTTCTTGTCAGTTTCGTAAGCAGAGTTGAACTAATTATGGCCCGTGTTTTTAGGAAACATAGTTCTTTTGTTCTGAGCAAGCTCACGTTTCAGACACCATAGGAAACACAGTAGAGTAGAAGAGTGCTCTTTTCTCAAAAGCAGAGTGTGTTTCTTGTAAGTCGAGCTAGCGATTGTTTCCCAGTCCAAAATGGAGTTGAATCACATGCAGTATCTTCTACTACAAACAAGAGTTGTCTTCTGGTAAGAAGAGTCACTATTTTGCTCCCATTGCCATACCCAGTGCAAAAAGCAATTGCGTCTGTTCCCAGCAAGTACAGTGTATTGGACTGAAGAGGAGCTACTGTTCTTATCAGTTTCCTAAGCAGAGTTGAACTAGATATGGCCCGTGTGTGTAGGAATCACAGTTCTTTTATTCTGAGCAAGCTCACTGTTCTTTCCCTATAGGAAACACAGTAGAGTAGATGAGTGCTTTTTTCTCAAAAGCAGAGTGTGTTTCTTGTAAGGCGAGCTCGTGTTTGTTTCTCAGTCCTAAATGGAGTTGAATCACATGAAGTTTCTGGTCCTACGAGCAAGAGTTGTTTTCTGGTAAGGAAAGTCACTATTGCGCTCCCATTGCCATACACAGTACAAATAGCACTCGCGTCTGTTCCCAGCAAGTACAGTGTATTGGACTGAAAAGGAGCTACTGTTCTTATCAGTTTCCTAAGCAGAGTTGAACTAGGTATGGCCCGTGTGTGTAGGAATCACAGTTGTTTTGTTCTGAGCAAGCTCACTGTTCTTTCCTTATAGGAAACACAGTAGAGTAGAAGAGTGCTCTTTTCTCAAAAGCAGAGTGTGTTTCTTGTAAGGCGAGCCAGCGTTTGTTTCTCAGTCCTAAATAGAGTTGAATCACATGCAGTTTGTGGTCCTCTGAGCAAGAGTTGTTTTTCTGGTAAGGAAAGTCACTATTGCGCTTCCATTGCCATACACAGTGGAAATGGCACTCGCGTCTGTTCCCAGCAAGTACAGTGTATTAGACTGAAGAGGAGCTACTGTTCTTGTCTGTTTCCTAAGCAGAGTTGAACTAGATATGGACCGTGTTTGTAGGAAGCATAGTTCTTTTGTTCTGAGCAAGCTCACTGTTCAGACCCCATAGGAAACACAGTAGAGAAGAAGAGTGCTCTTTTCTCAAAAACGGAGTGTGTTTCTTGTAAGGCGAGCTAGCGTTTGTTTCCCAGTCCTATATGGAGATGAGTCACATGCAGTTTCTGGTCCTACAAGCAAAGGTTGTTTTCTGGTAAGGAAAGTAACTATTGTGCTCCCATTGCCATACACAGTGCAAATCAAACTCGCGTCTGTTCCCAACAAGTACAGTGTATTGGACTGAAGAGGAGCTACTGTTCTTGTCAGTTTCGTAAGCAGAGTTGAACTAATTATGGCCCGTGTTTTTAGGAACCATAGTTCTTTTTTTCTGAGCAAGCTCACTTTTCAGACACCATAGGAAACACAGTAGAGTAGAAGAGTGCCCTTTTCTCAAAAGCAGAGTGTGTTTCTTGTAAGTCGAGCTAGCGATTGTTTCCCAGTCCTAAATGGAGTTGAATCACATGCAGTTTCTGGTCCTACAAGCAGGAGTAGTTTTCTGGTAAGAAGTGTCACCATTGTGCTCCCATTTTCAAACACAGGGCAAATAGCACTGGCGTCTGTTCCCAGCATGTACAGTGTATTGGACTGAAGAGGATCTACTGTTCTTGTCAGTTTCCTAAACAGAATTGAACTAGATATGGTAGTGTGTGTGGGAAGCACAGTTCTTTTGTTCTGAGCAAGCTCACTGTTCAGATCCCATTGGAAATACAGTAGAGTAGAAGAGTGCTCTTTTCTCAAAAGTAGAGTGTGTTTCTTGTAAGGCGAGCTTGTGTTTGTTTCCCAGTCAGAAATGGAGTCGAATCACATGCAGTTTCTGGTCCTATGACCAAGAGTTGTTTTCTAATAACGAAAGTCACTATTGCGCTCTCATTGCCATACAAAGTGCAAAAAGCAATTGCGTCTGTTCCCAGCAAGTACAGTGTATTGGACTGAAGAGGAGCTACTGTTCTTGTCACTTTCCTAAGCAGAGATGAACTAGATATGGCCCGTGTTTGTAGGAAGCATAGTTCTTTTGTTCTGAGCAAGTTCACTGTTCGGACTCCATAGGAAACACAGTAGAGTAGAAGAGTGCTCTTTTCTCAAAAGCGGAGTGTGTTTCTTGTAAGGCGAGCTAGCGTTTGTTTCCCAGTCCTATATGAAGTTGAGTCACATGCAGTTTCTGGTCCTACAAGCAAGAGTTGTTTTCTGGTAAGGAAAGTAACTATTGTGCTCCCATTGCCATACACAGTGGAAATAGCACTCACGTCTGTTCCCAGCAAGTACAGTGTAATGGACTGAAGAGGAGCGACTGTTCTTGTCAGTTTCCTAAGAAGAGTTGAACTAATTATGGCCCGTGTTTGTAGGAAGCATAGTTCTTTTGTTCTGAGCAAGCTCACATTTCCGACCCCATAGGAAAACAGTAGAGTAGAAGAGTGCCCTTTTCTCAAAAGCAGAGTGTGTTTCTTGTAAGTCGAGCTAGCGATTGTTTCCCAGTCCTAAATGGAGTTGAATCACATGCAGTTTCTTGTCCTACAAGCAAGAGTAGTTTTCTGGTAAGAAGAGTCACTATTTTGCTCCCATTGACATCCACAGTGCAAAAAGCAATTGCGTCTGTTCCCAGCAAGTACAGTGTATTGGACTGAAAAGTAGCTACTGTTCTTATCAGTTTCCTAAGCAGAGTTGAACTAGATATGGCCCGTGTGTGTAGGAATCACAGTTCTTTTGTTCTGAGCAAGCTCACTGTTCTTTCCCTATAGGAAACACAGTAGAGTAGAAGAGTGCTCTTTTCTCAAAAGCAGAGTGTGTTTCTTGTAAGGCGAGCTAGAGTTTGTTTCCCTGTCCTAAATGGAGTTGAATCACATGCAGTTTCTGGTCCTACGAGCAAGAGATGTTTTCTGGTAAGAAGAGTCACTATTGTGCTCCCATTTTCAAACACAGGGCAAAGAGCACTGGCGTCTGTTCCCAGCATGTACAGTGTATTGGACTGAAGAGGATCTACTCTTCTTGTCAGTTTCCTAAACAGAATTGACCTAGATATGGTCGTGTGTGTAGGAAGCACAGTTCTTTTGTTCTGAGCAAACTCACTGTTCAGACCCCATAGGAAATACAGTAGATTAGAAGAGTGCTCTTTTCTCAAAAGCAGAGTGGGTTTCTTGTAAGGCGAGCTTGTGTTTGTTTCCCAGTCAGAAATGGAGTTGAATCCCATGCAGTTTCTGGTCCTACGAACAAGAGTTGTTTTCTGGTAAGGAAAGTCACTATTGCGCTCCCATTGTCATACACAGGGCAAATAGCACTGTTGTCGGTTCCCAGCATGTACAGTGTATTGGACTGAAGAGGATCTACTGTTCTTGTCTGTTTCCTAAGCAGAATTGAACTAGATATGGCCGTGTGTGTAGGAAGCACAGTTCTTTTGTTCTGAGCAAGCTCACGTTTCGGACCCCATAGGAAACACAGTAGAGTAGAAGAGTGCTCTTTATTCAAAAACAGAGTGTGTTTCTTGTAAGGCGAGCCAGCGTTTGTTTCCCAGTCCTAAATGGAGTTGAATCACATGCAGTGTCTGGTCCTATGAGCAAGAGTTGTTTTCTGGTAAGGAAAGTCACTAATGTGCTCCCATTGCCATACACAGTGCCAAAAGCAATTGCGTCTGTTCCCAGCAAGTACAGTGTATTGGACTGAAGAGGAGCTACTGTTCTTATCAGTTTCTTAAGCAGAGTTGAACTAGATATGGCCCGTGTGTGTAGGAATCACAGTTCTTTTGTTCTGAGCAAGCTCACTGTTCCTTCCCTATAGGAAAAACAGTAGAGTAGAAGAGTGCTCTTTTCTCAAAAGCAGAGTGTGTTTTTTGTAAGGCGAGCTAGTGTTTGTTTCCCAGTCCTAAATGGAGTTGAATCACGTGCAGTTTCTTGTCCTACAAGCAAGAGTAGTTTTCTGGTAAGAAGAGTCACTATTGTGCTCCCATTTTCAAACACAGGGCAAATAGCATTGGCGTCTGTTCCCAGCATGTACAGTGTATTGGACTGAAGAGGATCTACTGTTCTTGTCAGTTTCCTAAACAGAATTGAACTAGATATGGTCGTGTGTGTAGGAAGCACAGTTCTTTTGTTCTGAGCAAGCTCACTGTTCAGACACCATAGGAAATACAGTAGAGTAGAAGAGTGCTCTTTTCTCAAAAGCAGAGTGTGTTTCTTGTAAGGCGAGCTTGTGTTTGTTTCCCAGTCAGAAATGGAGTTGAATCCCATGCAGTTTCTGGTCCTACGAGCAAGAATTGTTTTCTGGTAAGGAAAGTCACTATTGCGCTCCCATTGTCATACACAGGGCAAATAGCACTGGCGTCGGTTCCCAGCATGTACAGTGTATTCGACTGAAGAGGATCTACTGTTCTTGTCTGTTTCCTAAGCAGAATTGAACTAGATATGGCCGTGTGTGTAGGAAGCACAGTTCTTTTGTTCTGAGCAAGCTCACTGTTCGGACCCCATATGAAACACAGTCGAGTAGAAGAGTGCTCTTTTCTCAAAAGCAGAGTGTGTTTCTTGTAAGGCGAGCCAGCCTTTGTTTCTCAGTTTTAAATGGAGTTGAATCACATGCAGTTTCTTGTCCTACAAGCAAGAGTTGTCTTCTGGTAAGAAGAGTCACTATTTTGCTCCCATTGCCATACACAGTGCAAAAAGCAATTGCGTCTGTTCATAGCAAGTACAGTGTATTGGACTGAAGAGGAGCTACTGTTCTTATCAGTTTCCTAAGCAGAGTTGAACTAGGTATGGCCCATGTGTGTAGGAATCACAGTTCTTATGTTCTGAGCAACTCAGTGTTCGGACCACATAGTAAACACAGTAGAGTAGAAGAGTGCTCTTTTCTCAAAAGCGGAGTGTGTTTCTTGTAAGGCGAGCTAGTGTTTGTTTCCCAGTCCTATATGGAGTTGAGTCACATGCAGTTTCTGGTCCTACAAGCAAGAGTTGTTTTCTGGTAATGAAAGTAACTATTGTGCTCCCATTGCCATACACAGTGCAAATAGCACTCGCGTCTGTTCCCAGCAAGTACAGTGTATTGGACTGAGGAGGAGCTACTGTTCTTGTCAGTTTCCTAAGCAGAGTTGAACTAATTATGGCCCGTGTTTGTAGGAAGCATAGTTCTTTTGTTCTGAGCAAGCTCACTGTTCGGACCTCATGGGAAACACAGTAGAGTAGAAGAGTGCTCTTTTCTCAAAAGCAGAGTGTGTTTCTTGTAAGGCGAGCTAGTGTTTGTTTCCCAGTCCTAAATGGAGTTGAATCACATACAGTTTCTGGTTCTACAAGCAAGAGTAGTTTTCTGGTAAGAAGAGTAACTATTGTGCTCCCATTTTCAAACACAGGGCAAATAGCACTGGCGTCTGTTCCCAGCATGTACAGTGTATTGGACTGAAGAGGATCTACTGTTCTTGTCAGTTTCCTAAACAGAATTGACCTAGATATGGCCCGTGTTTGTAGGAAGCACAGTTCTTTTGTTCTGAGCAAGCTCACTGTTCAGACCCCATAGGAAATACAGTAGATTAGAAGAGTGCTCTTTTCTCAAAAGCAGAGTGTGTTTCTTGTAAGGCGAGCTTGTGTTTGTTTCCCATTCAGAAATGGAGTTGAATCCCATGCACTTTCTGTTCCTACGAGCAAGAGTTGTTTTCTGGTAAAGAAAGTCACTATTGCACTCCCATTGTCATACACAGGGCAAATAGCACTGTCGTCGGTTCCCAGCATGTACAGTGTATTGGACTGAAGAGGATCTACTGTTATTGTCTGTTTCCTAAGCAGAATTGAACTAGATATGGCCGTGTGTGTAGGAAGCACAGTTCTTTTGTTCTGAGCAAGCTCAGGTTTCGGACCCCATAGGAAACACAGTAGAGTAGAAGAGTGGTCTTTTCTCAAAAACAGAGTGTGTTTCTTGTAAGGCAAGCCAGCGTGTGTTTCTCAGTCCTAAATGGAGTTGAATCACATGCAGTGTCTGGTCCTATGAGCAAGAGTTGTTTTCTGGTAAGGAAAGTCACTATTGCCCTCCATTTGCCATACACAGTGCAAAAATCAATTGCGTCTGTTCCTACCAAGTACAGTGTATTGGACTGAATAGGAGCTACTGTTCTTATCAGTTTCCTAAGCATAGTTGAACTAGATATGGCCCGTGTGTGTAGGAACCACAGTTCTTTTGTTCTGAGCAAGCTCACTGTTCTTTCCCTATAGGAAACACAGTAGAGTAGAAGAGTGCTCTTTTCTCAAAAGCAGAGTGTATTTCTTGAAGGCGAGCTACTGTTTGTTTCTCAGTCCTAAATGGAGTTGAATCACATGCAGTTTCTGGTCCTACGAGCAAGAGTTGTTTTCTGGTAAGGAAAGTCACTATTGTGCTCCCATTGCCATACACAGTACAAATAGCACTCGCGTCTGTTCCCAGCAAGTACAGTGTATTGGACTGAAGAGGAGCTACTGTTCTTATCAGTTTCCTAAGCAGAGTTGAACTAGGTATGACTCGTGTGTGTAGGAATCACAGTTCTTTTGTTCTGAGCAAGCTCACTGTTCTTTCAATATAGGAAAAACAGTAGAGTAGAAGAGTGCTCTTTTCTCAAATGCAGAGTGTGTTTCTTGTAAGGCAAGCTTGTGTTTGTTTCCCAGTCAGAAATGGAGTTGAATCCCAATCAGTTTCTGGTCCTACGAGCAAGAATTTTTTTCTGGTAAGGAAAGTCACTATTGCGCTCCCATTGTCATGCACAGGGCAAATAGCACTGGCGTCGGTTCCCAGCATGTACAGTGTATTGGACTGAAGAGGATCTACTGTTCTTGTCTGTTTACTCAGCAGAATTGAACTAGATATGGCCGTGTGTGTAGGAAGCACAGTTCTTTTGTTCTGAGCAAGCTCACAGTTCGGACCCCATAGGAAACACAGTAGAGTAGAAGAGTGCCCTTTTCTCAAAAGAAGAGTGTGTTTCTTGAAAGTCGAGCTAGCGATTGTTTCCCAGTCTAAAACGGATTTGAATCACATGCAGTTTCTTGACCTACAAGCAAGAGTTGTCTTCTGGTAAGAAGAGTTACTATTTTGCTCCCATTGCCATACACAGTGCAAAAAGCAATTGCGTCTGTTCATAGCAAGTACAGTGTATTGGACTGAAGAGGAGCTACTCTTCTTATCAGTTTCCTAAGCAGAGTTGAACTAGATATGGCCCGTGTGTGTAGGAATCACAGTTCTTTTGTTCTGAGCAAGCTCACTGTTCTTTCCCTATAGGAAACACACTAGAGTAGAAGAGTGCTCTTTTTTCAAAAGCGGAGTGTGTTTCTTGTAAGGCGAGCTAGCGTTTGTTTCCCAGTCCTATATGGAGTTGAGTCACATGCAGTTTCTGGTCCTACAAGCAAGAGTTGTTTTCTGGTAAGGAAAGTCACTATTGTGCTCGCATTGCCATACACAGGGGAAATAGCACTCGCGTCTGTTCCCAGCAAGTACAGTGTATTGGACTGAAGAGGAGCTACTGTTCTTGTCAGTTTCCTAAGCAGAGTTGAACTAATTACGGCCCGTGTTTGTAGGAAACATAGTTCTTTTGTTCTGAGCAAGCTCATGTTTCGGACCCCATAGGAAACACAGTAGAGTATCAGAGTGCCCTTTTCTCAAAAGAAGAGTGTGTTTCCTGTAAGTCGAGCTAGTGATTGTTTCCCAGTCTAAAACGGAGTTGAATCACATGCAGTTTCTTGTCCTACAAGCAAGAGTTGTCTTCTGGTAAGAAGAGTCACTATTTTGCTCCCATTGAGATACACAGTGCAAAAAGCAATTGCGTCTGTTCATAGCAAGTACAGTGTATTGGACTGAAGAGGAGCTACTGTTCTTATCAGTTTCCTAAGCAGAGTTGAACTAGATATGGCCCGTGTGTGTAGGAATCACAGTTCTTTTGTTCTGAGCAAGCTCACTGTTCTTTCCCTATAGGAAACACACTAGAGTAGAAGAGTGTTCTTTTCTCAAAAGCAGAGTGTGTTTCTTGTAAGGCGAGCTAGTGTTTGTTTCTCAGTCCTAAATGGAGTTGAATCACATGCAGTTTCTGGTCCTACGAGCAAGAGTTGTTTTCTGGTAAGGAAAGTCACTATTGCGCTCCCATTGCCATACACAGTGCAAATAGCACTCGCGTCTGTTCCCAGCAAGTACAGTGTATTGGACAGAAGAGGAGCTACTGTTCTTGTCAGTTTCCTAAGCAGAGTTGAACTAATTATGGCCCGTGTTTGTAGGAAGCATACTTCTTTTTTCTGAGCAAGCTCACTGTTCGGACCCGATAGGAAACACAGTAGAGTAGAAGAGTGCTCTTTTCTCAAAAGCGGAGTGTGTTTCTTGTAAGGCGAGCTAGCGTTTGTTTCCCAGTCCTATATGGAGTTGAGTCACATGCAGTTTCTGGTCCTACAAGCAAGAGTTGTTTTCTGGTAAGGAAAGTAACTATTGTGCTCCCATTGCCATACACAGTGAAAAATAGCACTTGCGACTGTTCCCAGCAATTACAGTGTAATGGACTGAAGAGGAGCTACTGTTCTTGTCAGTCTCCTAAGCAGAGTTGAACTAATTACGGCCCGTGTTTCTAGGAAGCATAGTTCTTTTGTTCTGAGCAAGCTCACGTTTCGCACCCCTAGGAAACACAGTAGAGTAGAAGAGCGCACTTTTCTCAAAAGCAGAGTGTGTTTATTGTAAGTCGAGCTAGCGATTGTTTCCCAGTCCTAAATGGAGTTGAATCACATGCAGTTTCTTGTCCTACAAGCAAGAGTTGTTTTCTGGTAAGAAGAGTCACTATTTTGCTCCCATTGCCATACACAGTGCAAAAAGCAATTGTGTCTGTTCCCAGCAAGTACAGTGTATTGGACTGAAGAGGAGCTACTGTTCTTATCAGTTTCCTAAGCAGAGTTGAACTAGATATGGCCCGTATGTCTAGGAATTACAGTTCTTTTGTTCTGAGCAAGCTCACTGTTCTTTCCCTGTAGGAAACACAGTAGAGTAGAAGAGTGCTCTTTTCTCAAAAGCAGAGTGTGTTTCTTGTAAGGCGAGCTAGTGTTTGTTTCCCAGTCCTAAATGGAGTTGAATCACATGCAGTTTCTGGTCCCACAAGCAAGAGTAATTTTCTGGTAAGAAGAGTCACTATTGTGCTCCCATTTTCAAACACAGGGCAAATAGCACTGGCGTCTGTTCCCAGCATGTACAGTGTATTGGACTGAAGAGGATCTACTGTTCTTGTCTGTTTCCTAAGCAGAATTGAACTAGATATGGCCGTGTGTGTAGGAAGCACAGTTCTTTTGTTCTGAGCAAGCTCACTGTTCCGACCCCATAGGAAACACAGTAGAGTATAAGAGTGCTCTTTTCTCAAAAGCAGAGTGTGTTTCTTGTAAGGTGAGCCAGCGTTTGTTTCTCAGTCCTAAATGGAGTTGAATCACATGCAGTATCTGGTCCTATGAGCAAGAGTTGTTTTCTGGTAAGGAAAGTCACTATTTCCCTCCCATTGCCATACACAGTGCAAAAAGCATTTGCGTCTGTTCCCAGCATGTACAGTGTATTGGACTGAAGAGGAGCTATTGTTCTTGTCAGTTTCCTAAGCAGAGTTTAACTAGATATGGCCCGTGTTTGTAGGAAGCATAGTTCTTTTGTTCTGAGCAAGCTCACGTTTCAGACCCCATAGGAAACACAG
The DNA here is from genome assembly GCF_949786415.1 of Peromyscus eremicus. Classification (NCBI taxonomy): domain Eukaryota; kingdom Metazoa; phylum Chordata; class Mammalia; order Rodentia; family Cricetidae; genus Peromyscus; species Peromyscus eremicus. The sequence goes on from NW_026734295.1 coordinate 1,591,307, forward strand.
TAGAGTAGAAGAGTGCTCTTTTCTCAAAAGCAGAGTGTGTTTCCTGTAAGGCGAGCTAGTGTTTGTTTCTCAGTCCTAAATGGAGTTGAATCACATGCAGTTTCTGGTCCTACGAGCAAGAGTTGTTTTCTGGTAAGGAAAGTCACTATTGCGCTCCCATTGCCATACACAGTACAAATAGCACTCACATCTGTTCCCAGCAAGTACAGTGTATTGGACTGAAGAGGAGCTCCTGTTCTTATCAGTTTCCTAAGCAGAGTTGAACTAGATATGGCCCGTGTTTGTAGGAAGCATAGTTCTTTTGTTCTGAGCAAGCTCACGTTTCGGACCCCATAGGAAACATAGTAGAGTAGAAGAGTGCCCTTTTGTCAAAAGCAGAGTGTGTTTCTCGTAAGTCGAGCTAGCAATTGTTTCCCAGTCTAAAACGGAGTTGAATCAATTGCAGTTTCTTGTCCGACAAGCAAGAGTTGTCTTCTGGTAAGAAGAGTCACTATTTTGCTCCCATTGCCATACACAGTGCAAAAAGCAATTGCGTCTGTTCATAGCAAGTACAGTGTATTGGACTGAAGAGGAGCTACTGTTCTTATCAGTTTCCTAAGCAGAGTTGAACTAGATATGGCCCGTGTGTGTAGGAATCACAGTTCTTTTGTTCTGAGCAAGCTCACTGTTCTTTCCCTATAGGAAACACAGTAGAGTAGAAGAGTGCTCTTTTCTCAAAAGCAGAGAGTGTTTCTTGTAAGGCGAGCTAGTGTTTGTTTCTCAGTCCTAAATGGAGTTGAATCACATGCAGTTTCTGGTCCTACGTGCAAGAGTTGTTTTCTGGTAAGGAAAGTCACTATTGCGCTCCCATTGCCATACACAGTGCAAATAGCACTCGCGTCTGTTCCCAGCAAGTACAGTGTATTGGACTGAAGAGGAGCTATTGTTCTTGTCAGTTTCCTAAGCAGAGTTGAATTAATTATGGCCCGTGTTTGTAGGAAGCATAGTTCTTTTGTTCTGAGCAAGCTCACTGTTCAGACCCCATAGGAAACACAGTAGAGTAGAAGAGTGCTCTTTTCTCAAAAGCGGAGTGTGTTTCTTGTAAGGCGAGCTAGCGTTTGTTTCCCAGTCCTATATGGAGTTGAGTCACATGCAGTTTCTGGTCCTACAAGCAAGAGTTGTTTTCTGGTAAGGAAAGTAACTATTGTGCTCCCATTGCCATACACAGTTGAAATAGCACTCGCGTCTGTTCCCAGCAAGTACAGTGTAATGGACTGAAGAGGAGCTACTGTTCTTGTCAGTTTCCTAAGCAGAGTTGAACTAATTATGGCCCGTGTTTGTAGGAAGCATAGTTCTTTTGTTCTAAGCAAGCTCACGTTTCGGACCCCATAGGAAACACAGTAGTGTAGAAGAGTGCCCTTTTCTCAAAAGCAGAGTGTGTTTCTTGTAAGTCAAGCTAGCGATTGTTTCCCAGTCCTAAATGGAGTTGAATCACATGCAGTTTCTGGTCCTACGAGCAAGAGTTGTTTTCTGGTAAGGAAAGTCACTATTGCGCTCCCATTGCCATACACAGTGCAAATAGCACTCGCGTCTGTTCCCAGCAAGTACAGTGTATTGGACAGAAGAGGAGCTACTGTTCTTGTCAGTTTCCTAAGCAGAGTTGAACTAATTATGGCCCGTGTTTGTAGGAAGCATACTTCTTTTTTCTGAGCAAGCTCACTGTTCGGACCCGATAGGAAACACAGTAGAGTAGAAGAGTGCTCTTTTCTCAAAAGCGGAGTGTGTTTCTTGTAAGGCGAGCTAGCGTTTGTTTCCCAGTCCTATATGGAGTTGAGTCACATGCAGTTTCTGGTCCTACAAGCAAGAGTTGTTTTCTGGTAAGGAAAGTAACTATTGTGCTCCCATTGCCATACACAGTGAAAAATAGCACTTGCGACTGTTCCCAGCAATTACAGTGTAATGGACTGAAGAGGAGCTACTGTTCTTGTCAGTCTCCTAAGCAGAGTTGAACTAATTACGGCCCGTGTTTCTAGGAAGCATAGTTCTTTTGTTCTGAGCAAGCTCACGTTTCGCACCCCTAGGAAACACAGTAGAGTAGAAGAGCGCACTTTTCTCAAAAGCAGAGTGTGTTTATTGTAAGTCGAGCTAGCGATTGTTTCCCAGTCCTAAATGGAGTTGAATCACATGCAGTTTCTTGTCCTACAAGCAAGAGTTGTTTTCTGGTAAGAAGAGTCACTATTTTGCTCCCATTGCCATACACAGTGCAAAAAGCAATTGTGTCTGTTCCCAGCAAGTACAGTGTATTGGACTGAAGAGGAGCTACTGTTCTTATCAGTTTCCTAAGCAGAGTTGAACTAGATATGGCCCGTATGTCTAGGAATTACAGTTCTTTTGTTCTGAGCAAGCTCACTGTTCTTTCCCTGTAGGAAACACAGTAGAGTAGAAGAGTGCTCTTTTCTCAAAAGCAGAGTGTGTTTCTTGTAAGGCGAGCTAGTGTTTGTTTCCCAGTCCTAAATGGAGTTGAATCACATGCAGTTTCTGGTCCCACAAGCAAGAGTAATTTTCTGGTAAGAAGAGTCACTATTGTGCTCCCATTTTCAAACACAGGGCAAATAGCACTGGCGTCTGTTCCCAGCATGTACAGTGTATTGGACTGAAGAGGATCTACTGTTCTTGTCTGTTTCCTAAGCAGAATTGAACTAGATATGGCCGTGTGTGTAGGAAGCACAGTTCTTTTGTTCTGAGCAAGCTCACTGTTCCGACCCCATAGGAAACACAGTAGAGTATAAGAGTGCTCTTTTCTCAAAAGCAGAGTGTGTTTCTTGTAAGGTGAGCCAGCGTTTGTTTCTCAGTCCTAAATGGAGTTGAATCACATGCAGTATCTGGTCCTATGAGCAAGAGTTGTTTTCTGGTAAGGAAAGTCACTATTTCCCTCCCATTGCCATACACAGTGCAAAAAGCATTTGCGTCTGTTCCCAGCATGTACAGTGTATTGGACTGAAGAGGAGCTATTGTTCTTGTCAGTTTCCTAAGCAGAGTTTAACTAGATATGGCCCGTGTTTGTAGGAAGCATAGTTCTTTTGTTCTGAGCAAGCTCACGTTTCAGACCCCATAGGAAACACAGTAGAGTAGAAGAGTGCTCTTTTCTCAAAAGCAGAGTGTGTTTCCTGTAAGGCGAGCTAGTGTTTGTTTCTCAGTCCTAAATGGAGTTGAATCACATGCAGTTTCTGGTCCTACGAGCAAGAGTTGTTTTCTGGTAAGGAAAGTCACTATTGCGCTCCCATTGCCATACACAGTACAAATAGCACTCACATCTGTTCCCAGCAAGTACAGTGTATTGGACTGAAGAGGAGCTCCTGTTCTTATCAGTTTCCTAAGCAGAGTTGAACTAGATATGGCCCGTGTTTGTAGGAAGCATAGTTCTTTTGTTCTGAGCAAGCTCACGTTTCGGACCCCATAGGAAACATAGTAGAGTAGAAGAGTGCCCTTTTGTCAAAAGCAGAGTGTGTTTCTCGTAAGTCGAGCTAGCAATTGTTTCCCAGTCTAAAACGGAGTTGAATCAATTGCAGTTTCTTGTCCGACAAGCAAGAGTTGTCTTCTGGTAAGAAGAGTCACTATTTTGCTCCCATTGCCATACACAGTGCAAAAAGCAATTGCGTCTGTTCATAGCAAGTACAGTGTATTGGACTGAAGAGGAGCTACTGTTCTTATCAGTTTCCTAAGCAGAGTTGAACTAGATATGGCCCGTGTGTGTAGGAATCACAGTTCTTTTGTTCTGAGCAAGCTCACTGTTCTTTCCCTATAGGAAACACAGTAGAGTAGAAGAGTGCTCTTTTCTCAAAAGCAGAGAGTGTTTCTTGTAAGGCGAGCTAGTGTTTGTTTCTCAGTCCTAAATGGAGTTGAATCACATGCAGTTTCTGGTCCTACGTGCAAGAGTTGTTTTCTGGTAAGGAAAGTCACTATTGCGCTCCCATTGCCATACACAGTGCAAATAGCACTCGCGTCTGTTCCCAGCAAGTACAGTGTATTGGACTGAAGAGGAGCTATTGTTCTTGTCAGTTTCCTAAGCAGAGTTGAATTAATTATGGCCCGTGTTTGTAGGAAGCATAGTTCTTTTGTTCTGAGCAAGCTCACTGTTCAGACCCCATAGGAAACACAGTAGAGTAGAAGAGTGCTCTTTTCTCAAAAGCGGAGTGTGTTTCTTGTAAGGCGAGCTAGCGTTTGTTTCCCAGTCCTATATGGAGTTGAGTCACATGCAGTTTCTGGTCCTACAAGCAAGAGTTGTTTTCTGGTAAGGAAAGTAACTATTGTGCTCCCATTGCCATACACAGTTGAAATAGCACTCGCGTCTGTTCCCAGCAAGTACAGTGTAATGGACTGAAGAGGAGCTACTGTTCTTGTCAGTTTCCTAAGCAGAGTTGAACTAATTATGGCCCGTGTTTGTAGGAAGCATAGTTCTTTTGTTCTAAGCAAGCTCACGTTTCGGACCCCATAGGAAACACAGTAGTGTAGAAGAGTGCCCTTTTCTCAAAAGCAGAGTGTGTTTCTTGTAAGTCAAGCTAGCGATTGTTTCCCAGTCCTAAATGGAGTTGAATCACATGCAGTTTCTGGTCCTACGAGCAAGAGTTGTTTTCTGGTAAGGAAAGTCACTATTGTGCTCCCATTGCCATACACAGTGGAAATAGCACTCGCGTCTGTTCCCAGCAAGTACAGTGTATTGGACTGAAGAGGAGCTACTCATCTTATCAGTTTCCTAAGCAGAGTTGAACTAGGTATGGCCCGTGTGTGTAGGAATCACAGTTCTTTTATTCTGAGCAAGCTCACTGTTCTTTCCCTATAAGAAACACAGTAGAGTAGAAGAGTGCTCTTTTCTCAAAAGCGGAGTGTGTTTCTTGTAAGGCGAGCTAGCGTTTGTTTCCCAGTCCTAAATGGAGTTGAATCACATGCAGTTTCTGGTCCTAAGAGCAAGAGTTGTTTTCTGGTAAGGAAAGTCACTATTGCGCTCCCATTGCCATACACAGTGCAAATAGCACTCGCGTCTGTTCCCAGCAAGTACAGTGTATTGGACTGAAGAGGAGCTACTGTTCTTGTCAGTTTCCTAAGCAGAGTTGAACTAATTATGGCCCGTGTTTGTAGGAAGCATAGTTCATTTGTTCTGAGCAAGCTCACTGTTCAGACCCCATAGGAAACACAGTAGAGTAGAAGAGTGCTCTTTTCTCAAAAGCGGAGTGTGTTTCTTGTAAGGCGAGCTAGCGTTTGTTTCCCAGTCCTATATGGAGTTGAGTCACATGCAGTTTCTGGTCCTACAAGCAAGAGTTGTTTTCTGGTAACGAAAGTAACTATTGTGCTCCCATTGCCACACACAGTGCAAATAGCACTCGCGTCTGTTCCCAGCAAGTACAGTGTATTGGACTGAAGAGGAGCTACTGTTCTTATCAGTTTCCTAAGCAGAGTTGAACTAGATATGGCCCGTGTGTGTAGGAAGCACAGTTCTTTTGTTCTGAGCAAGCTCACTGTTCTTTCCCTATAGGAAACACAGTAGAGCAGAAGAGTGCTCTTTTCTCAAAAGTAGAGTGTGTTTCTTGTAAGGCGAGCTAGTGTTTGTTTCCCAGTCCTAAATGGAGTTGAATCACATACAGTTTCTGGTTCTACAAGCAAGAGTAGTTCTCTGGTAAAAAGAGTCACTATTGTGCTCCCATTTTCAAACACAGGGCAAATAGCACTGGCGTCTGTTCCCAGCTTGTACAGTGTATAGGACTGAAGAGGATCTACTGTTCTTGTCAGTTTCCTAAACAGAATTGACTTAGATATGGTCGTGTGTGTAGGAAGCACAGTTCTTTTGTTTTGAGCAAGCTCACTGTTCAGACCCCATAGGAAATACAGTAAAGTAGAAGAGTGCTCTTTTCTCAAAAGCAGAGTGTGTTTTTTGTAAGGTGAGCTTGTGTTTGTTTCCCAGTCAGAAATGGAGTTGAATCCCATGCAGTTTCTGGTCCTACGAGCAAGAGTTGTTTTTTGGTAAGGAAAGTCACTATTGCGCTCCCATTGTCATACACAGGGCAAATAGCACTGTCCTCGGTTCCCAGCATGTACAGTGTATTGGACTGAAGAGTATCTACTGTTCTTATCTGTTTCCTAAGCAGAATTGAACTAGATATGGCCGTGTGTGTAGGAAGCACAGTTCTTTTGTTCTGAGCAAACTCACGTTTCGGACCGCATAGGAAACACAGTAGAGAAGAAGAGTTCTCTTTTCTCAAAAGCAGAGTGTGTTTCTTGTAAGGCGAGCTAGCGATTGTTTCCCAGTCGTAAATGGAGTTGAATCACATGCAGTTTCTTGTCCTACGAGCAAGAGATGTTTCCTGTTAAGAAGAGTCACTATTGCGCTCCCATTGCCATACACAGTGCAAAAAGCAATTGCGTCTGTTCCCAGCAAGTACAGTGTATTGGACTGAAGAGGAGCTACTGTTCTTATCAGTTTCCTAAGCAGAGTTGAACTAGATATGGCCCGTGTGTGTAGTAATCACAGTTCTTTTGTTCTGAGCAAGCTCACTGTTCTTTCCCTAGAGGAAACACAGTAGAGTAGAAGTGTGCTCGATTCTCAAAAGCAGAGTATGTTTCCTTTAAGGCCAGCTAGCGTTTGTTTCCCAGTCCTAAATGGAGGTGAATCCCATGCAGTTTCTGATCTTACGACCAAGAGTTCTTTTCTGTTAAGTAGAGTCACTATTGCACTCCCATTGCCATACACAGTGCAAATAGCACTCGCGTCTGTTTTCAGCAAGTACAGTGTATTGGACTGACGAGGAGCTACTGTTCTGGTCAGTTTCCTAAGCAGAGTTGAACTAGATATGGCCCGTGTGTGTAGGAAGCACAGTTCTTTTGTTCTGAGCAAGCTCACTGTTAGGCCCTATAGGAAACACAGTAGAGTAGAAGAGTGCTCTTTTTTCAAAAGCAGAGTGTGTTTCTTGTAAGGTGTGCTAGCATTTATTTCCCAGTTCTAAATGGAGTTGAATCACATGCAGATTTTGGTCCTACCAGCAAGATGTGTTTTCTGGTAAGGAAAGTCAATATTGTGCACCATTGCCATACACAGTGCAAATAGCATTCGCGTCTGTTCCCAGCAAGTACAGTGTATTGGACTGAAAAGGAGCTACTGTTCTTGTCAGTTTCCTAAGCAGAGTTGAACTAGATATGGCCCGTGTGTGTAGGAAACACAGTTCTTTTGTTCTGAGCAAGCTCACTGTTTGGACACCATAGGAAACACAGTAGAGTAGAATAGTGGTCTTTTCTCAAAAGCAGAGTGTGTTTCTTGTAAGGCTAGTTAGCGTTTGTTTCCCAGTCCTAAATGGAGTTGAATCACATGCAGTTTCTGGTCCTACGAGCAAAAGTTGTTTTCTGGTAAGAAGAGTCACTATTGCGCTCCTATTGTCATACACAGTGCAAATAGCACTCGCGTCTGTTCCCAGCAAGTACTGTGTATTGGACTGAAGAGGAGATACTGTTCCTGTCAGTTTCATAAGAGGACTTGAACTAGATATGGCCCGTGTGTGTAGGAAGCACAATTCTTTTGTTCTGCCCAAGCTCACTGTTCGGACCCCATAGAAAACACAGTAGAGTAGAAGAGTGCCCTCTTCTCAAAAGCAGAGTATGTTTCCTGTAAGACCAGCTAGCGTTTGTTTCCCAGTCCTAAATGGAGGTGAATCCCATGCAGTTTCTGGTCTTACGACCAAGAGTTGTTTTCTGGTAAGTAGAGTCACTATTGCACTCTCATTGCCATACACAGTGCAAATAGCACTCGCGTCTGTTTTCAGCAAGTACAGTGTATTGGACTGAAGAGGATCTACTGTTCTTGTCAGTGTCCTAAGCAGAGTTGAACTAGATATGGCCCGTGTGTGTAGGAGGCACAGTTCTTTTGTTCTGAGCAAGCTCACTGTTCTGGCCCTATAGGAAACACAGTAGAGTAGAAGAGTGCTCTTTTTTCAAAAGCAGAGTGTGTTTCTTGTAAGGTGTGCAAGTATTTATTTCCCAGTTCTAAATGGAGTTGAATCACATGCAGATTTTGGTCCTATGTGCAAGATGTGGATTCTGGTAAGGAAAGTCAATATTGCGCTCCCATTGCCATACACAGTGCAAATAGTATTCGCGTCTGTTCCCAGCAAGTACAGTGTATTGGACTGAAGAGGAGCTACTGTTCTTGTGAGTTTCATAAGCAGAGTTGAATTAGATATGGCCCGTGTGTGTAGGAAGCACAGTTCTTTTGTTCTGAGCAAGCTCAATATTCGGAAACCATAGGAAACACAGTAGAGTAGAATAATGGTCTTTTCTCAAAAGCAGAGTGTGTTTCTTGTAAGGCTAGTTAGCGTTTGTTTCCCAGTCCTAAATGGAGTTGAATCACATGCAGTTTCTGGCCCTATGAGCAAGAGTTGTCTTCTGGTAAGAAGAGTCACTATGGTGCTCCCATTGTCATACACAGAGCAAATAGCACTGGCGTCTGTCCCCAGCATGTACAGTGTGTTGGACTGAAGAGGATCTACTGTTCTTGTCAGTTTCCTAAGCAAAATTGAACTAGATATGGCCGTGTGTGTAGGAAGCACAGTTCTTTTGTTCTGAGTAAGCTCACTGTTCTGGCCCTATAGGAAACACAGTAGAGTAGAAGAGTGCTCTTTTTTCAAAAGCAGAGTGTGTTTCTTGTAAGGTGTGCTGGCCTTTATTTCCCAGTTCTAAATGGAGTTGAATCACATGCAGAGTTTGGTCCTACGAGCAAGAGTTGTTTTCTGATATGGAAAGTCAATATTGCGCTCCCATTGCCATACACAGTGCAAAAAGCATTCTCGTCTGTTCCCAGCAAGTACAGTGTATTGGACTGAAGAGGAGCTACTGTTCTTGTCAGTTTCCTAAGCAGAATTGAACTAGATTTGGCCCGTGTGTGTAGGAAGCACAGTTCTTTTGTTCTGAGCAAGCTCACTGTTCGGACCCCTTAGGAAACACAGTAGAGTAGAATAGTGGTCTTTTCTCAAAAGCAGAGTGTGTTTCTTGTAATGCTAGCTAGCGTTTGTTTCCCAGTCCTAAATGGAGTTGAATCACATGCAGTTTCTGGTCCTACGAGCAAGAGTTGTTTTCTGGTAGGAAGAGTCACTATTGCGCTCCCATTGTCATACACATGGCAAATAGCACTGGCGTCTGTTCCCAGCATGTACAGTGTATTGGACTGAAGAGGATCTACTGTTCTTTTCAGTTTCCTAAGCAGAATTGAACTAGATATGGCCGTGTGTGTAGGAAGCACAGTTCTTTTGTTCTGAGCAAGCTCACTGTTCTGGCCCTATAGGAAACACAGTAGAGTAGAAGAGTGCTCTTTTTTCAAAAGCAGAGTGTGTTTCTTTTAAGGTGTGCTGGCATTTATTTCCCAGTTCTAAATGGAGTTGAAACTCTTGCAGATTTTGGTCATACGAGCAAGAGTTGTTATCTGGTAAGGAAGGTCACTATTGCGCACCCATTGCCCTATATAGTGCAAATAGCATTCGCGTCTGTTCTAAGCAAGTACAGTGTATTGGACTGAAGAGGAGCTACTGTTCTTGTCAGTTTCCTAAGGAGAGTTGAAAAAGATATGGCCCAAGAGTGTAGGAAGGACAGTTCTTTTGTTCTGAGCAAGTTCACTGTTCGGACCCCATAGGAAACACAGTACAGTAGAAGAGTGCTCTTTTCTCAAAAGCAGAGTGTGTTTCTCGTAAGTCAATCTGGCGTTTGTTTCCCAGTCCTAAATGGAGTTGAGTCACATGCAGTTTCTGGTGCTAAGACCAAGAGTTGTTTTCTGGTAAGAAGAGTCACTATTGCGCTCCCATTTTCATACACAGGGCAAATAGCCCTGGTGTCGGTTCCCAGCATGTACAGTTTATTGAACTGAAGAGGATCTACTGTTCATGTCTGTTTCCTAAGCAGAATTTAACTAGATATGGCCGTGTGTGTAGGAAGCACAGTTCTTTTGTTCTGAGCAAACTCATTGTACTGGCAATATAGGAAACACAGTAGAGTAGAAGACGGCTCTTTTCTCAAAAGCAGAGTATGTGTCCTGTAAGCCGAGCTAGCGTTTGTTTCTCAGTCCTAAATGGAGTTGAATCCCATGCAGTTTCTGGTCTTACGACCAACAGTTGTTTTCTGGTAAGTAGAGTCACTATTGGGATCCCATTGCCATACACAGTGCAAATAGCACTCACGTCTGTTCCAAGAAAGTACAGCGTATTGGACTGAAGAGGAGCTACTATTCTTGTCAGTGTCCTAAGCAGAGTTGAACTAGATATGGCCACTGTGTGTAGGAAGCACAGTTCTTTTGTTCTGAGCAAGCTCACGTTTCGGACCCCATAGGAAACACAGTAGAGTAAAAGAGTGCTCTTTTCTCAAAAGCAGAGTGTGTTTCTTGTAAGGCGAGCCAGCGTTTGTTTCTCAGTCCTAAATGGAATTGAATCACATGCAGTTTGTTGTCCTACTAGTAAGAGTTGTTTTCTGGTAAGAAGAGTCACCATTGTGCTCCCATTGCCATACACAGTGCAAATAGCATTCTTGTCTGTTCCCAGCAAGTACAGTGTATTGGACTGAAGAGGAGGTACTATTCTTGTCAGTTCCTGAGCTGATTTGAACTAGATATGGCCGAGTGTGTAGGAAGCACAGTTCGTTTGTTCTGAGCAAGCTCACTGTTCTGGCCCTATAGGAAACACAGTAGAGTAGAAGAGTGCTCTTTTCTCAAAAGCAGAGTGCGTTTCTTGTAAGGCGAGCTAGCGTTTATTTCCCAGTTCTAAATGGAGTTGAATCACTTGCAGATTTTTGTCCTACGAGCAAGAGTTGTTTTCTGGTAAGGAAGGTCACTATTGCGCTCCCATTGCCATATATAGTGCAAATAGCATTCGCGTCTGTTCTAAGCAAGTACAGTGTATTGGACTGAAGAGGAGCTACTGTTCTTGTCAGCTTCCTAAGCAGAGTTGAACTAGATATGGCCCGTGTGTGTAGGAAGCACAGTTCTTTTGTTCTGAAAAGCTCACTCTACTGGCACTATAGGAAACACAGTAGAGTAGAAGAGTGCTCTTTTCTCAAAAGCACAGTGTGTTTCTTGTAAGGCAAGCTGGCGTTTGTTTCCCAGTCCTAAATGGAGTTGAATCACATGCAGTTTCTGGTCCTAAGAGCAAGAGTTGTTTTCTGGTAAGAAGAGTCACTATTGCGCTCCCATTGCCATACACAATGCAAATAGCTTTCACGTCTGTTCCCAGCAAGTACAGTGTATTGGACTGAAGAGGATCTACTGTTCTTGTCAGTGTCCTAAGCAGATTTGAACTAGATATGGCCCGTGTGTGTAGGAAGCACAGTTCTTTTGTTCTGAGCAAGCTCACTGTTCTGGCCATATGGGAAACACAGTAGAGTAGAAGAGTGCTCTTTTCTCAAAAGCAGAGTATGTTTCCTGTAAGGCGAGCTAGCGTTTGTTTCCCAGTCCTAAATGGAGTTGAATCCCATGCAGTTTCTGGTCTTATGACCAAGAGTTGTTTTCTGGTAAGTAGAGTCACTATTGCGCTCCCATTGCCATACACAGAGCAAATAGCACTCGCGTCTGTTTTCAGCAAGTACAGTGTATTGGACTGACGAGCAGCTACTGTTCTTGTCAGTTTCCTAAGCAAAGTTGAACTAGATATGGCCCGTGTGTGTAGAAAGCACAGTTCTTTTGTTCTGAGCAAGCTCACTCTACTGGCACTATAGCAAACCTAGTAGATTAGAAAAGTGCTCTTTTCTCAAAAGCAGAGTGTGTTTCTTGTAAGGCGAGCTAGCGTTTGTTTCCCAGTCCTAAATGGAGTTGAATCACATGCAGTTTCTGGTCCTACGAGAAAGAGTTGTTTTCTGGTAAAAAGAGTCACTATTGTGCTCCCATTGTCATATAGAGGGCAAATAGCACTGGCATCTGTTCCCAGCATGTACAGTGTATTGGACTGAAGAGGAGCTACTGTTCTTGTCAGTTTCCTAAGCAGAGTTGAACTAGATATGGCCCGTGTGTGTAGGAGGCACAGTTCTTTTGTTCTGAGCAAGCTCACTGTTCGGACCCCATAGGAAACACAGTAGAGTAGAAGAGTGCTCTTTTCTCAAAAGCAGAGTGTGTTCCTTGTAAGGTGAGTTAGCGTTTGTTTCCCAGTCCTAAATGGAGTTGAATCACATGCAGTTTCTGGCCCTACGAGCAAGAGTTGTTTTCTGGTAAGGAAGTCGCTATTGCACTCCCACTGCCATACACAGTGCAAATAACACTCGTGTCTGTTCCCTGCAATTACAGTGTATTGGACTGAAGAGGAGCTACTGTTCTTGTCAGTTTCCTAAGCAGAGTTGAACTAGATATGGTCGTGTGTGTAGGAAGCACAGTTCTTTTGTTCTGAGCAAGCTCACTGTTCTGGCCCTATAGGAAACACAGTAGAGAAGAAGAGTGCTCTTTTCTCAAAAGCAGAGTGTGTTTCTTGTAAGGCTAGCTAGTGTTTGTTTCCCAGTCCTAAATGGAGTTGAGTCACATGCAGTTTCTGGTGCTAAGACCAAGAGATGTTTTCTGGTAAGAAGAGTCACTATTGTGCTCCCATTGTCACATACAGGGAAAATAGCACTGGCGTCTCTTCCCAGCATGTACAGTGTATTGGACTAAAGAGGATCTACTGTTCTTGTCAGTTTCCTAAGCAGAATTGAAATAGATATGGCCGTGTGTGTAGGAAGCACAGTTCTTTTGTTCTGAGCAATCTCACTGTTTTGGCCCTATGGGAAACACAGTAGAGTAGAAGAGTGCTCTTTTTTCAAAAGCAGAGTGTGTTTCTTGTAAGGCGTGCTAGCGTTTATTTCCCAGTTCTAAAAGGAGTTGAATCACATGCAGATTTTGGTCCTACGAGCAAGAGTTGTTTTCTGGTAAGGAAAGTCAATATTGCGCTCCCATTGCCTTACACAGTGCAAATAGCATTTGCGTCTGTTCCCAGCAAGTACAGTGTATTGGACTGAAGAGGTCCTACTGTTCTTGTCAGTTTCCTAAGCAGAGTTGAACTAGATATGGCCCGAGTGTGTAGGAAGCACAGTTCTTTTGTTCTGAGCAAGCTCACTGTTCGGACCCCATAGGAACCACAGTAGAGTAGAAGAGTGCTCTTTTCTCAAAAGCAGAGTGTGTTTCTCGTAAGTCAAGCTGGCGTTTGTTTCTCAGTCCTGAATGTAATTGAATCTCATGCAGTTTCTGGTCTTACGACCAAGAGTTTTTTTCTGGTAAGTAGAGTCACTATTGTGCTCCCATTGCCATACACAGAGCAAATAGCACTCACGTCTGTTTTCAGCAAGTACAGTGTATTGGACTGATGAGGAGCTACTGTTCTGGTCAGTTTCCTAAGCAAAGTTGAACTAGATATGGCCCGTGTGTTTAGGAAGCATAGTTCTTTTGTTCTGAGCAAGCTCACTCTACTGGCACTATAGCAAACCTAGTAGAGTAGAAGAGTGCTCTTTTCTCAAAAGCAGAGTGTGTTTCTTGTAAGGCGAGCTAGCGTTTGTTTCCCAGTCCTCAATGGAGTTGAATCACATGCAGTTTCTGGTCCTACGAGCAAGAGTTGTCTTCTGGTAAGGAAGTCACTATTGCGCTCCCACTGCCATACACAGTGCAAATAACACTCGTGTCTGTTCCCTGCAAGTACAGTGTATTGGACTGAAGAGGAGCTCCTGTTCTTGTCAGTTTCCTAAGCAGAGTTTAACTAGATATGGTCGTGTGTGTAGGAAGCACAGTTCTTTTGTTCTGAGCAAGCTCACTGTTCGGACTCCTAGGAAACACAGTAGAGTAGATGAATGCTCTTTTCTCAAAGGCAGAGCGTGTTTCTCGTAAGGCGAGCTAGCGTTTGTTTCCCAGTCCTAAATGGAGTTGAATCCCATGCAGTTTCAGGTCCTACGAGCAAGAGTTGTTTTCTGGTAAGAAGAGTCACTATTGCGCTTCCATTGCCATACACAGTGCAAATAGCATTCGCGTCTGTTCCCAGAAAGTACAGTGTATTGGAATGAATAGGAGCTATTGTTCTTGTCAGTGTCCTAAGCAGATTTGAACTAGATATGGCCCGTGTGTGTAGGAAGCACAGTTCTTTTGTTCTGAGCAAGCTCACTGTTCTGGCCCTATAGGAAACACAGTAGAGAAGAAGAGTGGTCTTTTCTCAAAAGCAGAGTGTGTTTCTTTTAAGGCTAGCTAGCGTTTGTTTCCCAGAAATAAATGGAGTTGAGTCACATGCAGTTTCTGGTGCTAAGACCAAGAGTTGTTTTCTGGTAAGAAGAGTCACTATTGTGCTCCCACTGTCATATACAGGGAAAATAGCACTGGCGTCTCTTCCCAGCATGTACAGTGTATTGGACTAAAGAGGATCTACTGTTCTTGTCAGTTTCCTAAGCAGAATTGAACTAGATATGGCCGTGTGTGTAGAAAGCACAGTTCTTTGGTTCTGAGCAAGCTCATTGTTCTGGCCCTGTAGGAAACACTGTAGAGTAGAAGAGTGATCTTTTCTCAAAAGGAGAGTGTGTTTCTTCTAAGGTGAGCTAGCGTTTGTTTCCATGTCCTAAATGGAGTTCAATCACATGCAGTTTCTGGTCCTAGGAGCAAGAGTTGTTATCTGGTAGGAAGAGTCACTATTGCGCTCCCATTTGCCCACAGGGCAAATAGCACTGGTGTCTGTTCCCAGCATGTACAGTGTATTGGACTGAAGAGGATCTACTGTTCTTGTCAGTTTCCTAAGCAGAGTTGAACTAGATGTAGCCCGCGTGTGTAGGAAGCACAGTTCTTTTGTTCTGAGCAAGCTCACTGTTCTGGCCCTATAGGAAACACAGTAGAGTAGAAGAGTGCTCTTTTCTCAAAAGCAGAGTGTGTTTACTGTAAGGCGAGCTAGCGTTTGTTTCCCAGTCCTAAATGGAGTTGAATCACATACAGTTTTTGGTCCTACGAGCAAGAGTTGTTTTCTGGTAAGGAAAGTCACTATTGGGCTCCCATTGGCATACACAGTGCAAATAGCACTCGCGTCTGTTCCCAGCATGTACAGTGTATTGGACTGAAGAGGATCTACTGTTCTTGTCAGTTTCCTAAGCAGAGTTGAACTAGATGAAGCCCGTGTGTGTCGGAAGCACAGTTCTTTTGTTCTGAGCAAGCTCACTGTTCTAACCCTATAGGAAACACAGTAGAGTATAAGAGTGCTCTTTTCTCAAAAGCAGAGTGTGTTTCTTGTAAGGGGAGCTAGCGTTTGTTACCCAGTCCTAAATGGAATTGAATCCCATGCAGTTTCTGGTCTTACGAGAAAGAGATGTTTTCTGATAAGAAGAGTCACTATTGCGCTCCTATTGCCATACACAGTGCAAATAGCACTCGCGTCTCTTCCCAGCAAGACAGTGTATTGGACTGAAGAGGAGGTAGTGTTCTTGAGAGGTTCCTAAGCAGAGTTGAACTAGATATGGCCCGTGTGTTTAGGAAGCAGAGTTCTTTTGTTCTGGGCAAGCTCACTCTTCGGACCCCATAGGAAACACAGTAGAATAGATGAGTACTCTTTTCTCAAAAGCAGAGTGTGTTTCTTTTAAGGCGAACTAGCGTTTGTTTCCAAGTCATAAATAGAGTTGAATCACATGCAGTTTCTGGTCCTAAGAGCAAGAGTTTTTTCTGGTAAGGAAAGTCACTATTGTGCTCCCATTGCCATACACAGTGCAACTAGCACTCGCGTCTGTTCACAGCAAGTACTGTTTATTGGACTGAAGAGGAGCAACTGTTCTTGTCAGTTTCCTAAGTAGAGTTGAACTAGATATGGCCCGTGTGTGTAGGAAGCACAGTTCTTTTGTTCTGAGCAAGCTCACTGTTCTGGCCCTATAGGAAACACAGTAGAGTAGAAGAGTGCTCTTTTCTCAAAAGCAGAGTGTGTTTACTGTAAGGCGAGCTAGCGTTTGTTTCCCAGTCCTAATTGGAGTTGAATCACATGCAGTTTTTGGTCCTACAAACAAGAGTTGTTTTCTGGTAAGAAGAGTCACTATTGCGCTCCTATTGCCATACACAGTGCAAATAGCACTCGCGTCTGTTCCCAGCATGTACAGTGTATTGGACAGAAGAGGATCTATTGTTCTTGTCAGTTTCCTAAGCAGAGTTGAACTAGATGTAGCCCGTGTGTGTAGGAAGCACAGTTCTTTTGTTCTGAGCAAGCTCACTGTTCTAACCCTATAGGAAACACAGTAGAGTAGAAGAGTGCTCTTTTCTCAAAAGCAGAGTGTGTTTACTGTAAGGCGAGCTAGCGTTTGTTTCCCAGTCCTAAATGGAGTTGAATCACATGCAGTTTCTGGTACTACGAGCAAGAGTTGTTATCTGGTAGGAAGAGTCACCATTGCGCTCCCATTGGCATACACAGTGCAAATAGCACTCGCGTCTGTTCCCAGCATGTACAGTGTATTGGACTGAAGAGGATCTATTGTTCTTGTCAGTTTCCTAAGCAGAGTTGAACTAGATGTAGCCCGTGTGTGTAGGAAGCACAGTTCTTTTGTTCTGAGCAAGCTCACTGTTCTAACCCTATAGGAAACACAGTAGAGTATAAGAGTGCTCTTTTCTCAAAAGCAGAGTGTGTTTCTTGTAAGGCGAGCTAGAGTTTGTTACCCAGTCCTAAATGGAATTGAATCCCATGCAGTTTCTGGTCTTACAAGAAAGAGATGTTTTCTGATAAGAAGAGTCACTATTGAGCTCCTATTGCCATACACAGTGCAAATAGCACTCGCGTCTGTTCCCAGCAAGTACATTGTATTGGACTGAAGAGGAGGTAGTGTTCTTGACAGGTTCCTAAGCAGAGTTGAACTAGATATGGCCCGTGTGTTTAGGAAGCAGAGTTCTTTTGTTCTGGGCAAGCTCACTGTTCGGACCCCATAGGAAACACAGTAGAATAGAAGAGTACTCTTTTCTCAAAAGCAGAGTGTGTTTCTTTTAAGGCGACCTAGCGTTTGTTTCCAAGTCATAAATAGAGTTGAATCACATGCAGTTTCTGGTCCTATGATCAAGAGTTGCTTTCTGGTAAGATGAGTCACTATTGCGCTCCCATTGTCATTCACAGGGCAAATAGCACTGGCGTCTGTTCCCAGCATGTACAGTGTATTGGACTGAGGAGGATCTACTGTTCTTGTCAGTTTCCTAAGCAGAATTGAACTAGATATGGCCGTGTGTGTAGGAAGCACAGTTCTTTTTTTCTGAGAAAGCTCACTGTTCTGGCCCTATAGGAAACACATTAGAGTAGAAGAGTGCTCTTTTCTCAAAAGCAGAGTGTGGTTCTTGTAAGGGGAGCTAGCATTTGTTTCCCAGTCCTAAATGGAGTTGAATCCCATGCAGTTTCTGGTCCTACGAGCAAGAGTTGTTATCTGGTAGGAAGAGTCACTATTGCGCTCCCATTTGCGCACAGGGCAAATAGCACTGGCGTCTGTTCCCAGCATGTACAGTGTATTGGACTGTAGAGGAGCTACTGTTCTTGTCAGTTTCCTAAGCAGAGTTGAACTAGATGTAGCCCGTGTGTGTAGGAAGCACAGTTCTTTTGTTCTGAGCAAGCTCACTGTTCTAACCATATAGGAAACACATTAAAGTAGAAGAGTGATCTTTTCTCAAAAGCAGAGTGTGTTTCTTATAAGGCGAGCTAGCGTTTGTTTCCCAGTCGTAAATGGAGTTAAATCGCATGCAGTTTTTGGTCCTACGAGCAAGAGTTGTTTTCTGGTAAGGAAAGACACTATTGCGCTCCCATTGGCATACACAGTGCAAATAGCACTCGCGTCTGTTCCCAGCATGTACAGTGTATTGGACTGAAGAGGATCTACTGTTCTTGTCAGTTTCCTAAGCAGAGTTGAACGGCATGTAGCCCGTGTGTGTCGGAAGCACAGTTCTTTTGTTCTGAGCAAGCTCACTGTTCTAACCCTATAGGAAACACATTAGAGTAGAAGAGTGCTCTTTTCTCAAAAGCAAAGTGTGTTTCTTGTAAGGCGAGCTCGCGTTTGTTTCCCAGTCCTAAATCGAGTTGAATCACATGCAGTTTCTGGTCCTACGAGCAAGAGTTGTTTTCTGGTAAGAAGAGTTACTATTGCGCTCCCATTGTCATACACAGGGCAAATAGAACTGGCGACTGTTCCCAGCATGTACAGTGTATTGGACTGAAGAGGATCTACTGTTCTTGTCAGTTTCCTAAGCAGAATTGAACTAGATATGGCAGTGTGTAGAAAGCATTGTTCTTTGGTTCTGAGCAAGCTCATTGTTCTGGCCCTTTAGGAAACACAGTAGAGTAGAAGAGTGATCTTTTCTCAAAAGCAGAGTGTGTTTCTTGTAAGGCGAGCTAGCGTTTGTTTCCCAGTCTTAAATGGAGTTGAATCACATGCAGTTTTTGGTCCTACGAGCAAGAGTTGTTTTCTGGTAAGGAAAGTCACTATTGCGCTCCCATTGCCATACACAGTGCAAAAAGCACTCGTGTTTGTTCACAGCAAGTACAGTTTATTGGACTTGAGAGGATCTACTGCTCTTGTCAGTTTCCTTAGTAGAGTTGAACTAGATATAGCCCGTGTGTGTAGGAAGCACAGTTCTTTTTTTCTGAGCAAGCTCATTTTGGCACCCCATAGGAAACACAGTAGAGTAGAAGAGTGCTCTTTTTTCAAAAGCAGAGTGTGTTTCTTGTAAGGCGAGCTAGCATTTTTTTCCCAGTCCTAAATGGAGTTGAATCCCATGCAGTTTCTGGTCCTACGAACAAGAGTTGTTATCTGGTAGGAAGAGTCACTATTGCGCTCCCATTTGCCCACAGGGCAAATAGCACTGGCATCTGTTCCCAGCATGTACAGTGTATTGGACTGAAGAGGATCTACTGTTCTTGTCAGTTTCCTGAGCAGAGTTGTTCTAGATGTAGCCCGTGTGTGTAGGAAGCACAGTTCTTTTGTTCTGAGCAAGCTCACTGTTCTAACCATATAGTAAACACATTAAAGTAGAAGTGTGATCTTTTCTCAAAAGCAGAGCGTGTTTCTTATAAGGCGAGCTAGCATTTGTTTCCCAGTTGTAAATGGAGTTGAATCGCATGCAGTTTTTGGTCCTACGAGCAAGAGTTGTTTTCTGGTAAGGAAAGTCACTATTGCGATCCCATTGCCATACACAGTGCAAATAGCACTCGCGTCTGTTCCCAGCATGTACAGTGTATTGGACTGAAGAGGATCTACTGTTCTTGTCAGTTTCCTATGCAGAGTTGAACTTGATGTAGCCCGTGTGTGTCGGAAGCAGAGTTCTTTTGTTCTGAGCAAGCTCACTGTTCTAACCCTATAGGAAACACAGTAGAGTAGAAGAGTGCTCTTTTCTCAAAAGCAGAGTGTGTTTCTTGTAAGGCGAGCTAGCGTTTGTTTCCCAGTCCGAAATGGAATTGAATCCAATGCAGTTTCTGGTCTTACGAGCAAGAGTTGTTTTCTGATAAGAAGAGTCACTATTGCTCTCCCATTGCCATACACAGTGCAAATAGCACTCGCATTTGTTCCCAGCAATTACAGTATATTTGACTGAAGAAGAGCTACTGTTCTTGTCAGTTTCCTAAGCAGAGTTGAACTAGATATGGCCCGAGTGTGTAGGAAGCACAGTTCTTTTGTTCTGAGCAAGCTCACTGTTGGGAAGCCATAGGAAACACATTAGATTAGAAGAGTGCTCTTTTCTCAAAAGCAGAGTGTGTTTCTTGTAGGGCGAGCTAGCGTTTGTTTCCCAGTCCTAAATGGAGTTGAATCACATGCAGTTTTTGTTCCCACGAGCAAGAGTTGTTTTCTGGTAAGAAGAGTCACTATTGCGCTCCAATTGCCCTACACAGTGCAAATAGCACTGGCGTCTGTTCCCAGCATGTACAGTGTATTGGACTGAAGAGGAGCTATGGTTCTTGTCAGTTTCCTAAGCAGAGTTGAACTAGATATGGTCTGTGTGTGAAAAAAGCACAGTTCTTTTGTTCTGAGCAAGCTCACTGTTCTAACCCTATAGGAAACACATTAGAGTAGAAGAGTGCTCTTTTCTCAAAAGCAGAGTGTGTTTCTTGTAAGGCGAGCTAGCGTTTGTTTCCCAGTCCTAAAAGCAGTTGAATCACATGCAGTTTTTGTTCCACGAGCAAGAGTTGTTTTCTGGTAAGAAGAGTCATTATTGCGCTCCCATTGTCATTCTCAGGGCAAATAGCACTGGCGTCTTTTCCCAGCATGTACAGTGTATTGGACTGAAGAGTAGCTACTGTTATTGTCAGTTTTCTAAGCAAAATTGAACTAGATATGGACCTTGTGTGTAGGAAGCACAGTTTTTTTGTTCTGAGCAAGCCGCATGTTCGGACCACATAGGAAACACAGTAGAGTAGAAGAGTGCCCTTTTCTCAAAAGCAGAGTGTGTTTCATGTAAGGCGACCTAGCGTTTGTTTCCCTGTCCTAAATGGAGTTGAATCACATGCAGTTTCTGGTCCTACGAGCAAGAGATTTTTCTGGTAAGAAGGGTCACTATTGTGCTCCCATTGTCATACACAGTGCAAATCGCACTGGTGTCTGTTCCCAGCATGTACAGTGTATTGGACTGAAGAGGATCTACTGTTCTTGTCAGTTTAATAAGCAGAATTGAACTAGATATGGCCGTGTGTGTAGGAAGCACAGTTCTTTTGTTCTGAGCAAGCTCAATGTTCTAACCCTATAGGAAACACAGTAGAGTAGAAGAGTGCTGTTTTCTCAAAAGCAGAGTGTGTTTCTTGTAAGGCAAGCTAGCGTTTGTTTCCCAGTCCTAAATGGAGTTGAATCCCATGCAGTTTCTGGTCCTAAGAGCAAGAGTTGTTTTCTGGTAAGGAAAGTCACTATTGCGCTCCCATTGCCATACACAGTACAAATAGCACTCGCGTCTGTTCCCAGCATGTACAGTGTATTGGACTGAAGAGGATCTACTGTTCTTGTCAGTTTCCTATGCAGAGTTGAACTAGATGTAGCCCGTGTGTGTCGGAAGCACAGTTCTTTTGTACTGAGCAAGCTCACTGTTCTAACCCTATAGGAAACACAGTAGAGTATAAGAGTGCTCTTTTCTGAAAAGCAGAGTGTGTTTCTTGTAAGGTGAGCTAGCGTTTGTTTCCCAGTCCGAAATGGAATTGAATCCAATGCAGTTTCTGGTCTTACAAGCAAGAGTTGTTTTCTGATAGGAAGAGTCACTATTGCGCCCCTATTGCCATACACAGTGCAAATAGCACTCGCGTCTGTTCCCAGCAAGTAGAGTGTATTTGACTGAAGTGGAGGTACTGTTCTTGACAGGTTCCTAAGCAGAGTTGAACTAGATATGGCCCGTGTGTTTAGGAAGCAGAGTTCTTTTATTCTGAGCAAGCTCACTGTTCGGACCCCATCGGAATCACAGTAGAGTAGAAGAGTACACATTTCTCCAAAGCACAGTGTGTTTCTTGTAAGGCGACCTAGCGTTTGTTTCCCAGTCATAAATAGAGTTGAATCACATGCAGTTGCTGGTCCTATGAGCAAGAGTTGTTTTCTGGTAAGAAGAGTCACTATGGCGCTCCCATTGTCATTCACAGGGCAAATAGCACTGGCGTCTGTTCCCAGCATGTACAGTGTATTGGACTGAAGAGTATCTACTGTTCTTGTCAGTTTCCTAAGCAGAATTGAACTAGATATGGCCGTGTGTGTAGGAAGCACAGTTCTTTTGTTCTGAGCAAGCTCACTGTTTTGGCCCTAGTGGAAACACAGTAGAGTAGAAGAGTGATCTTTTCTTAAAAGCAGAGTGTGTTACTTGTAAGGCGACCTAGCATTTGTTTCCCAGGTCTAAATGGAGTTGAAGCACATGCAGTTTTTTGACCTACGCCAAGAGTTATTTTCTGCTAAGGAAAGTCACAATTGCTCTCCCATTGCCATACACAGTGCAAATAGCACTCGTGTCTGTTCCCAGCAAGTAGAGTGTATTTGACTGAAGTGGAGGTACTGTTCTTGACAGGTTCCTAAGCAGAGTTGAACTAGATATGGCCCGTGTGTTTAGGAAGCAGAGTTCTTTTATTCTGAGCAAGCTCACTGTTCGGACCCCATCGGAATCACAGTAGAGTAGAAGAGTACACATTTCTCCAAAGCACAGTGTGTTTCTTGTAAGGCGACCTAGCGTTTGTTTCCCAGTCATAAATAGAGTTGAATCACATGCAGTTGCTGGTCCTATGAGCAAGAGTTGTTTTCTGGTAAGAAGAGTCACTATGGCGCTCCCATTGTCATTCACAGGGCAAATAGCACTGGCGTCTGTTCCCAGCATGTACAGTGTATTGGACTGAAGAATATCTACTGTTCTTGTCAGTTTCCTAAGCAGAATTGAACTAGATATGGCCGTGTGTGTAGGAAGCACAGTTCTTTTGTTCTGAGCAAGCTCACTGTTTTGGCCCTAGTGGAAACACAGTAGAGTAGAAGAGTGATCTTTTCTCAAAAGCAGAGTGTGTTACTTGTAAGGCGACCTAGCATTTGTTTCCCAGGTCTAAATGGAGTTGAAGCACATGCAGTTTTTTGACCTACGCCAAGAGTTATTTTCTGCTAAGGAAAGTCACAATTGCTCTCCCATTGCCATACACAGTGCAAATAGCACTCCCGTCTGTTCCCAGCAAGTACAGTGTATTGGACTGAACAAGAGCTACTGTTCTTGTCAGTTTCCTAAGCAGAGTTGAACTAGATATGGCCTGTGTGTATAGGAAGCACAGTTCTTTTGTTCTGAGCAGGCTCACTGTTCGGACCCCATAGGAAACACAGTAGAGTAGAATAGTGCTCTTTTCGCAAAAGCAGAGTGTGTTTATTGTAAGGCGAGCTAGCATTTGTTTCCCAGTCCAAAATGGAGTTGAATCACGTGCAGTTTCTGGTCCTACGAGCAAGAATTTTTTTCTGGTAAGAAGAGTCACTATTGCGCTCCAATTGCCCTACACAGTGCAAATAGCACTCGAGTCTGTTCCCAGCATGTACAGTGTATTGGACTGAAGAGGAGCTATGGTTCTTGTCAGTTTCCTAAGCAGAGTTGAACTAGATATGGTCCGTGTGTGAAAAAAGCACAGTTCTTTTGTTCTGAGCAAGCTCACTGTTCTAACCCTATAGGAAACACATAAGAGTAGAAGAGTGCTCTTTTCTCAAAAGCAGAGTGTGTTTCTTGTAAGGCGAGCTAGCGTTTGTTTCCCAGTCCTAAATGGAGTTGAATCACATGCAGTTTTTCTTCCTACGAGCAAGAGTTGTTTTCTGGTAAGAAGAGTCATTATTGCGCTCCCATTGTCATTCACAGGGCAAATAGCACTGGCGTCTGTTCCCAGCATGTACAGTGTATTGGACTGAAGAGGAGCTACTGTTCTTGTCAGTTTTCTAAGCAAAATTGAACTAGATATGGAACTTGTGTGTAGGAAGCACAGTTCTTTTGTTCTGAGCAAGCTCACTGTTCAGACCACATAGGAAACACAGTAGAGTAGAAGAGGGCCTTTTCTCAAAAGCAGAGTGTGTTTCTTGTAAGGCCACCTAGCGTTTGTTTCCCTGTCCTAAATGGAGTTGAATCACATGCAGTTTCTGGTCCTACGAGCAAGAGTTTTTTCTGGTAAGAAGAGTCACTATTGTGCTCCCATTGTCATACACAGTGCAAATCGCACTGGTTTCTGTTCCCAGCATGTACAGTGTATTGGACTGAAGAGGATCTACTCTTCTTGTCAGTTTAATAAGCAGAATTGAACTAGATATGGCCGTGTTTGTAGGAAGCACAGTTCTTTTGTTCTGAGCAAGCTCACTCTTTTGGACCTATAGGAAACACAGTAGAGTAGAAGAGTGCTGTTTTCTCAAAAGCAGAGTGTGTTTCTTATAAGGCAAGCTAGCGTTTGTTTCTCAGTCCTAAATGGAGTTGAATCCCATCCAGTTTCTGGTCCTACGAGCAAGAGTTGTTTTCTGGTAAGAAGAGACACTATTGCGCTCCAATTGCCATACACAGTGCAAATAGCACTCGAGTCTGTTCCCAGCATGTACAGTGTATTGGACTGAAGAGGATCTACTGTTCTTGTCAGTTTCCTAAGCAGAGTTGAACGGCATGTAGCCCGTGTGTGTCGGAAGCACAGTTCTTTTGTTCTGAGCAAGCTCACTGTTCTAACCCTATAGGAAACACATTAGAGTAGAAGAGTGCTCTTTTCTCAAAAGCAGAGTGTGTTTCTTGTACGGCGAGCTAGCGTTTGTTACCCAGTCCTAAATGGAATTGAATCCCATGCAGTTTCTTGTCTTACGAGCAAGATTTGTTTTCTGATAAGAAGAGTCACTATTGCGCTCCTATTGCCATACACAGTGCAAATAGCACTCGCGTCTGTTCCCAGCAAGTACAGTGTATTGGACTGAAGAGGAGGTAGTGTTCTTGACAGGTTCCTAAGCAGAGTTGAACTAGATATGGCCCGTGTGTTTAGGAAGCAGAGTTCTTTTGTTCTGGGCAAGCTCACTGTTCGGACACCATAGGAAACACAGTAGAGTAGAAGAGTACTCTTTTCTCAAAAGCAGAGTGTGTTTCTTTTAAGGCGACCTAGCGTTTGTTTCCCAGTCCTAAATAGAGTTGAATCACATGCAGTTTCTGGTCCTAAGAGCAAGAGTTGTTTTCTGGTAAGATGAGTCACTATTGTGCTCCCATTGTCAATCACAGGGCAAATAGCACTGGCATCTGTTCCCAGCATGTACGGTGTATTGGACTGAGGAGGATCTACTGTTCTTGTCAGTTTCCTAAGCAGAATTGAACTAGATATGTCCGTGGGTGTAGGAAGCACAGTTCTTTTTTTTCTGAGCAAGCTCACTGTTCTTGTCCTATAGGAAACACATTAGAGTAGAAGAGTGATCTTTTCTCATAAGCAGAGTTTGTTTCTTGGAAGGCGAGCTAGCGTTTGTTTCCCAGTTCTAAATGGAGTTGAAGAACATGCAGTTTTTTGTCCTACGCCAAGAGTTGTTTTCTGCTAAGGAAAGTCACTGTTGCTCTCCCATTGCCATACACAGTGCAAATAGCACTCGCGTCTGTTCGCAGCAAGTACAGTGTATTGGACTGAAGAAGAGCTACTGTTCTTGTCAGTTTCCTAAGCAGAGTTGAACTAGATATGGCCCGAGTGAATAGGAAGCACAGTTCTTTTGTTCTGAGCAAGCTCACTGTTCGGAAGCCATAGGAAACACCGTAGAGTAGAAGAGTGCTCTTTTGTCAAAAGCAGAGTGTGTTTCTTGTAGGGCGAGCTAGTGTTTGTTTCCCAGTCCTAAATGGAGTTTAATCACATGCAGTTTTTGTTCCTACGAGCAAGAGTTGTTTTCTGGTAAGAAGAGTCACTAATGCGCTCCTATTGTCATTTACAGGGCAAATAGCATTGGCGTCTGTTCCCAGCATGTACAGTGTATTAGACTGAAGAGGAGCTACTGTTCTTGTCAGTTTCCTAAGCAGAATTGAACTAGATATGGCCGTGTGTGTAGGAAGCACAGTTCTTTTGTTCTGTGCAAACTCACTGTTCAGAACCCTTAGGAAACACCGTAGAGTAGAAGAGTGCTCTTTTGTCAAAAGCAGAGTGTGTTTCTTGTAAGGCGAGCTAGCGATTGTTTCCCAGTCCTAAATGGAGTTGAATCCCATGCAGTTTCTGGTCCTAAGAGCAAGAGTTGTTTTCTGGTAAGAAGAGTCACTATTGCGCTCCCATTGTCATATACAGGGCAAATAGCACTGGCGTCTGTTCCCAGCAAGTACAGTGTATTGGACTGAAGAGGATCTACTGTTATTGTCAGTTTAATAAGCAGATTTGAACTAGATATGGCCGTGTGTGTAGGAAGCACAGTTCTTTTTTTCTGAGCAAGCTCACTGTTTTGGCCCTAAGGAAAGACAGTAGAGTAGAAGAGTGCTCTTTCTCAAAAGCACAGTGTGTTTCTTGTAAAGTGAGCTAGCGTTTGTTTCCCAGTTCTAAATGGAGTTGAAGCACATGCAGTTTTTGTCCTACGCCAAGAGTTATTTTCTGCTAAGGAAAGTCACTATTGCTCTCCCATTGCCATACACAGTGTAAATAGCACTCGCGTCTGTTCCCAGCAAGTACAGTGTATTGGACTGAAGAAGAGCTACTGTTCTTGTCAGTTTCCTAAGCAGAGTTGAACTCAATATGGCCCGTGTGTATAGGAAGCACAGTTCTTTTGTTCTGAGCAAGCTCACTGTTCGGACCCCATAGGAAACACAGTAGAGTAGAATAGTGCTCTTTTCGCAAAAGCAGAGTGTGTTTATTGTAAGGCGAGCTAACGTTTGTTTCCCAGTCCAAAATGGAGTTGAATCACGTGCAGTTTCTGTTCCTACGAGCAAGAATTGTTTTCTGGTAAAAAGAGTCACTATTGCGCTCCAATTGCCCTACACAGTGCAAATAGCACTCGAGTCTGTTCCCAGCATGTACAGTGTATTGGACTGAAGAGGAGCTATGGTTCTTGTCAGTTTCCTAAGCAGAGTTGAACTAGATATGGTCCGTGTGTGAAAAAAGCACAGTTCTTTTGTTCTGAGCAAGCTCACTGTTCTAACCCTATAGGAAACACATAAGAGTAGAAGAGTGCTCTTTTCTCAAAAGCAGAGTGTGTTTCTTGTAAGGCGAGCTAGCGTTTGTTTCCCAGTCCTAAATGGAGTTGAATCACATGCAGTTTTTCTTCCTACGAGCAAGAGTTGTTTTCTGGTAAGAAGAGTCATTATTGCGCTCCCATTGTCATTCACAGGGCAAATAGCACTGGCGTCTGTTCCCAGCATGTACAGTGTATTGGACTGAAGAGGAGCTACTGCTCTTGTCAGTTTTCTAAGCAAAATTGAACTAGATATGGAACTTGTGTGTAGGAAGCACAGTTCTTTTGTTCTGAGCAAGCTCACTGTTCAGACCACATAGGAAGCACAGTAGAGTAGAAGAGGGCCTTTTCTCAAAAGCAGAGTGTGTTTCTTGTAAGGCCACCTAGCGTTTGTTTCCCTGTCCTAAATGGAGTTGAATCACATGCAGTTTCTGGTCCTACGAGCAAGAGTTTTTTCTGGTAAGAAGAGTCACTATTGTGCTCCCATTGTCATACACAGTGCAAATCGCACTGGTTTCTGTTCCCAGCATGTACAGTGTATTGGACTGAAGAGGATCTACTCTTCTTGTCAGTTTAATAAGCAGAATTGAACTAGATATGGCCGTGTTTGTAGGAAGCACAGTTCTTTTGTTCTGAGCAAGCTCACTGTTTTGGACCTATAGGAAACACAGTAGAGTAGAAGAGTGCTGTTTTCTCAAAAGCAGAGTGTGTTTCTTATAAGGCAAGCTAGCGTTTGTTTCCCAGTCCTAAATGGAGTTGAATCCCATCCAGTTTCTGGTCCTACGAGCAAGAGTTGTTTTCTGGTAAGAAGAGACACTATTGCGCTCCAATTGCCATACACAGTGCAAATAGCACTCGAGTCTGTTCCCAGCATGTACAGTGTATTGGACTGAAGAGGATCTACTGTTCTTGTCAGTTTCCTAAGCAGAGTTGAACGGCATGTAGCCCGTGTGTGTCGGAAGCACAGTTCTTTTGTTCTGAGCAAGCTCACTGTTCTAACCCTATAGGAAACACATTAGAGTAGAAGAGTGCTCTTTTCTCAAAAGCAGAGTGTGTTTCTTGTACGGCGAGCTAGCGTTTGTTACCCAGTCCTAAATGGAATTGAATCCCATGCAGTTTCTTGTCTTACGAGCAAGATTTGTTTTCTGATAAGAAGAGTCACTATTGCGCTCCTATTGCCATACACAGTGCAAATAGCACTCGCGTCTGTTCCCAGCAAGTACAGTGTATTGGACTGAAGAGGAGGTAGTGTTCTTGACAGTTTCCTAAGCAGAGTTGAACTAGATATGGCCCGTGTGTTTAGGAAGCAGAGTTCTTTTGTTCTGGGCAAGCTCACTGTTCGGACACCATAGGAAACACAGTAGAGTAGAAGAGTACTCTTTTCTCAAAAGCAGAGTGTGTTTCTTTTAAGGCGACCTAGCGTTTGTTTCCCAGTCCTAAATAGAGTTGAATCACATGCAGTTTCTGGTCCTAAGAGCAAGAGTTGTTTTCTGGTAAGATGAGTCACTATTGTGCTCCCATTGTCAATCACAGGGCAAATAGCACTGGCATCTGTTCCCAGCATGTACGGTGTATTGGACTGAGGAGGATCTACTGTTCTTGTCAGTTTCCTAAGCAGAATTGAACTAGATATGTCCGTGGGTGTAGGAAGCACAGTTCTTTTTTTTCTGAGCAAGCTCACTGTTCTTGTCCTATAGGAAACACATTAGAGTAGAAGAGTGATCTTTTCTCATAAGCAGAGTTTGTTTCTTGGAAGGCGAGCTAGCGTTTGTTTCCCAGTTCTAAATGGAGTTGAAGAACATGCAGTTTTTTGTCCTACGCCAAGAGTTGTTTTCTGCTAAGGAAAGTCACTGTTGCTCTCCCATTGCCATACACAGTGCAAATAGCACTCGCGTCTGTTCGCAGCAAGTACAGTGTATTGGACTGAAGAAGAGCTACTGTTCTTGTCAGTTTCCTAAGCAGAGTTGAACTAGATATGGCCCGAGTGAGTAGGAAGCACAGTTCTTTTGTTCTGAGCAAGCTCACTGTTCGGAAGCCATAGGAAACACCTTAGAGTAGAAGAGTGCTCTTTTGTCAAAAGCAGAGTGTGTTTCTTGTAGGGCGAGCTAGTGTTTGTTTCCCAGTCCTAAATGGAGTTTAATCACATGCAGTTTTTGTTCCTACGAGCAAGAGTTGTTTTCTGGTAAGAAGAGTCACTAATGCGCTCCTATTGTCATTTACAGGGCAAATAGCATTGGCGTCTGTTCCCAGCATGTACAGTGTATTGGACTGAAGAGGAGCTACTGTTCTTGTCAGTTTCCTAAGCAGAATTGAACTAGATATGGCCATGTGTGTAGGAAGCACAGTTCTTTTGTTCTGTGCAAACTCACTGTTCAGAACCCTTAGGAAACACCGTAGAGTAGAAGAGTGCTCTTTTGTCAAAAGCAGAGTGTGTTTCTTGTAAGGCGAGCTAGCGATTGTTTCCCAGTCCTAAATGGAGTTGAATCCCATGCAGTTTCTGGTCCTAAGAGCAAGAGTTGTTTTCTGGTAAGAAGAGTCACTATTGCGCTCCCATTGTCATATACAGGGCAAATAGCACTGGCGTCTGTTCCCAGCAAGTACAGTGTATTGGACTGAAGAGGATCTACTGTTATTGTCAGTTTAATAAGCAGATTTGAACTAGATATGGCCGTGTGTGTAGGAAGCACAGTTCTTTTTTTCTGAGCAAGCTCACTGTTTTGGCCCTAAGGAAAGACAGTAGAGTAGAAGAGTGCTCTTTCTCAAAAGCACAGTGTGTTTCTTGTAAAGTGAGCTAGCGTTTGTTTCCCAGTTCTAAATGGAGTTGAAGCACATGCAGTTTTTGTCCTACGCCAAGAGTTATTTTCTGCTAAGGAAAGTCACTATTGCTCTCCCATTGCCATACACAGTGTAAATAGCACTCGCGTCAGTTCCCAGCAAGTACAGTGTATTGGACTGAAGAAGAGCTACTGTTCTTGTCAGTTTCCTAAGCAGAGTTGAACTCAATATGGCCCGTGTGTATAGGAAGCACAGTTCTTTTGTTCTGAGCAAGCTCACTGTTCGGACCCCATAGGAAACACAGTAGAGTAGAATAGTGCTCTTTTCGCAAAAGCAGAGTGTGTTTATTGTAAGGCGAGCTAACGTTTGTTTCCCAGTCCAAAATGGAGTTGAATCACGTGCAGTTTCTGGTCCTACGAGCAAGAATTGTTTTCTGGTAAAAAGAGTCACTATTGCGCTCCAATTGCCCTACACAGTGCAAATAGCACTCGAGTCTGTTCCCAGCATGTACAGTGTATTGGACTGAAGAGGAGCTATGGTTCTTGTCAGTTTCCTAAGCAGAGTTGAACTAGATATGGTCCGTGTGTGAAAAAAGCACAGTTCTTTTGTTCTGAGCAAGCTCACTGTTCTAACCCTATAGGAAACACATTAGAGTAGAAGAGTGCTCTTTTCTCAAAAGCAAAGTGTGTTTCTTGTAAGGCGAGCTCGCGTTTGTTTCCCAGTCCTAAATGGAGTTGAATCACATGCAGTTTCTGGTCCTACGAGCAAGAGTTGTTTTCTGGTAAGAAGAGTTACTATTGCGCTCACATTGTCATACACAGGGCAAATAGAACTGGCGACTGTTCCCAGCATGTACAGTGTATTGGACTGAAGAGGATCTACTGTTCTTGTCAGTTTCCTAAGCAGAATCGAACTAGATATGGCAGTGTGTAGAAAGCATTGTTCTTTGGTTCTGAGCAAGCTCATTTTTCTGGCCCATTATGAAACACATAGAGTAGAAGAGTGATCTTTTCTCAAAAGCAGAGTGTGTTTCTTGTAAGGCGAGCTAGCGTTTGTTTCCCAGTCTTAAATGGAGTTGAATCACATGCAGTTTTTGGTCCTACGAGCAAGAGTTGTTTTCTGGTAAGGAAAGTCACTATTGCGCTCCCATTGCCATACACAGTGCAAAAAGCACTCGCGTCTGTTCACAGCAAGTACAGTTTATTGGACATATAAAGGATCTACTGTTCTTGTCAGTTTCCTTAGTAGAGTTGAACTAGATATAGCCCGTGTGTGTAGGAAGCACAGTTCTTTTTTTCTGAGCAAGCTCATTTTGGCACCCCATAGGAAACACAGTAGAGTAGAAGATTGCTCTTTTTTCAAAAGCAGAGTGTGTTTCTTGTAAGGCGAGCTAGCATTTTTTTCCCAGTCCTAAATGGAGTTGAATCCCATGCAGTTTCTGGTCATACGAACAAGAGTTGTTATCTGGTAGGAAGAGTCACTATTGCGCTCCCATTTGCCCACAGGGCAAATAGCACTGGCGTCTGTTCCCAGCATGTACAGTGTATTGGACTGAAGAGGATCTACTGTTCTTGTCAGTTTCCTGAGCAGAGTTGTTCTAGATGTAGCCCGTGTGTGTAGGAAGCACTGTTCTTTTGTTCTGAGCAAGCTCACTGTTCTTACCATATAGTAAACACATTAAAGTAGAAGAGTGATCTTTTCTCAAAAGCAGAGTGTGTTTCTTATAAGGCGAGCTAGCGTTTGTTTCCCAGTCGTAAAGGGAGTTGAATCGCATGCAGTTTTTGGTCCTACGAGCAAGAGTTGTTTTCTGGTAAGGAAAGTCACTATTGCGCTCCCATTGCCATACACAGTGCAAATAGCACTCGCGTCTGTTCCCAGCATGTACAGTGTATTGGACTGAAGAGGATCTACTGTTCTTGTCAGTTTCCTATGCAGAGTTGAACTAGATGTAGCCCGTGTGTGTCGGAAGCACAGTTCTTTTGTTCTGAGCAAGCTCACTGTTCTAACCCTATAGGAAACACAGTAGAGTAGAAGAGTGCTCTTTTCTCAAAAGCAGAGTGTGTTTCTTGTAAGGTGAGCTAGCGTTTGTTTCCCAGTCCGAAATGGAATTGAATCCAATGCAGTTTCTGGTCTTACGAGCAAGAGTTGTTTTCTGATAAGAAGAGTCACTATTGCGCTCCTATTGCCATACACAGTGCAAATAGCACTCGCGGCTGTTCCCAGCAAGTAGAGTGTATTTGACTGAAGTGGAGGTACTGTTCTTGACAGGTTCCTAAGCAGAGTTGAACTAGATATGGCCCGTGTGTTTAGGAAGCAGAGTTCTTTTATTCTGAGCAAGCTCACTGTTCGGACCCCATCGGAAGGACAGTAGAGTAGAAGAGTACACATTTCTCCAAAGCACAGTGTGTTTCTTGTAAGGCGACCTAGCGTTTGTTTCCCAGTCATAAATAGAGTTGAATCACATGCAGTTGCTGGTCCTATGAGCAAGACTTGTTTTCTGGTAAGAAGATTCACTATTGCGCTCCCATTGTCATTCACAGGGCAAATAGCACTGGCTTCTGTTCCCAGCATGTACAGTGAATTGGACTGAAGAGGATCTACTGTTCTTGTCAGTTTCCTAAGCAGAATTGAACTAGATATGGCCGTGTGTGTAGGAAGCACAGTTCTTTTGTTCTGAGCAAGCTCACTGTTTTGGCCCTATAGGAAACACAGTAGAGTAGAAGAGTGATCTTTTCTCAAAAGCAGAGTGTGTTTCTTGTAGGGCGATCTAGCGTTTGTTTCCCAGTCCTAAATGGAGTTGAATCACATGCAGTTTTTGTTCCCACGAGCAAGAGTTGTTTTCTGGTAAGAAGAGTCACTATTGCGCTCCAATTGCCCTACACAGTGCAAATAGCACTCGAGTCTGTTCCCAGCATTTACAGTGTATTGGACTGAAGAGGAGCTATGGTTCTTGTCAGTTTCCTAAGCACAGTTGAACTAGATATGGTCCGTGTGTGAAAAAAGCACAGTTCTTTTGTTCTGAGCAAGCTCACTGTTCTAACCCTATAGGAAACACATTAGAGTAGAAGAGTGCTCTTTTCTCAAAAGCAAAGTGTGTTTCTTGTAAGGCGAGCTCGCGTTTGTTTCCCAGTCCTAAATGGAGTTGAATCACATGCAGTTTCTGGTCCTACGAGCAAGAGTTGTTTTCTGGTAAGAAGAGTTACTATTGCTCTCCCATTGTCATTCACAGGGCAAATAGCACTGGCGTCTGTTCCCAGCATGTACAGTGTATTGGACTGAAGAGGATCTACTGTTCTTGTCAGTTTCCTAAGCAGAATCGAACTAGATATGGCAGTGTGTAGAAAGCATTGTTCTTTGGTTCTGAGCAAGCTCACTGTTTGGACCACATAGGAAACACAGTAGAGTAGAAGAGTGATCTTTTCTCAAAAGCAGAGTGTGTTTCATGTAAGGCGACCTAGCGTTTGTTTCCCTGTCCTAAATGGAGTTGAATCACATGCAGTTTCTGGTCCTATGAGCAAGAGTTTTTTCTGGTAAGAAGAGTCACTATTGTGCTCCCATTGTCATACACAGTGCAAATCGCACTGGTGTCTGTTCCCAGCATGTACAGTGTATTGGACTGAAGAGGATCTACTCTTCTTGTCAGTTTAATAAGCAGAATTGAACTAGATATGGCCGTGTGTGTAGGAAGCACAGTTCTTTTGTTCTGAGCAAGCTCAATGTTCTAACCCTATAGGAAACACAGTAGAGTAGAAGAGTGCTGTTTTCTCAAAAGCAGAGTGTGTTTCTTATAAGGCAAGCTAGCGTTTGTTTCCCAGTCCTAAATGGAGTTGAATCTCATGCAGTTTCTGGTCCTACGAGCAAGAGTTGTTTTCTGGTAAGAAGAGACACTATTGCGCTCCAATTGCCCTACACAGTGCAAATAGCACTCGAGTCTGTTCCCAGCATGTTCATTGTATTGGACTGAAGAGGATCTACTGTTCTTGTCAGTTTCCTAAGCAGAGTTGAACTACATGTAGCCCGTGTGTGTCGGAAGCACAGTTCTTTTGTTCTGAGCAAGCTCACTGTTCTAACCCTATAGGAAACACAGTAGAGTAGAAGAGTGCTCTTTTCTCAAAAGCAGAGTGTGTTTCTTGTAAGGCGAGCTAGCGTTTGTTACCCAGTCCTAAATGGAATTAAATCCCATGCAGTTTTTGGTCTTATGAGCAAGATTTGTTTTCTGAAAGAAGAGTCACTATTGCGCTCCTATTGCCATACACAGTGCAAATAGCACTCACGTCTGTTCCCAGCAAGTACAGTGTATTGGACTGAAGAGGAGGTAGTGTTCTTGACAGGTTCCTAAGCAGAGTTGAACTAGATATGGCCCGTGTGTTTAGGAAGCAGAGTTCTTTTGTTCTGGGCAAGCTCACTGTTTGGACACCATAGGAAACACAGTAGAGTAGAAGAGTCCTCTTTTCTCAAAAGGACAGTGTATTTCTTGTAATGCGTGCTAGTGTTTGTTTCCCAGTCAGAAATGGAGTTGAATCCCATGCATTTTCTGGTCCAACGAGCAAGAGTTGTTTTCTGGTAAGAAGAGTCACTATTGCGCTCCTATTGTCATATACAGGGCAAATAGCACTGGCGTCTGTTCCCAGCATGTACAGTGTATTGGACTGAAGAGGATCTACTGTTCTTGTCAGTTTCCTAAGCAGAATTGAACTAGATATGGCCGTGTGTGTAGGAAGCACAGTTCTTTTGTTCTGAGCAAGCTCACTGTTTTGGCCCTAAGGAAAGACAGTAGACTAGAAGAGTGATCTTTTCTCAAAAGCAGAGTGTGTTTCTTGTAAGGCGAGCTAGCCTTTGTTTCCCAGTTCTAAATGGAGTTGAAGCACATGCAGTTTTTTGTCCTACGCCTAGAGTTATTTTCAGCTAAGGAAAGTAACTATTGCTCTCCCATTGCCATACACAGTGTAAATAGCACTCGCGTCTGTTCCCAGCAAGTACAGTATATTGGACTGAAGAAGAGCTACTGTTCTTGTCAGTTTCCTAAGCAGAGTTGAACTCAATATGGCCCGTGTGTATAGGAAGCACAGTTCTTTTGTTCTGAGCAAGCTCACTGTTCGGACCCCATAGGAAACACAGTAGAGTAGAATAGTGCTCTTTTCGCAAAAGCAGAGTGTGTTTATTGTAAGGCGAGCTAGCGTTTGTTTCCCAGTCCAAAATGGAGTTGAATCACGTGCAATTTCTGGACCTATGAGCAAGAATTGTTTTCTGGTAAAAAGAGTCACTATTGCGCTCCAATTGCCCTACACAGTGCAAATAGCACTCGAGTCTGTTCCCAGCATGTACAGTGTATTGGACTGAAGAGGAGCTATGGTTCTTGTCAGTTTCCTAAGCAGAGTTGAACTAGATATGGTCCGTGTGTGAAAAAAGCACAGTTCTTTTGTTCTGAGCAAGCTCACTGTTCTAACCCTATAGGAAACACATTAGAGTAGAAGAGTGCTCTTTTCTCAAAAGCAAAGTGTGTTTCTTGTAAGGCGAGCTTGCGTTTGTTTCCCAGTCCTAAATGGAGTTGAATCACATGCTGTTTCTGGTCCTACGAGCAAGAGTTGTTTTCTGGTAAGAAGAGTTACTATTGCGCTCCCATTGTCATACACAGGGCAAATAGAACTGGCGACTGTTCCCAGCATGTACAGTGTATTGGACTGAAGAGGATCTACTGTTCTTGTCAGTTTCCTAAGCAGAATCGAACTACATATGGCCGTGTGTGTAGAAAGCATTGTTCTTTGGTTCTGAGCAAGCTCATTGTTCTGGCCCTATAGGAAACACTGTAGAGTAGAAGAGTGCTCTTTTCTCAAAAGCAGAGTGTGTTTCTTGTAAGGCGAGCTAGCGATTTTTTCCCAGTCTTAAATGGAGTTGAATCACATGCAGTTTTTGGTCCTACGAGCAAGAGTTTTTTTCGGGTAAGGAAAGTCACTATTGCGCTCCCATTGCCATACACAGTGCAAATAGCACTCGCATCTGTTCCCAGCAAGTACAGTGTATTGGACTGAAGATGAGCTACTGTTCTTGTCAGTTTCCTAAGTAGAGTTGAACTAGATATGGCGCTGTGTTTAGGAAGCACAGTTCTTTTGTTCTGAGCAAGTTCACTGTTCAGAAACCATAGGAAACACAGTAGAGTAGAAGAGTGCCCTTTTCTCAAAAGCAGAGTGTGTTTCATGTAAAGCGAGCTAGCGTTTGTTTCCCAGTCATAAATGGACTTGAATCACATGCAGTTTACGGTCCTACGAGCAAGTCTTTTTTTCTGGTAAGAAGAGTCACTACTGTGCTCCCATTGTCATACATAGGGCAAAATCACTCGCGTCTGTTCCCATCATGTACAGTTTATTGGACTGAAGAGGAGCTACTGTTCTTGTCAGTTTTCTAAGCAGAATTGATCTAGATATGCCGTGTGTGTAGGAAGCACTGTTCTTTTGTTCTGAGCAAGCTCACTGTTCTGGCCCTATAGGAAAGACAGTAGAGTAGAAGAGTGATTTTTCTCAAAAGTAGAGTGTGTTTCTTGTAAGGCAAGTTAGAGTTTGTTTCCCAGTCCTAAATGGAGTTGAATCCCATGCTGTTTCTGGTCCTACGAGCAAGAGTTGTTTTCTGGTACGAAGAGTCACTATTGCGCTCAAATTGTCATACACAGGGCAAATAGCACTGGCGTCTATTCCCAGCATGTACAGTGTATTGCACTGAAGAGGATCTATAGTTCTTGTCAGTTTCCTAAGCAGAGTTGAACTAGATGTAGCCCGTGTGTGTAGGAAGCACAGTTCTTTGTTCTGAGCAAGCTCACTGTTCTGGCCCTATAGGAAACACAGTAGAGTAAAAGAGTGCTCTTTTCTCAAAAGCAGAGTGTGTTTCTTGTAAGGCGAGCTAGCGTTTGTTTCCCAGTCTTAAATGGAGTTGAATCACATGCAGTTTTTGGTCCTACGAGCAAGAGTTGTTTTCTGGTAAGGAAAGTCACTATTGCTCTCCCATTGCCATACACAGTGCAAAAAGCACTCGCGTCTGTTCACATCAAGTACAGTTTATTGGACTTAAGAGGAGCAACTGTTCTTGTCAGTTTCCTAAGTAGAGTTGAACTAGATATGGCCCGTGTGTGTAGGAAGCACAGTTCTTTTTTTCTGAGCAAGCTCATTTTGGCACCCCATAGGAAACACAGTAGAGTAGAAGAGTGCTCTTTTCTCAAAAGCAGAGTGTGTTTCTTGTAAGGGGAGCTAGCATTTGTTTCCCAGTCCTAAATGGAGTTGAATCCCATGCAGTTTCTGGTCCTACGAACAAGAGTTGTTATCTGGTAGGAAGAGTCACTATTGCGCTCCCATTTGACAACAGGGCAAATAGCACTGGCGTCTGTTCCCAGCATGTACAGTGTATTGGACTGAAGAGGATCTACAGTTCTTGTCAGTTTCCTGAGCAGAGTTGAACTAGATATAGCCCGTGTGTGTAGGGAGCACAGTTCTTTTGTTCTGAGCAAGCTCACTGTTCTAACCATATAGGAAACACATTAAAGTAGAAGAGTGATCTTTTCTCAAAAGCAGAGTGTGTTTCTTATAAGGCGAGCTAGCATTTGTTTCCCAGTCGTAAATGGAGTTGAATCGCATGCAGTTTTTGGTCCTACGAGCAAGAGTTGTTTTCTGGTAAGGAAAGTCACTATTGAGCTCCCATTGCCACACACAGTGCAAATAGCACTCACGTCTGTTCCCAGCATGTACAGTGTATTGGACTGAAGAGGATCTACTGTTCTTGTCAGTTTCCTATGCAGAGTTGAACTAGATGTAGCCCGTGTGTATCGGAAGCACAGTTCTTTTGTTCTGAGCAAGCTCACTGTTCTAACCCTATAGGAAACACAGTAGAGTAGAAGAGTGCTCTTTTCTCAAAAGCAGAGTGTGTTTCTTTTAAGGCAAGCGAGTGTTTGTTTCCCAGTCCTAAATGGAATTGAATCCCATGCAGTTTCTGGTCTTACGAGCAAGAGTTGTTTTCTGATACGAAGAGTCACTATTGCGCTCCTATTGCCATACACAGTGCAAATAGCACTCGCGTCTGTTCCCAGCAAGTAGAGTGTATTTGACTGAAGAGGAGGTAGTGTTCTTGACAGGTTCCTAAGCAGAGTTGAACTAGATATGGCCCGTGTGTTTAGGAAGCAGAGTTCTTTTGTTCTGAGCAAGCTCACTGTTCGGACCCCATCGGAATCACAGTAGAGTAGAAGAGTACTCATTTCTCAAAAGCACAGTGTGTTTCTTGTAAGGCGACCTAGCGTTTGTTTCCCAGTCATAAATAGAGTTGAATCACATGTAGTTGCTGGTCCTACGAGCAAGAGATGTTTTCTGGTCAGAAGAGTCACTATTGTGCTCCCATTGTCATTCACAGGGCAAATAGCACTGGCGTCTGTTCCCAGCATGTACAGTGTATTGGACTGAAGAGTAGCTACTGTTATTGTCAGTTTCCTAAGCAGAATTGAACTAGATATGGCCGTGTGTGTAGGAAGGCCAGTTCTTTTGTTCTGAGCAAGCTCACTGTTTTGGCCCTATAGGAAACACAGTAGAGTAGAAGAGTGATCTTTTCTCAAAAGCAGAGTGTGTTTCTTGTAAGGCGATCTAGCGTTTGTTTCCCAGTTCTAAATGGAGTTTAAGCACAAGCAGTTTTTTGTCCTACGCCAAGAGTTGTTTTCTGCTAAGGAAAGTCACTATTGCGCTCCCATTGTCATTCACAGGGCAAATAGCACTGGCGTCTGTTCCCAGCATGTACAGTGTATTGGAATGAAGAGGAGCTACTGTTCTTGTCAGTTTCCTAAGCAGAGTTGAACTAGATATGGTCCGTGTGTTTAGGAAGCAGAGTTCTTTTGTTCTGAGCAAGCTCACTGTTCGGAAGCCATAGGAAACACATTAGAGTAGAAGAGGGCTCTTTTCTCAAAAGCAGAGTGTTTCTTGTAGGGCGAGCTAGCGTTTGTTTCCCAGTCCTAAATGGAGTTGAATCACATGCAGTTTTTGGTCCTACGAGCAAGAGTTGTTTTCTGGTAAGAAGAATCACTATTGTGCTCCCATTGTCATTCACAGGGCAAATAGCCCTGGCGTCTGTTCCCAGCATGTACAGTGTATTGGACTGAAGAGGAGCTACTGTTCTTGTCAGTTTCCTAAGGAGAATTGAATTAGATATGGCCGTGTGTGTAGGAAGCACAGTTCTTTTGTTCTGAGCAAGCTCACTGTTCTGGCCCTATAGGAAAAACAGTAGAGTAGAAGAGTGCCCTTTTCTCAAAAGCAGAGTATGTTTCTTGTAAGGCGAGCTAGCGTTTGTTTCCCAGTTTTAAATGGAGTTGAATCACATGCAGTTTCTGGTCCTACGAGCTTGAGTTTTTTTCTGGTAAGAAGAGTCACAATTGCGCTCGCATTGTCATACACAGGGCAAATAGCACTGGCGGCTGTTCACAGCAATTACAGTGTATTGGACTGAAAGGATCTACTGTTCTTTTCAGTTTCCTAAGCAGAATTGAACTAGATGTGGCCGTGTGTGTAGGAAGCACAGTACTTTTGTTCTGAGCAAGCTCACTGTTTTGGCCCTATAAGAAACACAGTATAGAAGAATAGTGCTCTTTTCTCAAAAGCAGAGTGTGTTTCTTGTAAGGCGAGCTAGCGTTTTTTTCCCAGTTCTAAATGGAGTTTAATCACATGCAGTTTTTGTTCCTTTGAGCAAGAGTTGTTTTCTGGTAAGGAAAGTCACTATTGCTCTCCCCTTGCCATACACAGTGCAAATAGCACTCGTGTTTGTTCCCAGCAAGTACAGTGTATTACACTGAAGAGGATCTACTGTTCTTGTCAGTTTCCTAAGTAGAGTTGAACTAGATAAGGCCCGTGTGTGTAGGAAGCACAGTTCTTTTGTTCTGAGCAAGCTCACAGTTCCGTCCCCATAGGAAACCCAGTAGAGTAGAAGAGTGCTCTTTTCTGAAAAGCAGAGTGTGTTTCTTGTAAGGCGAGCTAGCGTTTGTTTCCCAGTCATAAATGGAGTTGAATCCCATGCAGTTCTGGACCTACGAGCAAGAGTTGTTTTCTGGTAAGAAGAGTCACTATTGCGCTTCCATTGTCATACACAGGGCAAATAGTACTGGTGTCTGTTCCCAGCATGTACAGTGTATTGGACTTAAGAGGATCTACTGTTCTTGTCAGTTTCCTAAGCTAGTTGAACTACATATAGCCCGTGCTTGTAGGAAGCATAGTTCTTTGTTCAGAGCAAGCGCACTGTTCAGGCCCTATAGGAAACACATAAAAGTAGAAGAGTGCTCTTTTCTCAAAAGCAGAGTGGGGTTCTTGTAAGGCGAGCTAGCGTTTCTTTCCCAGTCCTAAATGAAGTTGAATCACATGCAGTTTTTGGTCCTAAGAGCAAGAGTTGTTTTCTGGTAAGGAAAGTCACTATTGTGCTCCCATTGCCATTCACAGTGCAAATAGCACTCGCGTCTGTTCCCAGCAGGTACAGTGTATTGGACTGAAGAGGAGCTACTGTTCTTGTCAGTTTCCTAAGCAGAGTTGAACTAGATATGGCCCATGAGTATAGGAAGCACAGTTCTTTTGTTCTGAGCAAGCACACTGTTCGGACAACAAAGGAAACACAGTAAAGTAGTAGAGTGCTCTTTTCTCAAAAGCAGAGTGTGTTTCTTGTAAGGCGAGCTAGCGTTTGTTTCCCAGTCCTAAATGGAGTTGAATCACATACAGTTTCTGGTCTTATGAGCAAGAGATTTTCTGGTAAGAAGAGTCACTATTGTGCTCCCATTGTCATACACTGAGCAAGTAGCACTGGTGTCTGTTCCCAGCATGTACAGTGTATTGGACTGAAGAGGATCAACTGTTCTTGTCAGTTTCCTAAACAGAATTGAACTAGATATGGCCCGTGTGTGTAGGAAGCACAGTTCTTTTGTTCTGAGGAAGCTCACCGTTCGGACCCCATAGGAAACACAGTAGAGTAGAAGAGTGCTCTTTTCTCTAAAGCAGAGTGTGTTTCTTGTAAGGCGAGCTAGAGTTTGTTTCCCAGTCCTAAATGGAGTTGAATCCCATGCAGTTTCTGGTCCTACGAGCAAGAGTTTTCTTCTGGTAAGAAGAGTCACTATTGCGCTCCCATTGTCATTCACAGGGCAAATATCACTGGCGTCTGTTCCCAGCATGTACAGTGTATTGGACTGAAGAGGATCTACTGTTCTTGTCAGTTTCCTAAGCAGAATTGAACTAGATATGGCCGTGTGTGTAGGAAGCACAGTTCTTTTGTTCTGAGCAAGCTCACTGTTCGGACCACATAGGAAACACAGTAGAGTAGAAGAGTGATCTTTTCTCAAAAGCAGAGTGTGTTTCTTGTAATGCGAGCTAGCGTTTGTTTCCCCGTCCTACATGGAGTTGAATCACATGCTATTTCTGGTCCTAGGAGCAAGAGTTGTTTTCTGGTAAGAAGAGTCACTATTGTGCTCCCATTGTCATTCACAGGGCAAATAGCACTGAAGTCTGTTCCCAGCATGTACAGTGTAATTTACTGAAGAGGAGCTACTGTTCTTGTCAGTTTCCTAAGCCGTGTTGAACTAGATATAGCCCGTGTGTGTAAAAAGCACAGTTCTTTTGTTCTGAGCAAGCTCACTGTTTGGACCCCATTGGAAACACAGTAGAGTAGAAGAGTGCTCTTTTCTCAAAAGCTGAGTGTGTTTCTTGTAAGGCGAGCTAGCGTTTGTTTCCCAATCCTTAATGGAGTTGAATCACATGTAGTTTCTGTTCCTAAGAGCAAGAGTTGTTTTGTGGTATGAAGACTCACTATTGCACTCCATTCACCATACACAGCGCAAATAGCACTCGTGTCTGTTCCCGGCAAGTATAGTGTATTGGACTGAAGAGAAGCTACTGTTCTTGTAAGTTTCCTAAGCAGAGTTGAACTAGATATGGTCCGGTGTTGGAAGCACAGTTCTTTTGTTCTCAGCAAGCTCACTCTTCTGGTCCTATAGGAAACACAGTAGAGTAGAAGAGTGCTCTTTTCTCTAAAGCAGAGTATAATTCTTGTAAGGCGAGCTAGCGTTTGTTTCCCAGTCCTAAATGGAGTTGAATCACATGCAGTTGTTGGTCCCACGAGCAAGAGTTGTTTTCTGGTAAGGAAATTCACTATTGTGCTCCCATTGCCATACACAGTACAAATAGCCCTCTTGTCTGTTGCCAGCAAGTACAGTGAATTGGACTGAAGAGGAGCTACTGTTCTTGTCAGTTTCCTAAGCAGAGTTGAACTAGATATGGCCCGTGTGTGTAGGAAGCACAGTTCTTTTGTTCTGAGCAAGCTCACTGTTCAGACCCCATAGGAAACACAGTAGAGTAGAAGAGTGCTCTTTTCTCAAAAGCAGAGTGTGTTTTTTGTAAGGCGAGCTAGCGTTTGTTTCCCAGTCATAAATGGAGTTGAATCCCATGCAGTTTCTGGTCCTACGAGCAAGAGTTGTTTTCTGGTAAGAAGAGTCACTATTGCGCTTCCATTGTCATACACAGGGCAAATAATACTGGTGTCTGTTCCCAGCATGTACAGTGTATTGGACTGAAGAGGATCTACTGTTCTTGTCAGTTTCCTAAGCTTGTTGAACTAGATATAGCCCGTGCTTGTAGGAAGCACAGTTCTTTGTTCAGAGCAAGCACACTGTTCAGGCCCTATAGGAAACACATAAAAGTAGAAGAGTGCTCTTTTCTCAAAAGCAGAGTGTGTTTATTGTAAGGCGAGCTAGCGTTTCTTTCCCAGTCCTAAAGGAAGTTGAATCACATGCAGTTTTTGGTCCTACCAGCAAGAGTTGTTTTCTGGTAAGGAAAGTCACTATTGCGCTCCCATTGCCATTCACAGTGCAAATAGCACTCGTGTCTGTTCTAAGCAAGTACAGTGTATTGGACTGAAGAGGAGCTACTGTTCTTGTCAGTTTCCTAAGCAGAGTTGAACGAGATATGGCCCGTGTGTGCAGGAAGCACAGTTCTTTTGTTCTGAGCAAGCACACTGTTCGGACAACAAAGGAAACACAGTAAAGTAGTAGAGTGCTCTTTTCTCTAAAGTAGAGTGTGTTTCTTGTAAGGCGAGCTAGCGTTTTTTTCCCTGTCCTAAATGGAGATGAATCTCATGCAGTTTCTGGTCCTACGAGCAAGAGATTTTCTGGTAAGAACAGTCACTATTGTGCTCCCATTGTCATACACAGGGCAAGTAGCACTCATGTCTGTTCCCAGCATGTACAGAGTATTGGACTGAAGAGGATGTACAGTTCTTGTCAGTTTCCTAAGCAGAATTGAACTAGATATGGCCGTGTGTGTAGGAAGCACAGTTCTTTTGTTCTGAGCAAGCTCACTGTTCTGGCCCTATAGGAAACACAGTAGAGTAGAAGAGTGATCTTTTCTCCAAAGCAGAGTGTGTTTCTTGTAATGCAAGCTAGCGTTTGTTTCCCCGTCCTACATGGAGTTGAATCACATGCTATTTCTGGTCCTAGGAGCAAGAGTTGTTTTCTGGTAAGAAGAGTCACTATTGTGCTCCCATTGTCATTCACAGGGCAAATAGCACTGGCGTCTGTTCCCAGCATGTACAGTGTATTGGACTGAAGAGGATCTATAGTTCTTGTCAGTTTCCTAAGCAGAGTTGAACTAATATAGCTCGTGTGTGTAAGAAGCACAGTTCTTTTGTTCTGAGCAAGCTAACTTTTCGGACCCCATAGGAAACACAGTAGAGTAGAAGAGTGCTCTTTTCTCAAAAGCAGAGTGTGTTTCATGTAAGGCGAGCTAGCGTTTGTTTCCCAGTCCCAAATGGAGTTGAATCACATGCAGTTTCTGGTCCTACGAGCAAGAGTTGTTTTCTGGTAAGAAGAGTCACTATTGCGCTCCCATTGTCATTCACAGGGCAAATAGCACTGGAGTCTGTTCCCAGCATGTACAGTGTATTGGACTGAATAGGATCTACTGTTCTTGTCAGTTTCCAAAGCAGAGTTGAACTAGATATAGCCCGTGTGTGTAAAAAGCACAGTTCTTTGGTTCTTACAAAGCTCACTGTTCTTGCCCTAGGGAAACACATTAGATTAAAAGACTGCTGTTTTCTCAAAACAGAGTGTGTTTCTTGTAAGGCGAGCTAGCGTTTGTTTCCCAATCCTTAATGGATTTGGATCACATGCAGTTTCTGGTCCTACGAGCAAGAGTTGTTTTGTGGTAAAAAGAGTCACTATTGCACTCCATTGACATACACAGCGCAAATAGCACTCATGTCTGTTCCCGGCAAACAGTGTATTGGACTGAAGAGAAGCTCCTGTTCTTGTAAGGTCCTAAGCAGAGTTGAACTAGATATGGTCCGTGTGTCGGAAGCACAGTTCTTTTGTTCTGAGCAAGCTCACACTTCTGACCCTATAGGAAACACAGTAGAGTAGAAGAGTACTCTTTTCTCAAAAGCAGAGTGTGTTTCTTGGAATGCGAGCTAGCGTTTGTTTCCATGTCCTAAATGGAGTTGAATCACATGCAGTTTTTGGTTCTACGATCAAGAGTTGTTTTCTGGTAAGGAAAGTCACTATGGCGCTCCCATTGACATACACAGTGCAAAGAGCACTCGCGTCTGTTCCCAGCAAGTACAGTGTATTGGACTGAAGAGGAGCTACTGTTTTTGTCAGTTTCCTCAGCAGAGTTGAACTAGATATGGCCCGTGTGTGTAGGAAGCACAGTTCTTTTGTTCTGAGCAAGCTCACCATTCGGACCCCATAGGAAACACAGTAGAGTAGAAGAGTGCTCTTTTCTCAAAAGCAGAGTGTGTTTCTTGTAAGGCGAGCTAGTGTTTGTTTCCCAGTCCTAAATGGAGTTGAATCACATGCAGTTTCTGGTCCTACGAGAAAGAGTAGTTTTCTGGTAAGAAGAGTCACTATTGCAATCCCATTTGCCCACAGGGTAAATAGAACTGGCGTCTGTTCCCAGCATGTACAGTATTGGACTGAAGCGGATCTACTGTTCTTGTCAGTTTCCTAAGCAGAATTGAACTAGATGTGGCCGTGTGTGTAGGAAGCACAGTTTTTTTGTTTGTTTTGAGCAAGCTCACTGTTCTGGCCCTATAGGAAACACAGTAGAGTAGAGGAGTGATCTTTTCTCAAAAGCAGAGTGTGTTTCTTGTAAGGCGAGCTAGCGTTTGTTTCCCAGTCCTAAATGGAGTTGAATCCCATGCAGTTTCTGGTCCTAAGAGCAAGAGTTGTTTTCTGATAAGAAGAGTCACTATTGCGCTCCCATTGCCATACACAGTGCAAATAGCACTCGCATCTGTTCCCAGCAAGTACAGTGCATTGGACTGAAGAGGAGCTACTGCTCTTGTCAGTTTCCTAAGCTTAGTTGAACTAGATGTAGCCCATGTGTGTAGGAAGCACATTTCTTTTGTTATGAGCAAGATCACTATTCTAACCCTATAGGAAACACATTAGAGTAGAAGAGTGCTCTTTTCTCAAAAGCAGAGT
Organism: Peromyscus eremicus; assembly: GCF_949786415.1. Taxonomy (NCBI): domain Eukaryota; kingdom Metazoa; phylum Chordata; class Mammalia; order Rodentia; family Cricetidae; genus Peromyscus; species Peromyscus eremicus. The sequence continues at coordinate 1,636,077 of NW_026734295.1, forward strand.
GTGTTTCTTTTAAGGCGAGCTAGCGTTTGTTTCCCAGTCCTAAATGGAGTTGAAATCCATGCAGTTTCGGGTCCTACGAGCAAGAGTTGTTTTCTGATAAGAAGAGTCACTATTGTGCTCATATTGCCATACACAGTGCAAATAGCACTCATGTCTGTTCCCAGCAAGTACAGTGTATTGGACTGAAGAGGAGCTACTGTTCTTGGCAGGTTCGTAAGCAGAGTTGAACTAGATATGGACCTTGTGTGTAGGAAGCACAGTTCTTTAGTTCTGAGCAAGCTCACTGTTTTGGCCCTATAGGAAACACAGTAGAGTAGACGAGTGCTCTTTTCACAAAAGCACAGTGTGTTTCTTGTAAGGTGAGCTAGCGTTTGTCTCCCAGTCCTAAATGGAGTTGAATCACATGCAGTATATGGTCCTACGAGCAAGAGTTGTTTTCTGGTAAGAAGAGTCACTATTGCGCTCCCATTGTCATTCACAGGGCAAACAGCACTGGCGTCTGTTCCCAGCATGTACAGTGTATTGGACTGAAGAGGATCTACTGTTCTTGTCAGTTTCCTAAGCAGAATTGAACTAGATATGGCCGTGTGTGTAGGAAGCACAGTTCTTTTGTCTTGAGCAAGCTCACTGTTCGGACCCCATAGGAAACACAGTAAAGTAGAAGAGTGCTCTTTTCTCAAAAGCAGAGTGTGTTTCTTGTAAGGAGAGCTAGCATTTGTTTCCCAGTCCTTAATGGAGTTGAATCACATGCAGTTTCTGGTGCTACGAATAAGAGTTGTTTTCTGGTAAGGAAAGTCACTATTGTGATCCCATTGCCATACACAGTGCAAATAGCACTCGTGTCTGTTCCCAGCAAGTACAGTGCATTGGACTGAAGAGGAGCTACTGCTCTTGTCAGTTTCCTAAGTTTAGTTGAACTAGATGTAGCCCATGTGTGTAGGAAGCACATTTCTTTTGTTATGAGCAAGATCACTATTCTAACCCTATAGGAAACACATTAGAGTAGAAGAGTGCTCTTTTCTCAAAAGCAGAGTGTGTTTCTTTTAAGGCGAGCTAGCGTTTGTTTCCCAGTCCTAAATGGAGTTGAAATCCATGCAGTTTCGGGTCCTACGAGCAAGAGTTGTTTTCTGATAAGAAGAGTCACTATTGTGCTCATATTGCCATACACAGTGCAAATAGCACTCGCGTCTGTTCCCAGCAAGTACAGTGTATTGGACTGAAGAGGAGCTACTGTTCTTGGCAGGTTCGTAAGCAGAGTTGAATTAGATATGGACCTTGTGTGTAGGAAGCACAGTTCTTTAGTTCTGAGCAAGCTCACTGTTTTGGCCCTATAGGAAACACAGTAGAGTAGACGAGTGCTCTTTTCTCAAAAGCACAGTGTGTTTCTTGTAAGGTGAGCTAGCGTTTGTCTCCCAGTCCTAAATGGAGTTGAATCACATGCAGTATATGGTCCTACGAGCAAGAGTTGTTTTCTGGTAAGAAGAGTCACTATTGCGCTCCCATTGTCATTCACAGGGCAAACAGCACTGGCGTCTGTTCCCAGCATGTACAGTGTATTGGACTGAAGAGGATCTACTGTTCTTGTCAGTTTCCTAAGCAGAATTGAACTAGATATGGCCGTGTGTGTAGGAAGCACAGTTCTTTTGTCTTGAGCAAGCTCACTGTTCGGACCCCATAGGAAACACAGTAAAGTAGAAGAGTGCTCTTTTCTCAAAAGCAGAGTGTGTTTCTTGTAAGGAGAGCTAGCATTTGTTTCCCAGTCCTTAATGGAGTTGAATCACATGCAGTTTCTGGTGCTACGAATAAGAGTTGTTTTCTGGTAAGGAAAGTCACTATTGTGCTCCCATTGCCATACACAGTGCAAATAGCACTCGTGTCTGTTCCCAGCATGTACAGTGTATTGGACTGAAGAGGATCTACTGTTCTTGTCAGGTTCCTAAGCAGAGTTGAACTAGATATGGCCCGTGTGTAGGAAGCACAGTTCTTTTGTTCTGAGCAAGCTCACTGTTCGGACCCCATAAGAAACACAGTAGAGTAGAAGAGTGCTCTTTTCTCAAAAGCAGAGTGTGTTTCTTCTAAGGTGAGCTAGCGTTTGTTTCCCAGTCCTAAATGGAGTTGAATCACATGCAGTTTTTGGTCCTACGACCAAGAGTTGTTTTCTGGTAAGAAGAGTCACTATTGTGCTCCCATTGTCATTCACAGGGCAAATAGCACTGGCGTCTGTTGCCAGCATGTACAATGTATTGGACTGAAGAGGATCTACTGTTCTTGTCAGTTTCCTAAGAAGAATTGAACTAGATATGGCCGTGTGTGTAGGAAGCACAGTTCTTTTGTTCTGAGCAAGGTTACTCTTCTGGCCCTTTAGGAAACACAGTAGAGTAAAAGAGTGATTTTTTCTCCAAAGCAGAGTGTGTTTCTTGTAAGGCGAGCTAGCGTTTGTTTCCCAGTCCTAAATGGAGTTGAATCACATGCATTTTTTGGTCCTACGAGCAAGAGTTGTTTTCTGTTAAGGAAAGTCACTATTGTGCTCCCATTGCCATACACAGTGCAAATAGCACTCGTGTCTGTTCCCAGCATGTATAGTGTATTGGACTGAAGAAGAGCTACTGTTCTTGTCAGTTTCCTAAGCAGAGTTGAACTAGATATGCCCCGTGTGTGTAGGAAGAACAGTTCTTTGGTTCTGAGCAAGCTCACTGTTCGGACCCCTTAGGAAACACTGTGGTGTAGAAGAGTGCTCTTTTCTCAAAAGCTAGTGTGTTTCTTGTAAGGTGAGCTAGTGTTTGTTTTCCAGTCCTAAATGGAGTTGAATCACATGCAGTTTTTGGTCCTATGAGCAAGAGATTTTTTCTGGTAAGAAGAGTCAGTATTGCGCTCCCATTGTCATTCACAAGGCAAATAGCACTGGTGTCTGTTCCCAGCATGTACAGTGTATTGGACTGTTCTTGTCAGTTTCCTAAGCAGAATTGAACTAGATATGGCCGTGTGTGTAGGAAGCACAGTTCTTTTGTTTTGAGCAAGGTTACTGTTCTGGCCCTTTAGGAAACACAGTAGAGTAAAAGAGTGATCTTTTCTCCAAAGCCGAGTGTGTTTCTTGTAAGGCGAGCTAGCGTTTGTTTCCCAGTCCTAAATGGAGTTGAATCACATGCAGTTTTTGTTCCTACGAGCAAGAGTTGTTTTCTGGTAAGGAAAGTCACTATTGTCCTCCCATTGCCATACACAGTGCAAATAGCACTCGTGTCTGTTCCCAGCATGTATAGTGTATTGGACTCAAGAGGAGCTACTGTTCTTGTCAGTTTCCTAAGCAGAGTTGAACTAGATATGGCCCGTGTGTGTAGGAAGCACAGTTCTTTTGTTCTGAGCAAGCTCAGTGTTCGGACCCCATAAAAACACAGTAGAGTAGAAGAGTGCTCTTTTCACAAAAGCAGAGTGTGTTTCTTGTAAGGCGAGCTAGCGTATGTTTTCCAGTCCTACATGGAGTTGAATCACATGCAGTTTCTGGTCCTACGAGCAAGAGTTGTTTTCTGGAAAGAGGAGTCACTATTGTGCTCCCATTGTCATACACAGGGCAAATAGCACTGGCGTCTGTTCCCAGCATGTACAGTGTATTGGACTGAAGAGGAGCTACTGTTCTTGACAGGTTCCTAAGCACAGTTGAACTAGATGTGGCACATGTGTGTCGGAAGCACAGTTCTTTGGTTCTGAGCAAGCTCACTGTTCGGACCCCATAGGAAACACAGTAGAGTAGAAGAGTGCTCTTTTCTCAAAAGCTAGTGTGTTTCTTGTAAGGCGAGCTAGCGTTTGTTTCCCAGTTGTAAATGGAGTTGATTCACATGCAGTTTCTGGTCCTATGAGCAAGAGTTGTTTTCTGGTAAAAAGAATCACTATTGTGCTCCCATTGCCATACACAGTGCAAATAGCACTCGTGTGTGTTCCCAGCAAGTACAGTGTATTGCACTGAAGAGGATCTACTGTTCTTGTCAGTTTCCTAAACAGAATTGAACTAGATATGGTCTTGTGTGTAGGAAGCACAGTTCTTTTGTTCTGAGCAAGCTCACTGTTCTGGCCCTATAGGAAACACAGTAGAGTAGAAGAGTGATCTTTTCTCAAAAGCAGAGTGTGTTTCCTGTAAGGCGAACGAGCATTTGTTTCCGAGTCCTAAATGGAGTTGAATCACATGCAGTTTTTGGTCCTACAAACAAGAGTTGTTTTCTGGTAAAGAAAGTCACTATTGCGCTCACATTGCCATACACAGTGCAAAAAGCACTCGCGTCTGTTCCCAGCAAGTACAGTGTATTGGACTGAAGACGAGCTACTGTTCTTGTCAGTTTTTTAAGCAGAATTGAACTAGATATGGCCATGTGTGTAGGAAGCACAGTTCTTTTGTTCTGAGCAAGCTCACAGTTCGGAACCTAAAGGAAACACAGTAAAGTGGAAGATTGCTCTTTTCTCAAGCAGAGTGTGTTTCTTGTAAGGCGAGCTAGCGTTTGTTTCCCAGTCCTAAATGGAGTTGAATCACATGCAATTTCTGGTCCTACGAGCAAGAGTTGTTTTCTGGTAAGAAGAGTCACTATTGTGCTCCCATTGTCATACACAGGGCAAATAGCACTGGCGTCTGTTCCCAGCATGTACAGTGTATTGGACTGAAGAGGAGCTACTGTTCTTGACAGGTTCCTAAGCAGAGTTGAACTAGATGTGGCCCGTGTGTGTAGGAAGCACAGTTCTTTGGTTCTGAGCAAGCTCACTGTTCGGACCCCATAGGAAACACAGTAGAGTAGAAGAGTGCTCTTTTCTCAAAAGCAGAGTGTGTTTATTGTAAGGCGAGCTAGCGTTTGTTTCCCAGTCCAAAATGGAGTTGATTCACATGCAGTTTCTGGTCCTATGAGCAAGAATTGTTTTCTGGTAAAAAGAGTCACTATTGCGCTCCAATTGCCCTACACAGTGCAAATAGCACTCGAGTCTGTTCCCAGCATGTACAGTGTATTGGACTGAAGAGGAGCTATGGTTCTTGTCAGTTTCCTAAGCAGAGTTGAACTAGATATGGTCCGTGTGTGAAAAAAGCACAGTTCTTTTGTTCTGAGCAAGCTCACTGTTCTAACCCTATAGGAAACACATTAGAGTAGAAGAGTGCTCTTTTCTCAAAAGCAAAGTGTGTTTCTTGTAAGGCGAGCTAGCGTTTGTTTCCCAGTCCTAAATGGAGTTGAATCACATGCATTTTTTGGTCCTACGAGCAAGAGTTGTTTTCTGTTAAGGAAAGTCACTATTGTGCTCCCATTGCCATACACAGTGCAAATAGCACTCGTGTCTGTTCCCAGCATGTATAGTGTATTGGACTGAAGAAGAGCTACTGTTCTTGTCAGTTTCCTAAGCAGAGTTGAACTAGATATGCCCCGTGTGTGTAGGAAGCACAGTTCTTTGGTTCTGAGCAAGCTCACTGTTCGGACCCCTTAGGAAACACTGTGGTGTAGAAGAGTGCTCTTTTCTCAAAAGCTAGTGTGTTTCTTGTAAGGTGAGCTAGTGTTTGTTTTCCAGTCCTAAATGGAGTTGAATCACATGCAGTTTTTGGTCCTATGAGCAAGAGATTTTTTCTGGTAAGAAGAGTCAGTATTGCGCTCCCATTGTCATTCACAAGGCAAATAGCACTGGTGTCTGTTCCCAGCATGTACAGTGTATTGGACTGTTCTTGTCAGTTTCCTAAGCAGAATTGAACTAGATATGGTCCGTGTGTGAAAAAAGCACAGTTCTTTTGTTCTGAGCAAGCTCACTGTTCTAACCCTATAGGAAACACATTAGAGTAGAAGAGTGCTCTTTTCTCAAAAGCAAAGTGTGTTTCTTGTAAGGCGAGCTCGCGTTTGTTTCCCAGTCCTAAATGGAGTTGAATCACATGCAGGTTCTGGTCCTACGAGCAAGAGTTGTTTTCTGGTAAGAAGAGTTACTATTACGCTCCCATTGTCATACACAGGGCAAATAGAACTGGCGACTGTTCCCAGCATGTACAGTGTATTGGACTGAAGAGGATCTACTGTTCTTGTCAGTTTCCTAAGCAGAATCGAACTAGATATGGCCGTGTGTGTAGAAAGCATTGTTCTTTGGTTCTGAGCAAGCTCATTGTTCTGGCCCTATAGGAAACACTGTAGAGTAGAAGAGTGCTCTTTTCTCAAAAGCAGAGTGTGTTTCTTGTAAGGCGATCTAGCAATTGTTTCCCAGTCTTAAATGGAGTTGAATCACATGCAGTTTTTGGTCCTACGAGCAAGAGTTTTTTTCGGGTAAGGAAAGTCACTATTGCGCTCCCATTGCCATACACAGTGCAAATAGCACTCGCGTCTGTTCCCAGCAAGTACAGTGTATTGGACTGAAGAGGAGCTACTGTTCTTGTCAGTTTCCTGAGTAGAGTTGAACTAGATATGGCGCTGTGTTTAGGAAGCACAGTTCTTTTGTTCTGAGCAAGTTCACTGTTCAGAAACCATAGGAAACACAGTAGAGTAGAAGAGTGCCCTTTTCTCAAAAGCCGAGTGTGTTTCATGTAAAGCGAGCTAGCGTTTGTTTCCCAGTCATAAATGGACTTGAATCACATGCAGTTTACGGTCCTACGAGCAAGTCTTTTTTCTGGTAAGAAGAGTGACTATTGTGCTCCCATTGTCATACACAGGGCAAAATCACTCGCGTCTGTTCCCATCATGTACAGTTTATTGGACTGAAGAGGATCTACTGTTCTTGTCAGTTTTCTAAGCAGAATTGATCTAGATATGCCGTGTGTGTAGGAAGCACTGTTCTTTTGTTCTGAGCAAGCTCACTGTTCTGGGCCTATAGGAAAGACAGTAGAGTAGAAGAGTGATTTTTCTCAAAAGTAGAGTGTGTTTCTTGTAAGGCAAGTTAGAGTTTGTTTCCCAGTCCTAAATGGAGTTGAATCCCATGCTGTTTCTGGTCCTACGAGCAAGAGTTTTTTCCTGGTACGAAGAGTCAATATTGCGCTCAAATTGTCATACACAGGGCAAATAGCACTGGCGTCTATTCCCAGCATGTACAGTGTATTGCACTGAAGAGGATCTATAGTTCTTGTCAGTTTCCTAAGCAGAGTTGAACTAGATGTAGCCCGTGTGTGTACGAAGCACAGTTCTTTTGTTCTGAGCAAGCTCACTGTTCTGGCCCTATAGGAAACACAGTAGAGTAGAAGAGTGCTCTTTTCTCAAAAGCAGAGTGTGTTTCTTGTAAGGCGAGCTAGCGTTTGTTTCCCAGTCTTAAATGGAGTTGAATCACATGCAGTTATTGGTCCTACGAGCAAGAGTTGTTTTCTGGTAAGGAAAGTCACTATTGCGCTCCCATTGCCATACACAGTGCAAAAAGCACTCGCGTCTGTTCACAGCAAGTACAGTTTATTGGACTTAAGAGGAGCAACTGTTCTTGTCAGTTTCCTAAGTAGAGTTGAACTAGATATGGCCTGTGTGTGTAGGAAGCACAGTTCTTTTTTTCTGAGCAAGCTCATTTTGGCACCCCATAGGAAACACAGTAGAGTAGAAGAGTGCTCTTTTCTCAAAAGCAGAGTGTGTTTCTTGTAAGTTGAGCTAGCATTTGTTTCCCAGTCCTAAATGGAGTTGAATCCCATGCAGTTTCTGGTCCTACGAACAAGAGTTGTTATCTGGTAGGAAGAGTCACTATTGCGCTCCCATTTGCCCACAGGGCAAATAGCACTGGCATCTGTTCCCAGCATGTACAGTGTATTGGACTGAAGAGGATCTACAGTTCTTGTCAGTTTCCTGAGCAGAGTTGAACTAGATATAGCCCGTGTGTGTAGGGAGCACAGTTCTTTTGTTCTGAGCAAGCTCACTGTTCTAACCATATAGGAAACACATTAAAGTAGAAGAGTGATCTTTTCTCAAAAGCAGAGTGTGTTTCTCATAAGGCGAGCTAGCGTTTGTTTCCCAGTCGTAAATGGAGTTGAATCGCATGCAGTTTGTGGTCCTACGAGCAAGAGTTGTTTTCTGGTAAGGAAAGTCACTATTGCGCTCCCATTGCCATACACAGTGCAAATAGCACTCGCGTCTGTTCCCAGCATGTACAGTGTATTGGACTGAAGAGGATCTACTGTTCTTGTCAGTTTCCTATGCAGAGTTGAACTAGATGTAGCCCGTGTGTATCGGAAGCACAGTTCTTTTGTTCTGAGCAAGCTCACTGTTCTAACCCTATAGGAAACACAGTAGAGTAGAAGAGTGCTCTTTTCTCAAAAGCAGAGTGTGTTTCTTTTAAGGCGAGCGAGTGTTTGTTTCCCAGTCCTAAATGGAATTGAATCCCATGCACTTTCTGGTCTTAAGAGCAAGAGTTGTTTTCTGATACGAAGAGTCACTATTGCGCTCCTATTGCCATACACAGTGCAAATAGCACTCGCGTCTGTTCCCAGCAAGTAGAGTGTATTTGACTGAAGAGGAGGTAGTGTTCTTGACAGGTTCCTAAGCAGAGTTGAACTAGATATGGCCCGTGTGTTTAGGAAGCAGAGTTCTTTTGTTCTGAGCAAGCTCACTGTTCGGACCCCATCGGAATCACAGTAGAGTAGAAGAGTACTCATTTCTCAAAAGCACAGTGTGATTCTTGTAAGGCGACCTAGCGTTTGTTTCCAAGTCATAAATAGAGTTGAATCACATGCCGTTGCTGGTCCTACCAGCAAGAGTTGTTTTCTGGTAAGAAGAGTCACTATTGCGCTCCCTTTGACATTCACAGGGCAAATAGCACTGGCGTCTGTTCCCAGCATGTACAGTGTATTGGACTGAAGAGTATCTACTGTTCTTGTCAGTTTCCTAAGCAGAATTGAACTAAACATGGCCGTGTGTGTAGGAAACCCAGTGCTTTTGTTCTGAGCAAGCTCACTGTTTTGGCCCTATAGGAAACACAGTAGAGTAGAAGAGTGATCTTTTCTCAAAAGCAGAGTGTGTTTCTTGTAAGGCGAGCTAGCGTTTGTTTCCCAGTTCTAAATGGAGTTTAAGCACATGCAGTTTTTTGTCCTACACCAAGAGTTGTTTTCTGCTAAGGAAAGTCACTATTGCGCTCCCATTGTCATTCACAGGGCAAATAGCACTGGCGTCCATTCCCAGCATGTACAGTGTATTGGAATGAAGAGGAGCTACTGTTCTTGTCAGTTTCCTAAGCAGAGTTGAACTAGATATGGTCCGTGTGTTTAGGAAGCAGAGTTCTTTTGTTCTGAGCAAGCTCACTGTTCGGAAGCCATAGGAAACACATTAGAGTAGAAGAGTGCTCTTTTCTCAAAAGCAGAGTGTGTTTCTTGTAGGGCGAGCTAGCGTTTGTTTCCCAGTCCTAAATGGAGTTGAATCACATGCAGTTTTTGGTCCTACGAGCAAGAGTTGTATTCTGGTAAGAAGAGTCACTATTGTGCTCCCATTGTCATTCACAGGGCAAATAGCACTGGCGTCTGTTCCCAGCATGTACAGTGTATTGGACTGAAGAGGAGCTACTGTTCTTATCAGTTTCCTAAGCAGAATTGAACTAGATGTAGCCGTGTGTGTAGGAAGCACAGTTCTTTTGTTCTGAGCAAGCTCACTGTTTGGACCACATGGGAAACACAGTAGAGTAGAAGAGTGCCCTTTTCTCAAAAGCAGAGTGTGTTTCTTGTAAGGCGACCTAGCGTTTGTTTCCCTGTCCTAAATGGAGTTGAATCACATGCAGTTTCTGGTCCTACGAGCAAGAGTTTTTTCTGGTAAGAAGAGTCACTAATACGCTCCCATTGTCATACACAGGGCAAATAGCACTGGTGTCTCTTCCCAGCATTTACAGTGTATTGGACTGAAGAGGATCTACTGTTCTTGTCAGTTTCCTAAGCAGAATTGATCTATATATGGCCCGTGTGTGTAGGAAGCACAGTTCTTTTGTTCTGAGCAAGCTCACTGTTCAGAACCCATAGGAAACACTAGAGTAGAAGAGTGCTCTTTTGTCAAGAGCAGAGTGTGTTTATTGTAAGGCGACCTAGCGATTGTTTCCCAGTCCTAAATGGAGTTTAATCCCATGCAGTTACTGGTCCTATGAGCAAGAAATGTTTTCTGGTAAGAAGAGTCACTATTGTGCTCCAATTGCCCTACACAGTGCAAATAGCACTCGAGTCTGTTCCCAGCATGTACAGTGTATTTGACTGAAGAGGAGCTACTGTTCTTGACAGTTTCCTAAGTAGAGTTGAACTAGATAATGCGCTGTGTTTAGGAAGCATAGTTCCTTTTTTTCTGAGCAAGCTCACTGTTCAGAACCCATAGGAAACACAGTAGAGTAGAAGAGTGCCCTTTTCTCAAAAGCAGAGTGTGTTTCTTGTAAAGTGAGCTAGCGTTTGTTTCCCAGTCCTAAATGGACTTGAATCACATGCAGTTTACGGTCCTACGAGCAAGTGTTTTTTCTGGTAAGAATTGACACTATTGCACTCGCATTGTCATACACAGGGCAAATAGCACTCGCGTCTGTTCCCATCATGTACAGTGTATTGGACTGAAGAGGATCTACTGTTCTTGTCAGTTTCCTAAGCAGAGTAGAACTAGATGTAGCCCGTGTGTGTAGGAAGCACAGTTCTTTTGTTCTGAGCAAGCTCACTGTTCTGGCCCTATAGGAAACACAGTAGAATAGAAGAGTGCTCTTTTCTCAAAAGCAGAGTGTGTTTCTTGTAAGGCGAGCTAGCATTTGTTTCCCAGTCCTAAATGGAGTTGAATCCCATGCAGTTTCTGGTCCTACGAACAAGAGTTGTTATCTGGTAGGAAGAGTCACTATTGCGCTACCATTTGCCCACAAGGCAAATAGCACTGGCGTCTGTTCCCAGCCTGTACAGTGTATTGGACTGAAGAGGATCTACTGTTCTTGTCAGTTTCCTAAGCAGAGTTGAACTAGATGTAGCCCGTGTGTGTAAGAAGCACAGTTCTTTTTTTCTGAGCAAGCTCACTCTTCTGGCCCTATAGGAAACACAGTAAAGTAGAAGAATGCTCTTTTCTCAAAAGCAGAGTGTCTTACTGTAAGACGAGCTAGCGTTTGTTTCCCAGTCCTAAATGGAGTTGAATCACATGCAGTTTTTGGTCCTACGAGCAAGAGTTGTTTTCTGGTAAGGAAAGTCACTATTGCGCTCCCATTGCCATACACAGTGCAAATAGCACTCGCGTCTGTTCCCAGCATGTACAGTTTATTGGACTGAAGAGTATCTACTGTTCTTGTCAGTTTCCTACGCAGAGTTGAACTAGATGTAGCCCGTGTGTGTCGGAAGCACAGTTCTTTTGTTCTGAGCAAGCTCACTGTTCTAACCCTATAGGAAACACATTAGAGTAGAAGAGTGCTCTTTTCTCAAAAGCAGTGTGTGTTTCTTGTAAGGCGAGCTAGCGTTTGTTTACCAGTCCTAAATGGAATTGAATCCCATGCAGTTTCTGGTCTTCGGAGCAAGAGTTGTTTTCTGATAAGAAGAGTCACTATTGTGCTCCTATTGCCAAACACAGTGCAAATAGCACTGGCGTCTGTTCCCAGCAAGTACAGTGTATTGGACTGAAGAGGAGGTACTGTTCTTGACAGGTTCCTAAGCAGAGTTGAACTAGATATGACCCGTGTGTTTAGGAAGCAGAGTTCTTTTGTTCTGGGCAAGCTCACTCTTCGGACCCCATAGGAAACACAGTATAGTAGAAGAGTACTCTTTTCTCAAAAGCAGAGTGTGTTCCTTGTGAGGCGACCTAGCGTTTGTTTCCCAGTCATAAATAGAGTTGAATCACATGCAGTTTCTGGTCCTACGAGCAAGAGTTGTTTTCTGGTAAGATGAGTCACTATTGCGCTCCCATTGTCATTCACAGGGCAAATAGCGCTGGCGTCTGTTCCCAGCATGTACTGTGTATTGGACTGAAGAGGATATACTGTTCTTGTCAGTTTCCTAAGCAGAATTGAACTAGATATGGTCGGGTGTGTAGGAGGCACTGTTCTTTTGTTTCTGAGCAAGCTCACTGTTCTTGCCCTATAGGAAACACAGTAGAGTAGAAGAGTGATCTTTTCTCAAAAGCAAAGTGTGTTTCTTGTAAGGCGAGCTAGCGTTTGTTTCCCAGTAATAAATGGAGTTGAATCACATGCAGTTTCTGGTCCTAAGAGCAAGAGTTGTTTTCTGGTAAGGAAAGTCACTATTGCGCTAACATTGCCATACACAGTGCAAATAGCACTCGCGTCTGATCACAGCAAGTACAGTTTATTGGACTGAAGAGGAGCAACTGTTCTTGTCAGTTTCATAAGTAGAGTTGAACTAGATATGGCCCGTGTGTGTAGGAAGCACAGTTCTTTTTTTCTGAGCAAGCTCACTTTGGGACCCCATAGGAAACACAGTAGAGTAGAAGAGTGCCCTTTTCTCAAAAGCAGTGTGTGGTTCTTGTAAGGCGAGCTAGCATTTGTTTCCCAGTCCTAAATGGAGTTGAATGCCATGCAGTTTCTGGTCCTACGAGCAAGAGTTGTTATCTGGTAGGAAGAGTCACTATTGTGCTCCCATTTGCCCACAGGGCAAATAGAACTCGCATCTGCTCACAGCAAGTACAGTTTATTGAACTGAAGAGGAGCAACTGTTCTTGTCAGTTTCCTAAGCAGAATTGAACTAGTTATGACCGTGTGTGTAGGAAGCACTGTTCTTTTGTTTCTGAGCAAGCTCACTGTTCTTGCCCTATAGGAAACACAGTAGAGTAGAAGAGTGCTCTTTTCTCAAAAGCAGAGTGTGGTTCTTGTAAGGCGAGCTAGCATTTGTTTCCAAGTCCTAAATGGATTTGAATCACATGCAGTTTTTGTTCCTAGGAGCAAGATTTTTTTTCTGGTAAGGAAAGTCACTATTGCGCTCCCATTGCCATACACAGTGCAAATAGCACTCGCGTCTTTTCACAGCAAGTACAGTTTCTTGGACTGAAGAGGAGCAATGGTTCTTGTCAGTTTCCTAAGTAGAGTTGAACTAGATGTGGCCCGTGTGCGTAGGAAGCACAGTTATTTTTTGCTGAGCAAGCTCACTTTGGGACCCCATAGAAAACACAGTAGAGTAGAAGAGTGCTCTTTTCTCAAAAGCAGAGTGTGTTTCTTGTAAGGCGAGCTAGCATTTGTTTCCCAGTCCTAAATGGAGTTGAATCCCATGCAGTTTCTGGTCCTACGAGCAAGTGTTGTTTTCTGGTAGGAAGAGTCACTATTGCGCTCCTATTTGCCCACAGGGCAAATAGCACTGGCGTTTGTTCCCAGCATGTACAGTGTATTGGACTGAAGAGGATCTACTGTTCTTGTCAGTTTCCTAAGCAGAATTGAACTAGATGTGGCCGTGTGTGTGGGAAGCACAGTACTTTTGTTCTGAGCTAGCTCACTGTTCTGGCCCTATAAGAAACACAGTATAGTAGAATAGTGCTCTTTTCTCAAAAACAGAGTGTGTTTCTTGTAAGGCGAGCTAGCGTTTTTTTCCCAGTTCTAAATGGAGTTTAATCACATGCAGTTTTTGTTCCTTTGAGCAAGAGTTGTTTTCTGGTAAGGAAAGTCACTATTGCTCTCCCATTGCCATACACAGTGCAAATAGCACTCGTGTTTGTTCCCAGCAAGTACAGTGTATTACACTTTAGAGGATCTACTGTTCTTGTCAGTTTCCTAAGTAGAGTTGAACTAGATAAGGCCCGTGTGTGTAGGAAGCACAGTTCTTTTGTTCTGAGCAAGCTCACAGTTCCGTCCCCTTAGGAAACCCAGTAGAGTAGAAGAGTGCTCTTTTCTGAAAAGCAGAGTGTGTTTCTTGTAAGGCGAGCTAGCGTTTGTTTCCCAGTCATAAATGGAGTTGAATCCCATGCAGTTTCTGGTCCTACGAGCAAGAGTTGTTTTCTGGCAAGAAGAGTCACTATTGCGCTTCCATTGTCATACACACGGCAAATAGTACTGGTGTCTGTTCCCAGCATGTACAGTGTATTGGACTGAAGAGGATCTACTGTTCTTGTAAGTTTCCTAAGCTAGTTGAACTACATATAGCCCGTGCTTGTAGGAAGCACAGTTCTTTGTTCAGAGCAAGCACCCTGTTCAGGCCCTATAGGAAACACATAAAAGTAGAAGAGTGCTCTTTTCTCAAAAGCAGAGTGGGGTTCTTGTAAGGCGAGCTAGCGTTTCTATCCCAGTCCTAAATGAAGTTGAATCACATGCAGTTTTTGGTCCTAAGAGTAAGAGTTGTTTTCTGGTAAGGAAAGTCACTATTGCGCTCCCATTGCCATTCACAGTGCAAATAGCACTCGCGGCTGTTCCCAGCAGGTACAGTGTATTGGACTGAAGAGGAGCTACTGTTCTTGTCAGTTTCCTAAGCAGAGTTGAACTAGATATGGCCCGTGTGTATAGGAAGCACAGTTCTTTTGTTCTGAGCAAGCACACTGTTCGGACAACAAAGGAAACACAGTAAAGTAGTAGAGTGCTCTTTTCTCAAAAGCAGAGTGTGTTTCTTGTAAGGCGAGCTAGCGTTTGTTTCCCAGTCCTAAATGGAGTTGAATCACATACAGTTTCTGGTCTTATGAGCAAGAGATTTTCTGGTAAGAAGAGTCACTATTGTGCTCCCATTGTCATACACTGGGCAAGTAGCACTGGTGTCTGTTCCCAGCATGTACAGTGTATTGGACTGAAGAGGATCAACTGTTCTTGTCAGTTTCCTAAGCAGAATTGAACTAGATATGGCCGTGTGTGTAGGAAGCACAGTTCTTTTGTTCTGAGCAAGCTCACCGTTCGGACCCCATAGGAAACACAGTAGAGTAGAAGAGTGCTCTTTTCTCTAAAGCAGAGTGTGTTTCTTGTAAGGAGAGCTAGCATTTGTTTCCCAGTCCTTAATGGAGTTGAGTCACATGCAGGTTCAGGTGCTACGAATAAGAGTTGTTTTCTGGTAAGGAAAGTCACTATTGTGCTCCCATTGCCATACACAGTGCAAATAGCACTCGTGTCTGTTCCCAGCATGTACAGTGTATTGGACTGAAGAGGAGCTACTGTTCTTGTCAGTTTCCTAAGCAGAGTTGAACTAGATATGGTCCGTGTGTAGGAAGCACAGTTCTTTTGTTCTGAGCAAGCTCACTGTTCGGACCCCATAAGAAACACAGTAGAGTAGAAGAGTGCTCTTTTCTCAAAAGCAGAGTGTGTTACTTGTAAGGTGAGCTAGCGTTTGTTTCCCAGTCCTAAATGGAGTTGAATCACATGCAGTTTTTGGTCCTATGAGCAAGAGTTTTTTTCTAGTAAGAAGAGTCAGTATTGCGCTCCCATTGTCATTCACAAGGCAAATAGCACTGGTGTCTGTTCCCAGCATGTACAGTATATTGAACTGAAGAGGATCTACTGTTCTTGTCAGTTTCCTAAGCAGAATTGAACTAGATATGGCCGTGTGTGTAGGAAGCACAGTTCTTTTGTTCTGAGCAAGTTTACTGTACTGGCCCTTTAGGAAACACAGTAGAGTAAAAGAGTGATCTTTTCTCCAAAGCAGAGTGTGTTTCTTGTAAGGCGAGCTAGCGTTTGTTTCCCAGTCCTAAATGGAGTTGAATCACATGCAGTTTTTGGTCCTACGAGCAAGAGTTGTTTTCTGTTAAGGAAAGTCACTATTGTGCTCCCATTGCCATACACAGTGCAAATAGCACTCGTGTCTGTTCCCAGCATGTATAGTGTATTGGACTGAAGAGGAGCTACTGTTCTTGTCAGTTTCCTAAGCAGAGTTGAACTGGATATGCCCCTTGTGTGTAGGAAGCACAGTTCTTTGGTTCTGAGCAAGCTCACTGTTCGGACCCCTTAGGAAACACTGTGGTGTAGAAGAGTGCTCTTTTCTCAAAAGCTAGTGTGTTTCTTGTAAGGCGAGCTAGTGTTTGTTTTCCAGTCCTAAATGGAGTTGAATCACATGCAGTTTTTGGTCCTATGAGCAAGAGTTTTTTTCTGGTAAGAAGAGTCAGTATTGCGCTCCCATTGTCATTCACAAGGCAAATAGCACTGGTGTCTGTTCCCAGCATGTACAGTGTATTGGACTGAAGAGGATCTACTGTTCTTGTCAGTTTCCTAAGCAGAATTGAACTAGATATGGCCGTGTGTGTAGGAAGCACAGTTCTTTTGTTTTGAGCAAGGTTACTGTTCTGGCCCTTTAGGAGACACAGTAGAGTAAAAGAGTGATCTTTTCTCCAAAGCAGAGTGTGTTTCTTGTAAGGCGAGCTAGCGTTTGTTTCCCAGTACTAAATGGAGTTGAATCACATGCAGTTTTTGGTCCTAAGGGCAAGAGTTGTTTTCTGGTAAGGAAAGTCACTATTGTGCTCCCATTGCCACACACAGTGCAAATAGCACTCGTGTCTGTTCCCAGCATGTATAGTGTATTGGACTCAAGAAAAGCTACTGTTCTTGTCAGTTTCCTAAGCCGAGTTGAACTAGATATGGCCCGTGTGTAGGAAGCACAGTTCTTTTGTTCTGAGCAAGCTCAGTGTTCGGACCCCATAAAAACACAGTAGAGTAGAAGAGTGCTCTTTTCTCAAAAGCAGAGTGTGTTTCTTGTAAGGCGAGCTAGCGTTTGTTTTCCAGTCCTACTTGGAGTTGAATCACATGCAGTTTCTGGTCCTACAAGCAAGAGTTGTTTTCTGGTAAGAGGAGTCACTATTGTGCTCCCATTGTCATACACAGGGCAAATAGCACTGGCGTCTGTTCCCAGCATGTACAGTGTATTGGACTGAAGAGGAGCTACTGTTCTTGACAGGTTCCTAAGCACAGTTGAACTAGATGTGGCCCATGTGTGTCGGAAGGACAGTTCTTTGATTCTGAGCAAGCTCACTGTTCGGACCCCATAGGAAACACAGTAGAGTAGAAGAGTGCTCTTTTCTCAAAAGCTAGTGTGTTTCTTGTAAGGCGAGCTAGCGTTTGTTTCCCAGTTATAAATGGAGTTGATTCACATGCAGTTTCTGGTCCTATGAGCAAGAGTTGTTTTCTGGTAAAAAGAATCACTATTGTGCTCCCATTGCCATACACAGTGCAAATAGCACTCGTGTGTGTTCCCAGCAAGTACAGTGTATTGGACTGAAGAGGATCTACTGTTCTTGTCAGTTTCCTAAACAGAACTGAACTAGATATGGTCGTGTGTGTAGGAAGCACAGTTCTTTTGTTCTGACCAAGCTCACTGTTCTGGCCCTATAGGAAACACAGTAGAGTAGAAGAGTGATCTTTTCTCAAAAGCAGAGTGTGTTTCTTGTAAGGCGAACTAGCATTTGTTTCCGAGTCCTAAATGTAGTTGAATCACATGCAGTTTTTGCTCCTACGAACAAGAGTTGTTTTCTGGTAAAGAAAGTCCATATTGCGCTCCCATTGCCATACACAGTGCAAAAAGCACTCGCGTCTGTTCCCAGCAAGTACAGTGTATTGGACTGAAGAGGAGCTACTGTTCTTGTCAGTTTCCAAAGCAGAGTTGAACTAGATATGGCCCGTGTGTAGGAAGCACAGTTCTTTTGTTCTGAGCAATCACACTTTTCGGAATCACATGCAGTTTTTTTTCCTAGAAACAAGAGTTGTTTTCTGGTAAAGAAAGTCACTATTAGCCGGGCGGTAGTGGAGCACGCCTTTAATCCTAGCACTCGGGAGGCAGAGCCAGGTGGATCTCTTTGAGTTCGAGGCCAGCCTGGGCTACCAAGTGAGTTCCAGGAAAGGGAAAAAGCTACACAGAGAAACCTTGTCTCGAAAAACTAAAAAAAAAAAAAAAAATAGTCACTATTGCTCTCCCATTGCCATACACAATGCAAAAAGCACTCGCGTCTGTTCCCAGCAAGTACAGTGTATTGGACTGAAGAGGATCTACTTTTCTTTTCTGTTTCCTAAGCAGAATTGAACTAAATAGGGCTGTGTGTGTAGGAAGCACAGTTCTTTTGTTCTGAGAAAGCTCACTGTTCTGGCCCTATAGGAAACACAGTAGAGTAGAAGAGTGCTCTTTTCTCAAAAGCAGAGTGTGTTTCTTGTAAGGCGAGCTAGCGTTTGTTTCCCAGTCCAAAATGGAGTTGATTCACATGCAGTTTCTGGTCCTATGAGCAAGAATTGTTTTCTGGTAAAAAGAGTCACTATTGCGCTCCAATTGCCCTACACAGTGCAAATAGCACTCGAGTCTGTTCCCAGCATGTACAGTGTATTGGACTGAAGAAGAGCTATGGTTCTTGTCAGTTTCCTAAGCAGAGTTGAACTAGATATGGTCCGTGTGTGAAAAAAGCACAGTTCTTTTGTTCTGAGCAAGCTCACTGTTCTAACCCTATAGGAAACACATTAGAGTAGAAGAGTGCTCTTTTCTCTGAAGCAGAGTGTGTTTCTTGTAAAGCGAGCAAGCATTTGTTACCCAGTCCGAAATGGAGTTGAATCCCATGCAGTTTCTGTTCCTACGAGAAAGAGTTGTTTTTTGATAAGAGTCACTATTGCGCTCCTATTTCCATACATACTGCAAATAACACTCTCGTCTGTTCCCAGCAAGTACAGTGTATTGGACTGAAGAGGAGCTACTGTTCTTGTCAGGTTCCTCAGCAGAGTTGAACTAGATATGGCCCGTGTGTGTAGGAAGCACTGTTCTTTTGTTCTGAGCAAGCTCACTGTTCAGACCCCATAAGAAACACAGTACAGTAGAAGAGTGCTCTTTTCTCAAAAGCAGAGTGTGTTTCTTGTAAGGCGAGCTAGCGTTTGTTTCCCAGTCCTAAATGGAGTTGAATCACATGCAGTTTCTGGTCCTACGTCCAAGAGTTGTTTTCTGGTAGAAGAGTCACTATTGCGCTCCGATTGTCATTCACAGGGCAAATAGCACTGGCGTCTGTTCCCAGCATGTACAGTGTATTGGACTGAAGAGGATCTACTGTTCTTTTCAGTTTCCTAAGGAGAAATGAACTAGATAGGGCCGTGTGTGTAGGAAGCACAATTCTTTTGTTCTGAGAAAGCTCACTCTTCTGGACCTATAGGAAACACAGAAGAGTAGAAGAGTGCTCTTTTCTCAAAAGCAGAGTGTGTTTCTTGTAAGGCGAGCTAGCGTTTGTTTCCCAGTCCTAAATGGAGCTGAATCACATGCAGCTTTTGGTCCTAAAAACAAGAGTAGTTTTCTGGTAAAGAAAGTCACTATTACACTCCCAATCCATACACAGTGCAAATAGCACTCACGTCTGTTCCCAGCAAGTACAGTGTATTGGACCGAAGAGCAGCTACTGTTCTTGTCAGTTTTTTAAGCAGGATTGAACTGGATATGGCAGTGTGTGTAGGAAGCCCAGTTCTTTTTTTCTGAGCAAGCTCACTGTTCGGACCCCATAGGAAACACAGTAAAGTAGAAGAGTGCTCTTTTCTCAAAAGAAGAGTGTGTTTCTTGTAAGGCGAGCTAGCGTTTCTTTTCAAGTCCTAAATGGAGTTGAATCACATGCAGTTTCTGGTCCTACGAGCAAGAGTTGTTTTCTGGTAAGAAGATTCACTATTGCGCTCCCATTGTCATACACAGGGCAAATAGCTCTGTCGTCTGTTCACAGCATGTACAGTGTATTGGACTGAAGAGGATCTACTGTTCTTGTCAGTTTCCTAAGCAGAATTGAACTAGATATGGCCGTGTGTGTAGGAAGCACAGTTCTTTTGTTCTGTTCAAGCACACTGTTCGGACAACAAAGGAAACACAGTAAAGTAGTAGAGTGCTCTTTTCTCAAAAGCAGAGTGTGTTTCTTGTAAGGCGAGCTAGCGTTTGTTTCCCAGTCCTAAATGGAGTTGAATCACATACAGTTTCTGGTCTTATGAGCAAGAGATTTTCTGGTAAGAAGAGTCACTATTGTGCTCCCATTGTCATACACTGGGCAAGTAGCACTGGTGTCTGTTCCCAGCATGTACAGTGTATTGGACTGAAGAGGATCAACTGTTCTTGTCAGTTTCCTAAGCAGAATTGAACTAGATATGGCCCGTGTGTGTAGGAAGCACAGTTCTTTTGTTCTGAGGAAGCTCACCGTTCGGACCCCATAGGAAACACAGTAGAGTAGAAGAGTGCTCTTTCCTCTAAAGCAGAGTGTGTTTCTTGTAAGGCGAGCTAGCGTTTGTTTCCCAGTCCTAAATGGAGTTGAATCCCATGCAGTTTCTGGTCCTACGAGCAAGAGTTTTCTTCTGGTAAGAAGAGTCACTATTGCGCTCCCATTGTCATTCACAGGGCAAATATCACTGGCGTCTGTTCCCAGCATGTACAGTGTATTGGACTGAAGAGGATCTACTGTTCTTGTCAGTTTCCTAAGCAGAATTGAACTAGATATGGCCGTGTGTGTAGGAAGCACAGTTCTTTTGTTCTGAGCAAGCTCACTGTTCGGACCACATAGGAAACACAGTAGAGTAGAAGAGTGATCTTTTCTCAAAAGCAGAGTGTGTTTCTTGTAATGCGAGCTAGCGTTTGTTTCCCCATCCTACATGGAGTTGAATCACATGCTATTTCTGGTCCTAGGAGCAAGAGTTGTTTTCTGGTAAGAAGAGTCACTATTGTGCTCCCATTGTCATTCACAGGGCAAATAGCACTGAAGTCTGTTCCCAGCATGTACAGTGTAATTTACTGAAGAGGAGCTACTGTTCTTGTCAGTTTCCTAAGCCGTGTTGAACTAGATATAGCCCGTGTGTGTAAAAAGCACAGTTCTTTTGTTCTGAGCAAGCTCACTGTTTGGACCCCATTGGAAACACAGTAGAGTAGAAGAGTGCTCTTTTCTCAAAAGCAGAGTGTGTTTCTTGTAAGGCGAGCTAGCGTTTGTTTCCCAATCCTTAATGGAGTTGAATCACATGCAGTTTCTGGTCCTACGAGCAAGAGTTGTTTTGTGGTATGAAGACTCACTATTGCACTCCATTCACCATACACAGCGCAAATAGCACTCGTGTCTGTTCCCGGCAAGTACAGTGTATTGGACTGAAGAGAAGCTACTGTTCTTGTAAGTTTCCTAAGCAGAGTTGAACTAGATATGGTCCGGTGTTGGAAGCACAGTTCTTTTGTTCTGAGCAAGCTCACTCTTCTGGTCCTATAGGAAACACAGTAGAGTAGAAGAGTGCTCTTTTCTCAAAAGCAGAGTATAATTCTTGTAAGGCGAGCTAGCGTTTGTTTCCCAGTCCTAAATGGAGTTGAATCACATGCAGTTGTTGGTCCCACGAGCAAGAGTTGTTTTCTGGTAAGGAAATTCACTATTGTGCTCCCATTGCCATACACAGTACAAATAGCCCTCTCGTCTGTTGCCAGCAAGTACAGTGAATTGGACTGAAGAGGAGCTACTGTTCTTGTCAGTTTCCTAAGCAGAGTTGAACTAGATATGGCCCGTGTGTGTAGGAAGCACAGTTCTTTTGTTCTGAGCAAGCTCACTGTTCAGACTGAATAGGAAACACAGTAGAGTAGAAGAGTGCTCTTTTCTCAAAAGCGGAGTGTGTTTCTTGTAAGGCGAGCTAGCGTTTGTTTCCCAGTCATAAATGGAGTTGAATCACATGCAGTTTCTGGTCCTACGAGCAAGAGTTGTTTTCTGGTAAGAAGAGTCACTATTGCGCTTCTATTGTCATACACAGGGCAAATAATACTGGTGTCTGTTCCCAGCATGTACAGTGTATTGGACTGAAGAGGATCTACTGTTCTTGTCAGTTTCCTAAGCTAGTTGAACTAGATATAGCCCGTGCTTGTAGGAAGCACAGTTCTTTGTTCAGAGCAATCATACTGTTCAGGCCCTATAGGAAACACATAAAAGTAGAAGAGTGCTCTTTTCTCAAAAGCAGAGTGTGTTTATTGTAAGGCGAGCTAGCGTTTCTTTCCCAGTCCTAAAGGAAGTTGAATCACATGCAGTTTTTGGTCCTACCAGCAAGAGTTGTTTTCTGGTAAGGAAAGTCACTATTGCGCTCCCATTGCCATTCACAGTGCAAATAGCACTCGCGTCTGTTCCCAGCAAGTACAGTGTATTGGACTGAAGAGGAGCTACTGTTCTTGTCAGTTTCCTAAGCAGAGTTGAACGAGATATGGCCCGTGTGTGTAGGAAGCACAGTTCTTTTGTTCTGAGCAAGCACTCTGTTCGGACAACAAAGGAAACACAGTAAAGTAGTAGAGTGCTCTTTTCTCAAAAGTAGAGTGTGTTCCTTGTAAGGCAAGCTAGCGTTTGTTTTCCAGTCCTAAATGGAGATGAATCTCATGCAGTTTCTGGTCCTACGAGCAAGAGATTTTCTGGTAAGAAGAGTCACTATTGTGCTCCCATTGTCATACACAGGACAAGTAGCACTCGTGTCTGTTCCCAGCATGTACAGAGTATTGGACTGAAGAGGATGTACAGTTCTTGTCAGTTTCCTAAGCAGAATTGAACTAGATATGGCCGTGTGTGTAGGAAGCACACTTCTTTTGTTCTGAGCAAGCTCACTGTTCTGGCCCTATAGGAAACACAGTAGAGTAGAAGAGTGATCTTTTCTCAAAAGCAGAGTGTGTTTCTTGTAATGCAAGCTAGCGTTTGTTTCCCCGTCCTACATGGAGTTGAATCACATGCTATTTCTGGTCCTAGGAGCAAGAGTTGTTTTCTGGTAAGAAGAGTCACTATTGCATTCCCATTTGCCCACAGGGTAAATAGAACTGGCGTCTGTTCCCAGCATGTACAGTATTGGACTGAAGCGGATCTACTGTTCTTGTCAGTTTCCTAAGCAGAATTGAACTAGATGTGGCCGTGTGTGTAGGAAGCACAGTTTTTTTTTTTGTTTTGAGCAAGCTCACTGTTCTGGCCCTATAGGAAACACAGTAGAGTAGAGGAGTGATCTTTTCTCAAAAGTAGAGTGTGTTTCTTGTAAGGCGAGCTAGCGTTTGTTTCCCAGTCCTAAATGGAGTTGAATCCCATGCAGTTTCTGGGCCTAAGAGCAAGAGTTGTTTTCCGATAAGAAGAGTCACTATTGAGCTCCCATTGCCATACACAGTGCAAATAGCACTCGCATCTGTTCCCAGCAAGTACAGTGCATTGGACTGAAGAGGACCTACTGCTCTTGTCAGTTTTCTAAGCACAGTTGAACTAGATGTAGCCCGTGAGTGTAGGAAGCACATTTCTTTTCTTATGAGCAAGATCACTGTTCTAACCCTATAGGAAACACATTAGAGTAGAAGAGTGCTCTTTTCTCAAAAGCAGAGTGTGTTTCTTTTAAGGCGAGCTAGCGTTTGTTTCCCAGTCCTAAATGGAGTTGAAATCCATGCAGTTTCGGGTCCTATGAGCAAGAGTTGTTTTCTGATAAGAAGAGTCACTATTGTGCTCATATTGCCATACACAGTGCAAATAGCACTCGCGTCTCTTCCCAGCAAGTACAGTGTATTGGACTGAAGAGGAGCTACTGTTCTTGGCAGGTTCGTAAGCAGAGTTGAACTAGATATGGACCTTGTGTGTAGGAAGCACAGTTCTTTAGTTCTGAGCAAGCTCACTGTTTTGGCCCTATAGGAAACACAGTAGAGTAGACGAGTGCTCTTTTCTCAAAAGCACAGTGTGTTTCTTGTAAGGCGAGCTAGCGTTTGTTTCCCAGTCCTAAATGGAGTTGAATCACATGCAGTATCTGGTCCTACGAGCAAGAGTTGTTTTCTGGTAAGAAGAATCACTATTGCGCTCCCATTGTCATTCACAGGGCAAACAGCACTGGCGTCTGTTCCCAGCATGTACAGTGTATTGGACTGAAGAGGATCTACTGTTCTTGTCAGTTTCCTAAGCAGAATTGAACTAGATATGGCCGTGTGTGTAGGAAGCACAGTTCTTTTGTACTGAGCAAGCTCACTGTTCAGACCCCATAGGAAACACAGTAAAGTAGAAGAGTGCTCTTTTCTCAAAAGCAGAGTGTGTTTCTTGTAAGGAGAGCTAGCAATTGTTTCCCAGTCCTTAATGGAGTTGAATCACATGCAGTTTCTGGTGCTATGAATAAGAGTTGTTTTCTGGTAAGGAAAGTCACTATTGTGCTCCCATTGCCATACACAGTGCAAATAGCACTCGTGTCTGTTCCCAGCATGTACAGTGTATTGGACTGAAGAGGAGCTACTGTTCTTGTCAGTTTCCTAAGAAGAGTTGAACTAGATATGGTCCGTGTGTAGGAAGCACAGTTCTTTTGTTCTGAGCAAGCTCACTGTTCGGACCGCATAAGAAACACAGTAGAGTAGAAGAGTGCTCTTTTCTCAAAAGCAGAGTGTGTTACTTGTAAGGTGAGCTAGCGTTTGTTTCCCAGTCCTAAATGGAGTTGAATCACATGCAGTATCTGGTCCTACGAGCAAGAGTTGTTTTCTGGTAAGAAGAATCACTATTGCGCTCCCATTGTCATTCACAGGGCAAACAGCACTGGCGTCTGTTCCCAGCATGTACAGTGTATTGGACTGAAGAGGATCTACTGTTCTTGTCAGTTTCCTAAGCAGAATTGAACTAGATATGGCCGTGTGTGTAGGAAGCACAGTTCTTTTGTACTGAGCAAGCTCACTGTTCAGACCCCATAGGAAACACAGTAAAGTAGAAGAGTGCTCTTTTCTCAAAAGCAGAGTGTGTTTCTTGTAAGGCGAGCTAGCGTTTGTTTCCCAGTCCTAAATGGAGTTGAATCACATGCAGTTTCTGGTCCTACGTCCAAGAGTTGTTTTCTGGTAGAAGAGTCACTATTGCGCTCCGATTGTCATTCACAGGGCAAATAGCACTGGCGTCTGTTCCCAGCATGTACAGTGTATTGGACTGAAGAGGATCTACTGTTCTTTTCAGTTTCCTAAGGAGAAATGAACTAGATAGGGCCGTGTGTGTAGGAAGCACAATTCTTTTGTTCTGAGAAAGCTCACTCTTCTGGACCTATAGGAAACACAGAAGAGTAGAAGAGTGCTCTTTTCTCAAAAGCAGAGTGTGTTTCTTGTAAGGCGAGCTAGCGTTTGTTTCCCAGTCCTAAATGGAGCTGAATCACATGCAGCTTTTGGTCCTAAAAACAAGAGTAGTTTTCTGGTAAAGAAAGTCACTATTACACTCCCAATCCATACACAGTGCAAATAGCACTCACGTCTGTTCCCAGCAAGTACAGTGTATTGGACCGAAGAGCAGCTACTGTTCTTGTCAGTTTTTTAAGCAGGATTGAACTGGATATGGCAGTGTGTGTAGGAAGCCCAGTTCTTTTTTTCTGAGCAAGCTCACTGTTCGGACCCCATAGGAAACACAGTAAAGTAGAAGAGTGCTCTTTTCTCAAAAGAAGAGTGTGTTTCTTGTAAGGCGAGCTAGCGTTTCTTTTCAAGTCCTAAATGGAGTTGAATCACATGCAGTTTCTGGTCCTACGAGCAAGAGTTGTTTTCTGGTAAGAAGATTCACTATTGCGCTCCCATTGTCATACACAGGGCAAATAGCTCTGTCGTCTGTTCACAGCATGTACAGTGTATTGGACTGAAGAGGATCTACTGTTCTTGTCAGTTTCCTAAGCAGAATTGAACTAGATATGGCCGTGTGTGTAGGAAGCACAGTTCTTTTGTTCTGTTCAAGCACACTGTTCGGACAACAAAGGAAACACAGTAAAGTAGTAGAGTGCTCTTTTCTCAAAAGCAGAGTGTGTTTCTTGTAAGGCGAGCTAGCGTTTGTTTCCCAGTCCTAAATGGAGTTGAATCACATACAGTTTCTGGTCTTATGAGCAAGAGATTTTCTGGTAAGAAGAGTCACTATTGTGCTCCCATTGTCATACACTGGGCAAGTAGCACTGGTGTCTGTTCCCAGCATGTACAGTGTATTGGACTGAAGAGGATCAACTGTTCTTGTCAGTTTCCTAAGCAGAATTGAACTAGATATGGCCCGTGTGTGTAGGAAGCACAGTTCTTTTGTTCTGAGGAAGCTCACCGTTCGGACCCCATAGGAAACACAGTAGAGTAGAAGAGTGCTCTTTCCTCTAAAGCAGAGTGTGTTTCTTGTAAGGCGAGCTAGCGTTTGTTTCCCAGTCCTAAATGGAGTTGAATCCCATGCAGTTTCTGGTCCTACGAGCAAGAGTTTTCTTCTGGTAAGAAGAGTCACTATTGCGCTCCCATTGTCATTCACAGGGCAAATATCACTGGCGTCTGTTCCCAGCATGTACAGTGTATTGGACTGAAGAGGATCTACTGTTCTTGTCAGTTTCCTAAGCAGAATTGAACTAGATATGGCCGTGTGTGTAGGAAGCACAGTTCTTTTGTTCTGAGCAAGCTCACTGTTCGGACCACATAGGAAACACAGTAGAGTAGAAGAGTGATCTTTTCTCAAAAGCAGAGTGTGTTTCTTGTAATGCGAGCTAGCGTTTGTTTCCCCATCCTACATGGAGTTGAATCACATGCTATTTCTGGTCCTAGGAGCAAGAGTTGTTTTCTGGTAAGAAGAGTCACTATTGTGCTCCCATTGTCATTCACAGGGCAAATAGCACTGAAGTCTGTTCCCAGCATGTACAGTGTAATTTACTGAAGAGGAGCTACTGTTCTTGTCAGTTTCCTAAGCCGTGTTGAACTAGATATAGCCCGTGTGTGTAAAAAGCACAGTTCTTTTGTTCTGAGCAAGCTCACTGTTTGGACCCCATTGGAAACACAGTAGAGTAGAAGAGTGCTCTTTTCTCAAAAGCAGAGTGTGTTTCTTGTAAGGCGAGCTAGCGTTTGTTTCCCAATCCTTAATGGAGTTGAATCACATGCAGTTTCTGGTCCTACGAGCAAGAGTTGTTTTGTGGTATGAAGACTCACTATTGCACTCCATTCACCATACACAGCGCAAATAGCACTCGTGTCTGTTCCCGGCAAGTACAGTGTATTGGACTGAAGAGAAGCTACTGTTCTTGTAAGTTTCCTAAGCAGAGTTGAACTAGATATGGTCCGGTGTTGGAAGCACAGTTCTTTTGTTCTGAGCAAGCTCACTCTTCTGGTCCTATAGGAAACACAGTAGAGTAGAAGAGTGCTCTTTTCTCAAAAGCAGAGTATAATTCTTGTAAGGCGAGCTAGCGTTTGTTTCCCAGTCCTAAATGGAGTTGAATCACATGCAGTTGTTGGTCCCACGAGCAAGAGTTGTTTTCTGGTAAGGAAATTCACTATTGTGCTCCCATTGCCATACACAGTACAAATAGCCCTCTCGTCTGTTGCCAGCAAGTACAGTGAATTGGACTGAAGAGGAGCTACTGTTCTTGTCAGTTTCCTAAGCAGAGTTGAACTAGATATGGCCCGTGTGTGTAGGAAGCACAGTTCTTTTGTTCTGAGCAAGCTCACTGTTCAGACTGAATAGGAAACACAGTAGAGTAGAAGAGTGCTCTTTTCTCAGAAGCGGAGTGTGTTTCTTGTAAGGCGAGCTAGCGTTTGTTTCCCAGTCATAAATGGAGTTGAATCACATGCAGTTTCTGGTCCTACGAGCAAGAGTTGTTTTCTGGTAAGAAGAGTCACTATTGCGCTTCTATTGTCATACACAGGGCAAATAATACTGGTGTCTGTTCCCAGCATGTACAGTGTATTGGACTGAAGAGGATCTACTGTTCTTGTCAGTTTCCTAAGCTAGTTGAACTAGATATAGCCCGTGCTTGTAGGAAGCACAGTTCTTTGTTCAGAGCAATCATACTGTTCAGGCCCTATAGGAAACACATAAAAGTAGAAGAGTGCTCTTTTCTCAAAAGCAGAGTGTGTTTATTGTAAGGCGAGCTAGCGTTTCTTTCCCAGTCCTAAAGGAAGTTGAATCACATGCAGTTTTTGGTCCTACCAGCAAGAGTTGTTTTCTGGTAAGGAAAGTCACTATTGCGCTCCCATTGCCATTCACAGTGCAAATAGCACTCGCGTCTGTTCCCAGCAAGTACAGTGTATTGGACTGAAGAGGAGCTACTGTTCTTGTCAGTTTCCTAAGCAGAGTTGAACGAGATATGGCCCGTGTGTGTAGGAAGCACAGTTCTTTTGTTCTGAGCAAGCACTCTGTTCGGACAACAAAGGAAACACAGTAAAGTAGTAGAGTGCTCTTTTCTCAAAAGTAGAGTGTGTTCCTTGTAAGGCAAGCTAGCGTTTGTTTTCCAGTCCTAAATGGAGATGAATCTCATGCAGTTTCTGGTCCTACGAGCAAGAGATTTTCTGGTAAGAAGAGTCACTATTGTGCTCCCATTGTCATACACAGGACAAGTAGCACTCGTGTCTGTTCCCAGCATGTACAGAGTATTGGACTGAAGAGGATGTACAGTTCTTGTCAGTTTCCTAAGCAGAATTGAACTAGATATGGCCGTGTGTGTAGGAAGCACACTTCTTTTGTTCTGAGCAAGCTCACTGTTCTGGCCCTATAGGAAACACAGTAGAGTAGAAGAGTGATCTTTTCTCAAAAGCAGAGTGTGTTTCTTGTAATGCAAGCTAGCGTTTGTTTCCCCGTCCTACATGGAGTTGAATCACATGCTATTTCTGGTCCTAGGAGCAAGAGTTGTTTTCTGGTAAGAAGAGTCACTATTGCATTCCCATTTGCCCACAGGGTAAATAGAACTGGCGTCTGTTCCCAGCATGTACAGTATTGGACTGAAGCGGATCTACTGTTCTTGTCAGTTTCCTAAGCAGAATTGAACTAGATGTGGCCGTGTGTGTAGGAAGCACAGTTTTTTTTTTTGTTTTGAGCAAGCTCACTGTTCTGGCCCTATAGGAAACACAGTAGAGTAGAGGAGTGATCTTTTCTCAAAAGTAGAGTGTGTTTCTTGTAAGGCGAGCTAGCGTTTGTTTCCCAGTCCTAAATGGAGTTGAATCCCATGCAGTTTCTGGGCCTAAGAGCAAGAGTTGTTTTCCGATAAGAAGAGTCACTATTGAGCTCCCATTGCCATACACAGTGCAAATAGCACTCGCATCTGTTCCCAGCAAGTACAGTGCATTGGACTGAAGAGGACCTACTGCTCTTGTCAGTTTTCTAAGCACAGTTGAACTAGATGTAGCCCGTGAGTGTAGGAAGCACATTTCTTTTCTTATGAGCAAGATCACTGTTCTAACCCTATAGGAAACACATTAGAGTAGAAGAGTGCTCTTTTCTCAAAAGCAGAGTGTGTTTCTTTTAAGGCGAGCTAGCGTTTGTTTCCCAGTCCTAAATGGAGTTGAAATCCATGCAGTTTCGGGTCCTATGAGCAAGAGTTGTTTTCTGATAAGAAGAGTCACTATTGTGCTCATATTGCCATACACAGTGCAAATAGCACTCGCGTCTCTTCCCAGCAAGTACAGTGTATTGGACTGAAGAGGAGCTACTGTTCTTGGCAGGTTCGTAAGCAGAGTTGAACTAGATATGGACCTTGTGTGTAGGAAGCACAGTTCTTTAGTTCTGAGCAAGCTCACTGTTTTGGCCCTATAGGAAACACAGTAGAGTAGACGAGTGCTCTTTTCTCAAAAGCACAGTGTGTTTCTTGTAAGGCGAGCTAGCGTTTGTTTCCCAGTCCTAAATGGAGTTGAATCACATGCAGTATCTGGTCCTACGAGCAAGAGTTGTTTTCTGGTAAGAAGAATCACTATTGCGCTCCCATTGTCATTCACAGGGCAAACAGCACTGGCGTCTGTTCCCAGCATGTACAGTGTATTGG
This sequence comes from Peromyscus eremicus, assembly GCF_949786415.1. NCBI lineage: Eukaryota > Metazoa > Chordata > Mammalia > Rodentia > Cricetidae > Peromyscus > Peromyscus eremicus. The sequence goes on from NW_026734295.1 coordinate 1,665,525, forward strand.
ACTGAAGAGGATCTACTGTTCTTGTCAGTTTCCTAAGCAGAATTGAACTAGATATGGCCGTGTGTGTAGGAAGCACAGTTCTTTTGTACTGAGCAAGCTCACTGTTCAGACCCCATAGGAAACACAGTAAAGTAGAAGAGTGCTCTTTTCTCAAAAGCAGAGTGTGTTTCTTGTAAGGAGAGCTAGCATTTGTTTCCCAGTCCTTAATGGAGTTGAATCACATGCAGTTTCTGGTGCTATGAATAAGAGTTGTTTTCTGGTAAGGAAAGTCACTATTGTGCTCCCATTGCCATACACAGTGCAAATAGCACTCGTGTCTGTTCCCAGCATGTACAGTGTATTGGACTGAAGAGGAGCTACTGTTCTTGTCAGTTTCCTAAGAAGAGTTGAACTAGATATGGTCCGTGTGTAGGAAGCACAGTTCTTTTGTTCTGAGCAAGCTCACTGTTCGGACCCCATAAGAAACACAGTAGAGTAGAAGAGTGCTCTTTTCTCAAAAGCAGAGTGTGTTACTTGTAAGGTGAGCTAGCGTTTGTTTCCCAGTCCTAAATGGAGTTGAATCACATGCAGTTTTTGGTCCTATGAGCAAGAGTTTTTTTCTAGTAAGAAGAGTCAGTATTGCGCTCCCATTGTCATTCACAAGGCAAATAGCACTGGTGTCTGTTCCCAGCATGTACAGTATATTGAACTGAAGAGGAGCTACTGTTCTTGTCAGTTTCCTAAGCAGAATTGAACTAGATATGGCCGTGTGTGTAGGAAGCACAGTTCTTTTGTTCTGAGCAAGTTTACTGTTCTGGCACTTTAGGGAACACAGTAGAGTAAAAGAGTGATCTTTTCTCCAAAGCAGAGTGTGTTTCTTGTAAGGCGAGCTAGCGTTTGTTTCCCAGTCCTAAATGGAGTTGAATCACATGCAGTTTTTGGTCCTATGAGCAAGAGTTGTTTTCTGTTAAGGAAAGTCACTATTGTGCTCCCATTGCCATACACAGTGCAAATAGCACTCGTGTCTGTTCCCAGCATGTATAGTGTATTGGACTGAAGAGGAGCTACTGTTCTTGTCAGTTTCCTAAGCAGAGTTGAACTAGATATGCCCCGTGTGTGTAGGAAGCACAGTTCTTTGGTTCTGAGCAAGCTCACTGTTCGGACCCCTTAGGAAACACTGTGGTGTAGAAGAGTGCTCTTTTCTCAAAAGCTAGTGTGCTTCTTGTAAGGCGAGCTAGTGTTAGTTTTCCAGTCCTAAATGGAGTTGAATCACATGCAGTTTTTGGTCTTATGAGCAAGAGTTTTTTTCTGGTAAGAAGAGTCAGTATTGCGCTCCCATTGTCATTCACAAGGCAAATAGCACTGGTGTCTGTTCCCAGCATGTACAGTGTATTGGACTGAAGAGGATCTACTGTTCTTGTCAGTTTCCTAAGCAGAATTGAACTAGATATGGCCGTGTGTGTAGGAAGCACAGTTCTTTTGTTTTGAGCAAGGTTACTGTTCTGGCCCTTTAGGAGACACAGTAGAGTAAAAGAGTGAACTTTTCTCCAAAGCAGAGTGTGTTTCTTGTAAGGCGAGCTAGCGTTTGTTTCCCAGTCCTACATGGAGTTGAATCACATGCAGTTTCTGGTCCTACATGCAAGAGTTGTTTTCTGGTAAGAGGAGTCACTATTGTGCTCCCATTGTCATACACAGGGCAAATAGCACTGGCGTCTGTTCCCAGCATGTACAGTGTATTGGACTGAAGAGGAGCTACTGTTCTTGACAGGTTCCTAAGCACAGTTGAACTAGATGTGGCCCATGTGTGTCGGAAGGACAGTTCTTTGGTTTTGAGCAAGCTCACTGTTCGGACCCCATAGGAAACACAGTAGAGTAGAAGAGTGCTCTTTTCTCAAAAGCTAGTGTGTTTCTTGTAAGGCGAGCTAGCGTTTGTTTCCCAGTTGTAAATGGAGTTGATTCACATGCAGTTTCTGGTCCTATGAGCAAGAGTTGTTTTCTGGTAAAAAGAATCACTATTGTGCTCCCATTGCCATACACAGTGCAAATAGCACTCGTGTGTGTTCCCAGCAAGTACAGTGTATTGGACTGAAGAGGATCTACTGTTCTTGTCAGTTTCCTAAACAGAATTGAACTAGATATGGTCGTGTGTGTAGGAAGCACAGTTCTTTTGTTCTGAGCAAGCTCACTGTTCTGGCCCTATAGGAAACACAGTAGAGTAGAAGAGTGATCTTTTCTCAAAAGCAGAGTGTGTTTCTTGTAAGGCGAACTAGCATTTGTTTCCGAGTCCTAAATGGAGTTGAATCACATGCAGTTTTTGGTCCTACGAACAAGAGTTGTTTTCTGGTAAAGAAAGTCACTATTGCGCTCCCATTGCCATACACAGTGCAAAAAGCACTCGCGTGTGTTCCCAGCAAGTACAGTGTATTGGACTGAAGAGGAGCTACTGTTCTTGTCAGTTTCCAAAGCAGAGTTGAACTAGATATGGCCCGTGTGTAGGAAGCACAGTTCTTTTGTTCTGAGCAATCACACTTTTCGGAATCACATGCAGTTTTTTTTCCTAGAAACAAGAGTTGTTTTCTGGTAAAGAAAGTCACTATTAGCCGGGCGGTAGTGGAGCACGCCTTTAATCCTAGCACTTGGGAGGCAGAGCCAGGTGGATCTCTTTGAGTTCGAGGCCAGCCTGGGCTACCAAGTGAGTTCCAGGAAAGGGAAAAAGCTACACAGAGAAACCCTGTCTCGAAAAACTAAAAAAAAAAAAAAAATAGTCACTATTGCTCTCCCATTGCCATACACAATGCAAAAGGCACTCGCGTCTGTTCCCAGCAAGTACAGTGTATTGGACTGAAGAGGATCTACTTTTCTTTTCTGTTTCCTAAGCAGAATTGAACTAAATAGGGCTGTGTGTGTAGGAAGCACAGTTCTTTTGTTCTGAGAAAGCTCACTGTTCTGGCCCTATAGGAAACACAGTAGAGTAGAAGAGTGCTCTTTTCTCAAAAGCAGAGTGTGTTTCTTGTAAGGCGAGCTAGCGTTTGTATCCCAGTTGTAAATGGAGTTGAATCAAATGCAGTTTCTGCTCCTACAAGCAAGAGTTGTTTTCTGGTAAGAAGAGTCACTATTGCGCTCTTATTTGCCCACAGGGCAAATAGCACTGGCGTCTGTTCCCAAAATGTACAGTGTATTGGACTGAAGAGGAGCTACTCTTCTTGTCAGTTTCCTAAGCAGAGTTGAACTAGATGTAGCCCGTGTGTGTAGGAAGCACAGTTCTTTTGTTCTGAGCAAGCTCACTGTTCTAACCCTATAGGAAACACATTAAAGTAGAAGAGTGCTCTTTTCTCTGAAGCAGAGTGTGTTTCTTGTAAAGCGAGCAAGCATTTGTTACCCAGTCCGAAATGGAGTTGAATCCCATGCAGTTTCTGTTCCTAAAAGAAAGAGTTGTTTTTTGATAAGAGTCACTATTGCGCTCCTATTTCCATACATAGTGCAAATAACACTCTCGTCTGTTCCCAGCAAGTACAGTGTATTGGACTGAAGAGGAGCTACTGTTCTTGTCAGGTTCCTCAGCAGAGTTGAACTAGATATGGCCCGTGTGTGTAGGAATCACTGTTCTTTTGTTCTGAGCAAGCTCACTGTTCAGACCCCATAAGAAACACAGTACAGTAGAAGAGTGCTCTTTTCTCAAAAGCAGAGTGTGTTTCTTGTAAGGCGAGCTAGCGTTTGTTTCCCAGTGGTAAATGGAGTTGAATCACATGCAGTTTCTGGTCCTACGTGCAAGAGTTGTTTTCTGGTAGAAGAGCCACTATTGCGCTCCGATTGTCATTCACAGGGCAAATAGCACTGGCGTCTGTTCCCAGCATGTACAGTGTATTGGACTGAAGAGGATCTACTGTTCTTTTCAGTTTCCTAAGGAGAATTGAACTAGATAGGGCCGTGTGTGTAGGAAGCACAATTCTTTTGTTCTGAGAAAGCTCACTGTTCTGGACCTATAGGAAACACAGAAGAGTAGAAGAGTGCTCTTTTCTCAAAAGCAGAGTGTGTTTCTTGTAAGGCGAGCTAGCATTTGTTTCCCAGTCCTAAATGGAGCTGAATCACATGCAGCTTTTGGTCCTAAAAACAAGAGTAGTTTTCTGGTAAAGAAAGTCACTATTGCGCTCCCAATCCATACACAGTGCAAATAGCACTCGCGCGTGTTCCCAGCAAGTACAGTGTATTGGACCGAAGAGCAGCTACTGTTCTTGTCAGTTTTTTAAGCAGGATTGAACTGGATATGGCAGTGTGTGTTGGAAGCCCAGTTCTTTTTTTCTGAGCAAGCTCACTGTTCGGACCCCATAGGAAACACAGTAAAGTAGAAGAGTGCTCTTTTCTCAAAAGAAGAGTGTGTTTCTTGTAAGGCGAGCTAGCGTTTCTTTTCAAGTCCTAAATGGAGTTGAATCACATGCAGTTTCTGGTCCTACGAGCAAGAGTTGTTTTCTGGTAAGAAGATTCACTATTGCGCTCCCATTGTCATACACAGGGCAAATAGCTCTGGCGTCTGTTCACAGCATGTACAGTGTATTGGACTGAAGAGGATCTACTGTTCTTGTCAGTTTCCTAAGCAGAACTGAACTAGATATGGCCGTGTGTGTAGTAAGCACAGTTCTTTGTTATGAGCAAGCTCACTCTTCGGACCCCATAGGAAAAACAGTAGAGTAGAAGAGTGCTCTTTTCTCAAATGCAGAGTGTGTTTCTTGTAAGGCGAGCTGGCGTTTGTTTACCAGTCCTAAATGGAGTTGAATCACATGCAATTTCTGGACATACAAGCAAGAGTTGTTTTCTGGTAAGAAGAGTCACTATTGTGCTCCCATTGTCATACACAGTGCAAATAGCACTCGTGTCTGTTCCCAGCAAGTACAGTGTATTGGACTGAAGAGGATCTACAGTTCTTGTCAGTTTCCTAATCACAGTTGAACTAGATATGGCCGTGTGTGTAGGAAGCACAGTTCTTTTGTTCTGAGCAAGCTCACTGTTCGGACCCCATAGGAAACACAGTAGAGTAGAAGAGTGCTCTTTTCTCAAAAGCAGAGTGTGTTTTTTGTAAAGCGAGCTAGCGTTGTTTCCCAGTCCTAAATGGAGTTGAATCACATGCAGTTTCTGATCCTACGAGCAAGAGTTGTTTTCTGGTAAGAAGAGTCACTATTGTGCTACCATTGTCATACACAGGGCAAGTAGCACTCGCGTCTCTTCCCAGCATGGACAGTGTATTGGACTGAAGAGGATCTACTGTTCTTGTCAGTTTCCTAAGCAGAGTTGAACTAGATATAGCCCATGTGTGTAGGAAGCACAGTTCTTTGGTTCTGAGCAAGCTCACTGTTCTGGACCTATAGGAAACACATTAGAGTAAAAGTGTGCTCTTTTCTCAAAAGCAGAGTATGTTTCTTGTAAGGCGAGCTAGCGTTTGTATCCCAGTGGTAAATGGAGTTGAATCACATGCAGTTTCTTCTCCTACAAGCAAGAGTTGTTTTCTGGTAAAAAAAAATCACTATTGCGCTCCCATTGCCATACACAGTGCAAATAGCACTCGCGTCTGTTCCCAGCAAGAACAGTGTATTGGACTGAAGAGGATCTACTGTTCTTGTCAGTTTCCTAAGCAGAATTGAACTAGATATGGCCGTGTGTGTAGGAAGCACAGTTCTTTTGTTCTGAGCAAGCTAACTGTTCTGGTTCTATAGGAAACACAGTAGAGTAGAAGAGTGATCTTTTCTCAAAAGCAGAGTGTGTTTCTTGTAAGGCGAACTAGCGTTTGTTTCCCAGTCCTAAATGGAGTTGAATCCCATGAAGTTTCTGATCCTACGAGCAAGAGTTGTTTTCTGATAAGAAGAGTCACTATTGCGCTCCTATTGCCATACACAGTGCAAATAGCACTCGCGTCTGTTCCCAGCAAGTACAGTGTATTGGACTGAAGAGGAGCTACTGTTCTTGTCAGGTTCGTAAACAGAGTTGAACTAGATATGGCCCTTGTGTGTAGGAAGCACAGTTCTTTTGTTCTGAGTAAGCTCACTGTTCGGACACCATAGGAAAGACAGTAGAGTAGAAGAGTATCCTTTTCCCAAAAGCAGAGTGTGTCAATTGTAAGGTGAGCTAGCATTTGTTTCCCAGTCCTAAATGGAGTTGAATCACATGCAGTTTCTGGTCCTACGAGCAAGAGTTGTTTTCTGGTAAGAAGAGTCACTATGGCGCTCCCATTGTCATTCACAGGACAAAGAGCACTGGCGTCTGTTCCCAGCATGTACAGTGTATTGGACTGAAGAGGATCTACTGGTCTTGTCAGTTTCTTAAGCAGAATTGAACGAGATATGGCCGTGAGTGTAGGCAGCACAGTTCTTTTGTTCTGAGCAAGCTCACTTTTCTGGCCCTATAGGAAACACAGTAGAGTAGAAGAGTGATCTTTTCTCAAAAGCAGAGTGTGTTTCATGTAAGGTGAGCTAGCGTTTGTTTCCCTGTTTTAAATGGAGTTGAATCACAGGCAATTTTTGGTCCTACGAACAAGAGTTGTTTTCTGGTAAAGAAAGTCACTATTAGCCGGGCGGTAGTGGCGCATGCCTTTAATCCCAGCACTCGATAGGCAGAGCCAGGTGGATATCTGTGAGTTTGAAGCCCGCCTGGGCTACCAAGTGAGTTCCAGGAAAGGCGCAAAGCTACACAGAGAAACCCTGTCTCGAAAAAAAAAAAGTCACTATTGCGCTCCCATTGCCATACACAGTGCAAAAAGCACTCGCGTCTGTTCCCACCAAGTACAGTGTATTGGACTGAAAGGATCTACTGTTCTTGTCAGTTTCCTAAGCAGAATTGAACTAGATCTGGCCGTGTGTGTAGGAAGCACAGTACTTTTGTTCTGAGCAAGCTCACTGTTTTGGCCCTATAGGAAACACAGTAGAGTAGAATAGTGCTCTTTTCTCAAAAGCAGAGTGTGTTTCTTGTAAGGCGAGCTAGCGTTTGTTTCCCAGTTCTAAATGGAGTTGAATCACAGGCAGTTTTTGTTTCTAAGAGCAAGAGTTGTTTTCTGGTAAAGAAAGTCACTATTAGCCGGGCGGAAGTGGACCACGCCTTTAATCCTAGCACTCGGGAGGCAGAGCCACGTGGATCTCTTTGAGTTCGAGGCCAGCCTGGTCTACCAAGTGAGTTCCAGGAAAGGCACAAAGCTACACAGAGAAACCCTGTCTCGAAAAACTAAAAAAAAAAAAAAAAAAAAAAAAGAAAGTCACTATTGCACTCCCATTGCCATACACAATGCAAAAAGCACTCGCGTCTGTTCAAAGCAAGTACAGTGTATTGGACTGAAGAGGATCTACTTTTCTTTTCAGTTTCCTAAGCAGAATTGAACTAAATAGGGCCATGTGTGTAGGAAGTACAGTTCTTTTGTTCTGAGAAAGCTCACTGTTCTGGCCCTATAGGAAACACATTAGAGTACAAGAGTGCTCTTTTCTCAAAAGCAGAGTGTGTTTCTTGTAAGGCGAGCTAGCGTTTGTTTCCCAGTCCTAAATGGAGCTGAATCACATCCAGTTTTTGGTCCTACGAACAAGAGTTGTTTTCTCGTAAAGAAAGTCACTATTGCGCTCCCATTGCCATACACAGTGCAAATAGCACTCGCGTCTCTTCCCAGCAAGTACAGTGTATTGGACTGAAGAGGATCTACTGTTCTTTTCAGTTTCCTAATCACAGTTGAACTAGATATGGCCATGTGTGTAGGAAGCACAGTTCTTTTGTTCTGAGAAAGTTCACTGTTCTGGCCCTATAGGAAACACAGTAGAGTAGAAGAGTGCTCTTTTCTCAAAAGCAGAGTGTTTTTCTTGTAAGGCGAGCTAGCGTTTGTATCCCAGTTGTAAATGGAGTTGAATCACATGCAGTTTCTGCTCCTACAAGCAAGAGTTGTTTTCTGGTAAAAAGAATCACTATTGCGCTCCCATTGCCATACACAGTGCAAATAGCACTCGCGTCTGTTCTCAGCAAGAACAGTGTATTGGACTGAAGAGGATCTACTCTTCTTGTCAGTTTCCTAAGCAGAATTGAACTAGATATGGCCGTGTGTGTAGGAAGCACAGTTCTTTTGTTCTGAGCAAGCTCACTGTTCGGAACCTAAAGGAAACACAGTAAAGTAGAAGAGTGCTCTTTTCTCAAAAGCGGAGTGTGTTTCTTGTAAGGCGACCTAGCGTTTGTTTCCCATTCCTAAGTGGAGTTGAATCCCATGCAATTTCTGGTCTTACGAGCAAGAGTTGTTTTCTGGTAAGAAGAGTCAGTATAGCGCTCCCATTGTCATACACAGGGCAAATAGCACTGGCGTCTGTTTCCAGCATGTACAGTGTATTGGACTGAAGAGGATCTACTGTTCTTGTCAGTTTCCTAAGCAGAATTGAACTAGATATGGCCGTGTGTGTAGGAAGCACAGTTCTTTTATTCTGAGCAAGCTCACTGTTCGCACCCCATAGGAAAAACAGGAGAGTAGAAGAGTGCTCTTTTCTCAAATGCAGAGTGTGTTTCTTGTAAGGCGAGCTGGCGTTTGTTTACCAGTCCTAAATGGAGTTGAATCACATGCAATTTCTGGACATACAAGCAAGAGTTGTTTTCTGGTAAGAAGAGTCACTATTGTGCTCCCATTGTCATACACAGTGCAAATAGCACTCGCGTCTGTTCCCAGCAAGTACAGTGTATTGGACTGAAGAGGATCTACAGTTCTTGTCAGTTTCCTAATCACAGTTGAACTAGATATGGCCGTGTGTGTAGTAAGCACAGTTCTTTTGTTCTGAGCAAGCTCACTGTTCGGACCCCATAGGAAACACAATAGAGTAGAAGAGTGCTCTTTTCTCAAAAGCAGAGTGTGTTTTTTGTAAAGCGAGCGAGCTTTGTTTCCCAGTCCTAAATGGAGTTGAATCACATGCAGTTTCTGATCCTACGAGCAAGAGTTGTTTTCTGGTAAGAAGAGTCACTATTGTGCTACCATTGTCATACACAGGGCAAGTAGCACTCGCGTCTCTTCCCAGCATGGACAGCGTATTGGACTGAAGAGGATCTACTGTTCTTGTCAGTTTCCTAAGCAGAGTTGAACTAGATATAGCCCGTGTGTGTAGGAAGCACAGTTCTTTGGTTCTGAGCAAGCTCACTGTTCTGGACCTATAGGAAACACATTAGAGTAAAAGTGTGCTCTTTTCTCAAAAGCAGAGTATGTTTCTTGTAAGGCGAGCTAGCGTTTGTATCCCAGTGGTAAATGGAGTTGAATCACATGCAGTTTCTTCTCCTACAAGCAAGAGTTGTTTTCTGGTAAAAAAAAATCACTATTGCGCTCCCATTGCCATACACAGTGCAAATAGCACTCGCGTCTGTTCCCAGCAAGAACAGTGTATTGGACTGAAGAGGATCTACTGTTCTTGTCAGTTTCCTAAGCAGAATTGAACTAGATATGGCCGTGTGTGTAGGAAGCACAGTTCTTTTGTTCTGAGCAAGCTAACTGTTCTGGTTCTATAGGAAACACAGTAGAGTAGAAGAGTGATCTTTTCTCAAAAGCAGAGTGTGTTTCTTGTAAGGCGAACTAGCGTTTGTTTCCCAGTCCTAAGTGGAGTTGAATCACATGCAGTTTTTGGTCCTACGAACAATAGTTGTATTCTGGTAAAGAAAGTCACTATTGCGATCCCATTGCCATACACAGTGCAAATAGCACTCGCGTCTGTTCCCAGCAAGTACAGTGTATTGGACCGAAGAGCAGCTACTGTTCTTGTCAGTTTTTTAAGCAGGATTGAACTAGATATGGCCGTGTGTGTAGGAAGCACAGTTCTTTTGTTCTGAGCAAGTCGCTGTTCGGACCCCATAGGAAACACAGTAGAGTAGAAGAGTGCTCTTTTTTCAAAAGCAGAGTGTGTTTCTTGTAAGGCGAGCTAGCATTGTTTCCCAGTCCTAAATGGAGTTGAATCCCATGCAGGTTCTGGTCCTACAAGCAAGAGTTGTATTCTGGTAAGAAGTGTCACTATTGCGCTCCCAATGTCATTCACAGGGCAAATAGCACTGGCGTCTGTTCCCAGCATGTACAGTATATTGGACTGAAGAGGATCTACTGTTCTTGTCAGTTTCCTAAGCAGAATTGAACTAGATAAGGCCGTGTATGTAGGAAGCACAGTTCTTTTATTCTGAGCAAGCTCAATGTTTTGGCCCTATAGGAAACACAGTAGTGTAGAAAGTGCTCTTTCTCAAAAGCAGAGTGTGTTTCTTGTAAAGTGAGCTAGCGTTTGTTTCACAGTCCTAAATGGAGTTGAATCACATTCAGTTGTTGGTCCTACGAGCAAGAGTTTTTTTCTGGTAAGAAGAGTCACTATTGCGCTCGTATTTGCCCACAGGGCAATTAGCACTGGCGTCTGTTCCCAGAATGTACAGTGTATTGGACTGAAGAGGAGCTACTGTTCTTGTCAGTTTCCTAAGCAGAGTTTAACTAGATGTAGCCCGTGTGTGTAGGAAGCACAGTTCTTTTGTTCTGAGCAAGCTCACTGTTCTAACCCAATAGGAATCACATTAGAGTAGAAGAGTGCTCTTTTCTCAAAAGCAGAGTGTGTTTCTTGTAAAGCGAGCTAGCATTTGTTACCCAGTCTGAAATGGAGTTGAATCCCATGCAGTTTCTGTTCCTACGAGCAAGAGTTGTTTTCTGATAAGTGTCACTATTGCGCTCCTATTTCCATACACAGTGCAAATAACACTCTCGTCTGTTCCCAACAAGTACAGTTTATTGGACTGAAGAGGAGCTACTGTTCTTGTCAGGTTCCTTAGCAGAGTTCAACTAGATATGGCCCGTGTGTGTACGAAGCACAGTTCTTTTGTTCTGAGCAAGCTCACTGTTCGGACACCATAGGAAACACAGTAGAGAAAAGAGTGCTCTTTTCTCAAAAGCAGAGTGTGTTTCTTGTAAGGCGAGCTAGCGTTTGTTTCCCAGTCCTAAATGGAGATGAATCACATGCAGTTTCTGGTCCTACGAGCAAGAGTTGTTTTCTGGTAAGAAGAGTCACTATTGCGCTCCCAATGTCATTCACAGGGCAAATAGCACTGGCGTCTGTTCCCAGCATGTACAGTGTATTGGACTGAAGAGGATCTACTGTTCTTTTCAGTTTCCTAAGGAGAATTGAACTAGGTAGGGCCGTGTGTGTAGGTAGCACAGTTCTTTTGTTCTGAGAAAGCTCACTGTTCTGGACCTATAGGAAACGCAGAAGAGTAGAAGAGTGCTCTTTTCTCAAAAGCAGAGTGTGTTTCTTGTAAGGCGACCTAGCGTTTGTTTCCCAATCCTAAATGGAGTTGAATCACATGCAGTTTTTGGTCCTAAAAACAAGAGTATTTTTCTGGTAAAGAAAGTCACTATTGTGCTCCCATTGCCATACACAGTGCAAATAGCACTCGAGTCTGTTCTCAGCAAGTACAGTTTATTGGACTGAAGAGGATCTACAGTTTTTGTCAGTTTCCTAATCACACTTGAACTAGATATGGTCGTGTGTGTAGGAAGCACAGTTCTTTTGTTCTGAGCAAGCTCACTGTTCTGGCCCTATAGGAAACACAGTAGAGTAGAAGAGTGCTCTTTTCTCAAAAGCAGAGTGTTTTTCTTGTAAGGCGAGCTAGTGTTTGTTACCCAGTCCTACATGGAGTTGAATCCCATGCAGTTTCTGGTCCTACGAGCAAGAGTTGTTTTCTGGTAAGAAGAGTCACTATTGCGCTCCCTTTGCCAAACACAGTGCAAATAGCATTCGCGTCTGTTCCCAGCAAGTACAGTGTATTGGACTGAAGAGGAGCTACTGTTCTTGTCAGTTTCCTAAGCAGAGTTGAACTAGATATGGCCATGTGTGTAGGAAGCACAATTCTTTGGTTCTGAGCAAGCTCACTGTTCGGACCCCATAGGAAACATAGTAGAGTAGAAGAGTGCTCTTTTCTCAAAAGCAGAGTATGTTTCTTGTAAGGCGAGCTAGCGTTATTTCCCAGTCCTAAATGGAGTTGAATCACATGCAGTTTCTGGTCCGACGAGCAAGAGTTGTTTTCTGGTAAGAAGAGTCACTATTTTGCTCCCATTGTCATACACAGGGCAAGTAGCACTCGCGTCTGTTCCCAGCATGGACAGTGTATTGGACTGAAGAGGATCTACTGTTCTTGTCAGTTTCCTAAGCAGAGTTGAACTAGATATAGCCCGTGTGTGTAGGAAGCACAGTTCTTTGGTTCTGAGAAAGCTCACTGTTATGGACCTATAGGAAACACATTAGAGTAAAAGTGTGCTCTTTTCTCAAAAGCAGAGTATGTTTCTTGTAAGGCGAGCTAGCGTTTGTATCCCAGTTGTAAATGGAGTTGAATCACATGCAGTTTTTGGTCCTACAAGCAAGAGTTGTTTTCTGGTAAAAAGAATCACTATTGCGCTCCCATTGCCATACACAGTGCAAATAGCACTCGCGTCTGTTCTCAGCAAGAACAGTGTATTGGACTGAAGAGGATCTATTGTTCTTGTCAGTTTCCTAAGCAGAATTGAACTAGATATGGCCGTGTGTGTAGGAAGCACAGTTCTTTTGTTCTGAGCACGCTCACTCTTTGGACCCCATAGGAAAAACAGTAGAGTAAAAGAGTGCTCTTTTCTCAAAAGCAGAGTGTGTTTCTTGTAAGGCGAGCTAGCGTTGTTTCCCAGTCCGAAATGGAGTTGAATCCCATTCAGTTTCTGTTCCTACGAGGAAGAGTTGTTTTCTGGTAAGAAGAGTCACTATTGTGCTCCCTTTGTCATACACAGGGCAAATAGCACTGGCGTCTGTTCCCAGCATGTACAGTGTATTGGACTGAAGAGGATCTACTGTTCTTGTCAGTTTCCTGTGCACAATTGAACTAGATATGGCCGTGTGTGTAGGAAGCACAGTTCTTTTGTTATGAGGAAGCTCACTGTTCGGACCCCATAGGAAAAACCGTAGAGTAGAAGAGTGCTGTTTTCTCAAATGCAGAGTGTGTTTCTTGTAAGGCGAGCTGGCGATTGTTTCCCAGTCCTAAATGGAGTTGAATCCCATGCAGTTTCTGGTCCTACCTGCAAAAGTTGTTTTCTGGTAAGGAAAGTCACTATTTCGCTCCCATTACCATACACAGTACAAATAGCACTAGCGTCTGTTCCCAGCAAGTACAGTGTATTGGACTGAAGAGGAGCTACTGTTCTTGTCAGTTTCCTAAGCAGAGTTGAACTAGATATGACCCGTGTGTAGGAAGCACAGTTCTTTTGTTCTGAGCAAGCTCACTCTTCAGACCCCATAAGAAACACAGTAGAGTAGAAGAGTGCTCTTTTCTCAAAAGCAGAGTGTGTCTCTTGTAAGGCGAGCTAGCATTTGTTTCCCAGTCCTAAATGGAGTTGAATCACATGCAGTTTCTGGACCTACAAGCAAGAGTTGTTTTCTGGTAAGAAGAGTCACTATTGTGCTCCCATTGTCATTCACAGGGCAAATAGCACTGGCATCTGTTCCCAGCATATACAGTTTATTGGACTGAAGAGGATCTACTGTTCTTGTCAGTTTCCGAAGCAGAATTGAACTTGATATGGCCGTGTGTGTAGGAAGCACAGTTCTTTTGTTCTGAGCAAGCTCACTGTTCTGGCCCTATAGGAAACACAGTAGAGTAGATGAATGATCTTTTCTCAAAAGCAGAGTGTGTTTCTTGTAAGGCGAGCTAGCGTTTGTTTCCCAGTCCTAATGGAGTTGAATCACATGCAGTTGTTGTTCCCACGCGCAAGAGTTGTATTCTGGTTAGGAAAGTAACTATTTCGCTCCCATTGCCATACACAGTGCAAATAGCACTCGCGTCTGTTCCCAGCAAGTACAGTGTATTGGACTGAAGAGGAGGTACTGTTCTTGTCAGTTTCCTAAGAAGAGTTGAACTAGATATGGCCCATGTGTGTAGGAAGCACAGTTCTTTTGTTCTGAGCAAGCTCACAGTTCGGACACCATAGGAAACACAGTAGAGTAGAAGAGTTCTCTTTTCTCAAAAGCAGAGTGTGTTTCTTGTAAGGCGAGCTAGCGTTTTTTTCCCCATCCTAAATGGAGTTGAATCACATGCAGCTTCGGGTCCTATGAGCAAGAGTTGTTTTCTGGTAAGGAAAGTCACTATTGTGCTCCCATTGCCATACACAGTGCAAACAGCACTCATGTCTGTTCCCAGCAAGTACAGTGTATTGGACTGAAGAGTAGCTACTGTTCTTGTCAGTTTCCTAAGCAGAGTTGAACTAGATATGGCCCGTGTGTGTAGGAAGCACAGTTCTTTTGTTCTGAGCAAGCTCACTGTTCAGACCATTTGGAAACACAGTAGATTGAAGAGTGCTCTTTTTTCAAAAGCAGAGTGTGTTTCTTGTAAGGGGAGCTAGCGTTTGTTTCCCAGTCCTAAATGGAGTTGAGTCACATGCAGTTTCTGGTCCTACGAGCAAGAGTTGTTTTCTGGTAAGAAGAGTCAGTATTGCGCTCCCATTGTCATACACAGGGCAAATAGCACTGGCGTCTGTTCCCAGCATGTACAGTGTATTGGACTGAAGAGGAGCTACTGTTCTTGTCAGTTTCCTAAGCAGAGTTGAACTAGATATGGCCCGTGAGTATAAAGCACAGTTCTTTTGTTCTGAGCAAGCTCACTCTTCGGACCCCATAAGAAACACAGTAGAGTAGAAGAGTGCTCTTTTCTCAAAAGAAGAGTGTGTTTCTTGTAAGGCAAGCTAGCGTTTGTTTCCCAGTCCTAAATGGAGTTGAATCACATGCAGTTTCTGGTCCTACGAGCAAGAGATGTTTTCTGGTAAGAAGAGTCACTATTGCGCTCTTATTTGCCCACAGGGCAAATACACTGGCGTCTGTTCCCAAAATGTACAGTGTATTGGACTGAAGAGGAGCTACTGTTCTTGTCAGTTTCCTAAGCAGAGTTGAACGAGATGTAGCCTGTGTGTAGGAAGCACAGTTCTTTTGTTCTGAGAAAGCTCACTTTTCTAACCCTATAGGAAACACAGTAGTGTAGAAGAGTGCTCTTTCTCAAAAGCAGAGTGTGTTTCTTGTAAGGCGAGCTACCATTTGTTTCCAAGTCCCAAATGGAGTTGAATCACATGCAGTTGTGGGTCCCACGAGCAAGAGTTGTTTTCTGGTAAGGAAAGTCACTATTGCACTCCCATTGCCATACACAGTACAAATAGCACTCGTGTCTGTTCCCAGCAAGTACAATGTATTGGACTGAAGAGGAGCCTCTGTTCTTGTCAGTTTCCTAAGCAGAGTTGAAATAGATATGGCCTGTGTGTAGGAAGCACAGTTCTTTTTTTCTGAGCAAGCTCACTGTTCGGACCCCGTAAGAAACACAGTAGAGTAGAAGTTTGCTCTTTTCTCAAAAGCAGAGTGTGTTTCTTGTAAGGCGAGCTAGTGTTTGTTTCCCAGTCCTAAATGGAGTTGAAATACATGCAGTTTCTGGTCCTACGAGCAAGAGTTGTTTTCTGATAAGAAGAGTCACTATTGTGCTCCCATTGTCATACACAGGGCAAATAGCACTGGCGTCTGTTCCCAGCATGTACAGTATATTGGACTGAAGAGGATCTACTGTTCTTGTCAGTTTCCTAAGCAGAGTTGAACTAGATATAGCCCGTGTGTGTAGAAAGCACAGTTCTTTTGTTCTGAGCAAGCTCACTGTTCGGAACCGATAGGAAACAGAGTAGAGTAGAAGGGTGCTCTTTTCTCAAAAGCAGAGTGTGTTTCTTGTAAGGCGAGCTAGCGTTTGTTTCCCAGTCCTAAATGGAGTTGAATCACAGGCAGTTTTTGGTCCTAAGAACAAGAGTTGTTTTCTGGTAAAGAAAGTCACTATTAGCCGGGCGGAAGTGGACCATGCCTTTAATCCTAGCACTCGGGAGGCAGAGCCACGTGGATCTCTTTGAGTTCGAGGCCAGCCTGGGCTACCAAGTGAGTTCCAGGAAAGGCACAAAGCTACACAGAGAAACCCTGTCTCGAAAAACTAAAAAAAAAAAAAAAAAAGAAAGTCACTATTGCGCTCCCATTGCCATACACAGTGCAAATAGCACTCACGTCTGTTCCCAGCAAGTACAGTGTATTGGACTGAAGAGGATCTACTGTTCTTTTCAGTTTCCTAATCACAGTTGAACTAGATATGGCCATGTGTGTAGGAAGCACAGTTCTTTTGTTCTGAGCAAGCTCACTGTTCGGACCCCATAGGAAACACAGTAGAGTAGAAGAGTGCTCTTTTCTCAAAAGCAGAGTGTGTTTCTTGTAAGGCGAGCTAGCGTTGTTTCCCAGTCCTAAATGGAGTTGAATCACATGCAGTTTCTGGTCCTACAAGCAAGAGTTGTTTTCTGATAAGAAGAGTCACTATTGTGCTCATATTGCCATACACAGTGCAAATAGCACTCATGTCTGTTCCCAGCAAGTACAGTGTATTGGACTGAAGAGGAGCTACTGTTCTTGGCAGGTTCGTAAGCAGAGTTGAACTAGATATGGACCTTGTGTGTAGGAAGCACAGTTCTTTAGTTCTGAGCAAGCTCACTGTTTTGGCCCTATAGGAAACACAGTAGAGTAGACGAGTGCTCTTTTCACAAAAGCACAGTGTGTTTCTTGTAAGGTGAGCTAGCGTTTGTCTCCCAGTCCTAAATGGAGTTGAATCACATGCAGTATATGGTCCTACGAGCAAGAGTTGTTTTCTGGTAAGAAGAGTCACTATTGCGCTCACATTGTCATTCACAGGGCAAACAGCACTGGCGTCTGTTCCCAGCATGTACAGTGTATTGGACTGAAGAGGATCTACTGTTCTTGTCAGTTTCCTAAGCAGAATTGAACTAGATATGGCCGTGTGTGTAGGAAGCACAGTTCTTTTGTCTTGAGCAAGCTCACTGTTCGGACCCCATAGGAAACACAGTAAAGTAGAAGAGTGCTCTTTTCTCAAAAGCAGAGTGTGTTTCTTGTAAGGAGAGCTAGCATTTGTTTCCCAGTCCTTAATGGAGTTGAATCACATGCAGTTTCTGGTGCTACGAATAAGAGTTGTTTTCTGGTAAGGAAAGTCACTATTGTGATCCCATTGCCATACACAGTGCAAATAGCACTCGTGTCTGTTCCCAGCAAGTACAGTGCATTGGACTGAAGAGGAGCTACTGCTCTTGTCAGTTTCCTAAGTTTAGTTGAACTAGATGTAGCCCATGTGTGTAGGAAGCACATTTCTTTTGTTATGAGCAAGATCACTATTCTAACCCTATAGGAAACACATTAGAGTAGAAGAGTGCTCTTTTCTCAAAAGCAGAGTGTGTTTCTTTTAAGGCGAGCTAGCGTTTGTTTCCCAGTCCTAAATGGAGTTGAAATCCATGCAGTTTCGGGTCCTACGAGCAAGAGTTGTTTTCTGATAAGAAGAGTCACTATTGTGCTCATATTGCCATACACAGTGCAAATAGCACTCGCGTCTGTTCCCAGCAAGTACAGTGTATTGGACTGAAGAGGAGCTACTGTTCTTGGCAGGTTCGTAAGCAGAGTTGAATTAGATATGGACCTTGTGTGTAGGAAGCACAGTTCTTTAGTTCTGAGCAAGCTCACTGTTTTGGCCCTATAGGAAACACAGTAGAGTAGACGAGTGCTCTTTTCTCAAAAGCACAGTGTGTTTCTTGTAAGGTGAGCTAGCGTTTGTCTCCCAGTCCTAAATGGAGTTGAATCACATGCAGTATATGGTCCTACGAGCAAGAGTTGTTTTCTGGTAAGAAGAGTCACTATTGCGCTCCCATTGTCATTCACAGGGCAAACAGCACTGGCGTCTGTTCCCAGCATGTACAGTGTATTGGACTGAAGAGGATCTACTGTTCTTGTCAGTTTCCTAAGCAGAATTGAACTAGATATGGCCGTGTGTGTAGGAAGCACAGTTCTTTTGTCTTGAGCAAGCTCACTGTTCGGACCCCATAGGAAACACAGTAAAGTAGAAGAGTGCTCTTTTCTCAAAAGCAGAGTGTGTTTCTTGTAAGGAGAGCTAGCATTTGTTTCCCAGTCCTTAATGGAGTTGAATCACATGCAGTTTCTGGTGCTACGAATAAGAGTTGTTTTCTGGTAAGGAAAGTCACTATTGTGCTCCCATTGCCATACACAGTGCAAATAGCACTCGTGTCTGTTCCCAGCATGTACAGTGTATTGGACTGAAGAGGATCTACTGTTCTTGTCAGGTTCCTAAGCAGAGTTGAACTAGATATGGCCCGTGTGTAGGAAGCACAGTTCTTTTGTTCTGAGCAAGCTCACTGTTCGGACCCCATAAGAAACACAGTAGAGTAGAAGAGTGCTCTTTTCTCAAAAGCAGAGTGTGTTTCTTGTAAGGTGAGCTAGCGTTTGTTTCCCAGTCCTAAATGGAGTTGAATCACATGCAGTTTTTGGTCCTACGACCAAGAGTTGTTTTCTGGTAAGAAGAGTCACTATTGTGCTCCCATTGTCATTCACAGGGCAAATAGCACTGGCGTCTGTTGCCAGCATGTACAATGTATTGGACTGAAGAGGATCTACTGTTCTTGTCAGTTTCCTAAGAAGAATTGAACTAGATATGGCCGTGTGTGTAGGAAGCACAGTTCTTTTGTTCTGAGCAAGGTTACTCTTCTGGCCCTTTAGGAAACACAGTAGAGTAAAAGAGTGATTTTTTCTCCAAAGCAGAGTGTGTTTCTTGTAAGGCGAGCTAGCGTTTGTTTCCCAGTCCTAAATGGAGTTGAATCACATGCATTTTTTGGTCCTACGAGCAAGAGTTGTTTTCTGTTAAGGAAAGTCACTATTGTGCTCCCATTGCCATACACAGTGCAAATAGCACTCGTGTCTGTTCCCAGCATGTATAGTGTATTGGACTGAAGAAGAGCTACTGTTCTTGTCAGTTTCCTAAGCAGAGTTGAACTAGATATGCCCCGTGTGTGTAGGAAGCACAGTTCTTTGGTTCTGAGCAAGCTCACTGTTCGGACCCCTTAGGAAACACTGTGGTGAGGAAGAGTGCTCTTTTCTCAAAAGCTAGTGTGTTTCTTGTAAGGTGAGCTAGTGTTTGTTTTCCAGTCCTAAATGGAGTTGAATCACATGCAGTTTTTGGTCCTATGAGCAAGAGATTTTTTCTGGTAAGAAGAGTCAGTATTGCGCTCCCATTGTCATTCACAAGGCAAATAGCACTGGTGTCTGTTCCCAGCATGTACAGTGTATTGGACTGTTCTTGTCAGTTTCCTAAGCAGAATTGAACTAGATATGGCCGTGTGTGTAGGAAGCACAGTTCTTTTGTTTTGAGCAAGGTTACTGTTCTGGCCCTTTAGGAAACACAGTAGAGTAAAAGAGTGATCTTTTCTCCAAAGCCGAGTGTGTTTCTTGTAAGGCGAGCTAGCGTTTGTTTCCCAGTCCTAAATGGAGTTGAATCACATGCAGTTTTTGTTCCTACGAGCAAGAGTTGTTTTCTGGTAAGGAAAGTCACTATTGTCCTCCCATTGCCATACACAGTGCAAATAGCACTCGTGTCTGTTCCCAGCATGTATAGTGTATTGGACTCAAGAGGAGCTACTGTTCTTGTCAGTTTCCTAAGCAGAGTTGAACTAGATATGGCCCGTGTGTGTAGGAAGCACAGTTCTTTTGTTCTGAGCAAGCTCAGTGTTCGGACCCCATAAAAACACAGTAGAGTAGAAGAGTGCTCTTTTCACAAAAGCAGAGTGTGTTTCTTGTAAGGCGAGCTAGCGTATGTTTTCCAGTCCTACATGGAGTTGAATCACATGCAGTTTCTGGTCCTACGAGCAAGAGTTGTTTTCTGGAAAGAGGAGTCACTATTGTGCTCCCATTGTCATACACAGGGCAAATAGCACTGGCGTCTGTTCCCAGCATGTACAGTGTATTGGACTGAAGAGGAGCTACTGTTCTTGACAGGTTCCTAAGCACAGTTGAACTAGATGTGGCACATGTGTGTCGGAAGCACAGTTCTTTGGTTCTGAGCAAGCTCACTGTTCGGACCCCATAGGAAACACAGTAGAGTAGAAGAGTGCTCTTTTCTCAAAAGCTAGTGTGTTTCTTGTAAGGCGAGCTAGCGTTTGTTTCCCAGTTGTAAATGGAGTTGATTCACATGCAGTTTCTGGTCCTATGAGCAAGAGTTGTTTTCTGGTAAAAAGAATCACTATTGTGCTCCCATTGCCATACACAGTGCAAATAGCACTCGTGTGTGTTCCCAGCAAGTACAGTGTATTGCACTGAAGAGGATCTACTGTTCTTGTCAGTTTCCTAAACAGAATTGAACTAGATATGGTCTTGTGTGTAGGAAGCACAGTTCTTTTGTTCTGAGCAAGCTCACTGTTCTGGCCCTATAGGAAACACAGTAGAGTAGAAGAGTGATCTTTTCTCAAAAGCAGAGTGTGTTTCCTGTAAGGCGAACGAGCATTTGTTTCCGAGTCCTAAATGGAGTTGAATCACATGCAGTTTTTGGTCCTACAAACAAGAGTTGTTTTCTGGTAAAGAAAGTCACTATTGCGCTCACATTGCCATACACAGTGCAAAAAGCACTCGCGTCTGTTCCCAGCAAGTACAGTGTATTGGACTGAAGACGAGCTACTGTTCTTGTCAGTTTTTTAAGCAGAATTGAACTAGATATGGCCATGTGTGTAGGAAGCACAGTTCTTTTGTTCTGAGCAAGCTCACTGTTCGGAACCTAAAGGAAACACAGTAAAGTGGAAGATTGCTCTTTTCTCAAGCAGAGTGTGTTTCTTGTAAGGCGAGCTAGCGTTTGTTTCCCAGTCCTAAATGGAGTTGAATCACATGCAATTTCTGGTCCTACGAGCAAGAGTTGTTTTCTGGTAAGAAGAGTCACTATTGTGCTCCCATTGTCATACACAGGGCAAATAGCACTGGCGTCTGTTCCCAGCATGTACAGTGTATTGGACTGAAGAGGAGCTACTGTTCTTGACAGGTTCCTAAGCAGAGTTGAACTAGATGTGGCCCGTGTGTGTAGGAAGCACAGTTCTTTGGTTCTGAGCAAGCTCACTGTTCGGACCCCATAGGAAACACAGTAGAGTAGAAGAGTGCTCTTTTCTCAAAAGCAGAGTGTGTTTATTGTAAGGCGAGCTAGCGTTTGTTTCCCAGTCCAAAATGGAGTTGATTCACATGCAGTTTCTGGTCCTATGAGCAAGAATTGTTTTCTGGTAAAAAGAGTCACTATTGCGCTCCAATTGCCCTACACAGTGCAAATAGCACTCGAGTCTGTTCCCAGCATGTACAGTGTATTGGACTGAAGAGGAGCTATGGTTCTTGTCAGTTTCCTAAGCAGAGTTGAACTAGATATGGTCCGTGTGTGAAAAAAGCACAGTTCTTTTGTTCTGAGCAAGCTCACTGTTCTAACCCTATAGGAAACACATTAGAGTAGAAGAGTGCTCTTTTCTCAAAAGCAAAGTGTGTTTCTTGTAAGGCGAGCTAGCGTTTGTTTCCCAGTCCTAAATGGAGTTGAATCACATGCATTTTTTGGTCCTACGAGCAAGAGTTGTTTTCTGTTAAGGAAAGTCACTATTGTGCTCCCATTGCCATACACAGTGCAAATAGCACTCGTGTCTGTTCCCAGCATGTATAGTGTATTGGACTGAAGAAGAGCTACTGTTCTTGTCAGTTTCCTAAGCAGAGTTGAACTAGATATGCCCCGTGTGTGTAGGAAGCACAGTTCTTTGGTTCTGAGCAAGCTCACTGTTCGGACCCCTTAGGAAACACTGTGGTGTAGAAGAGTGCTCTTTTCTCAAAAGCTAGTGTGTTTCTTGTAAGGTGAGCTAGTGTTTGTTTTCCAGTCCTAAATGGAGTTGAATCACATGCAGTTTTTGGTCCTATGAGCAAGAGATTTTTTCTGGTAAGAAGAGTCAGTATTGCGCTCCCATTGTCATTCACAAGGCAAATAGCACTGGTGTCTGTTCCCAGCATGTACAGTGTATTGGACTGTTCTTGTCAGTTTCCTAAGCAGAATTGAACTAGATATGGCCGTGTGTGTAGGAAGCACAGTTCTTTTGTTTTGAGCAAGGTTACTGTTCTGGCCCTTTAGGAAACACAGTAGAGTAAAAGAGTGATCTTTTCTCCAAAGCCGAGTGTGTTTCTTGTAAGGCGAGCTAGCATTTGTTTCCCAGTCCTAAATGGAGTTGAATCACATGCAGTTTTTGTTCCTACGAGCAAGAGTTGTTTTCTGGTAAGGAAAGTCACTATTGTCCTCCCATTGCCATACACAGTGCAAATAGCACTCGTGTCTGTTCCCAGCATGTATAGTGTATTGGACTCAAGAGGAGCTACTGTTCTTGTCAGTTTCCTAAGCAGAGTTGAACTAGATATGGCCCGTGTGTGTAGGAAGCACAGTTCTTTTGTTCTGAGCAAGCTCAGTGTTCGGACCCCATAAAAACACAGTAGAGTAGAAGAGTGCTCTTTTCACAAAAGCAGAGTGTGTTTCTTGTAAGGCGAGCTAGCGTATGTTTTCCAGTCCTACATGGAGTTGAATCACATGCAGTTTCTGGTCCTACGAGCAAGAGTTGTTTTCTGGAAAGAGGAGTCACTATTGTGCTCCCATTGTCATACACAGGGCAAATAGCACTGGCGTCTGTTCCCAGCATGTACAGTGTATTGGACTGAAGAGGAGCTACTGTTCTTGACAGGTTCCTAAGCACAGTTGAACTAGATGTGGCACATGTGTGTCGGAAGCACAGTTCTTTGGTTCTGAGCAAGCTCACTGTTCGGACCCCATAGGAAACACAGTAGAGTAGAAGAGTGCTCTTTTCTCAAAAGCTAGTGTGTTTCTTGTAAGGCGAGCTAGCGTTTGTTTCCCAGTTGTAAATGGAGTTGATTCACATGCAGTTTCTGGTCCTATGAGCAAGAGTTGTTTTCTGGTAAAAAGAATCACTATTGTGCTCCCATTGCCATACACAGTGCAAATAGCACTCGTGTGTGTTCCCAGCAAGTACAGTGTATTGGACTGAAGAGGATCTACTGTTCTTGTCAGTTTCCTAAACAGAATTGAACTAGATATGGTCTTGTGTGTAGGAAGCACAGTTCTTTTGTTCTGAGCAAGCTCACTGTTCTGGCCCTATAGGAAACACAGTAGAGTAGAAGAGTGATCTTTTCTCAAAAGCAGAGTGTGTTTCCTGTAAGGCGAACGAGCATTTGTTTCCGAGTCCTAAATGGAGTTGAATCACATGCAGTTTTTGGTCCTACAAACAAGAGTTGTTTTCTGGTAAAGAAAGTCACTATTGCGCTCACATTGCCATACACAGTGCAAAAAGCACTCGCGTCTGTTCCCAGCAAGTACAGTGTATTGGACTGAAGACGAGCTACTGTTCTTGTCAGTTTTTTAAGCAGAATTGAACTAGATATGGCCATGTGTGTAGGAAGCACAGTTCTTTTGTTCTGAGCAAGCTCACTGTTCGGAACCTAAAGGAAACACAGTAAAGTGGAAGATTGCTCTTTTCTCAAGCAGAGTGTGTTTCTTGTAAGGCGAGCTAGCGTTTGTTTCCCAGTCCTAAATGGAGTTGAATCACATGCAATTTCTGGTCCTACGAGCAAGAGTTGTTTTCTGGTAAGAAGAGTCACTATTGTGCTCCCATTGTCATACACAGGGCAAATAGCACTGGCGTCTGTTCCCAGCATGTACAGTGTATTGGACTGAAGAGGAGCTACTGTTCTTGACAGGTTCCTAAGCAGAGTTGAACTAGATGTGGCCCGTGTGTGTAGGAAGCACAGTTCTTTGGTTCTGAGCAAGCTCACTGTTCGGACCCCATAGGAAACACAGTAGAGTAGAAGAGTGCTCTTTTCTCAAAAGCAGAGTGTGTTTATTGTAAGGCGAGCTAGCGTTTGTTTCCCAGTCCAAAATGGAGTTGATTCACATGCAGTTTCTGGTCCTATGAGCAAGAATTGTTTTCTGGTAAAAAGAGTCACTATTGCGCTCCAATTGCCCTACACAGTGCAAATAGCACTCGAGTCTGTTCCCAGCATGTACAGTGTATTGGACTGAAGAGTAGCTACTGTTATTGTCAGTTTCCTAAGCAGAGTTGAACTAGATATGGTCCGTGTGTGAAAAAAGCACAGTTCTTTTGTTCTGAGCAAGCTCACTGTTCTAACCCTATAGGAAACACATTAGAGTAGAAGAGTGCTCTTTTCTCAAAAGCAAAGTGTGTTTCTTGTAAGGCGAGCTAGCGTTTGTTTCCCAGTCCTAAATGGAGTTGAATCACATGCATTTTTTGGTCCTACGAGCAAGAGTTGTTTTCTGTTAAGGAAAGTCACTATTGTGCTCCCATTGCCATACACAGTGCAAATAGCACTCGTGTCTGTTCCCAGCATGTATAGTGTATTGGACTGAAGAAGAGCTACTGTTCTTGTCAGTTTCCTAAGCAGAGTTGAACTAGATATGCCCCGTGTGTGTAGGAAGCACAGTTCTTTGGTTCTGAGCAAGCTCACTGTTCGGACCCCTTAGGAAACACTGTGGTGTAGAAGAGTGCTCTTTTCTCAAAAGCTAGTGTGTTTCTTGTAAGGTGAGCTAGTGTTTGTTTTCCAGTCCTAAATGGAGTTGAATCACATGCAGTTTTTGGTCCTATGAGCAAGAGATTTTTTCTGGTAAGAAGAGTCAGTATTGCGCTCCCATTGTCATTCACAAGGCAAATAGCATTGGTGTCTGTTCCCAGCATGTACAGTGTATTGGACTGTTCTTGTCAGTTTCCTAAGCAGAATTGAACTAGATATGGCCGTGTGTGTAGGAAGCACAGTTCTTTTGTTTTGAGCAAGGTTACTGTTCTGGCCCTTTAGGAAACACAGTAGAGTAAAAGAGTGATCTTTTCTCCAAAGCCGAGTGTGTTTCTTGTAAGGCGAGCTAGCGTTTGTTTCCCAGTCCTAAATGGAGTTGAATCACATGCAGTTTTTGTTCCTACGAGCAAGAGTTGTTTTCTGGTAAGGAAAGTCACTATTGTCCTCCCATTGCCATACACAGTGCAAATAGCACTCGTGTCTGTTCCCAGCATGTATAGTGTATTGGACTCAAGAGGAGCTACTGTTCTTGTCAGTTTCCTAAGCAGAGTTGAACTAGATATGGCCCGTGTGTAGGAAGCACAGTTCTTTTGTTCTGAGCAAGCTCAGTGTTCGGACCCCATAAAAACACAGTAGAGTAGAAGAGTGCTCTTTTCACAAAAGCAGAGTGTGTTTCTTGTAAGGCGAGCTAGCGTATGTTTTCCAGTCCTACATGGAGTTGAATCACATGCAGTTTCTGGTCCTACGAGCAAGAGTTGTTTTCTGGAAAGAGGAGTCACTATTGTGCTCCCATTGTCATACACAGGGCAAATAGCACTGGCGTCTGTTCCCAGCATGTACAGTGTATTGGACTGAAGAGGAGCTACTGTTCTTGACAGGTTCCTAAGCACAGTTGAACTAGATGTGGCACATGTGTGTCGGAAGCACAGTTCTTTGGTTCTGAGCAAGCTCACTGTTCAGACCCCATAGGAAACACAGTAGAGTAGAAGAGTGCTCTTTTCTCAAAAGCTAGTGTGTTTCTTGTAAGGCGAGCTAGCGTTTGTTTCCCAGTTGTAAATGGAGTTGATTCACATGCAGTTTCTGGTCCTATGAGCAAGAGTTGTTTTCTGGTAAAAAGAATCACTATTGTGCTCCCATTGCCATACACAGTGCAAATAGCACTCGTGTGTGTTCCCAGCAAGTACAGTGTATTGCACTGAAGAGGATCTACTGTTCTTGTCAGTTTCCTAAACAGAATTGAACTAGATATGGTCTTGTGTGTAGGAAGCACAGTTCTTTTGTTCTGAGCAAGCTCACTGTTCTGGCCCTATAGGAAACACAGTAGAGTAGAAGAGTGATCTTTTCTCAAAAGCAGAGTGTGTTTCCTGTAAGGCGAACGAGCATTTGTTTCCGAGTCCTAAATGGAGTTGAATCACATGCAGTTTTTGGTCCTACAAACAAGAGTTGTTTTCTGGTAAAGAAAGTCACTATTGCGCTCACATTGCCATACACAGTGCAAAAAGCACTCGCGTCTGTTCCCAGCAAGTACAGTGTATTGGACTGAAGACGAGCTACTGTTCTTGTCAGTTTTTTAAGCAGAATTGAACTAGATATGGCCATGTGTGTAGGAAGCACAGTTCTTTTGTTCTGAGCAAGCTCACTGTTCGGAACCTAAAGGAAACACAGTAAAGTGGAAGATTGCTCTTTTCTCAAGCAGAGTGTGTTTCTTGTAAGGCGAGCTAGCGTTTGTTTCCCAGTCCTAAATGGAGTTGAATCACATGCAATTTCTGGTCCTACGAGCAAGAGTTGTTTTCTGGTAAGAAGAGTCACTATTGTGCTCCCTTTGTCATACACAGGGCAAATAGCACTGGCGTCTGTTCCCAGCATGTACAGTGTATTGGACTGAAGAGGAGCTACTGTTCTTGACAGGTTCCTAAGCAGAGTTGAACTAGATGTGGCCCGTGTGTGTAGGAAGCACAGTTCTTTGGTTCTGAGCAAGCTCACTGTTCGGACCCCATAGGAAACACAGTAGAGTAGAAGAGTGCTCTTTTCTCAAAAGCAGAGTGTGTTTATTGTAAGGCGAGCTAGCGTTTGTTTCCCAGTCCAAAATGGAGTTGATTCACATGCAGTTTCTGGTCCTATGAGCAAGAATTGTTTTCTGGTAAAAAGAGTCACTATTGCGCTCCAATTGCCCTACACAGTGCAAATAGCACTCGAGTCTGTTCCCAGCATGTACAGTGTATTGGACTGAAGAGGAGCTATGGTTCTTGTCAGTTTCCTAAGCAGAGTTGAACTAGATATGGTCCGTGTGTGAAAAAAGCACAGTTCTTTTGTTCTGAGCAAGCTCACTGTTCTAACCCTATAGGAAACACATTAGAGTAGAAGAGTGCTCTTTTCTCAAAAGCAAAGTGTGTTTCTTGTAAGGCGAGCTCGCGTTTGTTTCCCAGTCCTAAATGGAGTTGAATCACATGCAGGTTCTGGTCCTACGAGCAAGAGTTGTTTTCTGGTAAGAAGAGTTACTATTACGCTCCCATTGTCATACACAGGGCAAATAGAACTGGCGACTGTTCCCAGCATGTACAGTGTATTGGACTGAAGAGGATCTACTGTTCTTGTCAGTTTCCTAAGCAGAATCGAACTAGATATGGCCGTGTGTGTAGAAAGCATTGTTCTTTGGTTCTGAGCAAGCTCATTGTTCTGGCCCTATAGGAAACACTGTAGAGTAGAAGAGTGCTCTTTTCTCAAAAGCAGAGTGTGTTTCTTGTAAGGCGATCTAGCAATTGTTTCCCAGTCTTAAATGGAGTTGAATCACATGCAGTTTTTGGTCCTACGAGCAAGAGTTTTTTTCGGGTAAGGAAAGTCACTATTGCGCTCCCATTGCCATACACAGTGCAAATAGCACTCGCGTCTGTTCCCAGCAAGTACAGTGTATTGGACTGAAGAGGAGCTACTGTTCTTGTCAGTTTCCTGAGTAGAGTTGAACTAGATATGGCGCTGTGTTTAGGAAGCACAGTTCTTTTGTTCTGAGCAAGTTCACTGTTCAGAAACCATAGGAAACACAGTAGAGTAGAAGAGTGCCCTTTTCTCAAAAGCCGAGTGTGTTTCATGTAAAGCGAGCTAGCGTTTGTTTCCCAGTCATAAATGGACTTGAATCACATGCAGTTTACGGTCCTACGAGCAAGTCTTTTTTCTGGTAAGAAGAGTGACTATTGTGCTCCCATTTTCATACACAGGGCAAAATCACTCGCGTCTGTTCCCATCATGTACAGTTTATTGGACTGAAGAGGATCTACTGTTCTTGTCAGTTTTCTAAGCAGAATTGATCTAGATATGCCGTGTGTGTAGGAAGCACTGTTCTTTTGTTCTGAGCAAGCTCACTGTTCTGGGCCTATAGGAAAGACAGTAGAGTAGAAGAGTGATTTTTCTCAAAAGTAGAGTGTGTTTCTTGTAAGGCAAGTTAGAGTTTGTTTCCCAGTCCTAAATGGAGTTGAATCCCATGCTGTTTCTGGTCCTACGAGCAAGAGTTTTTTCCTGGTACGAAGAGTCAATATTGCGCTCAAATTGTCATACACAGGGCAAATAGCACTGGCGTCTATTCCCAGCATGTACAGTGTATTGCACTGAAGAGGATCTATAGTTCTTGTCAGTTTCCTAAGCAGAGTTGAACTAGATGTAGCCCGTGTGTGTACGAAGCACAGTTCTTTTGTTCTGAGCAAGCTCACTGTTCTGGCCCTATAGGAAACACAGTAGAGTAGAAGAGTGCTCTTTTCTCAAAAGCAGAGTGTGTTTCTTGTAAGGCGAGCTAGCGTTTGTTTCCCAGTCTTAAATGGAGTTGAATCACATGCAGTTATTGGTCCTACGAGCAAGAGTTGTTTTCTGGTAAGGAAAGTCACTATTGCGCTCCCATTGCCATACACAGTGCAAAAAGCACTCGCGTCTGTTCACAGCAAGTACAGTTTATTGGACTTAAGAGGAGCAACTGTTCTTGTCAGTTTCCTAAGTAGAGTTGAACTAGATATGGCCCATGTGTGTAGGAAGCACAGTTCTTTTTTTCTGAGCAAGCTCATTTTGGCACCCCATAGGAAACACAGTAGAGTAGAAGAGTGCTCTTTTCTCAAAAGCAGAGTGTGTTTCTTGTAAGTTGAGCTAGCATTTGTTTCCCAGTCCTAAATGGAGTTGAATCCCATGCAGTTTCTGGTCCTACGAACAAGAGTTGTTATCTGGTAGGAAGAGTCACTATTGCGCTCCCATTTGCCCACAGGGCAAATAGCACTGGCATCTGTTCCCAGCATGTACAGTGTATTGGACTGAAGAGGATCTACAGTTCTTGTCAGTTTCCTGAGCAGAGTTGAACTAGATATAGCCCGTGTGTGTAGGGAGCACAGTTCTTTTGTTCTGAGCAAGCTCACTGTTCTAACCATATAGGAAACACATTAAAGTAGAAGAGTGATCTTTTCTCAAAAGCAGAGTGTGTTTCTCATAAGGCGAGCTAGCGTTTGTTTCCCAGTCGTAAATGGAGTTGAATCGCATGCAGTTTGTGGTCCTACGAGCAAGAGTTGTTTTCTGGTAAGGAAAGTCACTATTGCGCTCCCATTGCCATACACAGTGCAAATAGCACTCGCGTCTGTTCCCAGCATGTACAGTGTATTGGACTGAAGAGGATCTACTGTTCTTGTCAGTTTCCTATGCAGAGTTGAACTAGATGTAGCCCGTGTGTATCGGAAGCACAGTTCTTTTGTTCTGAGCAAGCTCACTGTTCTAACCCTATAGGAAACACAGTAGAGTAGAAGAGTGCTCTTTTCTCAAAAGCAGAGTGTGTTTCTTTTAAGGCGAGCGAGTGTTTGTTTCCC
Organism: Peromyscus eremicus; assembly: GCF_949786415.1. Classification (NCBI taxonomy): domain Eukaryota; kingdom Metazoa; phylum Chordata; class Mammalia; order Rodentia; family Cricetidae; genus Peromyscus; species Peromyscus eremicus. Next base: position 1,694,800 of record NW_026734295.1, read on the forward strand.
AGTCCTAAATGGAATTGAATCCCATGCACTTTCTGGTCTTAAGAGCAAGAGTTGTTTTCTGATACGAAGAGTCACTATTGCGCTCCTATTGCCATACACAGTGCAAATAGCACTCGCGTCTGTTCCCAGCAAGTAGAGTGTATTTGACTGAAGAGGAGGTAGTGTTCTTGACAGGTTCCTAAGCAGAGTTGAACTAGATATGGCCCGTGTGTTTAGGAAGCAGAGTTCTTTTGTTCTGAGCAAGCTCACTGTTCGGACCCCATCGGAATCACAGTAGAGTAGAAGAGTACTCATTTCTCAAAAGCACAGTGTGATTCTTGTAAGGCGACCTAGCGTTTGTTTCCAAGTCATAAATAGAGTTGAATCACATGCCGTTGCTGGTCCTACCAGCAAGAGTTGTTTTCTGGTAAGAAGAGTCACTATTGCGCTCCCTTTGACATTCACAGGGCAAATAGCACTGGCGTCTGTTCCCAGCATGTACAGTGTATTGGACTGAAGAGTATCTACTGTTCTTGTCAGTTTCCTAAGCAGAATTGAACTAAACATGGCCGTGTGTGTAGGAAACCCAGTGCTTTTGTTCTGAGCAAGCTCACTGTTTTGGCCCTATAGGAAACACAGTAGAGTAGAAGAGTGATCTTTTCTCAAAAGCAGAGTGTGTTTCTTGTAAGGCGAGCTAGCGTTTGTTTCCCAGTTCTAAATGGAGTTTAAGCACATGCAGTTTTTTGTCCTACACCAAGAGTTGTTTTCTGCTAAGGAAAGTCACTATTGCGCTCCCATTGTCATTCACAGGGCAAATAGCACTGGCGTCCATTCCCAGCATGTACAGTGTATTGGAATGAAGAGGAGCTACTGTTCTTGTCAGTTTCCTAAGCAGAGTTGAACTAGATATGGTCCGTGTGTTTAGGAAGCAGAGTTCTTTTGTTCTGAGCAAGCTCACTGTTCGGAAGCCATAGGAAACACATTAGAGTAGAAGAGTGCTCTTTTCTCAAAAGCAGAGTGTGTTTCTTGTAGGGCGAGCTAGCGTTTGTTTCCCAGTCCTAAATGGAGTTGAATCACATGCAGTTTTTGGTCCTACGAGCAAGAGTTGTATTCTGGTAAGAAGAGTCACTATTGTGCTCCCATTGTCATTCACAGGGCAAATAGCACTGGCGTCTGTTCCCAGCATGTACAGTGTATTGGACTGAAGAGGAGCTACTGTTCTTATCAGTTTCCTAAGCAGAATTGAACTAGATGTAGCCGTGTGTGTAGGAAGCACAGTTCTTTTGTTCTGAGCAAGCTCACTGTTTGGACCACATGGGAAACACAGTAGAGTAGAAGAGTGCCCTTTTCTCAAAAGCAGAGTGTGTTTCTTGTAAGGCGACCTAGCGTTTGTTTCCCTGTCCTAAATGGAGTTGAATCACATGCAGTTTCTGGTCCTACGAGCAAGAGTTTTTTCTGGTAAGAAGAGTCACTAATACGCTCCCATTGTCATACACAGGGCAAATAGCACTGGTGTCTCTTCCCAGCATTTACAGTGTATTGGACTGAAGAGGATCTACTGTTCTTGTCAGTTTCCTAAGCAGAATTGATCTATATATGGCCCGTGTGTGTAGGAAGCACAGTTCTTTTGTTCTGAGCAAGCTCACTGTTCAGAACCCATAGGAAACACTAGAGTAGAAGAGTGCTCTTTTGTCAAGAGCAGAGTGTGTTTATTGTAAGGCGACCTAGCGATTGTTTCCCAGTCCTAAATGGAGTTTAATCCCATGCAGTTACTGGTCCTATGAGCAAGAAATGTTTTCTGGTAAGAAGAGTCACTATTGTGCTCCAATTGCCCTACACAGTGCAAATAGCACTCGAGTCTGTTCCCAGCATGTACAGTGTATTGGACTGAAGAGGAGCTACTGTTCTTGACAGTTTCCTAAGTAGAGTTGAACTAGATATGGCGCTGTGTTTAGGAAGCATAGTTCCTTTTTTTCTGAGCAAGCTCACTGTTCAGAACCCATAGGAAACACAGTAGAGTAGAAGAGTGCCCTTTTCTCAAAAGCAGAGTGTGTTTCTTGTAAAGTGAGCTAGCGTTTGTTTCCCAGTCCTAAATGGACTTGAATCACATGCAGTTTACGGTCCTACGAGCAAGTGTTTTTTCTGGTAAGAATTGACACTATTGCACTCGCATTGTCATACACAGGGCAAATAGCACTCGCGTCTGTTCCCATCATGTACAGTGTATTGGACTGAAGAGGATCTACTGTTCTTGTCAGTTTCCTAAGCAGAGTAGAACTAGATGTAGCCCGTGTGTGTAGGAAGCACAGTTCTTTTGTTCTGAGCAAGCTCACTGTTCTGGCCCTATAGGAAACACAGTAGAATAGAAGAGTGCTCTTTTCTCAAAAGCAGAGTGTGTTTCTTGTAAGGCGAGCTAGCATTTGTTTCCCAGTCCTAAATGGAGTTGAATCCCATGCAGTTTCTGGTCCTACGAACAAGAGTTGTTATCTGGTAGGAAGAGTCACTATTGCGCTACCATTTGCCCACAAGGCAAATAGCACTGGCGTCTGTTCCCAGCCTGTACAGTGTATTGGACTGAAGAGGATCTACTGTTCTTGTCAGTTTCCTAAGCAGAGTTGAACTAGATGTAGCCCGTGTGTGTAAGAAGCACAGTTCTTTTTTTCTGAGCAAGCTCACTCTTCTGGCCCTATAGGAAACACAGTAAAGTAGAAGAATGCTCTTTTCTCAAAAGCAGAGTGTCTTACTGTAAGACGAGCTAGCGTTTGTTTCCCAGTCCTAAATGGAGTTGAATCACATGCAGTTTTTGGTCCTACGAGCAAGAGTTGTTTTCTGGTAAGGAAAGTCACTATTGCGCTCCCATTGCCATACACAGTGCAAATAGCACTCGCGTCTGTTCCCAGCATGTACAGTTTATTGGACTGAAGAGTATCTACTGTTCTTGTCAGTTTCCTACGCAGAGTTGAACTAGATGTAGCCCGTGTGTGTCGGAAGCACAGTTCTTTTGTTCTGAGCAAGCTCACTGTTCTAACCCTATAGGAAACACATTAGAGTAGAAGAGTGCTCTTTTCTCAAAAGCAGTGTGTGTTTCTTGTAAGGCGAGCTAGCGTTTGTTTACCAGTCCTAAATGGAATTGAATCCCATGCAGTTTCTGGTCTTCGGAGCAAGAGTTGTTTTCTGATAAGAAGAGTCACTATTGTGCTCCTATTGCCAAACACAGTGCAAATAGCACTGGCGTCTGTTCCCAGCAAGTACAGTGTATTGGACTGAAGAGGAGGTACTGTTCTTGACAGGTTCCTAAGCAGAGTTGAACTAGATATGACCCGTGTGTTTAGGAAGCAGAGTTCTTTTGTTCTGGGCAAGCTCACTCTTCGGACCCCATAGGAAACACAGTATAGTAGAAGAGTACTCTTTTCTCAAAAGCAGAGTGTGTTCCTTGTGAGGCGACCTAGCGTTTGTTTCCCAGTCATAAATAGAGTTGAATCACATGCAGTTTCTGGTCCTACGAGCAAGAGTTGTTTTCTGGTAAGATGAGTCACTATTGCGCTCCCATTGTCATTCACAGGGCAAATAGCGCTGGCGTCTGTTCCCAGCATGTACTGTGTATTGGACTGAAGAGGATATACTGTTCTTGTCAGTTTCCTAAGCAGAATTGAACTAGATATGGTCGGGTGTGTAGGAGGCACTGTTCTTTTGTTTCTGAGCAAGCTCACTGTTCTTGCCCTATAGGAAACACAGTAGAGTAGAAGAGTGATCTTTTCTCAAAAGCAAAGTGTGTTTCTTGTAAGGCGAGCTAGCGTTTGTTTCCCAGTAATAAATGGAGTTGAATCACATGCAGTTTCTGGTCCTAAGAGCAAGAGTTGTTTTCTGGTAAGGAAAGTCACTATTGCGCTAACATTGCCATACACAGTGCAAATAGCACTCGCGTCTGATCACAGCAAGTACAGTTTATTGGACTGAAGAGGAGCAACTGTTCTTGTCAGTTTCATAAGTAGAGTTGAACTAGATATGGCCCGTGTGTGTAGGAAGCACAGTTCTTTTTTTCTGAGCAAGCTCACTTTGGGACCCCATAGGAAACACAGTAGAGTAGAAGAGTGCCCTTTTCTCAAAAGCAGTGTGTGGTTCTTGTAAGGCGAGCTAGCATTTGTTTCCCAGTCCTAAATGGAGTTGAATGCCATGCAGTTTCTGGTCCTACGAGCAAGAGTTGTTATCTGGTAGGAAGAGTCACTATTGTGCTCCCATTTGCCCACAGGGCAAATAGAACTCGCATCTGCTCACAGCAAGTACAGTTTATTGAACTGAAGAGGAGCAACTGTTCTTGTCAGTTTCCTAAGCAGAATTGAACTAGTTATGACCGTGTGTGTAGGAAGCACTGTTCTTTTGTTTCTGAGCAAGCTCACTGTTCTTGCCCTATAGGAAACACAGTAGAGTAGAAGAGTGCTCTTTTCTCAAAAGCAGAGTGTGGTTCTTGTAAGGCGAGCTAGCATTTGTTTCCAAGTCCTAAATGGATTTGAATCACATGCAGTTTTTGTTCCTAGGAGCAAGATTTTTTTTCTGGTAAGGAAAGTCACTATTGCGCTCCCATTGCCATACACAGTGCAAATAGCACTCGCGTCTTTTCACAGCAAGTACAGTTTCTTGGACTGAAGAGGAGCAATGGTTCTTGTCAGTTTCCTAAGTAGAGTTGAACTAGATGTGGCCCGTGTGCGTAGGAAGCACAGTTATTTTTTGCTGAGCAAGCTCACTTTGGGACCCCATAGAAAACACAGTAGAGTAGAAGAGTGCTCTTTTCTCAAAAGCAGAGTGTGTTTCTTGTAAGGCGAGCTAGCATTTGTTTCCCAGTCCTAAATGGAGTTGAATCCCATGCAGTTTCTGGTCCTACGAGCAAGTGTTGTTTTCTGGTAGGAAGAGTCACTATTGCGCTCCTATTTGCCCACAGGGCAAATAGCACTGGCGTTTGTTCCCAGCATGTACAGTGTATTGGACTGAAGAGGATCTACTGTTCTTGTCAGTTTCCTAAGCAGAATTGAACTAGATGTGGCCGTGTGTGTGGGAAGCACAGTACTTTTGTTCTGAGCTAGCTCACTGTTCTGGCCCTATAAGAAACACAGTATAGTAGAATAGTGCTCTTTTCTCAAAAACAGAGTGTGTTTCTTGTAAGGCGAGCTAGCGTTTTTTTCCCAGTTCTAAATGGAGTTTAATCACATGCAGTTTTTGTTCCTTTGAGCAAGAGTTGTTTTCTGGTAAGGAAAGTCACTATTGCTCTCCCATTGCCATACACAGTGCAAATAGCACTCGTGTTTGTTCCCAGCAAGTACAGTGTATTACACTTTAGAGGATCTACTGTTCTTGTCAGTTTCCTAAGTAGAGTTGAACTAGATAAGGCCCGTGTGTGTAGGAAGCACAGTTCTTTTGTTCTGAGCAAGCTCACAGTTCCGTCCCCTTAGGAAACCCAGTAGAGTAGAAGAGTGCTCTTTTCTGAAAAGCAGAGTGTGTTTCTTGTAAGGCGAGCTAGCGTTTGTTTCCCAGTCATAAATGGAGTTGAATCCCATGCAGTTTCTGGTCCTACGAGCAAGAGTTGTTTTCTGGCAAGAAGAGTCACTATTGCGCTTCCATTGTCATACACACGGCAAATAGTACTGGTGTCTGTTCCCAGCATGTACAGTGTATTGGACTGAAGAGGATCTACTGTTCTTGTAAGTTTCCTAAGCTAGTTGAACTACATATAGCCCGTGCTTGTAGGAAGCACAGTTCTTTGTTCAGAGCAAGCACCCTGTTCAGGCCCTATAGGAAACACATAAAAGTAGAAGAGTGCTCTTTTCTCAAAAGCAGAGTGGGGTTCTTGTAAGGCGAGCTAGCGTTTCTATCCCAGTCCTAAATGAAGTTGAATCACATGCAGTTTTTGGTCCTAAGAGTAAGAGTTGTTTTCTGGTAAGGAAAGTCACTATTGCGCTCCCATTGCCATTCACAGTGCAAATAGCACTCGCGGCTGTTCCCAGCAGGTACAGTGTATTGGACTGAAGAGGAGCTACTGTTCTTGTCAGTTTCCTAAGCAGAGTTGAACTAGATATGGCCCGTGTGTATAGGAAGCACAGTTCTTTTGTTCTGAGCAAGCACACTGTTCGGACAACAAAGGAAACACAGTAAAGTAGTAGAGTGCTCTTTTCTCAAAAGCAGAGTGTGTTTCTTGTAAGGCGAGCTAGCGTTTGTTTCCCAGTCCTAAATGGAGTTGAATCACATACAGTTTCTGGTCTTATGAGCAAGAGATTTTCTGGTAAGAAGAGTCACTATTGTGCTCCCATTGTCATACACTGGGCAAGTAGCACTGGTGTCTGTTCCCAGCATGTACAGTGTATTGGACTGAAGAGGATCAACTGTTCTTGTCAGTTTCCTAAGCAGAATTGAACTAGATATGGCCGTGTGTGTAGGAAGCACAGTTCTTTTGTTCTGAGCAAGCTCACCGTTCGGACCCCATAGGAAACACAGTAGAGTAGAAGAGTGCTCTTTTCTCTAAAGCAGAGTGTGTTTCTTGTAAGGAGAGCTAGCATTTGTTTCCCAGTCCTTAATGGAGTTGAGTCACATGCAGGTTCAGGTGCTACGAATAAGAGTTGTTTTCTGGTAAGGAAAGTCACTATTGTGCTCCCATTGCCATACACAGTGCAAATAGCACTCGTGTCTGTTCCCAGCATGTACAGTGTATTGGACTGAAGAGGAGCTACTGTTCTTGTCAGTTTCCTAAGCAGAGTTGAACTAGATATGGTCCGTGTGTAGGAAGCACAGTTCTTTTGTTCTGAGCAAGCTCACTGTTCGGACCCCATAAGAAACACAGTAGAGTAGAAGAGTGCTCTTTTCTCAAAAGCAGAGTGTGTTACTTGTAAGGTGAGCTAGCGTTTGTTTCCCAGTCCTAAATGGAGTTGAATCACATGCAGTTTTTGGTCCTATGAGCAAGAGTTTTTTTCTAGTAAGAAGAGTCAGTATTGCGCTCCCATTGTCATTCACAAGGCAAATAGCACTGGTGTCTGTTCCCAGCATGTACAGTATATTGAACTGAAGAGGATCTACTGTTCTTGTCAGTTTCCTAAGCAGAATTGAACTAGATATGGCCGTGTGTGTAGGAAGCACAGTTCTTTTGTTCTGAGCAAGTTTACTGTACTGGCCCTTTAGGAAACACAGTAGAGTAAAAGAGTGATCTTTTCTCCAAAGCAGAGTGTGTTTCTTGTAAGGCGAGCTAGCGTTTGTTTCCCAGTCCTAAATGGAGTTGAATCACATGCAGTTTTTGGTCCTACGAGCAAGAGTTGTTTTCTGTTAAGGAAAGTCACTATTGTGCTCCCATTGCCATACACAGTGCAAATAGCACTCGTGTCTGTTCCCAGCATGTATAGTGTATTGGACTGAAGAGGAGCTACTGTTCTTGTCAGTTTCCTAAGCAGAGTTGAACTGGATATGCCCCTTGTGTGTAGGAAGCACAGTTCTTTGGTTCTGAGCAAGCTCACTGTTCGGACCCCTTAGGAAACACTGTGGTGTAGAAGAGTGCTCTTTTCTCAAAAGCTAGTGTGTTTCTTGTAAGGCGAGCTAGTGTTTGTTTTCCAGTCCTAAATGGAGTTGAATCACATGCAGTTTTTGGTCCTATGAGCAAGAGTTTTTTTCTGGTAAGAAGAGTCAGTATTGCGCTCCCATTGTCATTCACAAGGCAAATAGCACTGGTGTCTGTTCCCAGCATGTACAGTGTATTGGACTGAAGAGGATCTACTGTTCTTGTCAGTTTCCTAAGCAGAATTGAACTAGATATGGCCGTGTGTGTAGGAAGCACAGTTCTTTTGTTTTGAGCAAGGTTACTGTTCTGGCCCTTTAGGAGACACAGTAGAGTAAAAGAGTGATCTTTTCTCCAAAGCAGAGTGTGTTTCTTGTAAGGCGAGCTAGCGTTTGTTTCCCAGTACTAAATGGAGTTGAATCACATGCAGTTTTTGGTCCTAAGGGCAAGAGTTGTTTTCTGGTAAGGAAAGTCACTATTGTGCTCCCATTGCCACACACAGTGCAAATAGCACTCGTGTCTGTTCCCAGCATGTATAGTGTATTGGACTCAAGAAAAGCTACTGTTCTTGTCAGTTTCCTAAGCCGAGTTGAACTAGATATGGCCCGTGTGTAGGAAGCACAGTTCTTTTGTTCTGAGCAAGCTCAGTGTTCGGACCCCATAAAAACACAGTAGAGTAGAAGAGTGCTCTTTTCTCAAAAGCAGAGTGTGTTTCTTGTAAGGCGAGCTAGCGTTTGTTTTCCAGTCCTACTTGGAGTTGAATCACATGCAGTTTCTGGTCCTACAAGCAAGAGTTGTTTTCTGGTAAGAGGAGTCACTATTGTGCTCCCATTGTCATACACAGGGCAAATAGCACTGGCGTCTGTTCCCAGCATGTACAGTGTATTGGACTGAAGAGGAGCTACTGTTCTTGACAGGTTCCTAAGCACAGTTGAACTAGATGTGGCCCATGTGTGTCGGAAGGACAGTTCTTTGATTCTGAGCAAGCTCACTGTTCGGACCCCATAGGAAACACAGTAGAGTAGAAGAGTGCTCTTTTCTCAAAAGCTAGTGTGTTTCTTGTAAGGCGAGCTAGCGTTTGTTTCCCAGTTATAAATGGAGTTGATTCACATGCAGTTTCTGGTCCTATGAGCAAGAGTTGTTTTCTGGTAAAAAGAATCACTATTGTGCTCCCATTGCCATACACAGTGCAAATAGCACTCGTGTGTGTTCCCAGCAAGTACAGTGTATTGGACTGAAGAGGATCTACTGTTCTTGTCAGTTTCCTAAACAGAACTGAACTAGATATGGTCGTGTGTGTAGGAAGCACAGTTCTTTTGTTCTGACCAAGCTCACTGTTCTGGCCCTATAGGAAACACAGTAGAGTAGAAGAGTGATCTTTTCTCAAAAGCAGAGTGTGTTTCTTGTAAGGCGAACTAGCATTTGTTTCCGAGTCCTAAATGTAGTTGAATCACATGCAGTTTTTGCTCCTACGAACAAGAGTTGTTTTCTGGTAAAGAAAGTCCATATTGCGCTCCCATTGCCATACACAGTGCAAAAAGCACTCGCGTCTGTTCCCAGCAAGTACAGTGTATTGGACTGAAGAGGAGCTACTGTTCTTGTCAGTTTCCAAAGCAGAGTTGAACTAGATATGGCCCGTGTGTAGGAAGCACAGTTCTTTTGTTCTGAGCAATCACACTTTTCGGAATCACATGCAGTTTTTTTTCCTAGAAACAAGAGTTGTTTTCTGGTAAAGAAAGTCACTATTAGCCGGGCGGTAGTGGAGCACGCCTTTAATCCTAGCACTCGGGAGGCAGAGCCAGGTGGATCTCTTTGAGTTCGAGGCCAGCCTGGGCTACCAAGTGAGTTCCAGGAAAGGGAAAAAGCTACACAGAGAAACCTTGTCTCGAAAAACTAAAAAAAAAAAAAAAAATAGTCACTATTGCTCTCCCATTGCCATACACAATGCAAAAAGCACTCGCGTCTGTTCCCAGCAAGTACAGTGTATTGGACTGAAGAGGATCTACTTTTCTTTTCTGTTTCCTAAGCAGAATTGAACTAAATAGGGCTGTGTGTGTAGGAAGCACAGTTCTTTTGTTCTGAGAAAGCTCACTGTTCTGGCCCTATAGGAAACACAGTAGAGTAGAAGAGTGCTCTTTTCTCAAAAGCAGAGTGTGTTTCTTGTAAGGCGAGCTAGCGTTTGTTTCCCAGTCCAAAATGGAGTTGATTCACATGCAGTTTCTGGTCCTATGAGCAAGAATTGTTTTCTGGTAAAAAGAGTCACTATTGCGCTCCAATTGCCCTACACAGTGCAAATAGCACTCGAGTCTGTTCCCAGCATGTACAGTGTATTGGACTGAAGAGGAGCTATGGTTCTTGTCAGTTTCCTAAGCAGAGTTGAACTAGATATGGTCCGTGTGTGAAAAAAGCACAGTTCTTTTGTTCTGAGCAAGCTCACTGTTCTAACCCTATAGGAAACACATTAGAGTAGAAGAGTGCTCTTTTCTCTGAAGCAGAGTGTGTTTCTTGTAAAGCGAGCAAGCATTTGTTACCCAGTCCGAAATGGAGTTGAATCCCATGCAGTTTCTGTTCCTACGAGAAAGAGTTGTTTTTTGATAAGAGTCACTATTGCGCTCCTATTTCCATACATACTGCAAATAACACTCTCGTCTGTTCCCAGCAAGTACAGTGTATTGGACTGAAGAGGAGCTACTGTTCTTGTCAGGTTCCTCAGCAGAGTTGAACTAGATATGGCCCGTGTGTGTAGGAAGCACTGTTCTTTTGTTCTGAGCAAGCTCACTGTTCAGACCCCATAAGAAACACAGTACAGTAGAAGAGTGCTCTTTTCTCAAAAGCAGAGTGTGTTTCTTGTAAGGCGAGCTAGCGTTTGTTTCCCAGTCCTAAATGGAGTTGAATCACATGCAGTTTCTGGTCCTACGTCCAAGAGTTGTTTTCTGGTAGAAGAGTCACTATTGCGCTCCGATTGTCATTCACAGGGCAAATAGCACTGGCGTCTGTTCCCAGCATGTACAGTGTATTGGACTGAAGAGGATCTACTGTTCTTTTCAGTTTCCTAAGGAGAAATGAACTAGATAGGGCCGTGTGTGTAGGAAGCACAATTCTTTTGTTCTGAGAAAGCTCACTCTTCTGGACCTATAGGAAACACAGAAGAGTAGAAGAGTGCTCTTTTCTCAAAAGCAGAGTGTGTTTCTTGTAAGGCGAGCTAGCGTTTGTTTCCCAGTCCTAAATGGAGCTGAATCACATGCAGCTTTTGGTCCTAAAAACAAGAGTAGTTTTCTGGTAAAGAAAGTCACTATTACACTCCCAATCCATACACAGTGCAAATAGCACTCACGTCTGTTCCCAGCAAGTACAGTGTATTGGACCGAAGAGCAGCTACTGTTCTTGTCAGTTTTTTAAGCAGGATTGAACTGGATATGGCAGTGTGTGTAGGAAGCCCAGTTCTTTTTTTCTGAGCAAGCTCACTGTTCGGACCCCATAGGAAACACAGTAAAGTAGAAGAGTGCTCTTTTCTCAAAAGAAGAGTGTGTTTCTTGTAAGGCGAGCTAGCGTTTCTTTTCAAGTCCTAAATGGAGTTGAATCACATGCAGTTTCTGGTCCTACGAGCAAGAGTTGTTTTCTGGTAAGAAGATTCACTATTGCGCTCCCATTGTCATACACAGGGCAAATAGCTCTGTCGTCTGTTCACAGCATGTACAGTGTATTGGACTGAAGAGGATCTACTGTTCTTGTCAGTTTCCTAAGCAGAATTGAACTAGATATGGCCGTGTGTGTAGGAAGCACAGTTCTTTTGTTCTGTTCAAGCACACTGTTCGGACAACAAAGGAAACACAGTAAAGTAGTAGAGTGCTCTTTTCTCAAAAGCAGAGTGTGTTTCTTGTAAGGCGAGCTAGCGTTTGTTTCCCAGTCCTAAATGGAGTTGAATCACATACAGTTTCTGGTCTTATGAGCAAGAGATTTTCTGGTAAGAAGAGTCACTATTGTGCTCCCATTGTCATACACTGGGCAAGTAGCACTGGTGTCTGTTCCCAGCATGTACAGTGTATTGGACTGAAGAGGATCAACTGTTCTTGTCAGTTTCCTAAGCAGAATTGAACTAGATATGGCCCGTGTGTGTAGGAAGCACAGTTCTTTTGTTCTGAGGAAGCTCACCGTTCGGACCCCATAGGAAACACAGTAGAGTAGAAGAGTGCTCTTTCCTCTAAAGCAGAGTGTGTTTCTTGTAAGGCGAGCTAGCGTTTGTTTCCCAGTCCTAAATGGAGTTGAATCCCATGCAGTTTCTGGTCCTACGAGCAAGAGTTTTCTTCTGGTAAGAAGAGTCACTATTGCGCTCCCATTGTCATTCACAGGGCAAATATCACTGGCGTCTGTTCCCAGCATGTACAGTGTATTGGACTGAAGAGGATCTACTGTTCTTGTCAGTTTCCTAAGCAGAATTGAACTAGATATGGCCGTGTGTGTAGGAAGCACAGTTCTTTTGTTCTGAGCAAGCTCACTGTTCGGACCACATAGGAAACACAGTAGAGTAGAAGAGTGATCTTTTCTCAAAAGCAGAGTGTGTTTCTTGTAATGCGAGCTAGCGTTTGTTTCCCCATCCTACATGGAGTTGAATCACATGCTATTTCTGGTCCTAGGAGCAAGAGTTGTTTTCTGGTAAGAAGAGTCACTATTGTGCTCCCATTGTCATTCACAGGGCAAATAGCACTGAAGTCTGTTCCCAGCATGTACAGTGTAATTTACTGAAGAGGAGCTACTGTTCTTGTCAGTTTCCTAAGCCGTGTTGAACTAGATATAGCCCGTGTGTGTAAAAAGCACAGTTCTTTTGTTCTGAGCAAGCTCACTGTTTGGACCCCATTGGAAACACAGTAGAGTAGAAGAGTGCTCTTTTCTCAAAAGCAGAGTGTGTTTCTTGTAAGGCGAGCTAGCGTTTGTTTCCCAATCCTTAATGGAGTTGAATCACATGCAGTTTCTGGTCCTACGAGCAAGAGTTGTTTTGTGGTATGAAGACTCACTATTGCACTCCATTCACCATACACAGCGCAAATAGCACTCGTGTCTGTTCCCGGCAAGTACAGTGTATTGGACTGAAGAGAAGCTACTGTTCTTGTAAGTTTCCTAAGCAGAGTTGAACTAGATATGGTCCGGTGTTGGAAGCACAGTTCTTTTGTTCTGAGCAAGCTCACTCTTCTGGTCCTATAGGAAACACAGTAGAGTAGAAGAGTGCTCTTTTCTCAAAAGCAGAGTATAATTCTTGTAAGGCGAGCTAGCGTTTGTTTCCCAGTCCTAAATGGAGTTGAATCACATGCAGTTGTTGGTCCCACGAGCAAGAGTTGTTTTCTGGTAAGGAAATTCACTATTGTGCTCCCATTGCCATACACAGTACAAATAGCCCTCTCGTCTGTTGCCAGCAAGTACAGTGAATTGGACTGAAGAGGAGCTACTGTTCTTGTCAGTTTCCTAAGCAGAGTTGAACTAGATATGGCCCGTGTGTGTAGGAAGCACAGTTCTTTTGTTCTGAGCAAGCTCACTGTTCAGACTGAATAGGAAACACAGTAGAGTAGAAGAGTGCTCTTTTCTCAAAAGCGGAGTGTGTTTCTTGTAAGGCGAGCTAGCGTTTGTTTCCCAGTCATAAATGGAGTTGAATCACATGCAGTTTCTGGTCCTACGAGCAAGAGTTGTTTTCTGGTAAGAAGAGTCACTATTGCGCTTCTATTGTCATACACAGGGCAAATAATACTGGTGTCTGTTCCCAGCATGTACAGTGTATTGGACTGAAGAGGATCTACTGTTCTTGTCAGTTTCCTAAGCTAGTTGAACTAGATATAGCCCGTGCTTGTAGGAAGCACAGTTCTTTGTTCAGAGCAATCATACTGTTCAGGCCCTATAGGAAACACATAAAAGTAGAAGAGTGCTCTTTTCTCAAAAGCAGAGTGTGTTTATTGTAAGGCGAGCTAGCGTTTCTTTCCCAGTCCTAAAGGAAGTTGAATCACATGCAGTTTTTGGTCCTACCAGCAAGAGTTGTTTTCTGGTAAGGAAAGTCACTATTGCGCTCCCATTGCCATTCACAGTGCAAATAGCACTCGCGTCTGTTCCCAGCAAGTACAGTGTATTGGACTGAAGAGGAGCTACTGTTCTTGTCAGTTTCCTAAGCAGAGTTGAACGAGATATGGCCCGTGTGTGTAGGAAGCACAGTTCTTTTGTTCTGAGCAAGCACTCTGTTCGGACAACAAAGGAAACACAGTAAAGTAGTAGAGTGCTCTTTTCTCAAAAGTAGAGTGTGTTCCTTGTAAGGCAAGCTAGCGTTTGTTTTCCAGTCCTAAATGGAGATGAATCTCATGCAGTTTCTGGTCCTACGAGCAAGAGATTTTCTGGTAAGAAGAGTCACTATTGTGCTCCCATTGTCATACACAGGACAAGTAGCACTCGTGTCTGTTCCCAGCATGTACAGAGTATTGGACTGAAGAGGATGTACAGTTCTTGTCAGTTTCCTAAGCAGAATTGAACTAGATATGGCCGTGTGTGTAGGAAGCACACTTCTTTTGTTCTGAGCAAGCTCACTGTTCTGGCCCTATAGGAAACACAGTAGAGTAGAAGAGTGATCTTTTCTCAAAAGCAGAGTGTGTTTCTTGTAATGCAAGCTAGCGTTTGTTTCCCCGTCCTACATGGAGTTGAATCACATGCTATTTCTGGTCCTAGGAGCAAGAGTTGTTTTCTGGTAAGAAGAGTCACTATTGCATTCCCATTTGCCCACAGGGTAAATAGAACTGGCGTCTGTTCCCAGCATGTACAGTATTGGACTGAAGCGGATCTACTGTTCTTGTCAGTTTCCTAAGCAGAATTGAACTAGATGTGGCCGTGTGTGTAGGAAGCACAGTTTTTTTTTTTGTTTTGAGCAAGCTCACTGTTCTGGCCCTATAGGAAACACAGTAGAGTAGAGGAGTGATCTTTTCTCAAAAGTAGAGTGTGTTTCTTGTAAGGCGAGCTAGCGTTTGTTTCCCAGTCCTAAATGGAGTTGAATCCCATGCAGTTTCTGGGCCTAAGAGCAAGAGTTGTTTTCCGATAAGAAGAGTCACTATTGAGCTCCCATTGCCATACACAGTGCAAATAGCACTCGCATCTGTTCCCAGCAAGTACAGTGCATTGGACTGAAGAGGACCTACTGCTCTTGTCAGTTTTCTAAGCACAGTTGAACTAGATGTAGCCCGTGAGTGTAGGAAGCACATTTCTTTTCTTATGAGCAAGATCACTGTTCTAACCCTATAGGAAACACATTAGAGTAGAAGAGTGCTCTTTTCTCAAAAGCAGAGTGTGTTTCTTTTAAGGCGAGCTAGCGTTTGTTTCCCAGTCCTAAATGGAGTTGAAATCCATGCAGTTTCGGGTCCTATGAGCAAGAGTTGTTTTCTGATAAGAAGAGTCACTATTGTGCTCATATTGCCATACACAGTGCAAATAGCACTCGCGTCTCTTCCCAGCAAGTACAGTGTATTGGACTGAAGAGGAGCTACTGTTCTTGGCAGGTTCGTAAGCAGAGTTGAACTAGATATGGACCTTGTGTGTAGGAAGCACAGTTCTTTAGTTCTGAGCAAGCTCACTGTTTTGGCCCTATAGGAAACACAGTAGAGTAGACGAGTGCTCTTTTCTCAAAAGCACAGTGTGTTTCTTGTAAGGCGAGCTAGCGTTTGTTTCCCAGTCCTAAATGGAGTTGAATCACATGCAGTATCTGGTCCTACGAGCAAGAGTTGTTTTCTGGTAAGAAGAATCACTATTGCGCTCCCATTGTCATTCACAGGGCAAACAGCACTGGCGTCTGTTCCCAGCATGTACAGTGTATTGGACTGAAGAGGATCTACTGTTCTTGTCAGTTTCCTAAGCAGAATTGAACTAGATATGGCCGTGTGTGTAGGAAGCACAGTTCTTTTGTACTGAGCAAGCTCACTGTTCAGACCCCATAGGAAACACAGTAAAGTAGAAGAGTGCTCTTTTCTCAAAAGCAGAGTGTGTTTCTTGTAAGGAGAGCTAGCAATTGTTTCCCAGTCCTTAATGGAGTTGAATCACATGCAGTTTCTGGTGCTATGAATAAGAGTTGTTTTCTGGTAAGGAAAGTCACTATTGTGCTCCCATTGCCATACACAGTGCAAATAGCACTCGTGTCTGTTCCCAGCATGTACAGTGTATTGGACTGAAGAGGAGCTACTGTTCTTGTCAGTTTCCTAAGAAGAGTTGAACTAGATATGGTCCGTGTGTAGGAAGCACAGTTCTTTTGTTCTGAGCAAGCTCACTGTTCGGACCGCATAAGAAACACAGTAGAGTAGAAGAGTGCTCTTTTCTCAAAAGCAGAGTGTGTTACTTGTAAGGTGAGCTAGCGTTTGTTTCCCAGTCCTAAATGGAGTTGAATCACATGCAGTATCTGGTCCTACGAGCAAGAGTTGTTTTCTGGTAAGAAGAATCACTATTGCGCTCCCATTGTCATTCACAGGGCAAACAGCACTGGCGTCTGTTCCCAGCATGTACAGTGTATTGGACTGAAGAGGATCTACTGTTCTTGTCAGTTTCCTAAGCAGAATTGAACTAGATATGGCCGTGTGTGTAGGAAGCACAGTTCTTTTGTACTGAGCAAGCTCACTGTTCAGACCCCATAGGAAACACAGTAAAGTAGAAGAGTGCTCTTTTCTCAAAAGCAGAGTGTGTTTCTTGTAAGGCGAGCTAGCGTTTGTTTCCCAGTCCTAAATGGAGTTGAATCACATGCAGTTTCTGGTCCTACGTCCAAGAGTTGTTTTCTGGTAGAAGAGTCACTATTGCGCTCCGATTGTCATTCACAGGGCAAATAGCACTGGCGTCTGTTCCCAGCATGTACAGTGTATTGGACTGAAGAGGATCTACTGTTCTTTTCAGTTTCCTAAGGAGAAATGAACTAGATAGGGCCGTGTGTGTAGGAAGCACAATTCTTTTGTTCTGAGAAAGCTCACTCTTCTGGACCTATAGGAAACACAGAAGAGTAGAAGAGTGCTCTTTTCTCAAAAGCAGAGTGTGTTTCTTGTAAGGCGAGCTAGCGTTTGTTTCCCAGTCCTAAATGGAGCTGAATCACATGCAGCTTTTGGTCCTAAAAACAAGAGTAGTTTTCTGGTAAAGAAAGTCACTATTACACTCCCAATCCATACACAGTGCAAATAGCACTCACGTCTGTTCCCAGCAAGTACAGTGTATTGGACCGAAGAGCAGCTACTGTTCTTGTCAGTTTTTTAAGCAGGATTGAACTGGATATGGCAGTGTGTGTAGGAAGCCCAGTTCTTTTTTTCTGAGCAAGCTCACTGTTCGGACCCCATAGGAAACACAGTAAAGTAGAAGAGTGCTCTTTTCTCAAAAGAAGAGTGTGTTTCTTGTAAGGCGAGCTAGCGTTTCTTTTCAAGTCCTAAATGGAGTTGAATCACATGCAGTTTCTGGTCCTACGAGCAAGAGTTGTTTTCTGGTAAGAAGATTCACTATTGCGCTCCCATTGTCATACACAGGGCAAATAGCTCTGTCGTCTGTTCACAGCATGTACAGTGTATTGGACTGAAGAGGATCTACTGTTCTTGTCAGTTTCCTAAGCAGAATTGAACTAGATATGGCCGTGTGTGTAGGAAGCACAGTTCTTTTGTTCTGTTCAAGCACACTGTTCGGACAACAAAGGAAACACAGTAAAGTAGTAGAGTGCTCTTTTCTCAAAAGCAGAGTGTGTTTCTTGTAAGGCGAGCTAGCGTTTGTTTCCCAGTCCTAAATGGAGTTGAATCACATACAGTTTCTGGTCTTATGAGCAAGAGATTTTCTGGTAAGAAGAGTCACTATTGTGCTCCCATTGTCATACACTGGGCAAGTAGCACTGGTGTCTGTTCCCAGCATGTACAGTGTATTGGACTGAAGAGGATCAACTGTTCTTGTCAGTTTCCTAAGCAGAATTGAACTAGATATGGCCCGTGTGTGTAGGAAGCACAGTTCTTTTGTTCTGAGGAAGCTCACCGTTCGGACCCCATAGGAAACACAGTAGAGTAGAAGAGTGCTCTTTCCTCTAAAGCAGAGTGTGTTTCTTGTAAGGCGAGCTAGCGTTTGTTTCCCAGTCCTAAATGGAGTTGAATCCCATGCAGTTTCTGGTCCTACGAGCAAGAGTTTTCTTCTGGTAAGAAGAGTCACTATTGCGCTCCCATTGTCATTCACAGGGCAAATATCACTGGCGTCTGTTCCCAGCATGTACAGTGTATTGGACTGAAGAGGATCTACTGTTCTTGTCAGTTTCCTAAGCAGAATTGAACTAGATATGGCCGTGTGTGTAGGAAGCACAGTTCTTTTGTTCTGAGCAAGCTCACTGTTCGGACCACATAGGAAACACAGTAGAGTAGAAGAGTGATCTTTTCTCAAAAGCAGAGTGTGTTTCTTGTAATGCGAGCTAGCGTTTGTTTCCCCATCCTACATGGAGTTGAATCACATGCTATTTCTGGTCCTAGGAGCAAGAGTTGTTTTCTGGTAAGAAGAGTCACTATTGTGCTCCCATTGTCATTCACAGGGCAAATAGCACTGAAGTCTGTTCCCAGCATGTACAGTGTAATTTACTGAAGAGGAGCTACTGTTCTTGTCAGTTTCCTAAGCCGTGTTGAACTAGATATAGCCCGTGTGTGTAAAAAGCACAGTTCTTTTGTTCTGAGCAAGCTCACTGTTTGGACCCCATTGGAAACACAGTAGAGTAGAAGAGTGCTCTTTTCTCAAAAGCAGAGTGTGTTTCTTGTAAGGCGAGCTAGCGTTTGTTTCCCAATCCTTAATGGAGTTGAATCACATGCAGTTTCTGGTCCTACGAGCAAGAGTTGTTTTGTGGTATGAAGACTCACTATTGCACTCCATTCACCATACACAGCGCAAATAGCACTCGTGTCTGTTCCCGGCAAGTACAGTGTATTGGACTGAAGAGAAGCTACTGTTCTTGTAAGTTTCCTAAGCAGAGTTGAACTAGATATGGTCCGGTGTTGGAAGCACAGTTCTTTTGTTCTGAGCAAGCTCACTCTTCTGGTCCTATAGGAAACACAGTAGAGTAGAAGAGTGCTCTTTTCTCAAAAGCAGAGTATAATTCTTGTAAGGCGAGCTAGCGTTTGTTTCCCAGTCCTAAATGGAGTTGAATCACATGCAGTTGTTGGTCCCACGAGCAAGAGTTGTTTTCTGGTAAGGAAATTCACTATTGTGCTCCCATTGCCATACACAGTACAAATAGCCCTCTCGTCTGTTGCCAGCAAGTACAGTGAATTGGACTGAAGAGGAGCTACTGTTCTTGTCAGTTTCCTAAGCAGAGTTGAACTAGATATGGCCCGTGTGTGTAGGAAGCACAGTTCTTTTGTTCTGAGCAAGCTCACTGTTCAGACTGAATAGGAAACACAGTAGAGTAGAAGAGTGCTCTTTTCTCAGAAGCGGAGTGTGTTTCTTGTAAGGCGAGCTAGCGTTTGTTTCCCAGTCATAAATGGAGTTGAATCACATGCAGTTTCTGGTCCTACGAGCAAGAGTTGTTTTCTGGTAAGAAGAGTCACTATTGCGCTTCTATTGTCATACACAGGGCAAATAATACTGGTGTCTGTTCCCAGCATGTACAGTGTATTGGACTGAAGAGGATCTACTGTTCTTGTCAGTTTCCTAAGCTAGTTGAACTAGATATAGCCCGTGCTTGTAGGAAGCACAGTTCTTTGTTCAGAGCAATCATACTGTTCAGGCCCTATAGGAAACACATAAAAGTAGAAGAGTGCTCTTTTCTCAAAAGCAGAGTGTGTTTATTGTAAGGCGAGCTAGCGTTTCTTTCCCAGTCCTAAAGGAAGTTGAATCACATGCAGTTTTTGGTCCTACCAGCAAGAGTTGTTTTCTGGTAAGGAAAGTCACTATTGCGCTCCCATTGCCATTCACAGTGCAAATAGCACTCGCGTCTGTTCCCAGCAAGTACAGTGTATTGGACTGAAGAGGAGCTACTGTTCTTGTCAGTTTCCTAAGCAGAGTTGAACGAGATATGGCCCGTGTGTGTAGGAAGCACAGTTCTTTTGTTCTGAGCAAGCACTCTGTTCGGACAACAAAGGAAACACAGTAAAGTAGTAGAGTGCTCTTTTCTCAAAAGTAGAGTGTGTTCCTTGTAAGGCAAGCTAGCGTTTGTTTTCCAGTCCTAAATGGAGATGAATCTCATGCAGTTTCTGGTCCTACGAGCAAGAGATTTTCTGGTAAGAAGAGTCACTATTGTGCTCCCATTGTCATACACAGGACAAGTAGCACTCGTGTCTGTTCCCAGCATGTACAGAGTATTGGACTGAAGAGGATGTACAGTTCTTGTCAGTTTCCTAAGCAGAATTGAACTAGATATGGCCGTGTGTGTAGGAAGCACACTTCTTTTGTTCTGAGCAAGCTCACTGTTCTGGCCCTATAGGAAACACAGTAGAGTAGAAGAGTGATCTTTTCTCAAAAGCAGAGTGTGTTTCTTGTAATGCAAGCTAGCGTTTGTTTCCCCGTCCTACATGGAGTTGAATCACATGCTATTTCTGGTCCTAGGAGCAAGAGTTGTTTTCTGGTAAGAAGAGTCACTATTGCATTCCCATTTGCCCACAGGGTAAATAGAACTGGCGTCTGTTCCCAGCATGTACAGTATTGGACTGAAGCGGATCTACTGTTCTTGTCAGTTTCCTAAGCAGAATTGAACTAGATGTGGCCGTGTGTGTAGGAAGCACAGTTTTTTTTTTTGTTTTGAGCAAGCTCACTGTTCTGGCCCTATAGGAAACACAGTAGAGTAGAGGAGTGATCTTTTCTCAAAAGTAGAGTGTGTTTCTTGTAAGGCGAGCTAGCGTTTGTTTCCCAGTCCTAAATGGAGTTGAATCCCATGCAGTTTCTGGGCCTAAGAGCAAGAGTTGTTTTCCGATAAGAAGAGTCACTATTGAGCTCCCATTGCCATACACAGTGCAAATAGCACTCGCATCTGTTCCCAGCAAGTACAGTGCATTGGACTGAAGAGGACCTACTGCTCTTGTCAGTTTTCTAAGCACAGTTGAACTAGATGTAGCCCGTGAGTGTAGGAAGCACATTTCTTTTCTTATGAGCAAGATCACTGTTCTAACCCTATAGGAAACACATTAGAGTAGAAGAGTGCTCTTTTCTCAAAAGCAGAGTGTGTTTCTTTTAAGGCGAGCTAGCGTTTGTTTCCCAGTCCTAAATGGAGTTGAAATCCATGCAGTTTCGGGTCCTATGAGCAAGAGTTGTTTTCTGATAAGAAGAGTCACTATTGTGCTCATATTGCCATACACAGTGCAAATAGCACTCGCGTCTCTTCCCAGCAAGTACAGTGTATTGGACTGAAGAGGAGCTACTGTTCTTGGCAGGTTCGTAAGCAGAGTTGAACTAGATATGGACCTTGTGTGTAGGAAGCACAGTTCTTTAGTTCTGAGCAAGCTCACTGTTTTGGCCCTATAGGAAACACAGTAGAGTAGACGAGTGCTCTTTTCTCAAAAGCACAGTGTGTTTCTTGTAAGGCGAGCTAGCGTTTGTTTCCCAGTCCTAAATGGAGTTGAATCACATGCAGTATCTGGTCCTACGAGCAAGAGTTGTTTTCTGGTAAGAAGAATCACTATTGCGCTCCCATTGTCATTCACAGGGCAAACAGCACTGGCGTCTGTTCCCAGCATGTACAGTGTATTGGACTGAAGAGGATCTACTGTTCTTGTCAGTTTCCTAAGCAGAATTGAACTAGATATGGCCGTGTGTGTAGGAAGCACAGTTCTTTTGTACTGAGCAAGCTCACTGTTCAGACCCCATAGGAAACACAGTAAAGTAGAAGAGTGCTCTTTTCTCAAAAGCAGAGTGTGTTTCTTGTAAGGAGAGCTAGCATTTGTTTCCCAGTCCTTAATGGAGTTGAATCACATGCAGTTTCTGGTGCTATGAATAAGAGTTGTTTTCTGGTAAGGAAAGTCACTATTGTGCTCCCATTGCCATACACAGTGCAAATAGCACTCGTGTCTGTTCCCAGCATGTACAGTGTATTGGACTGAAGAGGAGCTACTGTTCTTGTCAGTTTCCTAAGAAGAGTTGAACTAGATATGGTCCGTGTGTAGGAAGCACAGTTCTTTTGTTCTGAGCAAGCTCACTGTTCGGACCCCATAAGAAACACAGTAGAGTAGAAGAGTGCTCTTTTCTCAAAAGCAGAGTGTGTTACTTGTAAGGTGAGCTAGCGTTTGTTTCCCAGTCCTAAATGGAGTTGAATCACATGCAGTTTTTGGTCCTATGAGCAAGAGTTTTTTTCTAGTAAGAAGAGTCAGTATTGCGCTCCCATTGTCATTCACAAGGCAAATAGCACTGGTGTCTGTTCCCAGCATGTACAGTATATTGAACTGAAGAGGAGCTACTGTTCTTGTCAGTTTCCTAAGCAGAATTGAACTAGATATGGCCGTGTGTGTAGGAAGCACAGTTCTTTTGTTCTGAGCAAGTTTACTGTTCTGGCACTTTAGGGAACACAGTAGAGTAAAAGAGTGATCTTTTCTCCAAAGCAGAGTGTGTTTCTTGTAAGGCGAGCTAGCGTTTGTTTCCCAGTCCTAAATGGAGTTGAATCACATGCAGTTTTTGGTCCTATGAGCAAGAGTTGTTTTCTGTTAAGGAAAGTCACTATTGTGCTCCCATTGCCATACACAGTGCAAATAGCACTCGTGTCTGTTCCCAGCATGTATAGTGTATTGGACTGAAGAGGAGCTACTGTTCTTGTCAGTTTCCTAAGCAGAGTTGAACTAGATATGCCCCGTGTGTGTAGGAAGCACAGTTCTTTGGTTCTGAGCAAGCTCACTGTTCGGACCCCTTAGGAAACACTGTGGTGTAGAAGAGTGCTCTTTTCTCAAAAGCTAGTGTGCTTCTTGTAAGGCGAGCTAGTGTTAGTTTTCCAGTCCTAAATGGAGTTGAATCACATGCAGTTTTTGGTCTTATGAGCAAGAGTTTTTTTCTGGTAAGAAGAGTCAGTATTGCGCTCCCATTGTCATTCACAAGGCAAATAGCACTGGTGTCTGTTCCCAGCATGTACAGTGTATTGGACTGAAGAGGATCTACTGTTCTTGTCAGTTTCCTAAGCAGAATTGAACTAGATATGGCCGTGTGTGTAGGAAGCACAGTTCTTTTGTTTTGAGCAAGGTTACTGTTCTGGCCCTTTAGGAGACACAGTAGAGTAAAAGAGTGAACTTTTCTCCAAAGCAGAGTGTGTTTCTTGTAAGGCGAGCTAGCGTTTGTTTCCCAGTCCTACATGGAGTTGAATCACATGCAGTTTCTGGTCCTACATGCAAGAGTTGTTTTCTGGTAAGAGGAGTCACTATTGTGCTCCCATTGTCATACACAGGGCAAATAGCACTGGCGTCTGTTCCCAGCATGTACAGTGTATTGGACTGAAGAGGAGCTACTGTTCTTGACAGGTTCCTAAGCACAGTTGAACTAGATGTGGCCCATGTGTGTCGGAAGGACAGTTCTTTGGTTTTGAGCAAGCTCACTGTTCGGACCCCATAGGAAACACAGTAGAGTAGAAGAGTGCTCTTTTCTCAAAAGCTAGTGTGTTTCTTGTAAGGCGAGCTAGCGTTTGTTTCCCAGTTGTAAATGGAGTTGATTCACATGCAGTTTCTGGTCCTATGAGCAAGAGTTGTTTTCTGGTAAAAAGAATCACTATTGTGCTCCCATTGCCATACACAGTGCAAATAGCACTCGTGTGTGTTCCCAGCAAGTACAGTGTATTGGACTGAAGAGGATCTACTGTTCTTGTCAGTTTCCTAAACAGAATTGAACTAGATATGGTCGTGTGTGTAGGAAGCACAGTTCTTTTGTTCTGAGCAAGCTCACTGTTCTGGCCCTATAGGAAACACAGTAGAGTAGAAGAGTGATCTTTTCTCAAAAGCAGAGTGTGTTTCTTGTAAGGCGAACTAGCATTTGTTTCCGAGTCCTAAATGGAGTTGAATCACATGCAGTTTTTGGTCCTACGAACAAGAGTTGTTTTCTGGTAAAGAAAGTCACTATTGCGCTCCCATTGCCATACACAGTGCAAAAAGCACTCGCGTGTGTTCCCAGCAAGTACAGTGTATTGGACTGAAGAGGAGCTACTGTTCTTGTCAGTTTCCAAAGCAGAGTTGAACTAGATATGGCCCGTGTGTAGGAAGCACAGTTCTTTTGTTCTGAGCAATCACACTTTTCGGAATCACATGCAGTTTTTTTTCCTAGAAACAAGAGTTGTTTTCTGGTAAAGAAAGTCACTATTAGCCGGGCGGTAGTGGAGCACGCCTTTAATCCTAGCACTTGGGAGGCAGAGCCAGGTGGATCTCTTTGAGTTCGAGGCCAGCCTGGGCTACCAAGTGAGTTCCAGGAAAGGGAAAAAGCTACACAGAGAAACCCTGTCTCGAAAAACTAAAAAAAAAAAAAAAATAGTCACTATTGCTCTCCCATTGCCATACACAATGCAAAAGGCACTCGCGTCTGTTCCCAGCAAGTACAGTGTATTGGACTGAAGAGGATCTACTTTTCTTTTCTGTTTCCTAAGCAGAATTGAACTAAATAGGGCTGTGTGTGTAGGAAGCACAGTTCTTTTGTTCTGAGAAAGCTCACTGTTCTGGCCCTATAGGAAACACAGTAGAGTAGAAGAGTGCTCTTTTCTCAAAAGCAGAGTGTGTTTCTTGTAAGGCGAGCTAGCGTTTGTATCCCAGTTGTAAATGGAGTTGAATCAAATGCAGTTTCTGCTCCTACAAGCAAGAGTTGTTTTCTGGTAAGAAGAGTCACTATTGCGCTCTTATTTGCCCACAGGGCAAATAGCACTGGCGTCTGTTCCCAAAATGTACAGTGTATTGGACTGAAGAGGAGCTACTCTTCTTGTCAGTTTCCTAAGCAGAGTTGAACTAGATGTAGCCCGTGTGTGTAGGAAGCACAGTTCTTTTGTTCTGAGCAAGCTCACTGTTCTAACCCTATAGGAAACACATTAAAGTAGAAGAGTGCTCTTTTCTCTGAAGCAGAGTGTGTTTCTTGTAAAGCGAGCAAGCATTTGTTACCCAGTCCGAAATGGAGTTGAATCCCATGCAGTTTCTGTTCCTAAAAGAAAGAGTTGTTTTTTGATAAGAGTCACTATTGCGCTCCTATTTCCATACATAGTGCAAATAACACTCTCGTCTGTTCCCAGCAAGTACAGTGTATTGGACTGAAGAGGAGCTACTGTTCTTGTCAGGTTCCTCAGCAGAGTTGAACTAGATATGGCCCGTGTGTGTAGGAATCACTGTTCTTTTGTTCTGAGCAAGCTCACTGTTCAGACCCCATAAGAAACACAGTACAGTAGAAGAGTGCTCTTTTCTCAAAAGCAGAGTGTGTTTCTTGTAAGGCGAGCTAGCGTTTGTTTCCCAGTGGTAAATGGAGTTGAATCACATGCAGTTTCTGGTCCTACGTGCAAGAGTTGTTTTCTGGTAGAAGAGCCACTATTGCGCTCCGATTGTCATTCACAGGGCAAATAGCACTGGCGTCTGTTCCCAGCATGTACAGTGTATTGGACTGAAGAGGATCTACTGTTCTTTTCAGTTTCCTAAGGAGAATTGAACTAGATAGGGCCGTGTGTGTAGGAAGCACAATTCTTTTGTTCTGAGAAAGCTCACTGTTCTGGACCTATAGGAAACACAGAAGAGTAGAAGAGTGCTCTTTTCTCAAAAGCAGAGTGTGTTTCTTGTAAGGCGAGCTAGCATTTGTTTCCCAGTCCTAAATGGAGCTGAATCACATGCAGCTTTTGGTCCTAAAAACAAGAGTAGTTTTCTGGTAAAGAAAGTCACTATTGCGCTCCCAATCCATACACAGTGCAAATAGCACTCGCGCGTGTTCCCAGCAAGTACAGTGTATTGGACCGAAGAGCAGCTACTGTTCTTGTCAGTTTTTTAAGCAGGATTGAACTGGATATGGCAGTGTGTGTTGGAAGCCCAGTTCTTTTTTTCTGAGCAAGCTCACTGTTCGGACCCCATAGGAAACACAGTAAAGTAGAAGAGTGCTCTTTTCTCAAAAGAAGAGTGTGTTTCTTGTAAGGCGAGCTAGCGTTTCTTTTCAAGTCCTAAATGGAGTTGAATCACATGCAGTTTCTGGTCCTACGAGCAAGAGTTGTTTTCTGGTAAGAAGATTCACTATTGCGCTCCCATTGTCATACACAGGGCAAATAGCTCTGGCGTCTGTTCACAGCATGTACAGTGTATTGGACTGAAGAGGATCTACTGTTCTTGTCAGTTTCCTAAGCAGAACTGAACTAGATATGGCCGTGTGTGTAGTAAGCACAGTTCTTTGTTATGAGCAAGCTCACTCTTCGGACCCCATAGGAAAAACAGTAGAGTAGAAGAGTGCTCTTTTCTCAAATGCAGAGTGTGTTTCTTGTAAGGCGAGCTGGCGTTTGTTTACCAGTCCTAAATGGAGTTGAATCACATGCAATTTCTGGACATACAAGCAAGAGTTGTTTTCTGGTAAGAAGAGTCACTATTGTGCTCCCATTGTCATACACAGTGCAAATAGCACTCGTGTCTGTTCCCAGCAAGTACAGTGTATTGGACTGAAGAGGATCTACAGTTCTTGTCAGTTTCCTAATCACAGTTGAACTAGATATGGCCGTGTGTGTAGGAAGCACAGTTCTTTTGTTCTGAGCAAGCTCACTGTTCGGACCCCATAGGAAACACAGTAGAGTAGAAGAGTGCTCTTTTCTCAAAAGCAGAGTGTGTTTTTTGTAAAGCGAGCTAGCGTTGTTTCCCAGTCCTAAATGGAGTTGAATCACATGCAGTTTCTGATCCTACGAGCAAGAGTTGTTTTCTGGTAAGAAGAGTCACTATTGTGCTACCATTGTCATACACAGGGCAAGTAGCACTCGCGTCTCTTCCCAGCATGGACAGTGTATTGGACTGAAGAGGATCTACTGTTCTTGTCAGTTTCCTAAGCAGAGTTGAACTAGATATAGCCCATGTGTGTAGGAAGCACAGTTCTTTGGTTCTGAGCAAGCTCACTGTTCTGGACCTATAGGAAACACATTAGAGTAAAAGTGTGCTCTTTTCTCAAAAGCAGAGTATGTTTCTTGTAAGGCGAGCTAGCGTTTGTATCCCAGTGGTAAATGGAGTTGAATCACATGCAGTTTCTTCTCCTACAAGCAAGAGTTGTTTTCTGGTAAAAAAAAATCACTATTGCGCTCCCATTGCCATACACAGTGCAAATAGCACTCGCGTCTGTTCCCAGCAAGAACAGTGTATTGGACTGAAGAGGATCTACTGTTCTTGTCAGTTTCCTAAGCAGAATTGAACTAGATATGGCCGTGTGTGTAGGAAGCACAGTTCTTTTGTTCTGAGCAAGCTAACTGTTCTGGTTCTATAGGAAACACAGTAGAGTAGAAGAGTGATCTTTTCTCAAAAGCAGAGTGTGTTTCTTGTAAGGCGAACTAGCGTTTGTTTCCCAGTCCTAAATGGAGTTGAATCCCATGAAGTTTCTGATCCTACGAGCAAGAGTTGTTTTCTGATAAGAAGAGTCACTATTGCGCTCCTATTGCCATACACAGTGCAAATAGCACTCGCGTCTGTTCCCAGCAAGTACAGTGTATTGGACTGAAGAGGAGCTACTGTTCTTGTCAGGTTCGTAAACAGAGTTGAACTAGATATGGCCCTTGTGTGTAGGAAGCACAGTTCTTTTGTTCTGAGTAAGCTCACTGTTCGGACACCATAGGAAAGACAGTAGAGTAGAAGAGTATCCTTTTCCCAAAAGCAGAGTGTGTCAATTGTAAGGTGAGCTAGCATTTGTTTCCCAGTCCTAAATGGAGTTGAATCACATGCAGTTTCTGGTCCTACGAGCAAGAGTTGTTTTCTGGTAAGAAGAGTCACTATGGCGCTCCCATTGTCATTCACAGGACAAAGAGCACTGGCGTCTGTTCCCAGCATGTACAGTGTATTGGACTGAAGAGGATCTACTGGTCTTGTCAGTTTCTTAAGCAGAATTGAACGAGATATGGCCGTGAGTGTAGGCAGCACAGTTCTTTTGTTCTGAGCAAGCTCACTTTTCTGGCCCTATAGGAAACACAGTAGAGTAGAAGAGTGATCTTTTCTCAAAAGCAGAGTGTGTTTCATGTAAGGTGAGCTAGCGTTTGTTTCCCTGTTTTAAATGGAGTTGAATCACAGGCAATTTTTGGTCCTACGAACAAGAGTTGTTTTCTGGTAAAGAAAGTCACTATTAGCCGGGCGGTAGTGGCGCATGCCTTTAATCCCAGCACTCGATAGGCAGAGCCAGGTGGATATCTGTGAGTTTGAAGCCCGCCTGGGCTACCAAGTGAGTTCCAGGAAAGGCGCAAAGCTACACAGAGAAACCCTGTCTCGAAAAAAAAAAAGTCACTATTGCGCTCCCATTGCCATACACAGTGCAAAAAGCACTCGCGTCTGTTCCCACCAAGTACAGTGTATTGGACTGAAAGGATCTACTGTTCTTGTCAGTTTCCTAAGCAGAATTGAACTAGATCTGGCCGTGTGTGTAGGAAGCACAGTACTTTTGTTCTGAGCAAGCTCACTGTTTTGGCCCTATAGGAAACACAGTAGAGTAGAATAGTGCTCTTTTCTCAAAAGCAGAGTGTGTTTCTTGTAAGGCGAGCTAGCGTTTGTTTCCCAGTTCTAAATGGAGTTGAATCACAGGCAGTTTTTGTTTCTAAGAGCAAGAGTTGTTTTCTGGTAAAGAAAGTCACTATTAGCCGGGCGGAAGTGGACCACGCCTTTAATCCTAGCACTCGGGAGGCAGAGCCACGTGGATCTCTTTGAGTTCGAGGCCAGCCTGGTCTACCAAGTGAGTTCCAGGAAAGGCACAAAGCTACACAGAGAAACCCTGTCTCGAAAAACTAAAAAAAAAAAAAAAAAAAAAAAAGAAAGTCACTATTGCACTCCCATTGCCATACACAATGCAAAAAGCACTCGCGTCTGTTCAAAGCAAGTACAGTGTATTGGACTGAAGAGGATCTACTTTTCTTTTCAGTTTCCTAAGCAGAATTGAACTAAATAGGGCCATGTGTGTAGGAAGTACAGTTCTTTTGTTCTGAGAAAGCTCACTGTTCTGGCCCTATAGGAAACACATTAGAGTACAAGAGTGCTCTTTTCTCAAAAGCAGAGTGTGTTTCTTGTAAGGCGAGCTAGCGTTTGTTTCCCAGTCCTAAATGGAGCTGAATCACATCCAGTTTTTGGTCCTACGAACAAGAGTTGTTTTCTCGTAAAGAAAGTCACTATTGCGCTCCCATTGCCATACACAGTGCAAATAGCACTCGCGTCTCTTCCCAGCAAGTACAGTGTATTGGACTGAAGAGGATCTACTGTTCTTTTCAGTTTCCTAATCACAGTTGAACTAGATATGGCCATGTGTGTAGGAAGCACAGTTCTTTTGTTCTGAGAAAGTTCACTGTTCTGGCCCTATAGGAAACACAGTAGAGTAGAAGAGTGCTCTTTTCTCAAAAGCAGAGTGTTTTTCTTGTAAGGCGAGCTAGCGTTTGTATCCCAGTTGTAAATGGAGTTGAATCACATGCAGTTTCTGCTCCTACAAGCAAGAGTTGTTTTCTGGTAAAAAGAATCACTATTGCGCTCCCATTGCCATACACAGTGCAAATAGCACTCGCGTCTGTTCTCAGCAAGAACAGTGTATTGGACTGAAGAGGATCTACTCTTCTTGTCAGTTTCCTAAGCAGAATTGAACTAGATATGGCCGTGTGTGTAGGAAGCACAGTTCTTTTGTTCTGAGCAAGCTCACTGTTCGGAACCTAAAGGAAACACAGTAAAGTAGAAGAGTGCTCTTTTCTCAAAAGCGGAGTGTGTTTCTTGTAAGGCGACCTAGCGTTTGTTTCCCATTCCTAAGTGGAGTTGAATCCCATGCAATTTCTGGTCTTACGAGCAAGAGTTGTTTTCTGGTAAGAAGAGTCAGTATAGCGCTCCCATTGTCATACACAGGGCAAATAGCACTGGCGTCTGTTTCCAGCATGTACAGTGTATTGGACTGAAGAGGATCTACTGTTCTTGTCAGTTTCCTAAGCAGAATTGAACTAGATATGGCCGTGTGTGTAGGAAGCACAGTTCTTTTATTCTGAGCAAGCTCACTGTTCGCACCCCATAGGAAAAACAGGAGAGTAGAAGAGTGCTCTTTTCTCAAATGCAGAGTGTGTTTCTTGTAAGGCGAGCTGGCGTTTGTTTACCAGTCCTAAATGGAGTTGAATCACATGCAATTTCTGGACATACAAGCAAGAGTTGTTTTCTGGTAAGAAGAGTCACTATTGTGCTCCCATTGTCATACACAGTGCAAATAGCACTCGCGTCTGTTCCCAGCAAGTACAGTGTATTGGACTGAAGAGGATCTACAGTTCTTGTCAGTTTCCTAATCACAGTTGAACTAGATATGGCCGTGTGTGTAGTAAGCACAGTTCTTTTGTTCTGAGCAAGCTCACTGTTCGGACCCCATAGGAAACACAATAGAGTAGAAGAGTGCTCTTTTCTCAAAAGCAGAGTGTGTTTTTTGTAAAGCGAGCGAGCTTTGTTTCCCAGTCCTAAATGGAGTTGAATCACATGCAGTTTCTGATCCTACGAGCAAGAGTTGTTTTCTGGTAAGAAGAGTCACTATTGTGCTACCATTGTCATACACAGGGCAAGTAGCACTCGCGTCTCTTCCCAGCATGGACAGCGTATTGGACTGAAGAGGATCTACTGTTCTTGTCAGTTTCCTAAGCAGAGTTGAACTAGATATAGCCCGTGTGTGTAGGAAGCACAGTTCTTTGGTTCTGAGCAAGCTCACTGTTCTGGACCTATAGGAAACACATTAGAGTAAAAGTGTGCTCTTTTCTCAAAAGCAGAGTATGTTTCTTGTAAGGCGAGCTAGCGTTTGTATCCCAGTGGTAAATGGAGTTGAATCACATGCAGTTTCTTCTCCTACAAGCAAGAGTTGTTTTCTGGTAAAAAAAAATCACTATTGCGCTCCCATTGCCATACACAGTGCAAATAGCACTCGCGTCTGTTCCCAGCAAGAACAGTGTATTGGACTGAAGAGGATCTACTGTTCTTGTCAGTTTCCTAAGCAGAATTGAACTAGATATGGCCGTGTGTGTAGGAAGCACAGTTCTTTTGTTCTGAGCAAGCTAACTGTTCTGGTTCTATAGGAAACACAGTAGAGTAGAAGAGTGATCTTTTCTCAAAAGCAGAGTGTGTTTCTTGTAAGGCGAACTAGCGTTTGTTTCCCAGTCCTAAGTGGAGTTGAATCACATGCAGTTTTTGGTCCTACGAACAATAGTTGTATTCTGGTAAAGAAAGTCACTATTGCGATCCCATTGCCATACACAGTGCAAATAGCACTCGCGTCTGTTCCCAGCAAGTACAGTGTATTGGACCGAAGAGCAGCTACTGTTCTTGTCAGTTTTTTAAGCAGGATTGAACTAGATATGGCCGTGTGTGTAGGAAGCACAGTTCTTTTGTTCTGAGCAAGTCGCTGTTCGGACCCCATAGGAAACACAGTAGAGTAGAAGAGTGCTCTTTTTTCAAAAGCAGAGTGTGTTTCTTGTAAGGCGAGCTAGCATTGTTTCCCAGTCCTAAATGGAGTTGAATCCCATGCAGGTTCTGGTCCTACAAGCAAGAGTTGTATTCTGGTAAGAAGTGTCACTATTGCGCTCCCAATGTCATTCACAGGGCAAATAGCACTGGCGTCTGTTCCCAGCATGTACAGTATATTGGACTGAAGAGGATCTACTGTTCTTGTCAGTTTCCTAAGCAGAATTGAACTAGATAAGGCCGTGTATGTAGGAAGCACAGTTCTTTTATTCTGAGCAAGCTCAATGTTTTGGCCCTATAGGAAACACAGTAGTGTAGAAAGTGCTCTTTCTCAAAAGCAGAGTGTGTTTCTTGTAAAGTGAGCTAGCGTTTGTTTCACAGTCCTAAATGGAGTTGAATCACATTCAGTTGTTGGTCCTACGAGCAAGAGTTTTTTTCTGGTAAGAAGAGTCACTATTGCGCTCGTATTTGCCCACAGGGCAATTAGCACTGGCGTCTGTTCCCAGAATGTACAGTGTATTGGACTGAAGAGGAGCTACTGTTCTTGTCAGTTTCCTAAGCAGAGTTTAACTAGATGTAGCCCGTGTGTGTAGGAAGCACAGTTCTTTTGTTCTGAGCAAGCTCACTGTTCTAACCCAATAGGAATCACATTAGAGTAGAAGAGTGCTCTTTTCTCAAAAGCAGAGTGTGTTTCTTGTAAAGCGAGCTAGCATTTGTTACCCAGTCTGAAATGGAGTTGAATCCCATGCAGTTTCTGTTCCTACGAGCAAGAGTTGTTTTCTGATAAGTGTCACTATTGCGCTCCTATTTCCATACACAGTGCAAATAACACTCTCGTCTGTTCCCAACAAGTACAGTTTATTGGACTGAAGAGGAGCTACTGTTCTTGTCAGGTTCCTTAGCAGAGTTCAACTAGATATGGCCCGTGTGTGTACGAAGCACAGTTCTTTTGTTCTGAGCAAGCTCACTGTTCGGACACCATAGGAAACACAGTAGAGAAAAGAGTGCTCTTTTCTCAAAAGCAGAGTGTGTTTCTTGTAAGGCGAGCTAGCGTTTGTTTCCCAGTCCTAAATGGAGATGAATCACATGCAGTTTCTGGTCCTACGAGCAAGAGTTGTTTTCTGGTAAGAAGAGTCACTATTGCGCTCCCAATGTCATTCACAGGGCAAATAGCACTGGCGTCTGTTCCCAGCATGTACAGTGTATTGGACTGAAGAGGATCTACTGTTCTTTTCAGTTTCCTAAGGAGAATTGAACTAGGTAGGGCCGTGTGTGTAGGTAGCACAGTTCTTTTGTTCTGAGAAAGCTCACTGTTCTGGACCTATAGGAAACGCAGAAGAGTAGAAGAGTGCTCTTTTCTCAAAAGCAGAGTGTGTTTCTTGTAAGGCGACCTAGCGTTTGTTTCCCAATCCTAAATGGAGTTGAATCACATGCAGTTTTTGGTCCTAAAAACAAGAGTATTTTTCTGGTAAAGAAAGTCACTATTGTGCTCCCATTGCCATACACAGTGCAAATAGCACTCGAGTCTGTTCTCAGCAAGTACAGTTTATTGGACTGAAGAGGATCTACAGTTTTTGTCAGTTTCCTAATCACACTTGAACTAGATATGGTCGTGTGTGTAGGAAGCACAGTTCTTTTGTTCTGAGCAAGCTCACTGTTCTGGCCCTATAGGAAACACAGTAGAGTAGAAGAGTGCTCTTTTCTCAAAAGCAGAGTGTTTTTCTTGTAAGGCGAGCTAGTGTTTGTTACCCAGTCCTACATGGAGTTGAATCCCATGCAGTTTCTGGTCCTACGAGCAAGAGTTGTTTTCTGGTAAGAAGAGTCACTATTGCGCTCCCTTTGCCAAACACAGTGCAAATAGCATTCGCGTCTGTTCCCAGCAAGTACAGTGTATTGGACTGAAGAGGAGCTACTGTTCTTGTCAGTTTCCTAAGCAGAGTTGAACTAGATATGGCCATGTGTGTAGGAAGCACAATTCTTTGGTTCTGAGCAAGCTCACTGTTCGGACCCCATAGGAAACATAGTAGAGTAGAAGAGTGCTCTTTTCTCAAAAGCAGAGTATGTTTCTTGTAAGGCGAGCTAGCGTTATTTCCCAGTCCTAAATGGAGTTGAATCACATGCAGTTTCTGGTCCGACGAGCAAGAGTTGTTTTCTGGTAAGAAGAGTCACTATTTTGCTCCCATTGTCATACACAGGGCAAGTAGCACTCGCGTCTGTTCCCAGCATGGACAGTGTATTGGACTGAAGAGGATCTACTGTTCTTGTCAGTTTCCTAAGCAGAGTTGAACTAGATATAGCCCGTGTGTGTAGGAAGCACAGTTCTTTGGTTCTGAGAAAGCTCACTGTTATGGACCTATAGGAAACACATTAGAGTAAAAGTGTGCTCTTTTCTCAAAAGCAGAGTATGTTTCTTGTAAGGCGAGCTAGCGTTTGTATCCCAGTTGTAAATGGAGTTGAATCACATGCAGTTTTTGGTCCTACAAGCAAGAGTTGTTTTCTGGTAAAAAGAATCACTATTGCGCTCCCATTGCCATACACAGTGCAAATAGCACTCGCGTCTGTTCTCAGCAAGAACAGTGTATTGGACTGAAGAGGATCTATTGTTCTTGTCAGTTTCCTAAGCAGAATTGAACTAGATATGGCCGTGTGTGTAGGAAGCACAGTTCTTTTGTTCTGAGCACGCTCACTCTTTGGACCCCATAGGAAAAACAGTAGAGTAAAAGAGTGCTCTTTTCTCAAAAGCAGAGTGTGTTTCTTGTAAGGCGAGCTAGCGTTGTTTCCCAGTCCGAAATGGAGTTGAATCCCATTCAGTTTCTGTTCCTACGAGGAAGAGTTGTTTTCTGGTAAGAAGAGTCACTATTGTGCTCCCTTTGTCATACACAGGGCAAATAGCACTGGCGTCTGTTCCCAGCATGTACAGTGTATTGGACTGAAGAGGATCTACTGTTCTTGTCAGTTTCCTGTGCACAATTGAACTAGATATGGCCGTGTGTGTAGGAAGCACAGTTCTTTTGTTATGAGGAAGCTCACTGTTCGGACCCCATAGGAAAAACCGTAGAGTAGAAGAGTGCTGTTTTCTCAAATGCAGAGTGTGTTTCTTGTAAGGCGAGCTGGCGATTGTTTCCCAGTCCTAAATGGAGTTGAATCCCATGCAGTTTCTGGTCCTACCTGCAAAAGTTGTTTTCTGGTAAGGAAAGTCACTATTTCGCTCCCATTACCATACACAGTACAAATAGCACTAGCGTCTGTTCCCAGCAAGTACAGTGTATTGGACTGAAGAGGAGCTACTGTTCTTGTCAGTTTCCTAAGCAGAGTTGAACTAGATATGACCCGTGTGTAGGAAGCACAGTTCTTTTGTTCTGAGCAAGCTCACTCTTCAGACCCCATAAGAAACACAGTAGAGTAGAAGAGTGCTCTTTTCTCAAAAGCAGAGTGTGTCTCTTGTAAGGCGAGCTAGCATTTGTTTCCCAGTCCTAAATGGAGTTGAATCACATGCAGTTTCTGGACCTACAAGCAAGAGTTGTTTTCTGGTAAGAAGAGTCACTATTGTGCTCCCATTGTCATTCACAGGGCAAATAGCACTGGCATCTGTTCCCAGCATATACAGTTTATTGGACTGAAGAGGATCTACTGTTCTTGTCAGTTTCCGAAGCAGAATTGAACTTGATATGGCCGTGTGTGTAGGAAGCACAGTTCTTTTGTTCTGAGCAAGCTCACTGTTCTGGCCCTATAGGAAACACAGTAGAGTAGATGAATGATCTTTTCTCAAAAGCAGAGTGTGTTTCTTGTAAGGCGAGCTAGCGTTTGTTTCCCAGTCCTAATGGAGTTGAATCACATGCAGTTGTTGTTCCCACGCGCAAGAGTTGTATTCTGGTTAGGAAAGTAACTATTTCGCTCCCATTGCCATACACAGTGCAAATAGCACTCGCGTCTGTTCCCAGCAAGTACAGTGTATTGGACTGAAGAGGAGGTACTGTTCTTGTCAGTTTCCTAAGAAGAGTTGAACTAGATATGGCCCATGTGTGTAGGAAGCACAGTTCTTTTGTTCTGAGCAAGCTCACAGTTCGGACACCATAGGAAACACAGTAGAGTAGAAGAGTTCTCTTTTCTCAAAAGCAGAGTGTGTTTCTTGTAAGGCGAGCTAGCGTTTTTTTCCCCATCCTAAATGGAGTTGAATCACATGCAGCTTCGGGTCCTATGAGCAAGAGTTGTTTTCTGGTAAGGAAAGTCACTATTGTGCTCCCATTGCCATACACAGTGCAAACAGCACTCATGTCTGTTCCCAGCAAGTACAGTGTATTGGACTGAAGAGTAGCTACTGTTCTTGTCAGTTTCCTAAGCAGAGTTGAACTAGATATGGCCCGTGTGTGTAGGAAGCACAGTTCTTTTGTTCTGAGCAAGCTCACTGTTCAGACCATTTGGAAACACAGTAGATTGAAGAGTGCTCTTTTTTCAAAAGCAGAGTGTGTTTCTTGTAAGGGGAGCTAGCGTTTGTTTCCCAGTCCTAAATGGAGTTGAGTCACATGCAGTTTCTGGTCCTACGAGCAAGAGTTGTTTTCTGGTAAGAAGAGTCAGTATTGCGCTCCCATTGTCATACACAGGGCAAATAGCACTGGCGTCTGTTCCCAGCATGTACAGTGTATTGGACTGAAGAGGAGCTACTGTTCTTGTCAGTTTCCTAAGCAGAGTTGAACTAGATATGGCCCGTGAGTATAAAGCACAGTTCTTTTGTTCTGAGCAAGCTCACTCTTCGGACCCCATAAGAAACACAGTAGAGTAGAAGAGTGCTCTTTTCTCAAAAGAAGAGTGTGTTTCTTGTAAGGCAAGCTAGCGTTTGTTTCCCAGTCCTAAATGGAGTTGAATCACATGCAGTTTCTGGTCCTACGAGCAAGAGATGTTTTCTGGTAAGAAGAGTCACTATTGCGCTCTTATTTGCCCACAGGGCAAATACACTGGCGTCTGTTCCCAAAATGTACAGTGTATTGGACTGAAGAGGAGCTACTGTTCTTGTCAGTTTCCTAAGCAGAGTTGAACGAGATGTAGCCTGTGTGTAGGAAGCACAGTTCTTTTGTTCTGAGAAAGCTCACTTTTCTAACCCTATAGGAAACACAGTAGTGTAGAAGAGTGCTCTTTCTCAAAAGCAGAGTGTGTTTCTTGTAAGGCGAGCTACCATTTGTTTCCAAGTCCCAAATGGAGTTGAATCACATGCAGTTGTGGGTCCCACGAGCAAGAGTTGTTTTCTGGTAAGGAAAGTCACTATTGCACTCCCATTGCCATACACAGTACAAATAGCACTCGTGTCTGTTCCCAGCAAGTACAATGTATTGGACTGAAGAGGAGCCTCTGTTCTTGTCAGTTTCCTAAGCAGAGTTGAAATAGATATGGCCTGTGTGTAGGAAGCACAGTTCTTTTTTTCTGAGCAAGCTCACTGTTCGGACCCCGTAAGAAACACAGTAGAGTAGAAGTTTGCTCTTTTCTCAAAAGCAGAGTGTGTTTCTTGTAAGGCGAGCTAGTGTTTGTTTCCCAGTCCTAAATGGAGTTGAAATACATGCAGTTTCTGGTCCTACGAGCAAGAGTTGTTTTCTGATAAGAAGAGTCACTATTGTGCTCCCATTGTCATACACAGGGCAAATAGCACTGGCGTCTGTTCCCAGCATGTACAGTATATTGGACTGAAGAGGATCTACTGTTCTTGTCAGTTTCCTAAGCAGAGTTGAACTAGATATAGCCCGTGTGTGTAGAAAGCACAGTTCTTTTGTTCTGAGCAAGCTCACTGTTCGGAACCGATAGGAAACAGAGTAGAGTAGAAGGGTGCTCTTTTCTCAAAAGCAGAGTGTGTTTCTTGTAAGGCGAGCTAGCGTTTGTTTCCCAGTCCTAAATGGAGTTGAATCACAGGCAGTTTTTGGTCCTAAGAACAAGAGTTGTTTTCTGGTAAAGAAAGTCACTATTAGCCGGGCGGAAGTGGACCATGCCTTTAATCCTAGCACTCGGGAGGCAGAGCCACGTGGATCTCTTTGAGTTCGAGGCCAGCCTGGGCTACCAAGTGAGTTCCAGGAAAGGCACAAAGCTACACAGAGAAACCCTGTCTCGAAAAACTAAAAAAAAAAAAAAAAAAGAAAGTCACTATTGCGCTCCCATTGCCATACACAGTGCAAATAGCACTCACGTCTGTTCCCAGCAAGTACAGTGTATTGGACTGAAGAGGATCTACTGTTCTTTTCAGTTTCCTAATCACAGTTGAACTAGATATGGCCATGTGTGTAGGAAGCACAGTTCTTTTGTTCTGAGCAAGCTCACTGTTCGGACCCCATAGGAAACACAGTAGAGTAGAAGAGTGCTCTTTTCTCAAAAGCAGAGTGTGTTTCTTGTAAGGCGAGCTAGCGTTGTTTCCCAGTCCTAAATGGAGTTGAATCACATGCAGTTTCTGGTCCTACAAGCAAGAGTTGTTTTCTGATAAGAAGAGTCACTATTGTGCTCATATTGCCATACACAGTGCAAATAGCACTCATGTCTGTTCCCAGCAAGTACAGTGTATTGGACTGAAGAGGAGCTACTGTTCTTGGCAGGTTCGTAAGCAGAGTTGAACTAGATATGGACCTTGTGTGTAGGAAGCACAGTTCTTTAGTTCTGAGCAAGCTCACTGTTTTGGCCCTATAGGAAACACAGTAGAGTAGACGAGTGCTCTTTTCACAAAAGCACAGTGTGTTTCTTGTAAGGTGAGCTAGCGTTTGTCTCCCAGTCCTAAATGGAGTTGAATCACATGCAGTATATGGTCCTACGAGCAAGAGTTGTTTTCTGGTAAGAAGAGTCACTATTGCGCTCACATTGTCATTCACAGGGCAAACAGCACTGGCGTCTGTTCCCAGCATGTACAGTGTATTGGACTGAAGAGGATCTACTGTTCTTGTCAGTTTCCTAAGCAGAATTGAACTAGATATGGCCGTGTGTGTAGGAAGCACAGTTCTTTTGTCTTGAGCAAGCTCACTGTTCGGACCCCATAGGAAACACAGTAAAGTAGAAGAGTGCTCTTTTCTCAAAAGCAGAGTGTGTTTCTTGTAAGGAGAGCTAGCATTTGTTTCCCAGTCCTTAATGGAGTTGAATCACATGCAGTTTCTGGTGCTACGAATAAGAGTTGTTTTCTGGTAAGGAAAGTCACTATTGTGATCCCATTGCCATACACAGTGCAAATAGCACTCGTGTCTGTTCCCAGCAAGTACAGTGCATTGGACTGAAGAGGAGCTACTGCTCTTGTCAGTTTCCTAAGTTTAGTTGAACTAGATGTAGCCCATGTGTGTAGGAAGCACATTTCTTTTGTTATGAGCAAGATCACTATTCTAACCCTATAGGAAACACATTAGAGTAGAAGAGTGCTCTTTTCTCAAAAGCAGAGTGTGTTTCTTTTAAGGCGAGCTAGCGTTTGTTTCCCAGTCCTAAATGGAGTTGAAATCCATGCAGTTTCGGGTCCTACGAGCAAGAGTTGTTTTCTGATAAGAAGAGTCACTATTGTGCTCATATTGCCATACACAGTGCAAATAGCACTCGCGTCTGTTCCCAGCAAGTACAGTGTATTGGACTGAAGAGGAGCTACTGTTCTTGGCAGGTTCGTAAGCAGAGTTGAATTAGATATGGACCTTGTGTGTAGGAAGCACAGTTCTTTAGTTCTGAGCAAGCTCACTGTTTTGGCCCTATAGGAAACACAGTAGAGTAGACGAGTGCTCTTTTCTCAAAAGCACAGTGTGTTTCTTGTAAGGTGAGCTAGCGTTTGTCTCCCAGTCCTAAATGGAGTTGAATCACATGCAGTATATGGTCCTACGAGCAAGAGTTGTTTTCTGGTAAGAAGAGTCACTATTGCGCTCCCATTGTCATTCACAGGGCAAACAGCACTGGCGTCTGTTCCCAGCATGTACAGTGTATTGGACTGAAGAGGATCTACTGTTCTTGTCAGTTTCCTAAGCAGAATTGAACTAGATATGGCCGTGTGTGTAGGAAGCACAGTTCTTTTGTCTTGAGCAAGCTCACTGTTCGGACCCCATAGGAAACACAGTAAAGTAGAAGAGTGCTCTTTTCTCAAAAGCAGAGTGTGTTTCTTGTAAGGAGAGCTAGCATTTGTTTCCCAGTCCTTAATGGAGTTGAATCACATGCAGTTTCTGGTGCTACGAATAAGAGTTGTTTTCTGGTAAGGAAAGTCACTATTGTGCTCCCATTGCCATACACAGTGCAAATAGCACTCGTGTCTGTTCCCAGCATGTACAGTGTATTGGACTGAAGAGGATCTACTGTTCTTGTCAGGTTCCTAAGCAGAGTTGAACTAGATATGGCCCGTGTGTAGGAAGCACAGTTCTTTTGTTCTGAGCAAGCTCACTGTTCGGACCCCATAAGAAACACAGTAGAGTAGAAGAGTGCTCTTTTCTCAAAAGCAGAGTGTGTTTCTTGTAAGGTGAGCTAGCGTTTGTTTCCCAGTCCTAAATGGAGTTGAATCACATGCAGTTTTTGGTCCTACGACCAAGAGTTGTTTTCTGGTAAGAAGAGTCACTATTGTGCTCCCATTGTCATTCACAGGGCAAATAGCACTGGCGTCTGTTGCCAGCATGTACAATGTATTGGACTGAAGAGGATCTACTGTTCTTGTCAGTTTCCTAAGAAGAATTGAACTAGATATGGCCGTGTGTGTAGGAAGCACAGTTCTTTTGTTCTGAGCAAGGTTACTCTTCTGGCCCTTTAGGAAACACAGTAGAGTAAAAGAGTGATTTTTTCTCCAAAGCAGAGTGTGTTTCTTGTAAGGCGAGCTAGCGTTTGTTTCCCAGTCCTAAATGGAGTTGAATCACATGCATTTTTTGGTCCTACGAG
This sequence comes from Peromyscus eremicus, assembly GCF_949786415.1. Lineage (NCBI taxonomy): Eukaryota > Metazoa > Chordata > Mammalia > Rodentia > Cricetidae > Peromyscus > Peromyscus eremicus. Next base: position 1,734,688 of record NW_026734295.1, read on the forward strand.
CAAGAGTTGTTTTCTGTTAAGGAAAGTCACTATTGTGCTCCCATTGCCATACACAGTGCAAATAGCACTCGTGTCTGTTCCCAGCATGTATAGTGTATTGGACTGAAGAAGAGCTACTGTTCTTGTCAGTTTCCTAAGCAGAGTTGAACTAGATATGCCCCGTGTGTGTAGGAAGCACAGTTCTTTGGTTCTGAGCAAGCTCACTGTTCGGACCCCTTAGGAAACACTGTGGTGAGGAAGAGTGCTCTTTTCTCAAAAGCTAGTGTGTTTCTTGTAAGGTGAGCTAGTGTTTGTTTTCCAGTCCTAAATGGAGTTGAATCACATGCAGTTTTTGGTCCTATGAGCAAGAGATTTTTTCTGGTAAGAAGAGTCAGTATTGCGCTCCCATTGTCATTCACAAGGCAAATAGCACTGGTGTCTGTTCCCAGCATGTACAGTGTATTGGACTGTTCTTGTCAGTTTCCTAAGCAGAATTGAACTAGATATGGCCGTGTGTGTAGGAAGCACAGTTCTTTTGTTTTGAGCAAGGTTACTGTTCTGGCCCTTTAGGAAACACAGTAGAGTAAAAGAGTGATCTTTTCTCCAAAGCCGAGTGTGTTTCTTGTAAGGCGAGCTAGCGTTTGTTTCCCAGTCCTAAATGGAGTTGAATCACATGCAGTTTTTGTTCCTACGAGCAAGAGTTGTTTTCTGGTAAGGAAAGTCACTATTGTCCTCCCATTGCCATACACAGTGCAAATAGCACTCGTGTCTGTTCCCAGCATGTATAGTGTATTGGACTCAAGAGGAGCTACTGTTCTTGTCAGTTTCCTAAGCAGAGTTGAACTAGATATGGCCCGTGTGTGTAGGAAGCACAGTTCTTTTGTTCTGAGCAAGCTCAGTGTTCGGACCCCATAAAAACACAGTAGAGTAGAAGAGTGCTCTTTTCACAAAAGCAGAGTGTGTTTCTTGTAAGGCGAGCTAGCGTATGTTTTCCAGTCCTACATGGAGTTGAATCACATGCAGTTTCTGGTCCTACGAGCAAGAGTTGTTTTCTGGAAAGAGGAGTCACTATTGTGCTCCCATTGTCATACACAGGGCAAATAGCACTGGCGTCTGTTCCCAGCATGTACAGTGTATTGGACTGAAGAGGAGCTACTGTTCTTGACAGGTTCCTAAGCACAGTTGAACTAGATGTGGCACATGTGTGTCGGAAGCACAGTTCTTTGGTTCTGAGCAAGCTCACTGTTCGGACCCCATAGGAAACACAGTAGAGTAGAAGAGTGCTCTTTTCTCAAAAGCTAGTGTGTTTCTTGTAAGGCGAGCTAGCGTTTGTTTCCCAGTTGTAAATGGAGTTGATTCACATGCAGTTTCTGGTCCTATGAGCAAGAGTTGTTTTCTGGTAAAAAGAATCACTATTGTGCTCCCATTGCCATACACAGTGCAAATAGCACTCGTGTGTGTTCCCAGCAAGTACAGTGTATTGCACTGAAGAGGATCTACTGTTCTTGTCAGTTTCCTAAACAGAATTGAACTAGATATGGTCTTGTGTGTAGGAAGCACAGTTCTTTTGTTCTGAGCAAGCTCACTGTTCTGGCCCTATAGGAAACACAGTAGAGTAGAAGAGTGATCTTTTCTCAAAAGCAGAGTGTGTTTCCTGTAAGGCGAACGAGCATTTGTTTCCGAGTCCTAAATGGAGTTGAATCACATGCAGTTTTTGGTCCTACAAACAAGAGTTGTTTTCTGGTAAAGAAAGTCACTATTGCGCTCACATTGCCATACACAGTGCAAAAAGCACTCGCGTCTGTTCCCAGCAAGTACAGTGTATTGGACTGAAGACGAGCTACTGTTCTTGTCAGTTTTTTAAGCAGAATTGAACTAGATATGGCCATGTGTGTAGGAAGCACAGTTCTTTTGTTCTGAGCAAGCTCACTGTTCGGAACCTAAAGGAAACACAGTAAAGTGGAAGATTGCTCTTTTCTCAAGCAGAGTGTGTTTCTTGTAAGGCGAGCTAGCGTTTGTTTCCCAGTCCTAAATGGAGTTGAATCACATGCAATTTCTGGTCCTACGAGCAAGAGTTGTTTTCTGGTAAGAAGAGTCACTATTGTGCTCCCATTGTCATACACAGGGCAAATAGCACTGGCGTCTGTTCCCAGCATGTACAGTGTATTGGACTGAAGAGGAGCTACTGTTCTTGACAGGTTCCTAAGCAGAGTTGAACTAGATGTGGCCCGTGTGTGTAGGAAGCACAGTTCTTTGGTTCTGAGCAAGCTCACTGTTCGGACCCCATAGGAAACACAGTAGAGTAGAAGAGTGCTCTTTTCTCAAAAGCAGAGTGTGTTTATTGTAAGGCGAGCTAGCGTTTGTTTCCCAGTCCAAAATGGAGTTGATTCACATGCAGTTTCTGGTCCTATGAGCAAGAATTGTTTTCTGGTAAAAAGAGTCACTATTGCGCTCCAATTGCCCTACACAGTGCAAATAGCACTCGAGTCTGTTCCCAGCATGTACAGTGTATTGGACTGAAGAGGAGCTATGGTTCTTGTCAGTTTCCTAAGCAGAGTTGAACTAGATATGGTCCGTGTGTGAAAAAAGCACAGTTCTTTTGTTCTGAGCAAGCTCACTGTTCTAACCCTATAGGAAACACATTAGAGTAGAAGAGTGCTCTTTTCTCAAAAGCAAAGTGTGTTTCTTGTAAGGCGAGCTAGCGTTTGTTTCCCAGTCCTAAATGGAGTTGAATCACATGCATTTTTTGGTCCTACGAGCAAGAGTTGTTTTCTGTTAAGGAAAGTCACTATTGTGCTCCCATTGCCATACACAGTGCAAATAGCACTCGTGTCTGTTCCCAGCATGTATAGTGTATTGGACTGAAGAAGAGCTACTGTTCTTGTCAGTTTCCTAAGCAGAGTTGAACTAGATATGCCCCGTGTGTGTAGGAAGCACAGTTCTTTGGTTCTGAGCAAGCTCACTGTTCGGACCCCTTAGGAAACACTGTGGTGTAGAAGAGTGCTCTTTTCTCAAAAGCTAGTGTGTTTCTTGTAAGGTGAGCTAGTGTTTGTTTTCCAGTCCTAAATGGAGTTGAATCACATGCAGTTTTTGGTCCTATGAGCAAGAGATTTTTTCTGGTAAGAAGAGTCAGTATTGCGCTCCCATTGTCATTCACAAGGCAAATAGCACTGGTGTCTGTTCCCAGCATGTACAGTGTATTGGACTGTTCTTGTCAGTTTCCTAAGCAGAATTGAACTAGATATGGCCGTGTGTGTAGGAAGCACAGTTCTTTTGTTTTGAGCAAGGTTACTGTTCTGGCCCTTTAGGAAACACAGTAGAGTAAAAGAGTGATCTTTTCTCCAAAGCCGAGTGTGTTTCTTGTAAGGCGAGCTAGCATTTGTTTCCCAGTCCTAAATGGAGTTGAATCACATGCAGTTTTTGTTCCTACGAGCAAGAGTTGTTTTCTGGTAAGGAAAGTCACTATTGTCCTCCCATTGCCATACACAGTGCAAATAGCACTCGTGTCTGTTCCCAGCATGTATAGTGTATTGGACTCAAGAGGAGCTACTGTTCTTGTCAGTTTCCTAAGCAGAGTTGAACTAGATATGGCCCGTGTGTGTAGGAAGCACAGTTCTTTTGTTCTGAGCAAGCTCAGTGTTCGGACCCCATAAAAACACAGTAGAGTAGAAGAGTGCTCTTTTCACAAAAGCAGAGTGTGTTTCTTGTAAGGCGAGCTAGCGTATGTTTTCCAGTCCTACATGGAGTTGAATCACATGCAGTTTCTGGTCCTACGAGCAAGAGTTGTTTTCTGGAAAGAGGAGTCACTATTGTGCTCCCATTGTCATACACAGGGCAAATAGCACTGGCGTCTGTTCCCAGCATGTACAGTGTATTGGACTGAAGAGGAGCTACTGTTCTTGACAGGTTCCTAAGCACAGTTGAACTAGATGTGGCACATGTGTGTCGGAAGCACAGTTCTTTGGTTCTGAGCAAGCTCACTGTTCGGACCCCATAGGAAACACAGTAGAGTAGAAGAGTGCTCTTTTCTCAAAAGCTAGTGTGTTTCTTGTAAGGCGAGCTAGCGTTTGTTTCCCAGTTGTAAATGGAGTTGATTCACATGCAGTTTCTGGTCCTATGAGCAAGAGTTGTTTTCTGGTAAAAAGAATCACTATTGTGCTCCCATTGCCATACACAGTGCAAATAGCACTCGTGTGTGTTCCCAGCAAGTACAGTGTATTGGACTGAAGAGGATCTACTGTTCTTGTCAGTTTCCTAAACAGAATTGAACTAGATATGGTCTTGTGTGTAGGAAGCACAGTTCTTTTGTTCTGAGCAAGCTCACTGTTCTGGCCCTATAGGAAACACAGTAGAGTAGAAGAGTGATCTTTTCTCAAAAGCAGAGTGTGTTTCCTGTAAGGCGAACGAGCATTTGTTTCCGAGTCCTAAATGGAGTTGAATCACATGCAGTTTTTGGTCCTACAAACAAGAGTTGTTTTCTGGTAAAGAAAGTCACTATTGCGCTCACATTGCCATACACAGTGCAAAAAGCACTCGCGTCTGTTCCCAGCAAGTACAGTGTATTGGACTGAAGACGAGCTACTGTTCTTGTCAGTTTTTTAAGCAGAATTGAACTAGATATGGCCATGTGTGTAGGAAGCACAGTTCTTTTGTTCTGAGCAAGCTCACTGTTCGGAACCTAAAGGAAACACAGTAAAGTGGAAGATTGCTCTTTTCTCAAGCAGAGTGTGTTTCTTGTAAGGCGAGCTAGCGTTTGTTTCCCAGTCCTAAATGGAGTTGAATCACATGCAATTTCTGGTCCTACGAGCAAGAGTTGTTTTCTGGTAAGAAGAGTCACTATTGTGCTCCCATTGTCATACACAGGGCAAATAGCACTGGCGTCTGTTCCCAGCATGTACAGTGTATTGGACTGAAGAGGAGCTACTGTTCTTGACAGGTTCCTAAGCAGAGTTGAACTAGATGTGGCCCGTGTGTGTAGGAAGCACAGTTCTTTGGTTCTGAGCAAGCTCACTGTTCGGACCCCATAGGAAACACAGTAGAGTAGAAGAGTGCTCTTTTCTCAAAAGCAGAGTGTGTTTATTGTAAGGCGAGCTAGCGTTTGTTTCCCAGTCCAAAATGGAGTTGATTCACATGCAGTTTCTGGTCCTATGAGCAAGAATTGTTTTCTGGTAAAAAGAGTCACTATTGCGCTCCAATTGCCCTACACAGTGCAAATAGCACTCGAGTCTGTTCCCAGCATGTACAGTGTATTGGACTGAAGAGTAGCTACTGTTATTGTCAGTTTCCTAAGCAGAGTTGAACTAGATATGGTCCGTGTGTGAAAAAAGCACAGTTCTTTTGTTCTGAGCAAGCTCACTGTTCTAACCCTATAGGAAACACATTAGAGTAGAAGAGTGCTCTTTTCTCAAAAGCAAAGTGTGTTTCTTGTAAGGCGAGCTAGCGTTTGTTTCCCAGTCCTAAATGGAGTTGAATCACATGCATTTTTTGGTCCTACGAGCAAGAGTTGTTTTCTGTTAAGGAAAGTCACTATTGTGCTCCCATTGCCATACACAGTGCAAATAGCACTCGTGTCTGTTCCCAGCATGTATAGTGTATTGGACTGAAGAAGAGCTACTGTTCTTGTCAGTTTCCTAAGCAGAGTTGAACTAGATATGCCCCGTGTGTGTAGGAAGCACAGTTCTTTGGTTCTGAGCAAGCTCACTGTTCGGACCCCTTAGGAAACACTGTGGTGTAGAAGAGTGCTCTTTTCTCAAAAGCTAGTGTGTTTCTTGTAAGGTGAGCTAGTGTTTGTTTTCCAGTCCTAAATGGAGTTGAATCACATGCAGTTTTTGGTCCTATGAGCAAGAGATTTTTTCTGGTAAGAAGAGTCAGTATTGCGCTCCCATTGTCATTCACAAGGCAAATAGCATTGGTGTCTGTTCCCAGCATGTACAGTGTATTGGACTGTTCTTGTCAGTTTCCTAAGCAGAATTGAACTAGATATGGCCGTGTGTGTAGGAAGCACAGTTCTTTTGTTTTGAGCAAGGTTACTGTTCTGGCCCTTTAGGAAACACAGTAGAGTAAAAGAGTGATCTTTTCTCCAAAGCCGAGTGTGTTTCTTGTAAGGCGAGCTAGCGTTTGTTTCCCAGTCCTAAATGGAGTTGAATCACATGCAGTTTTTGTTCCTACGAGCAAGAGTTGTTTTCTGGTAAGGAAAGTCACTATTGTCCTCCCATTGCCATACACAGTGCAAATAGCACTCGTGTCTGTTCCCAGCATGTATAGTGTATTGGACTCAAGAGGAGCTACTGTTCTTGTCAGTTTCCTAAGCAGAGTTGAACTAGATATGGCCCGTGTGTAGGAAGCACAGTTCTTTTGTTCTGAGCAAGCTCAGTGTTCGGACCCCATAAAAACACAGTAGAGTAGAAGAGTGCTCTTTTCACAAAAGCAGAGTGTGTTTCTTGTAAGGCGAGCTAGCGTATGTTTTCCAGTCCTACATGGAGTTGAATCACATGCAGTTTCTGGTCCTACGAGCAAGAGTTGTTTTCTGGAAAGAGGAGTCACTATTGTGCTCCCATTGTCATACACAGGGCAAATAGCACTGGCGTCTGTTCCCAGCATGTACAGTGTATTGGACTGAAGAGGAGCTACTGTTCTTGACAGGTTCCTAAGCACAGTTGAACTAGATGTGGCACATGTGTGTCGGAAGCACAGTTCTTTGGTTCTGAGCAAGCTCACTGTTCAGACCCCATAGGAAACACAGTAGAGTAGAAGAGTGCTCTTTTCTCAAAAGCTAGTGTGTTTCTTGTAAGGCGAGCTAGCGTTTGTTTCCCAGTTGTAAATGGAGTTGATTCACATGCAGTTTCTGGTCCTATGAGCAAGAGTTGTTTTCTGGTAAAAAGAATCACTATTGTGCTCCCATTGCCATACACAGTGCAAATAGCACTCGTGTGTGTTCCCAGCAAGTACAGTGTATTGCACTGAAGAGGATCTACTGTTCTTGTCAGTTTCCTAAACAGAATTGAACTAGATATGGTCTTGTGTGTAGGAAGCACAGTTCTTTTGTTCTGAGCAAGCTCACTGTTCTGGCCCTATAGGAAACACAGTAGAGTAGAAGAGTGATCTTTTCTCAAAAGCAGAGTGTGTTTCCTGTAAGGCGAACGAGCATTTGTTTCCGAGTCCTAAATGGAGTTGAATCACATGCAGTTTTTGGTCCTACAAACAAGAGTTGTTTTCTGGTAAAGAAAGTCACTATTGCGCTCACATTGCCATACACAGTGCAAAAAGCACTCGCGTCTGTTCCCAGCAAGTACAGTGTATTGGACTGAAGACGAGCTACTGTTCTTGTCAGTTTTTTAAGCAGAATTGAACTAGATATGGCCATGTGTGTAGGAAGCACAGTTCTTTTGTTCTGAGCAAGCTCACTGTTCGGAACCTAAAGGAAACACAGTAAAGTGGAAGATTGCTCTTTTCTCAAGCAGAGTGTGTTTCTTGTAAGGCGAGCTAGCGTTTGTTTCCCAGTCCTAAATGGAGTTGAATCACATGCAATTTCTGGTCCTACGAGCAAGAGTTGTTTTCTGGTAAGAAGAGTCACTATTGTGCTCCCTTTGTCATACACAGGGCAAATAGCACTGGCGTCTGTTCCCAGCATGTACAGTGTATTGGACTGAAGAGGAGCTACTGTTCTTGACAGGTTCCTAAGCAGAGTTGAACTAGATGTGGCCCGTGTGTGTAGGAAGCACAGTTCTTTGGTTCTGAGCAAGCTCACTGTTCGGACCCCATAGGAAACACAGTAGAGTAGAAGAGTGCTCTTTTCTCAAAAGCAGAGTGTGTTTATTGTAAGGCGAGCTAGCGTTTGTTTCCCAGTCCAAAATGGAGTTGATTCACATGCAGTTTCTGGTCCTATGAGCAAGAATTGTTTTCTGGTAAAAAGAGTCACTATTGCGCTCCAATTGCCCTACACAGTGCAAATAGCACTCGAGTCTGTTCCCAGCATGTACAGTGTATTGGACTGAAGAGGAGCTATGGTTCTTGTCAGTTTCCTAAGCAGAGTTGAACTAGATATGGTCCGTGTGTGAAAAAAGCACAGTTCTTTTGTTCTGAGCAAGCTCACTGTTCTAACCCTATAGGAAACACATTAGAGTAGAAGAGTGCTCTTTTCTCAAAAGCAAAGTGTGTTTCTTGTAAGGCGAGCTCGCGTTTGTTTCCCAGTCCTAAATGGAGTTGAATCACATGCAGGTTCTGGTCCTACGAGCAAGAGTTGTTTTCTGGTAAGAAGAGTTACTATTACGCTCCCATTGTCATACACAGGGCAAATAGAACTGGCGACTGTTCCCAGCATGTACAGTGTATTGGACTGAAGAGGATCTACTGTTCTTGTCAGTTTCCTAAGCAGAATCGAACTAGATATGGCCGTGTGTGTAGAAAGCATTGTTCTTTGGTTCTGAGCAAGCTCATTGTTCTGGCCCTATAGGAAACACTGTAGAGTAGAAGAGTGCTCTTTTCTCAAAAGCAGAGTGTGTTTCTTGTAAGGCGATCTAGCAATTGTTTCCCAGTCTTAAATGGAGTTGAATCACATGCAGTTTTTGGTCCTACGAGCAAGAGTTTTTTTCGGGTAAGGAAAGTCACTATTGCGCTCCCATTGCCATACACAGTGCAAATAGCACTCGCGTCTGTTCCCAGCAAGTACAGTGTATTGGACTGAAGAGGAGCTACTGTTCTTGTCAGTTTCCTGAGTAGAGTTGAACTAGATATGGCGCTGTGTTTAGGAAGCACAGTTCTTTTGTTCTGAGCAAGTTCACTGTTCAGAAACCATAGGAAACACAGTAGAGTAGAAGAGTGCCCTTTTCTCAAAAGCCGAGTGTGTTTCATGTAAAGCGAGCTAGCGTTTGTTTCCCAGTCATAAATGGACTTGAATCACATGCAGTTTACGGTCCTACGAGCAAGTCTTTTTTCTGGTAAGAAGAGTGACTATTGTGCTCCCATTTTCATACACAGGGCAAAATCACTCGCGTCTGTTCCCATCATGTACAGTTTATTGGACTGAAGAGGATCTACTGTTCTTGTCAGTTTTCTAAGCAGAATTGATCTAGATATGCCGTGTGTGTAGGAAGCACTGTTCTTTTGTTCTGAGCAAGCTCACTGTTCTGGGCCTATAGGAAAGACAGTAGAGTAGAAGAGTGATTTTTCTCAAAAGTAGAGTGTGTTTCTTGTAAGGCAAGTTAGAGTTTGTTTCCCAGTCCTAAATGGAGTTGAATCCCATGCTGTTTCTGGTCCTACGAGCAAGAGTTTTTTCCTGGTACGAAGAGTCAATATTGCGCTCAAATTGTCATACACAGGGCAAATAGCACTGGCGTCTATTCCCAGCATGTACAGTGTATTGCACTGAAGAGGATCTATAGTTCTTGTCAGTTTCCTAAGCAGAGTTGAACTAGATGTAGCCCGTGTGTGTACGAAGCACAGTTCTTTTGTTCTGAGCAAGCTCACTGTTCTGGCCCTATAGGAAACACAGTAGAGTAGAAGAGTGCTCTTTTCTCAAAAGCAGAGTGTGTTTCTTGTAAGGCGAGCTAGCGTTTGTTTCCCAGTCTTAAATGGAGTTGAATCACATGCAGTTATTGGTCCTACGAGCAAGAGTTGTTTTCTGGTAAGGAAAGTCACTATTGCGCTCCCATTGCCATACACAGTGCAAAAAGCACTCGCGTCTGTTCACAGCAAGTACAGTTTATTGGACTTAAGAGGAGCAACTGTTCTTGTCAGTTTCCTAAGTAGAGTTGAACTAGATATGGCCCATGTGTGTAGGAAGCACAGTTCTTTTTTTCTGAGCAAGCTCATTTTGGCACCCCATAGGAAACACAGTAGAGTAGAAGAGTGCTCTTTTCTCAAAAGCAGAGTGTGTTTCTTGTAAGTTGAGCTAGCATTTGTTTCCCAGTCCTAAATGGAGTTGAATCCCATGCAGTTTCTGGTCCTACGAACAAGAGTTGTTATCTGGTAGGAAGAGTCACTATTGCGCTCCCATTTGCCCACAGGGCAAATAGCACTGGCATCTGTTCCCAGCATGTACAGTGTATTGGACTGAAGAGGATCTACAGTTCTTGTCAGTTTCCTGAGCAGAGTTGAACTAGATATAGCCCGTGTGTGTAGGGAGCACAGTTCTTTTGTTCTGAGCAAGCTCACTGTTCTAACCATATAGGAAACACATTAAAGTAGAAGAGTGATCTTTTCTCAAAAGCAGAGTGTGTTTCTCATAAGGCGAGCTAGCGTTTGTTTCCCAGTCGTAAATGGAGTTGAATCGCATGCAGTTTGTGGTCCTACGAGCAAGAGTTGTTTTCTGGTAAGGAAAGTCACTATTGCGCTCCCATTGCCATACACAGTGCAAATAGCACTCGCGTCTGTTCCCAGCATGTACAGTGTATTGGACTGAAGAGGATCTACTGTTCTTGTCAGTTTCCTATGCAGAGTTGAACTAGATGTAGCCCGTGTGTATCGGAAGCACAGTTCTTTTGTTCTGAGCAAGCTCACTGTTCTAACCCTATAGGAAACACAGTAGAGTAGAAGAGTGCTCTTTTCTCAAAAGCAGAGTGTGTTTCTTTTAAGGCGAGCGAGTGTTTGTTTCCCAGTCCTAAATGGAATTGAATCCCATGCACTTTCTGGTCTTAAGAGCAAGAGTTGTTTTCTGATACGAAGAGTCACTATTGCGCTCCTATTGCCATACACAGTGCAAATAGCACTCGCGTCTGTTCCCAGCAAGTAGAGTGTATTTGACTGAAGAGGAGGTAGTGTTCTTGACAGGTTCCTAAGCAGAGTTGAACTAGATATGGCCCGTGTGTTTAGGAAGCAGAGTTCTTTTGTTCTGAGCAAGCTCACTGTTCGGACCCCATCGGAATCACAGTAGAGTAGAAGAGTACTCATTTCTCAAAAGCACAGTGTGATTCTTGTAAGGCGACCTAGCGTTTGTTTCCAAGTCATAAATAGAGTTGAATCACATGCCGTTGCTGGTCCTACCAGCAAGAGTTGTTTTCTGGTAAGAAGAGTCACTATTGCGCTCCCTTTGACATTCACAGGGCAAATAGCACTGGCGTCTGTTCCCAGCATGTACAGTGTATTGGACTGAAGAGTATCTACTGTTCTTGTCAGTTTCCTAAGCAGAATTGAACTAAACATGGCCGTGTGTGTAGGAAACCCAGTGCTTTTGTTCTGAGCAAGCTCACTGTTTTGGCCCTATAGGAAACACAGTAGAGTAGAAGAGTGATCTTTTCTCAAAAGCAGAGTGTGTTTCTTGTAAGGCGAGCTAGCGTTTGTTTCCCAGTTCTAAATGGAGTTTAAGCACATGCAGTTTTTTGTCCTACACCAAGAGTTGTTTTCTGCTAAGGAAAGTCACTATTGCGCTCCCATTGTCATTCACAGGGCAAATAGCACTGGCGTCCATTCCCAGCATGTACAGTGTATTGGAATGAAGAGGAGCTACTGTTCTTGTCAGTTTCCTAAGCAGAGTTGAACTAGATATGGTCCGTGTGTTTAGGAAGCAGAGTTCTTTTGTTCTGAGCAAGCTCACTGTTCGGAAGCCATAGGAAACACATTAGAGTAGAAGAGTGCTCTTTTCTCAAAAGCAGAGTGTGTTTCTTGTAGGGCGAGCTAGCGTTTGTTTCCCAGTCCTAAATGGAGTTGAATCACATGCAGTTTTTGGTCCTACGAGCAAGAGTTGTATTCTGGTAAGAAGAGTCACTATTGTGCTCCCATTGTCATTCACAGGGCAAATAGCACTGGCGTCTGTTCCCAGCATGTACAGTGTATTGGACTGAAGAGGAGCTACTGTTCTTATCAGTTTCCTAAGCAGAATTGAACTAGATGTAGCCGTGTGTGTAGGAAGCACAGTTCTTTTGTTCTGAGCAAGCTCACTGTTTGGACCACATGGGAAACACAGTAGAGTAGAAGAGTGCCCTTTTCTCAAAAGCAGAGTGTGTTTCTTGTAAGGCGACCTAGCGTTTGTTTCCCTGTCCTAAATGGAGTTGAATCACATGCAGTTTCTGGTCCTACGAGCAAGAGTTTTTTCTGGTAAGAAGAGTCACTAATACGCTCCCATTGTCATACACAGGGCAAATAGCACTGGTGTCTCTTCCCAGCATTTACAGTGTATTGGACTGAAGAGGATCTACTGTTCTTGTCAGTTTCCTAAGCAGAATTGATCTATATATGGCCCGTGTGTGTAGGAAGCACAGTTCTTTTGTTCTGAGCAAGCTCACTGTTCAGAACCCATAGGAAACACTAGAGTAGAAGAGTGCTCTTTTGTCAAGAGCAGAGTGTGTTTATTGTAAGGCGACCTAGCGATTGTTTCCCAGTCCTAAATGGAGTTTAATCCCATGCAGTTACTGGTCCTATGAGCAAGAAATGTTTTCTGGTAAGAAGAGTCACTATTGTGCTCCAATTGCCCTACACAGTGCAAATAGCACTCGAGTCTGTTCCCAGCATGTACAGTGTATTGGACTGAAGAGGAGCTACTGTTCTTGACAGTTTCCTAAGTAGAGTTGAACTAGATATGGCGCTGTGTTTAGGAAGCATAGTTCCTTTTTTTCTGAGCAAGCTCACTGTTCAGAACCCATAGGAAACACAGTAGAGTAGAAGAGTGCCCTTTTCTCAAAAGCAGAGTGTGTTTCTTGTAAAGTGAGCTAGCGTTTGTTTCCCAGTCCTAAATGGACTTGAATCACATGCAGTTTACGGTCCTACGAGCAAGTGTTTTTTCTGGTAAGAATTGACACTATTGCACTCGCATTGTCATACACAGGGCAAATAGCACTCGCGTCTGTTCCCATCATGTACAGTGTATTGGACTGAAGAGGATCTACTGTTCTTGTCAGTTTCCTAAGCAGAGTAGAACTAGATGTAGCCCGTGTGTGTAGGAAGCACAGTTCTTTTGTTCTGAGCAAGCTCACTGTTCTGGCCCTATAGGAAACACAGTAGAATAGAAGAGTGCTCTTTTCTCAAAAGCAGAGTGTGTTTCTTGTAAGGCGAGCTAGCATTTGTTTCCCAGTCCTAAATGGAGTTGAATCCCATGCAGTTTCTGGTCCTACGAACAAGAGTTGTTATCTGGTAGGAAGAGTCACTATTGCGCTACCATTTGCCCACAAGGCAAATAGCACTGGCGTCTGTTCCCAGCCTGTACAGTGTATTGGACTGAAGAGGATCTACTGTTCTTGTCAGTTTCCTAAGCAGAGTTGAACTAGATGTAGCCCGTGTGTGTAAGAAGCACAGTTCTTTTTTTCTGAGCAAGCTCACTCTTCTGGCCCTATAGGAAACACAGTAAAGTAGAAGAATGCTCTTTTCTCAAAAGCAGAGTGTCTTACTGTAAGACGAGCTAGCGTTTGTTTCCCAGTCCTAAATGGAGTTGAATCACATGCAGTTTTTGGTCCTACGAGCAAGAGTTGTTTTCTGGTAAGGAAAGTCACTATTGCGCTCCCATTGCCATACACAGTGCAAATAGCACTCGCGTCTGTTCCCAGCATGTACAGTTTATTGGACTGAAGAGTATCTACTGTTCTTGTCAGTTTCCTACGCAGAGTTGAACTAGATGTAGCCCGTGTGTGTCGGAAGCACAGTTCTTTTGTTCTGAGCAAGCTCACTGTTCTAACCCTATAGGAAACACATTAGAGTAGAAGAGTGCTCTTTTCTCAAAAGCAGTGTGTGTTTCTTGTAAGGCGAGCTAGCGTTTGTTTACCAGTCCTAAATGGAATTGAATCCCATGCAGTTTCTGGTCTTCGGAGCAAGAGTTGTTTTCTGATAAGAAGAGTCACTATTGTGCTCCTATTGCCAAACACAGTGCAAATAGCACTGGCGTCTGTTCCCAGCAAGTACAGTGTATTGGACTGAAGAGGAGGTACTGTTCTTGACAGGTTCCTAAGCAGAGTTGAACTAGATATGACCCGTGTGTTTAGGAAGCAGAGTTCTTTTGTTCTGGGCAAGCTCACTCTTCGGACCCCATAGGAAACACAGTATAGTAGAAGAGTACTCTTTTCTCAAAAGCAGAGTGTGTTCCTTGTGAGGCGACCTAGCGTTTGTTTCCCAGTCATAAATAGAGTTGAATCACATGCAGTTTCTGGTCCTACGAGCAAGAGTTGTTTTCTGGTAAGATGAGTCACTATTGCGCTCCCATTGTCATTCACAGGGCAAATAGCGCTGGCGTCTGTTCCCAGCATGTACTGTGTATTGGACTGAAGAGGATATACTGTTCTTGTCAGTTTCCTAAGCAGAATTGAACTAGATATGGTCGGGTGTGTAGGAGGCACTGTTCTTTTGTTTCTGAGCAAGCTCACTGTTCTTGCCCTATAGGAAACACAGTAGAGTAGAAGAGTGATCTTTTCTCAAAAGCAAAGTGTGTTTCTTGTAAGGCGAGCTAGCGTTTGTTTCCCAGTAATAAATGGAGTTGAATCACATGCAGTTTCTGGTCCTAAGAGCAAGAGTTGTTTTCTGGTAAGGAAAGTCACTATTGCGCTAACATTGCCATACACAGTGCAAATAGCACTCGCGTCTGATCACAGCAAGTACAGTTTATTGGACTGAAGAGGAGCAACTGTTCTTGTCAGTTTCATAAGTAGAGTTGAACTAGATATGGCCCGTGTGTGTAGGAAGCACAGTTCTTTTTTTCTGAGCAAGCTCACTTTGGGACCCCATAGGAAACACAGTAGAGTAGAAGAGTGCCCTTTTCTCAAAAGCAGTGTGTGGTTCTTGTAAGGCGAGCTAGCATTTGTTTCCCAGTCCTAAATGGAGTTGAATGCCATGCAGTTTCTGGTCCTACGAGCAAGAGTTGTTATCTGGTAGGAAGAGTCACTATTGTGCTCCCATTTGCCCACAGGGCAAATAGAACTCGCATCTGCTCACAGCAAGTACAGTTTATTGAACTGAAGAGGAGCAACTGTTCTTGTCAGTTTCCTAAGCAGAATTGAACTAGTTATGACCGTGTGTGTAGGAAGCACTGTTCTTTTGTTTCTGAGCAAGCTCACTGTTCTTGCCCTATAGGAAACACAGTAGAGTAGAAGAGTGCTCTTTTCTCAAAAGCAGAGTGTGGTTCTTGTAAGGCGAGCTAGCATTTGTTTCCAAGTCCTAAATGGATTTGAATCACATGCAGTTTTTGTTCCTAGGAGCAAGATTTTTTTTCTGGTAAGGAAAGTCACTATTGCGCTCCCATTGCCATACACAGTGCAAATAGCACTCGCGTCTTTTCACAGCAAGTACAGTTTCTTGGACTGAAGAGGAGCAATGGTTCTTGTCAGTTTCCTAAGTAGAGTTGAACTAGATGTGGCCCGTGTGCGTAGGAAGCACAGTTATTTTTTGCTGAGCAAGCTCACTTTGGGACCCCATAGAAAACACAGTAGAGTAGAAGAGTGCTCTTTTCTCAAAAGCAGAGTGTGTTTCTTGTAAGGCGAGCTAGCATTTGTTTCCCAGTCCTAAATGGAGTTGAATCCCATGCAGTTTCTGGTCCTACGAGCAAGTGTTGTTTTCTGGTAGGAAGAGTCACTATTGCGCTCCTATTTGCCCACAGGGCAAATAGCACTGGCGTTTGTTCCCAGCATGTACAGTGTATTGGACTGAAGAGGATCTACTGTTCTTGTCAGTTTCCTAAGCAGAATTGAACTAGATGTGGCCGTGTGTGTGGGAAGCACAGTACTTTTGTTCTGAGCTAGCTCACTGTTCTGGCCCTATAAGAAACACAGTATAGTAGAATAGTGCTCTTTTCTCAAAAACAGAGTGTGTTTCTTGTAAGGCGAGCTAGCGTTTTTTTCCCAGTTCTAAATGGAGTTTAATCACATGCAGTTTTTGTTCCTTTGAGCAAGAGTTGTTTTCTGGTAAGGAAAGTCACTATTGCTCTCCCATTGCCATACACAGTGCAAATAGCACTCGTGTTTGTTCCCAGCAAGTACAGTGTATTACACTTTAGAGGATCTACTGTTCTTGTCAGTTTCCTAAGTAGAGTTGAACTAGATAAGGCCCGTGTGTGTAGGAAGCACAGTTCTTTTGTTCTGAGCAAGCTCACAGTTCCGTCCCCTTAGGAAACCCAGTAGAGTAGAAGAGTGCTCTTTTCTGAAAAGCAGAGTGTGTTTCTTGTAAGGCGAGCTAGCGTTTGTTTCCCAGTCATAAATGGAGTTGAATCCCATGCAGTTTCTGGTCCTACGAGCAAGAGTTGTTTTCTGGCAAGAAGAGTCACTATTGCGCTTCCATTGTCATACACACGGCAAATAGTACTGGTGTCTGTTCCCAGCATGTACAGTGTATTGGACTGAAGAGGATCTACTGTTCTTGTAAGTTTCCTAAGCTAGTTGAACTACATATAGCCCGTGCTTGTAGGAAGCACAGTTCTTTGTTCAGAGCAAGCACCCTGTTCAGGCCCTATAGGAAACACATAAAAGTAGAAGAGTGCTCTTTTCTCAAAAGCAGAGTGGGGTTCTTGTAAGGCGAGCTAGCGTTTCTATCCCAGTCCTAAATGAAGTTGAATCACATGCAGTTTTTGGTCCTAAGAGTAAGAGTTGTTTTCTGGTAAGGAAAGTCACTATTGCGCTCCCATTGCCATTCACAGTGCAAATAGCACTCGCGGCTGTTCCCAGCAGGTACAGTGTATTGGACTGAAGAGGAGCTACTGTTCTTGTCAGTTTCCTAAGCAGAGTTGAACTAGATATGGCCCGTGTGTATAGGAAGCACAGTTCTTTTGTTCTGAGCAAGCACACTGTTCGGACAACAAAGGAAACACAGTAAAGTAGTAGAGTGCTCTTTTCTCAAAAGCAGAGTGTGTTTCTTGTAAGGCGAGCTAGCGTTTGTTTCCCAGTCCTAAATGGAGTTGAATCACATACAGTTTCTGGTCTTATGAGCAAGAGATTTTCTGGTAAGAAGAGTCACTATTGTGCTCCCATTGTCATACACTGGGCAAGTAGCACTGGTGTCTGTTCCCAGCATGTACAGTGTATTGGACTGAAGAGGATCAACTGTTCTTGTCAGTTTCCTAAGCAGAATTGAACTAGATATGGCCGTGTGTGTAGGAAGCACAGTTCTTTTGTTCTGAGCAAGCTCACCGTTCGGACCCCATAGGAAACACAGTAGAGTAGAAGAGTGCTCTTTTCTCTAAAGCAGAGTGTGTTTCTTGTAAGGAGAGCTAGCATTTGTTTCCCAGTCCTTAATGGAGTTGAGTCACATGCAGGTTCAGGTGCTACGAATAAGAGTTGTTTTCTGGTAAGGAAAGTCACTATTGTGCTCCCATTGCCATACACAGTGCAAATAGCACTCGTGTCTGTTCCCAGCATGTACAGTGTATTGGACTGAAGAGGAGCTACTGTTCTTGTCAGTTTCCTAAGCAGAGTTGAACTAGATATGGTCCGTGTGTAGGAAGCACAGTTCTTTTGTTCTGAGCAAGCTCACTGTTCGGACCCCATAAGAAACACAGTAGAGTAGAAGAGTGCTCTTTTCTCAAAAGCAGAGTGTGTTACTTGTAAGGTGAGCTAGCGTTTGTTTCCCAGTCCTAAATGGAGTTGAATCACATGCAGTTTTTGGTCCTATGAGCAAGAGTTTTTTTCTAGTAAGAAGAGTCAGTATTGCGCTCCCATTGTCATTCACAAGGCAAATAGCACTGGTGTCTGTTCCCAGCATGTACAGTATATTGAACTGAAGAGGATCTACTGTTCTTGTCAGTTTCCTAAGCAGAATTGAACTAGATATGGCCGTGTGTGTAGGAAGCACAGTTCTTTTGTTCTGAGCAAGTTTACTGTACTGGCCCTTTAGGAAACACAGTAGAGTAAAAGAGTGATCTTTTCTCCAAAGCAGAGTGTGTTTCTTGTAAGGCGAGCTAGCGTTTGTTTCCCAGTCCTAAATGGAGTTGAATCACATGCAGTTTTTGGTCCTACGAGCAAGAGTTGTTTTCTGTTAAGGAAAGTCACTATTGTGCTCCCATTGCCATACACAGTGCAAATAGCACTCGTGTCTGTTCCCAGCATGTATAGTGTATTGGACTGAAGAGGAGCTACTGTTCTTGTCAGTTTCCTAAGCAGAGTTGAACTGGATATGCCCCTTGTGTGTAGGAAGCACAGTTCTTTGGTTCTGAGCAAGCTCACTGTTCGGACCCCTTAGGAAACACTGTGGTGTAGAAGAGTGCTCTTTTCTCAAAAGCTAGTGTGTTTCTTGTAAGGCGAGCTAGTGTTTGTTTTCCAGTCCTAAATGGAGTTGAATCACATGCAGTTTTTGGTCCTATGAGCAAGAGTTTTTTTCTGGTAAGAAGAGTCAGTATTGCGCTCCCATTGTCATTCACAAGGCAAATAGCACTGGTGTCTGTTCCCAGCATGTACAGTGTATTGGACTGAAGAGGATCTACTGTTCTTGTCAGTTTCCTAAGCAGAATTGAACTAGATATGGCCGTGTGTGTAGGAAGCACAGTTCTTTTGTTTTGAGCAAGGTTACTGTTCTGGCCCTTTAGGAGACACAGTAGAGTAAAAGAGTGATCTTTTCTCCAAAGCAGAGTGTGTTTCTTGTAAGGCGAGCTAGCGTTTGTTTCCCAGTACTAAATGGAGTTGAATCACATGCAGTTTTTGGTCCTAAGGGCAAGAGTTGTTTTCTGGTAAGGAAAGTCACTATTGTGCTCCCATTGCCACACACAGTGCAAATAGCACTCGTGTCTGTTCCCAGCATGTATAGTGTATTGGACTCAAGAAAAGCTACTGTTCTTGTCAGTTTCCTAAGCCGAGTTGAACTAGATATGGCCCGTGTGTAGGAAGCACAGTTCTTTTGTTCTGAGCAAGCTCAGTGTTCGGACCCCATAAAAACACAGTAGAGTAGAAGAGTGCTCTTTTCTCAAAAGCAGAGTGTGTTTCTTGTAAGGCGAGCTAGCGTTTGTTTTCCAGTCCTACTTGGAGTTGAATCACATGCAGTTTCTGGTCCTACAAGCAAGAGTTGTTTTCTGGTAAGAGGAGTCACTATTGTGCTCCCATTGTCATACACAGGGCAAATAGCACTGGCGTCTGTTCCCAGCATGTACAGTGTATTGGACTGAAGAGGAGCTACTGTTCTTGACAGGTTCCTAAGCACAGTTGAACTAGATGTGGCCCATGTGTGTCGGAAGGACAGTTCTTTGATTCTGAGCAAGCTCACTGTTCGGACCCCATAGGAAACACAGTAGAGTAGAAGAGTGCTCTTTTCTCAAAAGCTAGTGTGTTTCTTGTAAGGCGAGCTAGCGTTTGTTTCCCAGTTATAAATGGAGTTGATTCACATGCAGTTTCTGGTCCTATGAGCAAGAGTTGTTTTCTGGTAAAAAGAATCACTATTGTGCTCCCATTGCCATACACAGTGCAAATAGCACTCGTGTGTGTTCCCAGCAAGTACAGTGTATTGGACTGAAGAGGATCTACTGTTCTTGTCAGTTTCCTAAACAGAACTGAACTAGATATGGTCGTGTGTGTAGGAAGCACAGTTCTTTTGTTCTGACCAAGCTCACTGTTCTGGCCCTATAGGAAACACAGTAGAGTAGAAGAGTGATCTTTTCTCAAAAGCAGAGTGTGTTTCTTGTAAGGCGAACTAGCATTTGTTTCCGAGTCCTAAATGTAGTTGAATCACATGCAGTTTTTGCTCCTACGAACAAGAGTTGTTTTCTGGTAAAGAAAGTCCATATTGCGCTCCCATTGCCATACACAGTGCAAAAAGCACTCGCGTCTGTTCCCAGCAAGTACAGTGTATTGGACTGAAGAGGAGCTACTGTTCTTGTCAGTTTCCAAAGCAGAGTTGAACTAGATATGGCCCGTGTGTAGGAAGCACAGTTCTTTTGTTCTGAGCAATCACACTTTTCGGAATCACATGCAGTTTTTTTTCCTAGAAACAAGAGTTGTTTTCTGGTAAAGAAAGTCACTATTAGCCGGGCGGTAGTGGAGCACGCCTTTAATCCTAGCACTCGGGAGGCAGAGCCAGGTGGATCTCTTTGAGTTCGAGGCCAGCCTGGGCTACCAAGTGAGTTCCAGGAAAGGGAAAAAGCTACACAGAGAAACCTTGTCTCGAAAAACTAAAAAAAAAAAAAAAAATAGTCACTATTGCTCTCCCATTGCCATACACAATGCAAAAAGCACTCGCGTCTGTTCCCAGCAAGTACAGTGTATTGGACTGAAGAGGATCTACTTTTCTTTTCTGTTTCCTAAGCAGAATTGAACTAAATAGGGCTGTGTGTGTAGGAAGCACAGTTCTTTTGTTCTGAGAAAGCTCACTGTTCTGGCCCTATAGGAAACACAGTAGAGTAGAAGAGTGCTCTTTTCTCAAAAGCAGAGTGTGTTTCTTGTAAGGCGAGCTAGCGTTTGTTTCCCAGTCCAAAATGGAGTTGATTCACATGCAGTTTCTGGTCCTATGAGCAAGAATTGTTTTCTGGTAAAAAGAGTCACTATTGCGCTCCAATTGCCCTACACAGTGCAAATAGCACTCGAGTCTGTTCCCAGCATGTACAGTGTATTGGACTGAAGAGGAGCTATGGTTCTTGTCAGTTTCCTAAGCAGAGTTGAACTAGATATGGTCCGTGTGTGAAAAAAGCACAGTTCTTTTGTTCTGAGCAAGCTCACTGTTCTAACCCTATAGGAAACACATTAGAGTAGAAGAGTGCTCTTTTCTCTGAAGCAGAGTGTGTTTCTTGTAAAGCGAGCAAGCATTTGTTACCCA
The DNA here is from genome assembly GCF_949786415.1 of Peromyscus eremicus. Classification (NCBI taxonomy): domain Eukaryota; kingdom Metazoa; phylum Chordata; class Mammalia; order Rodentia; family Cricetidae; genus Peromyscus; species Peromyscus eremicus. The sequence goes on from NW_026734295.1 coordinate 1,755,301, forward strand.
GTCCGAAATGGAGTTGAATCCCATGCAGTTTCTGTTCCTACGAGAAAGAGTTGTTTTTTGATAAGAGTCACTATTGCGCTCCTATTTCCATACATACTGCAAATAACACTCTCGTCTGTTCCCAGCAAGTACAGTGTATTGGACTGAAGAGGAGCTACTGTTCTTGTCAGGTTCCTCAGCAGAGTTGAACTAGATATGGCCCGTGTGTGTAGGAAGCACTGTTCTTTTGTTCTGAGCAAGCTCACTGTTCAGACCCCATAAGAAACACAGTACAGTAGAAGAGTGCTCTTTTCTCAAAAGCAGAGTGTGTTTCTTGTAAGGCGAGCTAGCGTTTGTTTCCCAGTCCTAAATGGAGTTGAATCACATGCAGTTTCTGGTCCTACGTCCAAGAGTTGTTTTCTGGTAGAAGAGTCACTATTGCGCTCCGATTGTCATTCACAGGGCAAATAGCACTGGCGTCTGTTCCCAGCATGTACAGTGTATTGGACTGAAGAGGATCTACTGTTCTTTTCAGTTTCCTAAGGAGAAATGAACTAGATAGGGCCGTGTGTGTAGGAAGCACAATTCTTTTGTTCTGAGAAAGCTCACTCTTCTGGACCTATAGGAAACACAGAAGAGTAGAAGAGTGCTCTTTTCTCAAAAGCAGAGTGTGTTTCTTGTAAGGCGAGCTAGCGTTTGTTTCCCAGTCCTAAATGGAGCTGAATCACATGCAGCTTTTGGTCCTAAAAACAAGAGTAGTTTTCTGGTAAAGAAAGTCACTATTACACTCCCAATCCATACACAGTGCAAATAGCACTCACGTCTGTTCCCAGCAAGTACAGTGTATTGGACCGAAGAGCAGCTACTGTTCTTGTCAGTTTTTTAAGCAGGATTGAACTGGATATGGCAGTGTGTGTAGGAAGCCCAGTTCTTTTTTTCTGAGCAAGCTCACTGTTCGGACCCCATAGGAAACACAGTAAAGTAGAAGAGTGCTCTTTTCTCAAAAGAAGAGTGTGTTTCTTGTAAGGCGAGCTAGCGTTTCTTTTCAAGTCCTAAATGGAGTTGAATCACATGCAGTTTCTGGTCCTACGAGCAAGAGTTGTTTTCTGGTAAGAAGATTCACTATTGCGCTCCCATTGTCATACACAGGGCAAATAGCTCTGTCGTCTGTTCACAGCATGTACAGTGTATTGGACTGAAGAGGATCTACTGTTCTTGTCAGTTTCCTAAGCAGAATTGAACTAGATATGGCCGTGTGTGTAGGAAGCACAGTTCTTTTGTTCTGTTCAAGCACACTGTTCGGACAACAAAGGAAACACAGTAAAGTAGTAGAGTGCTCTTTTCTCAAAAGCAGAGTGTGTTTCTTGTAAGGCGAGCTAGCGTTTGTTTCCCAGTCCTAAATGGAGTTGAATCACATACAGTTTCTGGTCTTATGAGCAAGAGATTTTCTGGTAAGAAGAGTCACTATTGTGCTCCCATTGTCATACACTGGGCAAGTAGCACTGGTGTCTGTTCCCAGCATGTACAGTGTATTGGACTGAAGAGGATCAACTGTTCTTGTCAGTTTCCTAAGCAGAATTGAACTAGATATGGCCCGTGTGTGTAGGAAGCACAGTTCTTTTGTTCTGAGGAAGCTCACCGTTCGGACCCCATAGGAAACACAGTAGAGTAGAAGAGTGCTCTTTCCTCTAAAGCAGAGTGTGTTTCTTGTAAGGCGAGCTAGCGTTTGTTTCCCAGTCCTAAATGGAGTTGAATCCCATGCAGTTTCTGGTCCTACGAGCAAGAGTTTTCTTCTGGTAAGAAGAGTCACTATTGCGCTCCCATTGTCATTCACAGGGCAAATATCACTGGCGTCTGTTCCCAGCATGTACAGTGTATTGGACTGAAGAGGATCTACTGTTCTTGTCAGTTTCCTAAGCAGAATTGAACTAGATATGGCCGTGTGTGTAGGAAGCACAGTTCTTTTGTTCTGAGCAAGCTCACTGTTCGGACCACATAGGAAACACAGTAGAGTAGAAGAGTGATCTTTTCTCAAAAGCAGAGTGTGTTTCTTGTAATGCGAGCTAGCGTTTGTTTCCCCATCCTACATGGAGTTGAATCACATGCTATTTCTGGTCCTAGGAGCAAGAGTTGTTTTCTGGTAAGAAGAGTCACTATTGTGCTCCCATTGTCATTCACAGGGCAAATAGCACTGAAGTCTGTTCCCAGCATGTACAGTGTAATTTACTGAAGAGGAGCTACTGTTCTTGTCAGTTTCCTAAGCCGTGTTGAACTAGATATAGCCCGTGTGTGTAAAAAGCACAGTTCTTTTGTTCTGAGCAAGCTCACTGTTTGGACCCCATTGGAAACACAGTAGAGTAGAAGAGTGCTCTTTTCTCAAAAGCAGAGTGTGTTTCTTGTAAGGCGAGCTAGCGTTTGTTTCCCAATCCTTAATGGAGTTGAATCACATGCAGTTTCTGGTCCTACGAGCAAGAGTTGTTTTGTGGTATGAAGACTCACTATTGCACTCCATTCACCATACACAGCGCAAATAGCACTCGTGTCTGTTCCCGGCAAGTACAGTGTATTGGACTGAAGAGAAGCTACTGTTCTTGTAAGTTTCCTAAGCAGAGTTGAACTAGATATGGTCCGGTGTTGGAAGCACAGTTCTTTTGTTCTGAGCAAGCTCACTCTTCTGGTCCTATAGGAAACACAGTAGAGTAGAAGAGTGCTCTTTTCTCAAAAGCAGAGTATAATTCTTGTAAGGCGAGCTAGCGTTTGTTTCCCAGTCCTAAATGGAGTTGAATCACATGCAGTTGTTGGTCCCACGAGCAAGAGTTGTTTTCTGGTAAGGAAATTCACTATTGTGCTCCCATTGCCATACACAGTACAAATAGCCCTCTCGTCTGTTGCCAGCAAGTACAGTGAATTGGACTGAAGAGGAGCTACTGTTCTTGTCAGTTTCCTAAGCAGAGTTGAACTAGATATGGCCCGTGTGTGTAGGAAGCACAGTTCTTTTGTTCTGAGCAAGCTCACTGTTCAGACTGAATAGGAAACACAGTAGAGTAGAAGAGTGCTCTTTTCTCAAAAGCGGAGTGTGTTTCTTGTAAGGCGAGCTAGCGTTTGTTTCCCAGTCATAAATGGAGTTGAATCACATGCAGTTTCTGGTCCTACGAGCAAGAGTTGTTTTCTGGTAAGAAGAGTCACTATTGCGCTTCTATTGTCATACACAGGGCAAATAATACTGGTGTCTGTTCCCAGCATGTACAGTGTATTGGACTGAAGAGGATCTACTGTTCTTGTCAGTTTCCTAAGCTAGTTGAACTAGATATAGCCCGTGCTTGTAGGAAGCACAGTTCTTTGTTCAGAGCAATCATACTGTTCAGGCCCTATAGGAAACACATAAAAGTAGAAGAGTGCTCTTTTCTCAAAAGCAGAGTGTGTTTATTGTAAGGCGAGCTAGCGTTTCTTTCCCAGTCCTAAAGGAAGTTGAATCACATGCAGTTTTTGGTCCTACCAGCAAGAGTTGTTTTCTGGTAAGGAAAGTCACTATTGCGCTCCCATTGCCATTCACAGTGCAAATAGCACTCGCGTCTGTTCCCAGCAAGTACAGTGTATTGGACTGAAGAGGAGCTACTGTTCTTGTCAGTTTCCTAAGCAGAGTTGAACGAGATATGGCCCGTGTGTGTAGGAAGCACAGTTCTTTTGTTCTGAGCAAGCACTCTGTTCGGACAACAAAGGAAACACAGTAAAGTAGTAGAGTGCTCTTTTCTCAAAAGTAGAGTGTGTTCCTTGTAAGGCAAGCTAGCGTTTGTTTTCCAGTCCTAAATGGAGATGAATCTCATGCAGTTTCTGGTCCTACGAGCAAGAGATTTTCTGGTAAGAAGAGTCACTATTGTGCTCCCATTGTCATACACAGGACAAGTAGCACTCGTGTCTGTTCCCAGCATGTACAGAGTATTGGACTGAAGAGGATGTACAGTTCTTGTCAGTTTCCTAAGCAGAATTGAACTAGATATGGCCGTGTGTGTAGGAAGCACACTTCTTTTGTTCTGAGCAAGCTCACTGTTCTGGCCCTATAGGAAACACAGTAGAGTAGAAGAGTGATCTTTTCTCAAAAGCAGAGTGTGTTTCTTGTAATGCAAGCTAGCGTTTGTTTCCCCGTCCTACATGGAGTTGAATCACATGCTATTTCTGGTCCTAGGAGCAAGAGTTGTTTTCTGGTAAGAAGAGTCACTATTGCATTCCCATTTGCCCACAGGGTAAATAGAACTGGCGTCTGTTCCCAGCATGTACAGTATTGGACTGAAGCGGATCTACTGTTCTTGTCAGTTTCCTAAGCAGAATTGAACTAGATGTGGCCGTGTGTGTAGGAAGCACAGTTTTTTTTTTTGTTTTGAGCAAGCTCACTGTTCTGGCCCTATAGGAAACACAGTAGAGTAGAGGAGTGATCTTTTCTCAAAAGTAGAGTGTGTTTCTTGTAAGGCGAGCTAGCGTTTGTTTCCCAGTCCTAAATGGAGTTGAATCCCATGCAGTTTCTGGGCCTAAGAGCAAGAGTTGTTTTCCGATAAGAAGAGTCACTATTGAGCTCCCATTGCCATACACAGTGCAAATAGCACTCGCATCTGTTCCCAGCAAGTACAGTGCATTGGACTGAAGAGGACCTACTGCTCTTGTCAGTTTTCTAAGCACAGTTGAACTAGATGTAGCCCGTGAGTGTAGGAAGCACATTTCTTTTCTTATGAGCAAGATCACTGTTCTAACCCTATAGGAAACACATTAGAGTAGAAGAGTGCTCTTTTCTCAAAAGCAGAGTGTGTTTCTTTTAAGGCGAGCTAGCGTTTGTTTCCCAGTCCTAAATGGAGTTGAAATCCATGCAGTTTCGGGTCCTATGAGCAAGAGTTGTTTTCTGATAAGAAGAGTCACTATTGTGCTCATATTGCCATACACAGTGCAAATAGCACTCGCGTCTCTTCCCAGCAAGTACAGTGTATTGGACTGAAGAGGAGCTACTGTTCTTGGCAGGTTCGTAAGCAGAGTTGAACTAGATATGGACCTTGTGTGTAGGAAGCACAGTTCTTTAGTTCTGAGCAAGCTCACTGTTTTGGCCCTATAGGAAACACAGTAGAGTAGACGAGTGCTCTTTTCTCAAAAGCACAGTGTGTTTCTTGTAAGGCGAGCTAGCGTTTGTTTCCCAGTCCTAAATGGAGTTGAATCACATGCAGTATCTGGTCCTACGAGCAAGAGTTGTTTTCTGGTAAGAAGAATCACTATTGCGCTCCCATTGTCATTCACAGGGCAAACAGCACTGGCGTCTGTTCCCAGCATGTACAGTGTATTGGACTGAAGAGGATCTACTGTTCTTGTCAGTTTCCTAAGCAGAATTGAACTAGATATGGCCGTGTGTGTAGGAAGCACAGTTCTTTTGTACTGAGCAAGCTCACTGTTCAGACCCCATAGGAAACACAGTAAAGTAGAAGAGTGCTCTTTTCTCAAAAGCAGAGTGTGTTTCTTGTAAGGAGAGCTAGCAATTGTTTCCCAGTCCTTAATGGAGTTGAATCACATGCAGTTTCTGGTGCTATGAATAAGAGTTGTTTTCTGGTAAGGAAAGTCACTATTGTGCTCCCATTGCCATACACAGTGCAAATAGCACTCGTGTCTGTTCCCAGCATGTACAGTGTATTGGACTGAAGAGGAGCTACTGTTCTTGTCAGTTTCCTAAGAAGAGTTGAACTAGATATGGTCCGTGTGTAGGAAGCACAGTTCTTTTGTTCTGAGCAAGCTCACTGTTCGGACCCCATAAGAAACACAGTAGAGTAGAAGAGTGCTCTTTTCTCAAAAGCAGAGTGTGTTACTTGTAAGGTGAGCTAGCGTTTGTTTCCCAGTCCTAAATGGAGTTGAATCACATGCAGTATCTGGTCCTACGAGCAAGAGTTGTTTTCTGGTAAGAAGAATCACTATTGCGCTCCCATTGTCATTCACAGGGCAAACAGCACTGGCGTCTGTTCCCAGCATGTACAGTGTATTGGACTGAAGAGGATCTACTGTTCTTGTCAGTTTCCTAAGCAGAATTGAACTAGATATGGCCGTGTGTGTAGGAAGCACAGTTCTTTTGTACTGAGCAAGCTCACTGTTCAGACCCCATAGGAAACACAGTAAAGTAGAAGAGTGCTCTTTTCTCAAAAGCAGAGTGTGTTTCTTGTAAGGCGAGCTAGCGTTTGTTTCCCAGTCCTAAATGGAGTTGAATCACATGCAGTTTCTGGTCCTACGTCCAAGAGTTGTTTTCTGGTAGAAGAGTCACTATTGCGCTCCGATTGTCATTCACAGGGCAAATAGCACTGGCGTCTGTTCCCAGCATGTACAGTGTATTGGACTGAAGAGGATCTACTGTTCTTTTCAGTTTCCTAAGGAGAAATGAACTAGATAGGGCCGTGTGTGTAGGAAGCACAATTCTTTTGTTCTGAGAAAGCTCACTCTTCTGGACCTATAGGAAACACAGAAGAGTAGAAGAGTGCTCTTTTCTCAAAAGCAGAGTGTGTTTCTTGTAAGGCGAGCTAGCGTTTGTTTCCCAGTCCTAAATGGAGCTGAATCACATGCAGCTTTTGGTCCTAAAAACAAGAGTAGTTTTCTGGTAAAGAAAGTCACTATTACACTCCCAATCCATACACAGTGCAAATAGCACTCACGTCTGTTCCCAGCAAGTACAGTGTATTGGACCGAAGAGCAGCTACTGTTCTTGTCAGTTTTTTAAGCAGGATTGAACTGGATATGGCAGTGTGTGTAGGAAGCCCAGTTCTTTTTTTCTGAGCAAGCTCACTGTTCGGACCCCATAGGAAACACAGTAAAGTAGAAGAGTGCTCTTTTCTCAAAAGAAGAGTGTGTTTCTTGTAAGGCGAGCTAGCGTTTCTTTTCAAGTCCTAAATGGAGTTGAATCACATGCAGTTTCTGGTCCTACGAGCAAGAGTTGTTTTCTGGTAAGAAGATTCACTATTGCGCTCCCATTGTCATACACAGGGCAAATAGCTCTGTCGTCTGTTCACAGCATGTACAGTGTATTGGACTGAAGAGGATCTACTGTTCTTGTCAGTTTCCTAAGCAGAATTGAACTAGATATGGCCGTGTGTGTAGGAAGCACAGTTCTTTTGTTCTGTTCAAGCACACTGTTCGGACAACAAAGGAAACACAGTAAAGTAGTAGAGTGCTCTTTTCTCAAAAGCAGAGTGTGTTTCTTGTAAGGCGAGCTAGCGTTTGTTTCCCAGTCCTAAATGGAGTTGAATCACATACAGTTTCTGGTCTTATGAGCAAGAGATTTTCTGGTAAGAAGAGTCACTATTGTGCTCCCATTGTCATACACTGGGCAAGTAGCACTGGTGTCTGTTCCCAGCATGTACAGTGTATTGGACTGAAGAGGATCAACTGTTCTTGTCAGTTTCCTAAGCAGAATTGAACTAGATATGGCCCGTGTGTGTAGGAAGCACAGTTCTTTTGTTCTGAGGAAGCTCACCGTTCGGACCCCATAGGAAACACAGTAGAGTAGAAGAGTGCTCTTTCCTCTAAAGCAGAGTGTGTTTCTTGTAAGGCGAGCTAGCGTTTGTTTCCCAGTCCTAAATGGAGTTGAATCCCATGCAGTTTCTGGTCCTACGAGCAAGAGTTTTCTTCTGGTAAGAAGAGTCACTATTGCGCTCCCATTGTCATTCACAGGGCAAATATCACTGGCGTCTGTTCCCAGCATGTACAGTGTATTGGACTGAAGAGGATCTACTGTTCTTGTCAGTTTCCTAAGCAGAATTGAACTAGATATGGCCGTGTGTGTAGGAAGCACAGTTCTTTTGTTCTGAGCAAGCTCACTGTTCGGACCACATAGGAAACACAGTAGAGTAGAAGAGTGATCTTTTCTCAAAAGCAGAGTGTGTTTCTTGTAATGCGAGCTAGCGTTTGTTTCCCCATCCTACATGGAGTTGAATCACATGCTATTTCTGGTCCTAGGAGCAAGAGTTGTTTTCTGGTAAGAAGAGTCACTATTGTGCTCCCATTGTCATTCACAGGGCAAATAGCACTGAAGTCTGTTCCCAGCATGTACAGTGTAATTTACTGAAGAGGAGCTACTGTTCTTGTCAGTTTCCTAAGCCGTGTTGAACTAGATATAGCCCGTGTGTGTAAAAAGCACAGTTCTTTTGTTCTGAGCAAGCTCACTGTTTGGACCCCATTGGAAACACAGTAGAGTAGAAGAGTGCTCTTTTCTCAAAAGCAGAGTGTGTTTCTTGTAAGGCGAGCTAGCGTTTGTTTCCCAATCCTTAATGGAGTTGAATCACATGCAGTTTCTGGTCCTACGAGCAAGAGTTGTTTTGTGGTATGAAGACTCACTATTGCACTCCATTCACCATACACAGCGCAAATAGCACTCGTGTCTGTTCCCGGCAAGTACAGTGTATTGGACTGAAGAGAAGCTACTGTTCTTGTAAGTTTCCTAAGCAGAGTTGAACTAGATATGGTCCGGTGTTGGAAGCACAGTTCTTTTGTTCTGAGCAAGCTCACTCTTCTGGTCCTATAGGAAACACAGTAGAGTAGAAGAGTGCTCTTTTCTCAAAAGCAGAGTATAATTCTTGTAAGGCGAGCTAGCGTTTGTTTCCCAGTCCTAAATGGAGTTGAATCACATGCAGTTGTTGGTCCCACGAGCAAGAGTTGTTTTCTGGTAAGGAAATTCACTATTGTGCTCCCATTGCCATACACAGTACAAATAGCCCTCTCGTCTGTTGCCAGCAAGTACAGTGAATTGGACTGAAGAGGAGCTACTGTTCTTGTCAGTTTCCTAAGCAGAGTTGAACTAGATATGGCCCGTGTGTGTAGGAAGCACAGTTCTTTTGTTCTGAGCAAGCTCACTGTTCAGACTGAATAGGAAACACAGTAGAGTAGAAGAGTGCTCTTTTCTCAAAAGCGGAGTGTGTTTCTTGTAAGGCGAGCTAGCGTTTGTTTCCCAGTCATAAATGGAGTTGAATCACATGCAGTTTCTGGTCCTACGAGCAAGAGTTGTTTTCTGGTAAGAAGAGTCACTATTGCGCTTCTATTGTCATACACAGGGCAAATAATACTGGTGTCTGTTCCCAGCATGTACAGTGTATTGGACTGAAGAGGATCTACTGTTCTTGTCAGTTTCCTAAGCTAGTTGAACTAGATATAGCCCGTGCTTGTAGGAAGCACAGTTCTTTGTTCAGAGCAATCATACTGTTCAGGCCCTATAGGAAACACATAAAAGTAGAAGAGTGCTCTTTTCTCAAAAGCAGAGTGTGTTTATTGTAAGGCGAGCTAGCGTTTCTTTCCCAGTCCTAAAGGAAGTTGAATCACATGCAGTTTTTGGTCCTACCAGCAAGAGTTGTTTTCTGGTAAGGAAAGTCACTATTGCGCTCCCATTGCCATTCACAGTGCAAATAGCACTCGCGTCTGTTCCCAGCAAGTACAGTGTATTGGACTGAAGAGGAGCTACTGTTCTTGTCAGTTTCCTAAGCAGAGTTGAACGAGATATGGCCCGTGTGTGTAGGAAGCACAGTTCTTTTGTTCTGAGCAAGCACTCTGTTCGGACAACAAAGGAAACACAGTAAAGTAGTAGAGTGCTCTTTTCTCAAAAGTAGAGTGTGTTCCTTGTAAGGCAAGCTAGCGTTTGTTTTCCAGTCCTAAATGGAGATGAATCTCATGCAGTTTCTGGTCCTACGAGCAAGAGATTTTCTGGTAAGAAGAGTCACTATTGTGCTCCCATTGTCATACACAGGACAAGTAGCACTCGTGTCTGTTCCCAGCATGTACAGAGTATTGGACTGAAGAGGATGTACAGTTCTTGTCAGTTTCCTAAGCAGAATTGAACTAGATATGGCCGTGTGTGTAGGAAGCACACTTCTTTTGTTCTGAGCAAGCTCACTGTTCTGGCCCTATAGGAAACACAGTAGAGTAGAAGAGTGATCTTTTCTCAAAAGCAGAGTGTGTTTCTTGTAATGCAAGCTAGCGTTTGTTTCCCCGTCCTACATGGAGTTGAATCACATGCTATTTCTGGTCCTAGGAGCAAGAGTTGTTTTCTGGTAAGAAGAGTCACTATTGCATTCCCATTTGCCCACAGGGTAAATAGAACTGGCGTCTGTTCCCAGCATGTACAGTATTGGACTGAAGCGGATCTACTGTTCTTGTCAGTTTCCTAAGCAGAATTGAACTAGATGTGGCCGTGTGTGTAGGAAGCACAGTTTTTTTTTTTGTTTTGAGCAAGCTCACTGTTCTGGCCCTATAGGAAACACAGTAGAGTAGAGGAGTGATCTTTTCTCAAAAGTAGAGTGTGTTTCTTGTAAGGCGAGCTAGCGTTTGTTTCCCAGTCCTAAATGGAGTTGAATCCCATGCAGTTTCTGGGCCTAAGAGCAAGAGTTGTTTTCCGATAAGAAGAGTCACTATTGAGCTCCCATTGCCATACACAGTGCAAATAGCACTCGCATCTGTTCCCAGCAAGTACAGTGCATTGGACTGAAGAGGACCTACTGCTCTTGTCAGTTTTCTAAGCACAGTTGAACTAGATGTAGCCCGTGAGTGTAGGAAGCACATTTCTTTTCTTATGAGCAAGATCACTGTTCTAACCCTATAGGAAACACATTAGAGTAGAAGAGTGCTCTTTTCTCAAAAGCAGAGTGTGTTTCTTTTAAGGCGAGCTAGCGTTTGTTTCCCAGTCCTAAATGGAGTTGAAATCCATGCAGTTTCGGGTCCTATGAGCAAGAGTTGTTTTCTGATAAGAAGAGTCACTATTGTGCTCATATTGCCATACACAGTGCAAATAGCACTCGCGTCTCTTCCCAGCAAGTACAGTGTATTGGACTGAAGAGGAGCTACTGTTCTTGGCAGGTTCGTAAGCAGAGTTGAACTAGATATGGACCTTGTGTGTAGGAAGCACAGTTCTTTAGTTCTGAGCAAGCTCACTGTTTTGGCCCTATAGGAAACACAGTAGAGTAGACGAGTGCTCTTTTCTCAAAAGCACAGTGTGTTTCTTGTAAGGCGAGCTAGCGTTTGTTTCCCAGTCCTAAATGGAGTTGAATCACATGCAGTATCTGGTCCTACGAGCAAGAGTTGTTTTCTGGTAAGAAGAATCACTATTGCGCTCCCATTGTCATTCACAGGGCAAACAGCACTGGCGTCTGTTCCCAGCATGTACAGTGTATTGGACTGAAGAGGATCTACTGTTCTTGTCAGTTTCCTAAGCAGAATTGAACTAGATATGGCCGTGTGTGTAGGAAGCACAGTTCTTTTGTACTGAGCAAGCTCACTGTTCAGACCCCATAGGAAACACAGTAAAGTAGAAGAGTGCTCTTTTCTCAAAAGCAGAGTGTGTTTCTTGTAAGGAGAGCTAGCATTTGTTTCCCAGTCCTTAATGGAGTTGAATCACATGCAGTTTCTGGTGCTATGAATAAGAGTTGTTTTCTGGTAAGGAAAGTCACTATTGTGCTCCCATTGCCATACACAGTGCAAATAGCACTCGTGTCTGTTCCCAGCATGTACAGTGTATTGGACTGAAGAGGAGCTACTGTTCTTGTCAGTTTCCTAAGAAGAGTTGAACTAGATATGGTCCGTGTGTAGGAAGCACAGTTCTTTTGTTCTGAGCAAGCTCACTGTTCGGACCCCATAAGAAACACAGTAGAGTAGAAGAGTGCTCTTTTCTCAAAAGCAGAGTGTGTTACTTGTAAGGTGAGCTAGCGTTTGTTTCCCAGTCCTAAATGGAGTTGAATCACATGCAGTTTTTGGTCCTATGAGCAAGAGTTTTTTTCTAGTAAGAAGAGTCAGTATTGCGCTCCCATTGTCATTCACAAGGCAAATAGCACTGGTGTCTGTTCCCAGCATGTACAGTATATTGAACTGAAGAGGAGCTACTGTTCTTGTCAGTTTCCTAAGCAGAATTGAACTAGATATGGCCGTGTGTGTAGGAAGCACAGTTCTTTTGTTCTGAGCAAGTTTACTGTTCTGGCACTTTAGGGAACACAGTAGAGTAAAAGAGTGATCTTTTCTCCAAAGCAGAGTGTGTTTCTTGTAAGGCGAGCTAGCGTTTGTTTCCCAGTCCTAAATGGAGTTGAATCACATGCAGTTTTTGGTCCTATGAGCAAGAGTTGTTTTCTGTTAAGGAAAGTCACTATTGTGCTCCCATTGCCATACACAGTGCAAATAGCACTCGTGTCTGTTCCCAGCATGTATAGTGTATTGGACTGAAGAGGAGCTACTGTTCTTGTCAGTTTCCTAAGCAGAGTTGAACTAGATATGCCCCGTGTGTGTAGGAAGCACAGTTCTTTGGTTCTGAGCAAGCTCACTGTTCGGACCCCTTAGGAAACACTGTGGTGTAGAAGAGTGCTCTTTTCTCAAAAGCTAGTGTGCTTCTTGTAAGGCGAGCTAGTGTTAGTTTTCCAGTCCTAAATGGAGTTGAATCACATGCAGTTTTTGGTCTTATGAGCAAGAGTTTTTTTCTGGTAAGAAGAGTCAGTATTGCGCTCCCATTGTCATTCACAAGGCAAATAGCACTGGTGTCTGTTCCCAGCATGTACAGTGTATTGGACTGAAGAGGATCTACTGTTCTTGTCAGTTTCCTAAGCAGAATTGAACTAGATATGGCCGTGTGTGTAGGAAGCACAGTTCTTTTGTTTTGAGCAAGGTTACTGTTCTGGCCCTTTAGGAGACACAGTAGAGTAAAAGAGTGAACTTTTCTCCAAAGCAGAGTGTGTTTCTTGTAAGGCGAGCTAGCGTTTGTTTCCCAGTCCTACATGGAGTTGAATCACATGCAGTTTCTGGTCCTACATGCAAGAGTTGTTTTCTGGTAAGAGGAGTCACTATTGTGCTCCCATTGTCATACACAGGGCAAATAGCACTGGCGTCTGTTCCCAGCATGTACAGTGTATTGGACTGAAGAGGAGCTACTGTTCTTGACAGGTTCCTAAGCACAGTTGAACTAGATGTGGCCCATGTGTGTCGGAAGGACAGTTCTTTGGTTTTGAGCAAGCTCACTGTTCGGACCCCATAGGAAACACAGTAGAGTAGAAGAGTGCTCTTTTCTCAAAAGCTAGTGTGTTTCTTGTAAGGCGAGCTAGCGTTTGTTTCCCAGTTGTAAATGGAGTTGATTCACATGCAGTTTCTGGTCCTATGAGCAAGAGTTGTTTTCTGGTAAAAAGAATCACTATTGTGCTCCCATTGCCATACACAGTGCAAATAGCACTCGTGTGTGTTCCCAGCAAGTACAGTGTATTGGACTGAAGAGGATCTACTGTTCTTGTCAGTTTCCTAAACAGAATTGAACTAGATATGGTCGTGTGTGTAGGAAGCACAGTTCTTTTGTTCTGAGCAAGCTCACTGTTCTGGCCCTATAGGAAACACAGTAGAGTAGAAGAGTGATCTTTTCTCAAAAGCAGAGTATGTTTCTTGTAAGGCGAACTAGCATTTGTTTCCGAGTCCTAAATGGAGTTGAATCACATGCAGTTTTTGGTCCTACGAACAAGAGTTGTTTTCTGGTAAAGAAAGTCACTATTGCGCTCCCATTGCCATACACAGTGCAAAAAGCACTCGCGTGTGTTCCCAGCAAGTACAGTGTATTGGACTGAAGAGGAGCTACTGTTCTTGTCAGTTTCCAAAGCAGAGTTGAACTAGATATGGCCCGTGTGTAGGAAGCACAGTTCTTTTGTTCTGAGCAATCACACTTTTCGGAATCACATGCAGTTTTTTTTCCTAGAAACAAGAGTTGTTTTCTGGTAAAGAAAGTCACTATTAGCCGGGCGGTAGTGGAGCACGCCTTTAATCCTAGCACTTGGGAGGCAGAGCCAGGTGGATCTCTTTGAGTTCGAGGCCAGCCTGGGCTACCAAGTGAGTTCCAGGAAAGGGAAAAAGCTACACAGAGAAACCCTGTCTCGAAAAACTAAAAAAAAAAAAAAAATAGTCACTATTGCTCTCCCATTGCCATACACAATGCAAAAGGCACTCGCGTCTGTTCCCAGCAAGTACAGTGTATTGGACTGAAGAGGATCTACTTTTCTTTTCTGTTTCCTAAGCAGAATTGAACTAAATAGGGCTGTGTGTGTAGGAAGCACAGTTCTTTTGTTCTGAGAAAGCTCACTGTTCTGGCCCTATAGGAAACACAGTAGAGTAGAAGAGTGCTCTTTTCTCAAAAGCAGAGTGTGTTTCTTGTAAGGCGAGCTAGCGTTTGTATCCCAGTTGTAAATGGAGTTGAATCAAATGCAGTTTCTGCTCCTACAAGCAAGAGTTGTTTTCTGGTAAGAAGAGTCACTATTGCGCTCTTATTTGCCCACAGGGCAAATAGCACTGGCGTCTGTTCCCAAAATGTACAGTGTATTGGACTGAAGAGGAGCTACTCTTCTTGTCAGTTTCCTAAGCAGAGTTGAACTAGATGTAGCCCGTGTGTGTAGGAAGCACAGTTCTTTTGTTCTGAGCAAGCTCACTGTTCTAACCCTATAGGAAACACATTAAAGTAGAAGAGTGCTCTTTTCTCTGAAGCAGAGTGTGTTTCTTGTAAAGCGAGCAAGCATTTGTTACCCAGTCCGAAATGGAGTTGAATCCCATGCAGTTTCTGTTCCTAAAAGAAAGAGTTGTTTTTTGATAAGAGTCACTATTGCGCTCCTATTTCCATACATAGTGCAAATAACACTCTCGTCTGTTCCCAGCAAGTACAGTGTATTGGACTGAAGAGGAGCTACTGTTCTTGTCAGGTTCCTCAGCAGAGTTGAACTAGATATGGCCCGTGTGTGTAGGAATCACTGTTCTTTTGTTCTGAGCAAGCTCACTGTTCAGACCCCATAAGAAACACAGTACAGTAGAAGAGTGCTCTTTTCTCAAAAGCAGAGTGTGTTTCTTGTAAGGCGAGCTAGCGTTTGTTTCCCAGTGGTAAATGGAGTTGAATCACATGCAGTTTCTGGTCCTACGTGCAAGAGTTGTTTTCTGGTAGAAGAGCCACTATTGCGCTCCGATTGTCATTCACAGGGCAAATAGCACTGGCGTCTGTTCCCAGCATGTACAGTGTATTGGACTGAAGAGGATCTACTGTTCTTTTCAGTTTCCTAAGGAGAATTGAACTAGATAGGGCCGTGTGTGTAGGAAGCACAATTCTTTTGTTCTGAGAAAGCTCACTGTTCTGGACCTATAGGAAACACAGAAGAGTAGAAGAGTGCTCTTTTCTCAAAAGCAGAGTGTGTTTCTTGTAAGGCGAGCTAGCATTTGTTTCCCAGTCCTAAATGGAGCTGAATCACATGCAGCTTTTGGTCCTAAAAACAAGAGTAGTTTTCTGGTAAAGAAAGTCACTATTGCGCTCCCAATCCATACACAGTGCAAATAGCACTCGCGCGTGTTCCCAGCAAGTACAGTGTATTGGACCGAAGAGCAGCTACTGTTCTTGTCAGTTTTTTAAGCAGGATTGAACTGGATATGGCAGTGTGTGTTGGAAGCCCAGTTCTTTTTTTCTGAGCAAGCTCACTGTTCGGACCCCATAGGAAACACAGTAAAGTAGAAGAGTGCTCTTTTCTCAAAAGAAGAGTGTGTTTCTTGTAAGGTGAGCTAGCGTTTCTTTTCAAGTCCTAAATGGAGTTGAATCACATGCAGTTTCTGGTCCTACGAGCAAGAGTTGTTTTCTGGTAAGAAGATTCACTATTGCGCTCCCATTGTCATACACAGGGCAAATAGCTCTGGCGTCTGTTCACAGCATGTACAGTGTATTGGACTGAAGAGGATCTACTGTTCTTGTCAGTTTCCTAAGCAGAACTGAACTAGATATGGCCGTGTGTGTAGTAAGCACAGTTCTTTGTTATGAGCAAGCTCACTCTTCGGACCCCATAGGAAAAACAGTAGAGTAGAAGAGTGCTCTTTTCTCAAATGCAGAGTGTGTTTCTTGTAAGGCGAGCTGGCGTTTGTTTACCAGTCCTAAATGGAGTTGAATCACATGCAATTTCTGGACATACAAGCAAGAGTTGTTTTCTGGTAAGAAGAGTCACTATTGTGCTCCCATTGTCATACACAGTGCAAATAGCACTCGCGTCTGTTCCCAGCAAGTACAGTGTATTGGACTGAAGAGGATCTACAGTTCTTGTCAGTTTCCTAATCACAGTTGAACTAGATATGGCCGTGTGTGTAGGAAGCACAGTTCTTTTGTTCTGAGCAAGCTCACTGTTCGGACCCCATAGGAAACACAGTAGAGTAGAAGAGTGCTCTTTTCTCAAAAGCAGAGTGTGTTTTTTGTAAAGCGAGCTAGCGTTGTTTCCCAGTCCTAAATGGAGTTGAATCACATGCAGTTTCTGATCCTACGAGCAAGAGTTGTTTTCTGGTAAGAAGAGTCACTATTGTGCTACCATTGTCATACACAGGGCAAGTAGCACTCGCGTCTCTTCCCAGCATGGACAGTGTATTGGACTGAAGAGGATCTACTGTTCTTGTCAGTTTCCTAAGCAGAGTTGAACTAGATATAGCCCATGTGTGTAGGAAGCACAGTTCTTTGGTTCTGAGCAAGCTCACTGTTCTGGACCTATAGGAAACACATTAGAGTAAAAGTGTGCTCTTTTCTCAAAAGCAGAGTATGTTTCTTGTAAGGCGAGCTAGCGTTTGTATCCCAGTGGTAAATGGAGTTGAATCACATGCAGTTTCTTCTCCTACAAGCAAGAGTTGTTTTCTGGTAAAAAAAAATCACTATTGCGCTCCCATTGCCATACACAGTGCAAATAGCACTCGCGTCTGTTCCCAGCAAGAACAGTGTATTGGACTGAAGAGGATCTACTGTTCTTGTCAGTTTCCTAAGCAGAATTGAACTAGATATGGCCGTGTGTGTAGGAAGCACAGTTCTTTTGTTCTGAGCAAGCTAACTGTTCTGGTTCTATAGGAAACACAGTAGAGTAGAAGAGTGATCTTTTCTCAAAAGCAGAGTGTGTTTCTTGTAAGGCGAACTAGCGTTTGTTTCCCAGTCCTAAATGGAGTTGAATCCCATGAAGTTTCTGATCCTACGAGCAAGAGTTGTTTTCTGATAAGAAGAGTCACTATTGCGCTCCTATTGCCATACACAGTGCAAATAGCACTCGCGTCTGTTCCCAGCAAGTACAGTGTATTGGACTGAAGAGGAGCTACTGTTCTTGTCAGGTTCGTAAACAGAGTTGAACTAGATATGGCCCTTGTGTGTAGGAAGCACAGTTCTTTTGTTCTGAGTAAGCTCACTGTTCGGACACCATAGGAAAGACAGTAGAGTAGAAGAGTATCCTTTTCCCAAAAGCAGAGTGTGTCAATTGTAAGGTGAGCTAGCATTTGTTTCCCAGTCCTAAATGGAGTTGAATCACATGCAGTTTCTGGTCCTACGAGCAAGAGTTGTTTTCTGGTAAGAAGAGTCACTATGGCGCTCCCATTGTCATTCACAGGACAAAGAGCACTGGCGTCTGTTCCCAGCATGTACAGTGTATTGGACTGAAGAGGATCTACTGGTCTTGTCAGTTTCTTAAGCAGAATTGAACGAGATATGGCCGTGAGTGTAGGCAGCACAGTTCTTTTGTTCTGAGCAAGCTCACTTTTCTGGCCCTATAGGAAACACAGTAGAGTAGAAGAGTGATCTTTTCTCAAAAGCAGAGTGTGTTTCATGTAAGGTGAGCTAGCGTTTGTTTCCCTGTTTTAAATGGAGTTGAATCACAGGCAATTTTTGGTCCTACGAACAAGAGTTGTTTTCTGGTAAAGAAAGTCACTATTAGCCGGGCGGTAGTGGCGCATGCCTTTAATCCCAGCACTCGATAGGCAGAGCCAGGTGGATATCTGTGAGTTTGAAGCCCGCCTGGGCTACCAAGTGAGTTCCAGGAAAGGCGCAAAGCTACACAGAGAAACCCTGTCTCGAAAAAAAAAAAGTCACTATTGCGCTCCCATTGCCATACACAGTGCAAAAAGCACTCGCGTCTGTTCCCACCAAGTACAGTGTATTGGACTGAAAGGATCTACTGTTCTTGTCAGTTTCCTAAGCAGAATTGAACTAGATCTGGCCGTGTGTGTAGGAAGCACAGTACTTTTGTTCTGAGCAAGCTCACTGTTTTGGCCCTATAGGAAACACAGTAGAGTAGAATAGTGCTCTTTTCTCAAAAGCAGAGTGTGTTTCTTGTAAGGCGAGCTAGCGTTTGTTTCCCAGTTCTAAATGGAGTTGAATCACAGGCAGTTTTTGTTTCTAAGAGCAAGAGTTGTTTTCTGGTAAAGAAAGTCACTATTAGCCGGGCGGAAGTGGACCACGCCTTTAATCCTAGCACTCGGGAGGCAGAGCCACGTGGATCTCTTTGAGTTCGAGGCCAGCCTGGTCTACCAAGTGAGTTCCAGGAAAGGCACAAAGCTACACAGAGAAACCCTGTCTCGAAAAACTAAAAAAAAAAAAAAAAAAAAAAAAGAAAGTCACTATTGCACTCCCATTGCCATACACAATGCAAAAAGCACTCGCGTCTGTTCAAAGCAAGTACAGTGTATTGGACTGAAGAGGATCTACTTTTCTTTTCAGTTTCCTAAGCAGAATTGAACTAAATAGGGCCATGTGTGTAGGAAGTACAGTTCTTTTGTTCTGAGAAAGCTCACTGTTCTGGCCCTATAGGAAACACATTAGAGTACAAGAGTGCTCTTTTCTCAAAAGCAGAGTGTGTTTCTTGTAAGGCGAGCTAGCGTTTGTTTCCCAGTCCTAAATGGAGCTGAATCACATCCAGTTTTTGGTCCTACGAACAAGAGTTGTTTTCTCGTAAAGAAAGTCACTATTGCGCTCCCATTGCCATACACAGTGCAAATAGCACTCGCGTCTCTTCCCAGCAAGTACAGTGTATTGGACTGAAGAGGATCTACTGTTCTTTTCAGTTTCCTAATCACAGTTGAACTAGATATGGCCATGTGTGTAGGAAGCACAGTTCTTTTGTTCTGAGAAAGTTCACTGTTCTGGCCCTATAGGAAACACAGTAGAGTAGAAGAGTGCTCTTTTCTCAAAAGCAGAGTGTTTTTCTTGTAAGGCGAGCTAGCGTTTGTATCCCAGTTGTAAATGGAGTTGAATCACATGCAGTTTCTGCTCCTACAAGCAAGAGTTGTTTTCTGGTAAAAAGAATCACTATTGCGCTCCCATTGCCATACACAGTGCAAATAGCACTCGCGTCTGTTCTCAGCAAGAACAGTGTATTGGACTGAAGAGGATCTACTCTTCTTGTCAGTTTCCTAAGCAGAATTGAACTAGATATGGCCGTGTGTGTAGGAAGCACAGTTCTTTTGTTCTGAGCAAGCTCACTGTTCGGAACCTAAAGGAAACACAGTAAAGTAGAAGAGTGCTCTTTTCTCAAAAGCGGAGTGTGTTTCTTGTAAGGCGACCTAGCGTTTGTTTCCCATTCCTAAGTGGAGTTGAATCCCATGCAATTTCTGGTCTTACGAGCAAGAGTTGTTTTCTGGTAAGAAGAGTCAGTATAGCGCTCCCATTGTCATACACAAGGCAAATAGCACTGGCGTCTGTTTCCAGCATGTACAGTGTATTGGACTGAAGAGGATCTACTGTTCTTGTCAGTTTCCTAAGCAGAATTGAACTAGATATGGCCGTGTGTGTAGGAAGCACAGTTCTTTTATTCTGAGCAAGCTCACTGTTCGCACCCCATAGGAAAAACAGGAGAGTAGAAGAGTGCTCTTTTCTCAAATGCAGAGTGTGTTTCTTGTAAGGCGAGCTGGCGTTTGTTTACCAGTCCTAAATGGAGTTGAATCACATGCAATTTCTGGACATACAAGCAAGAGTTGTTTTCTGGTAAGAAGAGTCACTATTGTGCTCCCATTGTCATACACAGTGCAAATAGCACTCGCGTCTGTTCCCAGCAAGTACAGTGTATTGGACTGAAGAGGATCTACAGTTCTTGTCAGTTTCCTAATCACAGTTGAACTAGATATGGCCGTGTGTGTAGTAAGCACAGTTCTTTTGTTCTGAGCAAGCTCACTGTTCGGACCCCATAGGAAACACAATAGAGTAGAAGAGTGCTCTTTTCTCAAAAGCAGAGTGTGTTTTTTGTAAAGCGAGCGAGCTTTGTTTCCCAGTCCTAAATGGAGTTGAATCACATGCAGTTTCTGATCCTACGAGCAAGAGTTGTTTTCTGGTAAGAAGAGTCACTATTGTGCTACCATTGTCATACACAGGGCAAGTAGCACTCGCGTCTCTTCCCAGCATGGACAGCGTATTGGACTGAAGAGGATCTACTGTTCTTGTCAGTTTCCTAAGCAGAGTTGAACTAGATATAGCCCGTGTGTGTAGGAAGCACAGTTCTTTGGTTCTGAGCAAGCTCACTGTTCTGGACCTATAGGAAACACATTAGAGTAAAAGTGTGCTCTTTTCTCAAAAGCAGAGTATGTTTCTTGTAAGGCGAGCTAGCGTTTGTATCCCAGTGGTAAATGGAGTTGAATCACATGCAGTTTCTTCTCCTACAAGCAAGAGTTGTTTTCTGGTAAAAAAAAAATCACTATTGCGCTCCCATTGCCATACACAGTGCAAATAGCACTCGCGTCTGTTCCCAGCAAGAACAGTGTATTGGACTGAAGAGGATCTACTGTTCTTGTCAGTTTCCTAAGCAGAATTGAACTAGATATGGCCGTGTGTGTAGGAAGCACAGTTCTTTTGTTCTGAGCAAGCTAACTGTTCTGGTTCTATAGGAAACACAGTAGAGTAGAAGAGTGATCTTTTCTCAAAAGCAGAGTGTGTTTCTTGTAAGGCGAACTAGCGTTTGTTTCCCAGTCCTAAGTGGAGTTGAATCACATGCAGTTTTTGGTCCTACGAACAATAGTTGTATTCTGGTAAAGAAAGTCACTATTGCGATCCCATTGCCATACACAGTGCAAATAGCACTCGCGTCTGTTCCCAGCAAGTACAGTGTATTGGACCGAAGAGCAGCTACTGTTCTTGTCAGTTTTTTAAGCAGGATTGAACTAGATATGGCCGTGTGTGTAGGAAGCACAGTTCTTTTGTTCTGAGCAAGTCGCTGTTCGGACCCCATAGGAAACACAGTAGAGTAGAAGAGTGCTCTTTTTTCAAAAGCAGAGTGTGTTTCTTGTAAGGCGAGCTAGCATTGTTTCCCAGTCCTAAATGGAGTTGAATCCCATGCAGGTTCTGGTCCTACAAGCAAGAGTTGTATTCTGGTAAGAAGTGTCACTATTGCGCTCCCAATGTCATTCACAGGGCAAATAGCACTGGCGTCTGTTCCCAGCATGTACAGTATATTGGACTGAAGAGGATCTACTGTTCTTGTCAGTTTCCTAAGCAGAATTGAACTAGATAAGGCCGTGTATGTAGGAAGCACAGTTCTTTTATTCTGAGCAAGCTCAATGTTTTGGCCCTATAGGAAACACAGTAGTGTAGAAAGTGCTCTTTCTCAAAAGCAGAGTGTGTTTCTTGTAAAGTGAGCTAGCGTTTGTTTCACAGTCCTAAATGGAGTTGAATCACATTCAGTTGTTGGTCCTACGAGCAAGAGTTTTTTTCTGGTAAGAAGAGTCACTATTGCGCTCGTATTTGCCCACAGGGCAATTAGCACTGGCGTCTGTTCCCAGAATGTACAGTGTATTGGACTGAAGAGGAGCTACTGTTCTTGTCAGTTTCCTAAGCAGAGTTTAACTAGATGTAGCCCGTGTGTGTAGGAAGCACAGTTCTTTTGTTCTGAGCAAGCTCACTGTTCTAACCCAATAGGAATCACATTAGAGTAGAAGAGTGCTCTTTTCTCAAAAGCAGAGTGTGTTTCTTGTAAAGCGAGCTAGCATTTGTTACCCAGTCTGAAATGGAGTTGAATCCCATGCAGTTTCTGTTCCTACGAGCAAGAGTTGTTTTCTGATAAGTGTCACTATTGCGCTCCTATTTCCATACACAGTGCAAATAACACTCTCGTCTGTTCCCAACAAGTACAGTTTATTGGACTGAAGAGGAGCTACTGTTCTTGTCAGGTTCCTTAGCAGAGTTCAACTAGATATGGCCCGTGTGTGTACGAAGCACAGTTCTTTTGTTCTGAGCAAGCTCACTGTTCGGACACCATAGGAAACACAGTAGAGTAGAAGAGTGCTCTTTTCTCAAAAGCAGAGTGTGTTTCTTGTAAGGCGAGCTAGCGTTTGTTTCCCAGTCCTAAATGGAGATGAATCACATGCAGTTTCTGGTCCTACGAGCAAGAGTTGTTTTCTGGTAAGAAGAGTCACTATTGCGCTCCCAATGTCATTCACAGGGCAAATAGCACTGGCGTCTGTTCCCAGCATGTACAGTGTATTGGACTGAAGAGGATCTACTGTTCTTTTCAGTTTCCTAAGGAGAATTGAACTAGGTAGGGCCGTGTGTGTAGGTAGCACAGTTCTTTTGTTCTGAGAAAGCTCACTGTTCTGGACCTATAGGAAACGCAGAAGAGTAGAAGAGTGCTCTTTTCTCAAAAGCAGAGTGTGTTTCTTGTAAGGCGACCTAGCGTTTGTTTCCCAATCCTAAATGGAGTTGAATCACATGCAGTTTTTGGTCCTAAAAACAAGAGTATTTTTCTGGTAAAGAAAGTCACTATTGTGCTCCCATTGCCATACACAGTGCAAATAGCACTCGAGTCTGTTCTCAGCAAGTACAGTTTATTGGACTGAAGAGGATCTACAGTTTTTGTCAGTTTCCTAATCACACTTGAACTAGATATGGTCGTGTGTGTAGGAAGCACAGTTCTTTTGTTCTGAGCAAGCTCACTGTTCTGGCCCTATAGGAAACACAGTAGAGTAGAAGAGTGCTCTTTTCTCAAAAGCAGAGTGTTTTTCTTGTAAGGCGAGCTAGTGTTTGTTACCCAGTCCTACATGGAGTTGAATCCCATGCAGTTTCTGGTCCTACGAGCAAGAGTTGTTTTCTGGTAAGAAGAGTCACTATTGCGCTCCCTTTGCCAAACACAGTGCAAATAGCATTCGCGTCTGTTCCCAGCAAGTACAGTGTATTGGACTGAAGAGGAGCTACTGTTCTTGTCAGTTTCCTAAGCAGAGTTGAACTAGATATGGCCATGTGTGTAGGAAGCACAATTCTTTGGTTCTGAGCAAGCTCACTGTTCGGACCCCATAGGAAACATAGTAGAGTAGAAGAGTGCTCTTTTCTCAAAAGCAGAGTATGTTTCTTGTAAGGCGAGCTAGCGTTATTTCCCAGTCCTAAATGGAGTTGAATCACATGCAGTTTCTGGTCCGACGAGCAAGAGTTGTTTTCTGGTAAGAAGAGTCACTATTTTGCTCCCATTGTCATACACAGGGCAAGTAGCACTCGCGTCTGTTCCCAGCATGGACAGTGTATTGGACTGAAGAGGATCTACTGTTCTTGTCAGTTTCCTAAGCAGAGTTGAACTAGATATAGCCCGTGTGTGTAGGAAGCACAGTTCTTTGGTTCTGAGAAAGCTCACTGTTATGGACCTATAGGAAACACATTAGAGTAAAAGTGTGCTCTTTTCTCAAAAGCAGAGTATGTTTCTTGTAAGGCGAGCTAGCGTTTGTATCCCAGTTGTAAATGGAGTTGAATCACATGCAGTTTTTGGTCCTACAAGCAAGAGTTGTTTTCTGGTAAAAAGAATCACTATTGCGCTCCCATTGCCATACACAGTGCAAATAGCACTCGCGTCTGTTCTCAGCAAGAACAGTGTATTGGACTGAAGAGGATCTATTGTTCTTGTCAGTTTCCTAAGCAGAATTGAACTAGATATGGCCGTGTGTGTAGGAAGCACAGTTCTTTTGTTCTGAGCACGCTCACTCTTTGGACCCCATAGGAAAAACAGTAGAGTAAAAGAGTGCTCTTTTCTCAAAAGCAGAGTGTGTT
The DNA here is from genome assembly GCF_949786415.1 of Peromyscus eremicus. Classification (NCBI taxonomy): domain Eukaryota; kingdom Metazoa; phylum Chordata; class Mammalia; order Rodentia; family Cricetidae; genus Peromyscus; species Peromyscus eremicus. The sequence continues at coordinate 1,779,056 of NW_026734295.1, forward strand.
TCTTGTAAGGCGAGCTAGCGTTGTTTCCCAGTCCTAAATGGAGTTGAATCCCATTCAGTTTCTGTTCCTACGAGGAAGAGTTGTTTTCTGGTAAGAAGAGTCACTATTGTGCTCCCTTTGTCATACACAGGGCAAATAGCACTGGCGTCTGTTCCCAGCATGTACAGTGTATTGGACTGAAGAGGATCTACTGTTCTTGTCAGTTTCCTGTGCACAATTGAACTAGATATGGCCGTGTGTGTAGGAAGCACAGTTCTTTTGTTATGAGGAAGCTCACTGTTCGGACCCCATAGGAAAAACCGTAGAGTAGAAGAGTGCTGTTTTCTCAAATGCAGAGTGTGTTTCTTGTAAGGCGAGCTGGCGATTGTTTCCCAGTCCTAAATGGAGTTGAATCCCATGCAGTTTCTGGTCCTACCTGCAAAAGTTGTTTTCTGGTAAGGAAAGTCACTATTTCGCTCCCATTACCATACACAGTACAAATAGCACTAGCGTCTGTTCCCAGCAAGTACAGTGTATTGGACTGAAGAGGAGCTACTGTTCTTGTCAGTTTCCTAAGCAGAGTTGAACTAGATATGACCCGTGTGTAGGAAGCACAGTTCTTTTGTTCTGAGCAAGCTCACTCTTCAGACCCCATAAGAAACACAGTAGAGTAGAAGAGTGCTCTTTTCTCAAAAGCAGAGTGTGTCTCTTGTAAGGCGAGCTAGCATTTGTTTCCCAGTCCTAAATGGAGTTGAATCACATGCAGTTTCTGGACCTACAAGCAAGAGTTGTTTTCTGGTAAGAAGAGTCACTATAGTGCTCCCATTGTCATTCACAGGGCAAATAGCACTGGCATCTGTTCCCAGCATATACAGTTTATTGGACTGAAGAGGATCTACTGTTCTTGTCAGTTTCCGAAGCAGAATTGAACTTGATATGGCCGTGTGTGTAGGAAGCACAGTTCTTTTGTTCTGAGCAAGCTCACTGTTCTGGCCCTATAGGAAACACAGTAGAGTAGATGAATGATCTTTTCTCAAAAGCAGAGTGTGTTTCTTGTAAGGCGAGCTAGCGTTTGTTTCCCAGTCCTAATGGAGTTGAATCACATGCAGTTGTTGTTCCCACGCGCAAGAGTTGTATTCTGGTTAGGAAAGTAACTATTTCGCTCCCATTGCCATACACAGTGCAAATAGCACTCGCGTCTGTTCCCAGCAAGTACAGTGTATTGGACTGAAGAGGAGGTACTGTTCTTGTCAGTTTCCTAAGAAGAGTTGAACTAGATATGGCCCATGTGTGTAGGAAGCACAGTTCTTTTGTTCTGAGCAAGCTCACAGTTCGGACACCATAGGAAACACAGTAGAGTAGAAGAGTTCTCTTTTCTCAAAAGCAGAGTGTGTTTCTTGTAAGGCGAGCTAGCGTTTTTTTCCCCATCCTAAATGGAGTTGAATCACATGCAGCTTCGGGTCCTATGAGCAAGAGTTGTTTTCTGGTAAGGAAAGTCACTATTGTGCTCCCATTGCCATACACAGTGCAAACAGCACTCATGTCTGTTCCCAGCAAGTACAGTGTATTGGACTGAAGAGTAGCTACTGTTCTTGTCAGTTTCCTAAGCAGAGTTGAACTAGATATGGCCCGTGTGTGTAGGAAGCACAGTTCTTTTGTTCTGAGCAAGCTCACTGTTCAGACCATTTGGAAACACAGTAGATTGAAGAGTGCTCTTTTTTCAAAAGCAGAGTGTGTTTCTTGTAAGGGGAGCTAGCGTTTGTTTCCCAGTCCTAAATGGAGTTGAGTCACATGCAGTTTCTGGTCCTACGAGCAAGAGTTGTTTTCTGGTAAGAAGAGTCAGTATTGCGCTCCCATTGTCATACACAGGGCAAATAGCACTGGCGTCTGTTCCCAGCATGTACAGTGTATTGGACTGAAGAGGAGCTACTGTTCTTGTCAGTTTCCTAAGCAGAGTTGAACTAGATATGGCCCGTGAGTATAAAGCACAGTTCTTTTGTTCTGAGCAAGCTCACTCTTCGGACCCCATAAGAAACACAGTAGAGTAGAAGAGTGCTCTTTTCTCAAAAGAAGAGTGTGTTTCTTGTAAGGCAAGCTAGCGTTTGTTTCCCAGTCCTAAATGGAGTTGAATCACATGCAGTTTCTGGTCCTACGAGCAAGAGATGTTTTCTGGTAAGAAGAGTCACTATTGCGCTCTTATTTGCCCACAGGGCAAATACACTGGCGTCTGTTCCCAAAATGTACAGTGTATTGGACTGAAGAGGAGCTACTGTTCTTGTCAGTTTCCTAAGCAGAGTTGAACGAGATGTAGCCTGTGTGTAGGAAGCACAGTTCTTTTGTTCTGAGAAAGCTCACTTTTCTAACCCTATAGGAAACACAGTAGTGTAGAAGAGTGCTCTTTCTCAAAAGCAGAGTGTGTTTCTTGTAAGGCGAGCTACCATTTGTTTCCAAGTCCCAAATGGAGTTGAATCACATGCAGTTGTGGGTCCCACGAGCAAGAGTTGTTTTCTGGTAAGGAAAGTCACTATTGCACTCCCATTGCCATACACAGTACAAATAGCACTCGTGTCTGTTCCCAGCAAGTACAATGTATTGGACTGAAGAGGAGCCTCTGTTCTTGTCAGTTTCCTAAGCAGAGTTGAAATAGATATGGCCTGTGTGTAGGAAGCACAGTTCTTTTTTTCTGAGCAAGCTCACTGTTCGGACCCCGTAAGAAACACAGTAGAGTAGAAGTTTGCTCTTTTCTCAAAAGCAGAGTGTGTTTCTTGTAAGGCGAGCTAGTGTTTGTTTCCCAGTCCTAAATGGAGTTGAAATACATGCAGTTTCTGGTCCTACGAGCAAGAGTTGTTTTCTGATAAGAAGAGTCACTATTGTGCTCCCATTGTCATACACAGGGCAAATAGCACTGGCGTCTGTTCCCAGCATGTACAGTATATTGGACTGAAGAGGATCTACTGTTCTTGTCAGTTTCCTAAGCAGAGTTGAACTAGATATAGCCCGTGTGTGTAGAAAGCACAGTTCTTTTGTTCTGAGCAAGCTCACTGTTCGGAACCGATAGGAAACAGAGTAGAGTAGAAGGGTGCTCTTTTCTCAAAAGCAGAGTGTGTTTCTTGTAAGGCGAGCTAGCGTTTGTTTCCCAGTCCTAAATGGAGTTGAATCACAGGCAGTTTTTGGTCCTAAGAACAAGAGTTGTTTTCTGGTAAAGAAAGTCACTATTAGCCGGGCGGAAGTGGACCATGCCTTTAATCCTAGCACTCGGGAGGCAGAGCCACGTGGATCTCTTTGAGTTCGAGGCCAGCCTGGGCTACCAAGTGAGTTCCAGGAAAGGCACAAAGCTACACAGAGAAACCCTGTCTCGAAAAACTAAAAAAAAAAAAAAAAAGAAAGTCACTATTGCGCTCCCATTGCCATACACAGTGCAAATAGCACTCACGTCTGTTCCCAGCAAGTACAGTGTATTGGACTGAAGAGGATCTACTGTTCTTTTCAGTTTCCTAATCACAGTTGAACTAGATATGGCCATGTGTGTAGGAAGCACAGTTCTTTTGTTCTGAGCAAGCTCACTGTTCGGACCCCATAGGAAACACAGTAGAGTAGAAGAGTGCTCTTTTCTCAAAAGCAGAGTGTGTTTCTTGTAAGGCGAGCTAGCGTTGTTTCCCAGTCCTAAATGGAGTTGAATCACATGCAGTTTCTGGTCCTACAAGCAAGAGTTGTTTTCTGGTAAGAAGTGTCACTATTTTGCTCCCAATGTCATTCACAGGTCAAATAGCACTGGCGTCTGTTCCCAGCATATACAGTGTATTGGACTGAAGAGGATCCACTGTTCTTGTCAGTTTCCAAAGCAGAGTTGAACTAGATATAGCCCGTGTGTGTAAAAAGCACAGTTCTTTGGTTCTTACAAAGCTCACTGTTCTTGCCCTAGGGAAACACATTAGATTAAAAGACTGCTGTTTTCTCAAAACAGAGTGTGTTTCTTGTAAGGCGAGCTAGCGTTTGTTTCCCAATCCTTAATGGATTTGGATCACATGCAGTTTCTGGTCCTACGAGCAAGAGTTGTTTTGTGGTAAAAAGAGTCACTATTGCACTCCATTGACATACACAGCGCAAATAGCACTCATGTCTGTTCCCGGCAAACAGTGTATTGGACTGAAGAGAAGCTCCTGTTCTTGTAAGGTCCTAAGCAGAGTTGAACTAGATATGGTCCGTGTGTCGGAAGCACAGTTCTTTTGTTCTGAGCAAGCTCACACTTCTGACCCTATAGGAAACACAGTAGAGTAGAAGAGTACTCTTTTCTCAAAAGCAGAGTGTGTTTCTTGGAATGCGAGCTAGCGTTTGTTTCCATGTCCTAAATGGAGTTGAATCACATGCAGTTTTTGGTTCTACGATCAAGAGTTGTTTTCTGGTAAGGAAAGTCACTATGGCGCTCCCATTGACATACACAGTGCAAAGAGCACTCGCGTCTGTTCCCAGCAAGTACAGTGTATTGGACTGAAGAGGAGCTACTGTTTTTGTCAGTTTCCTCAGCAGAGTTGAACTAGATATGGCCCGTGTGTGTAGGAAGCACAGTTCTTTTGTTCTGAGCAAGCTCACCATTCGGACCCCATAGGAAACACAGTAGAGTAGAAGAGTGCTCTTTTCTCAAAAGCAGAGTGTGTTTCTTGTAAGGCGAGCTAGTGTTTGTTTCCCAGTCCTAAATGGAGTTGAATCACATGCAGTTTCTGGTCCTACGAGAAAGAGTAGTTTTCTGGTAAGAAGAGTCACTATTGCAATCCCATTTGCCCACAGGGTAAATAGAACTGGCGTCTGTTCCCAGCATGTACAGTATTGGACTGAAGCGGATCTACTGTTCTTGTCAGTTTCCTAAGCAGAATTGAACTAGATGTGGCCGTGTGTGTAGGAAGCACAGTTTTTTTGTTTGTTTTGAGCAAGCTCACTGTTCTGGCCCTATAGGAAACACAGTAGAGTAGAGGAGTGATCTTTTCTCAAAAGCAGAGTGTGTTTCTTGTAAGGCGAGCTAGCGTTTGTTTCCCAGTCCTAAATGGAGTTGAATCCCATGCAGTTTCTGGTCCTAAGAGCAAGAGTTGTTTTCTGATAAGAAGAGTCACTATTGCGCTCCCATTGCCATACACAGTGCAAATAGCACTCGCATCTGTTCCCAGCAAGTACAGTGCATTGGACTGAAGAGGAGCTACTGCTCTTGTCAGTTTCCTAAGCTTAGTTGAACTAGATGTAGCCCATGTGTGTAGGAAGCACATTTCTTTTGTTATGAGCAAGATCACTATTCTAACCCTATAGGAAACACATTAGAGTAGAAGAGTGCTCTTTTCTCAAAAGCAGAGTGTGTTTCTTTTAAGGCGAGCTAGCGTTTGTTTCCCAGTCCTAAATGGAGTTGAAATCCATGCAGTTTCGGGTCCTACGAGCAAGAGTTGTTTTCTGATAAGAAGAGTCACTATTGTGCTCATATTGCCATACACAGTGCAAATAGCACTCATGTCTGTTCCCAGCAAGTACAGTGTATTGGACTGAAGAGGAGCTACTGTTCTTGGCAGGTTCGTAAGCAGAGTTGAACTAGATATGGACCTTGTGTGTAGGAAGCACAGTTCTTTAGTTCTGAGCAAGCTCACTGTTTTGGCCCTATAGGAAACACAGTAGAGTAGACGAGTGCTCTTTTCACAAAAGCACAGTGTGTTTCTTGTAAGGTGAGCTAGCGTTTGTCTCCCAGTCCTAAATGGAGTTGAATCACATGCAGTATATGGTCCTACGAGCAAGAGTTGTTTTCTGGTAAGAAGAGTCACTATTGCGCTCACATTGTCATTCACAGGGCAAACAGCACTGGCGTCTGTTCCCAGCATGTACAGTGTATTGGACTGAAGAGGATCTACTGTTCTTGTCAGTTTCCTAAGCAGAATTGAACTAGATATGGCCGTGTGTGTAGGAAGCACAGTTCTTTTGTCTTGAGCAAGCTCACTGTTCGGACCCCATAGGAAACACAGTAAAGTAGAAGAGTGCTCTTTTCTCAAAAGCAGAGTGTGTTTCTTGTAAGGAGAGCTAGCATTTGTTTCCCAGTCCTTAATGGAGTTGAATCACATGCAGTTTCTGGTGCTACGAATAAGAGTTGTTTTCTGGTAAGGAAAGTCACTATTGTGATCCCATTGCCATACACAGTGCAAATAGCACTCGTGTCTGTTCCCAGCAAGTACAGTGCATTGGACTGAAGAGGAGCTACTGCTCTTGTCAGTTTCCTAAGTTTAGTTGAACTAGATGTAGCCCATGTGTGTAGGAAGCACATTTCTTTTGTTATGAGCAAGATCACTATTCTAACCCTATAGGAAACACATTAGAGTAGAAGAGTGCTCTTTTCTCAAAAGCAGAGTGTGTTTCTTTTAAGGCGAGCTAGCGTTTGTTTCCCAGTCCTAAATGGAGTTGAAATCCATGCAGTTTCGGGTCCTACGAGCAAGAGTTGTTTTCTGATAAGAAGAGTCACTATTGTGCTCATATTGCCATACACAGTGCAAATAGCACTCGCGTCTGTTCCCAGCAAGTACAGTGTATTGGACTGAAGAGGAGCTACTGTTCTTGGCAGGTTCGTAAGCAGAGTTGAATTAGATATGGACCTTGTGTGTAGGAAGCACAGTTCTTTAGTTCTGAGCAAGCTCACTGTTTTGGCCCTATAGGAAACACAGTAGAGTAGACGAGTGCTCTTTTCTCAAAAGCACAGTGTGTTTCTTGTAAGGTGAGCTAGCGTTTGTCTCCCAGTCCTAAATGGAGTTGAATCACATGCAGTATATGGTCCTACGAGCAAGAGTTGTTTTCTGGTAAGAAGAGTCACTATTGCGCTCCCATTGTCATTCACAGGGCAAACAGCACTGGCGTCTGTTCCCAGCATGTACAGTGTATTGGACTGAAGAGGATCTACTGTTCTTGTCAGTTTCCTAAGCAGAATTGAACTAGATATGGCCGTGTGTGTAGGAAGCACAGTTCTTTTGTCTTGAGCAAGCTCACTGTTCGGACCCCATAGGAAACACAGTAAAGTAGAAGAGTGCTCTTTTCTCAAAAGCAGAGTGTGTTTCTTGTAAGGAGAGCTAGCATTTGTTTCCCAGTCCTTAATGGAGTTGAATCACATGCAGTTTCTGGTGCTACGAATAAGAGTTGTTTTCTGGTAAGGAAAGTCACTATTGTGCTCCCATTGCCATACACAGTGCAAATAGCACTCGTGTCTGTTCCCAGCATGTACAGTGTATTGGACTGAAGAGGATCTACTGTTCTTGTCAGGTTCCTAAGCAGAGTTGAACTAGATATGGCCCGTGTGTAGGAAGCACAGTTCTTTTGTTCTGAGCAAGCTCACTGTTCGGACCCCATAAGAAACACAGTAGAGTAGAAGAGTGCTCTTTTCTCAAAAGCAGAGTGTGTTTCTTGTAAGGTGAGCTAGCGTTTGTTTCCCAGTCCTAAATGGAGTTGAATCACATGCAGTTTTTGGTCCTACGACCAAGAGTTGTTTTCTGGTAAGAAGAGTCACTATTGTGCTCCCATTGTCATTCACAGGGCAAATAGCACTGGCGTCTGTTGCCAGCATGTACAAAGTATTGGACTGAAGAGGATCTACTGTTCTTGTCAGTTTCCTAAGAAGAATTGAACTAGATATGGCCGTGTGTGTAGGAAGCACAGTTCTTTTGTTCTGAGCAAGGTTACTCTTCTGGCCCTTTAGGAAACACAGTAGAGTAAAAGAGTGATTTTTTCTCCAAAGCAGAGTGTGTTTCTTGTAAGGCGAGCTAGCGTTTGTTTCCCAGTCCTAAATGGAGTTGAATCACATGCATTTTTTGGTCCTACGAGCAAGAGTTGTTTTCTGTTAAGGAAAGTCACTATTGTGCTCCCATTGCCATACACAGTGCAAATAGCACTCGTGTCTGTTCCCAGCATGTATAGTGTATTGGACTGAAGAAGAGCTACTGTTCTTGTCAGTTTCCTAAGCAGAGTTGAACTAGATATGCCCCGTGTGTGTAGGAAGCACAGTTCTTTGGTTCTGAGCAAGCTCACTGTTCGGACCCCTTAGGAAACACTGTGGTGTAGAAGAGTGCTCTTTTCTCAAAAGCTAGTGTGTTTCTTGTAAGGTGAGCTAGTGTTTGTTTTCCAGTCCTAAATGGAGTTGAATCACATGCAGTTTTTGGTCCTATGAGCAAGAGATTTTTTCTGGTAAGAAGAGTCAGTATTGCGCTCCCATTGTCATTCACAAGGCAAATAGCACTGGTGTCTGTTCCCAGCATGTACAGTGTATTGGACTGTTCTTGTCAGTTTCCTAAGCAGAATTGAACTAGATATGGCCGTGTGTGTAGGAAGCACAGTTCTTTTGTTTTGAGCAAGGTTACTGTTCTGGCCCTTTAGGAAACACAGTAGAGTAAAAGAGTGATCTTTTCTCCAAAGCCGAGTGTGTTTCTTGTAAGGCGAGCTAGCGTTTGTTTCCCAGTCCTAAATGGAGTTGAATCACATGCAGTTTTTGTTCCTACGAGCAAGAGTTGTTTTCTGGTAAGGAAAGTCACTATTGTCCTCCCATTGCCATACACAGTGCAAATAGCACTCGTGTCTGTTCCCAGCATGTATAGTGTATTGGACTCAAGAGGAGCTACTGTTCTTGTCAGTTTCCTAAGCAGAGTTGAACTAGATATGGCCCGTGTGTGTAGGAAGCACAGTTCTTTTGTTCTGAGCAAGCTCAGTGTTCGGACCCCATAAAAACACAGTAGAGTAGAAGAGTGCTCTTTTCACAAAAGCAGAGTGTGTTTCTTGTAAGGCGAGCTAGCGTATGTTTTCCAGTCCTACATGGAGTTGAATCACATGCAGTTTCTGGTCCTACGAGCAAGAGTTGTTTTCTGGAAAGAGGAGTCACTATTGTGCTCCCATTGTCATACACAGGGCAAATAGCACTGGCGTCTGTTCCCAGCATGTACAGTGTATTGGACTGAAGAGGAGCTACTGTTCTTGACAGGTTCCTAAGCACAGTTGAACTAGATGTGGCACATGTGTGTCGGAAGCACAGTTCTTTGGTTCTGAGCAAGCTCACTGTTCGGACCCCATAGGAAACACAGTAGAGTAGAAGAGTGCTCTTTTCTCAAAAGCTAGTGTGTTTCTTGTAAGGCGAGCTAGCGTTTGTTTCCCAGTTGTAAATGGAGTTGATTCACATGCAGTTTCTGGTCCTATGAGCAAGAGTTGTTTTCTGGTAAAAAGAATCACTATTGTGCTCCCATTGCCATACACAGTGCAAATAGCACTCGTGTGTGTTCCCAGCAAGTACAGTGTATTGCACTGAAGAGGATCTACTGTTCTTGTCAGTTTCCTAAACAGAATTGAACTAGATATGGTCTTGTGTGTAGGAAGCACAGTTCTTTTGTTCTGAGCAAGCTCACTGTTCTGGCCCTATAGGAAACACAGTAGAGTAGAAGAGTGATCTTTTCTCAAAAGCAGAGTGTGTTTCCTGTAAGGCGAACGAGCATTTGTTTCCGAGTCCTAAATGGAGTTGAATCACATGCAGTTTTTGGTCCTACAAACAAGAGTTGTTTTCTGGTAAAGAAAGTCACTATTGCGCTCACATTGCCATACACAGTGCAAAAAGCACTCGCGTCTGTTCCCAGCAAGTACAGTGTATTGGACTGAAGACGAGCTACTGTTCTTGTCAGTTTTTTAAGCAGAATTGAACTAGATATGGCCATGTGTGTAGGAAGCACAGTTCTTTTGTTCTGAGCAAGCTCACTGTTCGGAACCTAAAGGAAACACAGTAAAGTGGAAGATTGCTCTTTTCTCAAGCAGAGTGTGTTTCTTGTAAGGCGAGCTAGCGTTTGTTTCCCAGTCCTAAATGGAGTTGAATCACATGCAATTTCTGGTCCTACGAGCAAGAGTTGTTTTCTGGTAAGAAGAGTCACTATTGTGCTCCCATTGTCATACACAGGGCAAATAGCACTGGCGTCTGTTCCCAGCATGTACAGTGTATTGGACTGAAGAGGAGCTACTGTTCTTGACAGGTTCCTAAGCAGAGTTGAACTAGATGTGGCCCGTGTGTGTAGGAAGCACAGTTCTTTGGTTCTGAGCAAGCTCACTGTTCGGACCCCATAGGAAACACAGTAGAGTAGAAGAGTGCTCTTTTCTCAAAAGCAGAGTGTGTTTATTGTAAGGCGAGCTAGCGTTTGTTTCCCAGTCCAAAATGGAGTTGATTCACATGCAGTTTCTGGTCCTATGAGCAAGAATTGTTTTCTGGTAAAAAGAGTCACTATTGCGCTCCAATTGCCCTACACAGTGCAAATAGCACTCGAGTCTGTTCCCAGCATGTACAGTGTATTGGACTGAAGAGGAGCTATGGTTCTTGTCAGTTTCCTAAGCAGAGTTGAACTAGATATGGTCCGTGTGTGAAAAAAGCACAGTTCTTTTGTTCTGAGCAAGCTCACTGTTCTAACCCTATAGGAAACACATTAGAGTAGAAGAGTGCTCTTTTCTCAAAAGCAAAGTGTGTTTCTTGTAAGGCGAGCTAGCGTTTGTTTCCCAGTCCTAAATGGAGTTGAATCACATGCATTTTTTGGTCCTACGAGCAAGAGTTGTTTTCTGTTAAGGAAAGTCACTATTGTGCTCCCATTGCCATACACAGTGCAAATAGCACTCGTGTCTGTTCCCAGCATGTATAGTGTATTGGACTGAAGAAGAGCTACTGTTCTTGTCAGTTTCCTAAGCAGAGTTGAACTAGATATGCCCCGTGTGTGTAGGAAGCACAGTTCTTTGGTTCTGAGCAAGCTCACTGTTCGGACCCCTTAGGAAACACTGTGGTGTAGAAGAGTGCTCTTTTCTCAAAAGCTAGTGTGTTTCTTGTAAGGTGAGCTAGTGTTTGTTTTCCAGTCCTAAATGGAGTTGAATCACATGCAGTTTTTGGTCCTATGAGCAAGAGATTTTTTCTGGTAAGAAGAGTCAGTATTGCGCTCCCATTGTCATTCACAAGGCAAATAGCACTGGTGTCTGTTCCCAGCATGTACAGTGTATTGGACTGTTCTTGTCAGTTTCCTAAGCAGAATTGAACTAGATATGGCCGTGTGTGTAGGAAGCACAGTTCTTTTGTTTTGAGCAAGGTTACTGTTCTGGCCCTTTAGGAAACACAGTAGAGTAAAAGAGTGATCTTTTCTCCAAAGCCGAGTGTGTTTCTTGTAAGGCGAGCTAGCGTTTGTTTCCCAGTCCTAAATGGAGTTGAATCACATGCAGTTTTTGTTCCTACGAGCAAGAGTTGTTTTCTGGTAAGGAAAGTCACTATTGTCCTCCCATTGCCATACACAGTGCAAATAGCACTCGTGTCTGTTCCCAGCATGTATAGTGTATTGGACTCAAGAGGAGCTACTGTTCTTGTCAGTTTCCTAAGCAGAGTTGAACTAGATATGGCCCGTGTGTGTAGGAAGCACAGTTCTTTTGTTCTGAGCAAGCTCAGTGTTCGGACCCCATAAAAACACAGTAGAGTAGAAGAGTGCTCTTTTCACAAAAGCAGAGTGTGTTTCTTGTAAGGCGAGCTAGCGTATGTTTTCCAGTCCTACATGGAGTTGAATCACATGCAGTTTCTGGTCCTACGAGCAAGAGTTGTTTTCTGGAAAGAGGAGTCACTATTGTGCTCCCATTGTCATACACAGGGCAAATAGCACTGGCGTCTGTTCCCAGCATGTACAGTGTATTGGACTGAAGAGGAGCTACTGTTCTTGACAGGTTCCTAAGCACAGTTGAACTAGATGTGGCACATGTGTGTCGGAAGCACAGTTCTTTGGTTCTGAGCAAGCTCACTGTTCGGACCCCATAGGAAACACAGTAGAGTAGAAGAGTGCTCTTTTCTCAAAAGCTAGTGTGTTTCTTGTAAGGCGAGCTAGCGTTTGTTTCCCAGTTGTAAATGGAGTTGATTCACATGCAGTTTCTGGTCCTATGAGCAAGAGTTGTTTTCTGGTAAAAAGAATCACTATTGTGCTCCCATTGCCATACACAGTGCAAATAGCACTCGTGTGTGTTCCCAGCAAGTACAGTGTATTGGACTGAAGAGGATCTACTGTTCTTGTCAGTTTCCTAAACAGAATTGAACTAGATATGGTCTTGTGTGTAGGAAGCACAGTTCTTTTGTTCTGAGCAAGCTCACTGTTCTGGCCCTATAGGAAACACAGTAGAGTAGAAGAGTGATCTTTTCTCAAAAGCAGAGTGTGTTTCCTGTAAGGCGAACGAGCATTTGTTTCCGAGTCCTAAATGGAGTTGAATCACATGCAGTTTTTGGTCCTACAAACAAGAGTTGTTTTCTGGTAAAGAAAGTCACTATTGCGCTCACATTGCCATACACAGTGCAAAAAGCACTCGCGTCTGTTCCCAGCAAGTACAGTGTATTGGACTGAAGACGAGCTACTGTTCTTGTCAGTTTTTTAAGCAGAATTGAACTAGATATGGCCATGTGTGTAGGAAGCACAGTTCTTTTGTTCTGAGCAAGCTCACTGTTCGGAACCTAAAGGAAACACAGTAAAGTGGAAGATTGCTCTTTTCTCAAGCAGAGTGTGTTTCTTGTAAGGCGAGCTAGCGTTTGTTTCCCAGTCCTAAATGGAGTTGAATCACATGCAATTTCTGGTCCTACGAGCAAGAGTTGTTTTCTGGTAAGAAGAGTCACTATTGTGCTCCCATTGTCATACACAGGGCAAATAGCACTGGCGTCTGTTCCCAGCATGTACAGTGTATTGGACTGAAGAGGAGCTACTGTTCTTGACAGGTTCCTAAGCAGAGTTGAACTAGATGTGGCCCGTGTGTGTAGGAAGCACAGTTCTTTGGTTCTGAGCAAGCTCACTGTTCGGACCCCATAGGAAACACAGTAGAGTAGAAGAGTGCTCTTTTCTCAAAAGCAGAGTGTGTTTATTGTAAGGCGAGCTAGCGTTTGTTTCCCAGTCCAAAATGGAGTTGATTCACATGCAGTTTCTGGTCCTATGAGCAAGAATTGTTTTCTGGTAAAAAGAGTCACTATTGCGCTCCAATTGCCCTACACAGTGCAAATAGCACTCGAGTCTGTTCCCAGCATGTACAGTGTATTGGACTGAAGAGTAGCTACTGTTATTGTCAGTTTCCTAAGCAGAGTTGAACTAGATATGGTCCGTGTGTGAAAAAAGCACAGTTCTTTTGTTCTGAGCAAGCTCACTGTTCTAACCCTATAGGAAACACATTAGAGTAGAAGAGTGCTCTTTTCTCAAAAGCAAAGTGTGTTTCTTGTAAGGCGAGCTAGCGTTTGTTTCCCAGTCCTAAATGGAGTTGAATCACATGCATTTTTTGGTCCTACGAGCAAGAGTTGTTTTCTGTTAAGGAAAGTCACTATTGTGCTCCCATTGCCATACACAGTGCAAATAGCACTCGTGTCTGTTCCCAGCATGTATAGTGTATTGGACTGAAGAAGAGCTACTGTTCTTGTCAGTTTCCTAAGCAGAGTTGAACTAGATATGCCCCGTGTGTGTAGGAAGCACAGTTCTTTGGTTCTGAGCAAGCTCACTGTTCGGACCCCTTAGGAAACACTGTGGTGTAGAAGAGTGCTCTTTTCTCAAAAGCTAGTGTGTTTCTTGTAAGGTGAGCTAGTGTTTGTTTTCCAGTCCTAAATGGAGTTGAATCACATGCAGTTTTTGGTCCTATGAGCAAGAGATTTTTTCTGGTAAGAAGAGTCAGTATTGCGCTCCCATTGTCATTCACAAGGCAAATAGCACTGGTGTCTGTTCCCAGCATGTACAGTGTATTGGACTGTTCTTGTCAGTTTCCTAAGCAGAATTGAACTAGATATGGCCGTGTGTGTAGGAAGCACAGTTCTTTTGTTTTGAGCAAGGTTACTGTTCTGGCCCTTTAGGAAACACAGTAGAGTAAAAGAGTGATCTTTTCTCCAAAGCCGAGTGTGTTTCTTGTAAGGCGAGCTAGCGTTTGTTTCCCAGTCCTAAATGGAGTTGAATCACATGCAGTTTTTGTTCCTACGAGCAAGAGTTGTTTTCTGGTAAGGAAAGTCACTATTGTCCTCCCATTGCCATACACAGTGCAAATAGCACTCGTGTCTGTTCCCAGCATGTATAGTGTATTGGACTCAAGAGGAGCTACTGTTCTTGTCAGTTTCCTAAGCAGAGTTGAACTAGATATGGCCCGTGTGTAGGAAGCACAGTTCTTTTGTTCTGAGCAAGCTCAGTGTTCGGACCCCATAAAAACACAGTAGAGTAGAAGAGTGCTCTTTTCACAAAAGCAGAGTGTGTTTCTTGTAAGGCGAGCTAGCGTATGTTTTCCAGTCCTACATGGAGTTGAATCACATGCAGTTTCTGGTCCTACGAGCAAGAGTTGTTTTCTGGAAAGAGGAGTCACTATTGTGCTCCCATTGTCATACACAGGGCAAATAGCACTGGCGTCTGTTCCCAGCATGTACAGTGTATTGGACTGAAGAGGAGCTACTGTTCTTGACAGGTTCCTAAGCACAGTTGATCTAGATGTGGCACATGTGTGTCGGAAGCACAGTTCTTTGGTTCTGAGCAAGCTCACTGTTCAGACCCCATAGGAAACACAGTAGAGTAGAAGAGTGCTCTTTTCTCAAAAGCTAGTGTGTTTCTTGTAAGGCGAGCTAGCGTTTGTTTCCCAGTTGTAAATGGAGTTGATTCACATGCAGTTTCTGGTCCTATGAGCAAGAGTTGTTTTCTGGTAAAAAGAATCACTATTGTGCTCCCATTGCCATACACAGTGCAAATAGCACTCGTGTGTGTTCCCAGCAAGTACAGTGTATTGCACTGAAGAGGATCTACTGTTCTTGTCAGTTTCCTAAACAGAATTGAACTAGATATGGTCTTGTGTGTAGGAAGCACAGTTCTTTTGTTCTGAGCAAGCTCACTGTTCTGGCCCTATAGGAAACACAGTAGAGTAGAAGAGTGATCTTTTCTCAAAAGCAGAGTGTGTTTCCTGTAAGGCGAACGAGCATTTGTTTCCGAGTCCTAAATGGAGTTGAATCACATGCAGTTTTTGGTCCTACAAACAAGAGTTGTTTTCTGGTAAAGAAAGTCACTATTGCGCTCACATTGCCATACACAGTGCAAAAAGCACTCGCGTCTGTTCCCAGCAAGTACAGTGTATTGGACTGAAGACGAGCTACTGTTCTTGTCAGTTTTTTAAGCAGAATTGAACTAGATATGGCCATGTGTGTAGGAAGCACAGTTCTTTTGTTCTGAGCAAGCTCACTGTTCGGAACCTAAAGGAAACACAGTAAAGTGGAAGATTGCTCTTTTCTCAAGCAGAGTGTGTTTCTTGTAAGGCGAGCTAGCGTTTGTTTCCCAGTCCTAAATGGAGTTGAATCACATGCAATTTCTGGTCCTACGAGCAAGAGTTGTTTTCTGGTAAGAAGAGTCACTATTGTGCTCCCTTTGTCATACACAGGGCAAATAGCACTGGCGTCTGTTCCCAGCATGTACAGTGTATTGGACTGAAGAGGAGCTACTGTTCTTGACAGGTTCCTAAGCAGAGTTGAACTAGATGTGGCCCGTGTGTGTAGGAAGCACAGTTCTTTGGTTCTGAGCAAGCTCACTGTTCGGACCCCATAGGAAACACAGTAGAGTAGAAGAGTGCTCTTTTCTCAAAAGCAGAGTGTGTTTATTGTAAGGCGAGCTAGCGTTTGTTTCCCAGTCCAAAATGGAGTTGATTCACATGCAGTTTCTGGTCCTATGAGCAAGAATTGTTTTCTGGTAAAAAGAGTCACTATTGCGCTCCAATTGCCCTACACAGTGCAAATAGCACTCGAGTCTGTTCCCAGCATGTACAGTGTATTGGACTGAAGAGGAGCTATGGTTCTTGTCAGTTTCCTAAGCAGAGTTGAACTAGATATGGTCCGTGTGTGAAAAAAGCACAGTTCTTTTGTTCTGAGCAAGCTCACTGTTCTAACCCTATAGGAAACACATTAGAGTAGAAGAGTGCTCTTTTCTCAAAAGCAAAGTGTGTTTCTTGTAAGGCGAGCTCGCGTTTGTTTCCCAGTCCTAAATGGAGTTGAATCACATGCAGGTTCTGGTCCTACGAGCAAGAGTTGTTTTCTGGTAAGAAGAGTTACTATTACGCTCCCATTGTCATACACAGGGCAAATAGAACTGGCGACTGTTCCCAGCATGTACAGTGTATTGGACTGAAGAGGATCTACTGTTCTTGTCAGTTTCCTAAGCAGAATCGAACTAGATATGGCCGTGTGTGTAGAAAGCATTGTTCTTTGGTTCTGAGCAAGCTCATTGTTCTGGCCCTATAGGAAACACTGTAGAGTAGAAGAGTGCTCTTTTCTCAAAAGCAGAGTGTGTTTCTTGTAAGGCGATCTAGCAATTGTTTCCCAGTCTTAAATGGAGTTGAATCACATGCAGTTTTTGGTCCTACGAGCAAGAGTTTTTTTCGGGTAAGGAAAGTCACTATTGCGCTCCCATTGCCATACACAGTGCAAATAGCACTCGCGTCTGTTCCCAGCAAGTACAGTGTATTGGACTGAAGAGGAGCTACTGTTCTTGTCAGTTTCCTGAGTAGAGTTGAACTAGATATGGCGCTGTGTTTAGGAAGCACAGTTCTTTTGTTCTGAGCAAGTTCACTGTTCAGAAACCATAGGAAACACAGTAGAGTAGAAGAGTGCCCTTTTCTCAAAAGCCGAGTGTGTTTCATGTAAAGCGAGCTAGCGTTTGTTTCCCAGTCATAAATGGACTTGAATCACATGCAGTTTACGGTCCTACGAGCAAGTCTTTTTTCTGGTAAGAAGAGTGACTATTGTGCTCCCATTTTCATACACAGGGCAAAATCACTCGCGTCTGTTCCCATCATGTACAGTTTATTGGACTGAAGAGGATCTACTGTTCTTGTCAGTTTTCTAAGCAGAATTGATCTAGATATGCCGTGTGTGTAGGAAGCACTGTTCTTTTGTTCTGAGCAAGCTCACTGTTCTGGGCCTATAGGAAAGACAGTAGAGTAGAAGAGTGATTTTTCTCAAAAGTAGAGTGTGTTTCTTGTAAGGCAAGTTAGAGTTTGTTTCCCAGTCCTAAATGGAGTTGAATCCCATGCTGTTTCTGGTCCTACGAGCAAGAGTTTTTTCCTGGTACGAAGAGTCAATATTGCGCTCAAATTGTCATACACAGGGCAAATAGCACTGGCGTCTATTCCCAGCATGTACAGTGTATTGCACTGAAGAGGATCTATAGTTCTTGTCAGTTTCCTAAGCAGAGTTGAACTAGATGTAGCCCGTGTGTGTACGAAGCACAGTTCTTTTGTTCTGAGCAAGCTCACTGTTCTGGCCCTATAGGAAACACAGTAGAGTAGAAGAGTGCTCTTTTCTCAAAAGCAGAGTGTGTTTCTTGTAAGGCGAGCTAGCGTTTGTTTCCCAGTCTTAAATGGAGTTGAATCACATGCAGTTATTGGTCCTACGAGCAAGAGTTGTTTTCTGGTAAGGAAAGTCACTATTGCGCTCCCATTGCCATACACAGTGCAAAAAGCACTCGCGTCTGTTCACAGCAAGTACAGTTTATTGGACTTAAGAGGAGCAACTGTTCTTGTCAGTTTCCTAAGTAGAGTTGAACTAGATATGGCCTGTGTGTGTAGGAAGCACAGTTCTTTTTTTCTGAGCAAGCTCATTTTGGCACCCCATAGGAAACACAGTAGAGTAGAAGAGTGCTCTTTTCTCAAAAGCAGAGTGTGTTTCTTGTAAGTTGAGCTAGCATTTGTTTCCCAGTCCTAAATGGAGTTGAATCCCATGCAGTTTCTGGTCCTACGAACAAGAGTTGTTATCTGGTAGGAAGAGTCACTATTGCGCTCCCATTTGCCCACAGGGCAAATAGCACTGGCATCTGTTCCCAGCATGTACAGTGTATTGGACTGAAGAGGATCTACAGTTCTTGTCAGTTTCCTGAGCAGAGTTGAACTAGATATAGCCCGTGTGTGTAGGGAGCACAGTTCTTTTGTTCTGAGCAAGCTCACTGTTCTAACCATATAGGAAACACATTAAAGTAGAAGAGTGATCTTTTCTCAAAAGCAGAGTGTGTTTCTCATAAGGCGAGCTAGCGTTTGTTTCCCAGTCGTAAATGGAGTTGAATCGCATGCAGTTTGTGGTCCTACGAGCAAGAGTTGTTTTCTGGTAAGGAAAGTCACTATTGCGCTCCCATTGCCATACACAGTGCAAATAGCACTCGCGTCTGTTCCCAGCATGTACAGTGTATTGGACTGAAGAGGATCTACTGTTCTTGTCAGTTTCCTATGCAGAGTTGAACTAGATGTAGCCCGTGTGTATGGGAAGCACAGTTCTTTTGTTCTGAGCAAGCTCACTGTTCTAACCCTATAGGAAACACAGTAGAGTAGAAGAGTGCTCTTTTCTCAAAAGCAGAGTGTGTTTCTTTTAAGGCGAGCGAGTGTTTGTTTCCCAGTCCTAAATGGAATTGAATCCCATGCACTTTCTGGTCTTAAGAGCAAGAGTTGTTTTCTGATACGAAGAGTCACTATTGCGCTCCTATTGCCATACACAGTGCAAATAGCACTCGCGTCTGTTCCCAGCAAGTAGAGTGTATTTGACTGAAGAGGAGGTAGTGTTCTTGACAGGTTCCTAAGCAGAGTTGAACTAGATATGGCCCGTGTGTTTAGGAAGCAGAGTTCTTTTGTTCTGAGCAAGCTCACTGTTCGGACCCCATCGGAATCACAGTAGAGTAGAAGAGTACTCATTTCTCAAAAGCACAGTGTGATTCTTGTAAGGCGACCTAGCGTTTGTTTCCAAGTCATAAATAGAGTTGAATCACATGCCGTTGCTGGTCCTACCAGCAAGAGTTGTTTTCTGGTAAGAAGAGTCACTATTGCGCTCCCTTTGACATTCACAGGGCAAATAGCACTGGCGTCTGTTCCCAGCATGTACAGTGTATTGGACTGAAGAGTATCTACTGTTCTTGTCAGTTTCCTAAGCAGAATTGAACTAAACATGGCCGTGTGTGTAGGAAACCCAGTGCTTTTGTTCTGAGCAAGCTCACTGTTTTGGCCCTATAGGAAACACAGTAGAGTAGAAGAGTGATCTTTTCTCAAAAGCAGAGTGTGTTTCTTGTAAGGCGAGCTAGCGTTTGTTTCCCAGTTCTAAATGGAGTTTAAGCACATGCAGTTTTTTGTCCTACACCAAGAGTTGTTTTCTGCTAAGGAAAGTCACTATTGCGCTCCCATTGTCATTCACAGGGCAAATAGCACTGGCGTCCATTCCCAGCATGTACAGTGTATTGGAATGAAGAGGAGCTACTGTTCTTGTCAGTTTCCTAAGCAGAGTTGAACTAGATATGGTCCGTGTGTTTAGGAAGCAGAGTTCTTTTGTTCTGAGCAAGCTCACTGTTCGGAAGCCATAGGAAACACATTAGAGTAGAAGAGTGCTCTTTTCTCAAAAGCAGAGTGTGTTTCTTGTAGGGCGAGCTAGCGTTTGTTTCCCAGTCCTAAATGGAGTTGAATCACATGCAGTTTTTGGTCCTACGAGCAAGAGTTGTATTCTGGTAAGAAGAGTCACTATTGTGCTCCCATTGTCATTCACAGGGCAAATAGCACTGGCGTCTGTTCCCAGCATGTACAGTGTATTGGACTGAAGAGGAGCTACTGTTCTTATCAGTTTCCTAAGCAGAATTGAACTAGATGTAGCCGTGTGTGTAGGAAGCACAGTTCTTTTGTTCTGAGCAAGCTCACTGTTTGGACCACATGGGAAACACAGTAGAGTAGAAGAGTGCCCTTTTCTCAAAAGCAGAGTGTGTTTCTTGTAAGGCGACCTAGCGTTTGTTTCCCTGTCCTAAATGGAGTTGAATCACATGCAGTTTCTGGTCCTACGAGCAAGAGTTTTTTCTGGTAAGAAGAGTCACTAATACGCTCCCATTGTCATACACAGGGCAAATAGCACTGGTGTCTCTTCCCAGCATTTACAGTGTATTGGACTGAAGAGGATCTACTGTTCTTGTCAGTTTCCTAAGCAGAATTGATCTATATATGGCCCGTGTGTGTAGGAAGCACAGTTCTTTTGTTCTGAGCAAGCTCACTGTTCAGAACCCATAGGAAACACTAGAGTAGAAGAGTGCTCTTTTGTCAAGAGCAGAGTGTGTTTATTGTAAGGCGACCTAGCGATTGTTTCCCAGTCCTAAATGGAGTTTAATCCCATGCAGTTACTGGTCCTATGAGCAAGAAATGTTTTCTGGTAAGAAGAGTCACTATTGTGCTCCAATTGCCCTACACAGTGCAAATAGCACTCGAGTCTGTTCCCAGCATGTACAGTGTATTGGACTGAAGAGGAGCTACTGTTCTTGACAGTTTCCTAAGTAGAGTTGAACTAGATATGGCGCTGTGTTTAGGAAGCATAGTTCCTTTTTTTCTGCGCAAGCTCACTGTTCAGAACCCATAGGAAACACAGTAGAGTAGAAGAGTGCCCTTTTCTCAAAAGCAGAGTGTGTTTCTTGTAAAGTGAGCTAGCGTTTGTTTCCCAGTCCTAAATGGACTTGAATCACATGCAGTTTACGGTCCTACGAGCAAGTGTTTTTTCTGGTAAGAATTGACACTATTGCACTCGCATTGTCATACACAGGGCAAATAGCACTCGCGTCTGTTCCCATCATGTACAGTGTATTGGACTGAAGAGGATCTACTGTTCTTGTCAGTTTCCTAAGCAGAGTAGAACTAGATGTAGCCCGTGTGTGTAGGAAGCACAGTTCTTTTGTTCTGAGCAAGCTCACTGTTCTGGCCCTATAGGAAACACAGTAGAATAGAAGAGTGCTCTTTTCTCAAAAGCAGAGTGTGTTTCTTGTAAGGCGAGCTAGCATTTGTTTCCCAGTCCTAAATGGAGTTGAATCCCATGCAGTTTCTGGTCCTACGAACAAGAGTTGTTATCTGGTAGGAAGAGTCACTATTGCGCTACCATTTGCCCACAAGGCAAATAGCACTGGCGTCTGTTCCCAGCCTGTACAGTGTATTGGACTGAAGAGGATCTACTGTTCTTGTCAGTTTCCTAAGCAGAGTTGAACTAGATGTAGCCCGTGTGTGTAAGAAGCACAGTTCTTTTTTTCTGAGCAAGCTCACTCTTCTGGCCCTATAGGAAACACAGTAAAGTAGAAGAATGCTCTTTTCTCAAAAGCAGAGTGTCTTACTGTAAGACGAGCTAGCGTTTGTTTCCCAGTCCTAAATGGAGTTGAATCACATGCAGTTTTTGGTCCTACGAGCAAGAGTTGTTTTCTGGTAAGGAAAGTCACTATTGCGCTCCCATTGCCATACACAGTGCAAATAGCACTCGCGTCTGTTCCCAGCATGTACAGTTTATTGGACTGAAGAGTATCTACTGTTCTTGTCAGTTTCCTACGCAGAGTTGAACTAGATGTAGCCCGTGTGTGTCGGAAGCACAGTTCTTTTGTTCTGAGCAAGCTCACTGTTCTAACCCTATAGGAAACACATTAGAGTAGAAGAGTGCTCTTTTCTCAAAAGCAGTGTGTGTTTCTTGTAAGGCGAGCTAGCGTTTGTTTACCAGTCCTAAATGGAATTGAATCCCATGCAGTTTCTGGTCTTCGGAGCAAGAGTTGTTTTCTGATAAGAAGAGTCACTATTGTGCTCCTATTGCCATACACAGTGCAAATAGCACTGGCGTCTGTTCCCAGCAAGTACAGTGTATTGGACTGAAGAGGAGGTACTGTTCTTGACAGGTTCCTAAGCAGAGTTGAACTAGATATGACCCGTGTGTTTAGGAAGCAGAGTTCTTTTGTTCTGGGCAAGCTCACTCTTCGGACCCCATAGGAAACACAGTATAGTAGAAGAGTACTCTTTTCTCAAAAGCAGAGTGTGTTCCTTGTGAGGCGACCTAGCGTTTGTTTCCCAGTCATAAATAGAGTTGAATCACATGCAGTTTCTGGTCCTACGAGCAAGAGTTGTTTTCTGGTAAGATGAGTCACTATTGCGCTCCCATTGTCATTCACAGGGCAAATAGCGCTGGCGTCTGTTCCCAGCAAGTACTGTGTATTGGAATGAAGAGGATATACTGTTCTTGTCAGTTTCCTAAGCAGAATTGAACTAGATATGGTCGGGTGTGTAGGAGGCACTGTTCTTTTGTTTCTGAGCAAGCTCACTGTTCTTGCCCTATAGGAAACACAGTAGAGTAGAAGAGTGATCTTTTCTCAAAAGCAAAGTGTGTTTCTTGTAAGGCGAGCTAGCGTTTGTTTCCCAGTAATAAATGGAGTTGAATCACATGCAGTTTCTGGTCCTAAGAGCAAGAGTTGTTTTCTGGTAAGGAAAGTCACTATTGCGCTAACATTGCCATACACAGTGCAAATAGCACTCGCGTCTGATCACAGCAAGTACAGTTTATTGGACTGAAGAGGAGCAACTGTTCTTGTCAGTTTCATAAGTAGAGTTGAACTAGATATGGCCCGTGTGTGTAGGAAGCACAGTTCTTTTTTTCTGAGCAAGCTCACTTTGGGACCCCATAGGAAACACAGTAGAGTAGAAGAGTGCCCTTTTCTCAAAAGCAGTGTGTGGTTCTTGTAAGGCGAGCTAGCATTTGTTTCCCAGTCCTAAATGGAGTTGAATGCCATGCAGTTTCTGGTCCTACGAGCAAGAGTTGTTATCTGGTAGGAAGAGTCACTATTGTGCTCCCATTTGCCCACAGGGCAAATAGAACTCGCATCTGCTCACAGCAAGTACAGTTTATTGAACTGAAGAGGAGCAACTGTTCTTGTCAGTTTCCTAAGCAGAATTGAACTAGTTATGACCGTGTGTGTAGGAAGCACTGTTCTTTTGTTTCTGAGCAAGCTCACTGTTCTTGCCCTATAGGAAACACAGTAGAGTAGAAGAGTGCTCTTTTCTCAAAAGCAGAGTGTGGTTCTTGTAAGGCGAGCTAGCATTTGTTTCCAAGTCCTAAATGGATTTGAATCACATGCAGTTTTTGTTCCTAGGAGCAAGATTTTTTTTCTGGTAAGGAAAGTCACTATTGCGCTCCCATTGCCATACACAGTGCAAATAGCACTCGCGTCTTTTCACAGCAAGTACAGTTTCTTGGACTGAAGAGGAGCAATGGTTCTTGTCAGTTTCCTAAGTAGAGTTGAACTAGATGTGGCCCGTGTGCGTAGGAAGCACAGTTATTTTTTGCTGAGCAAGCTCACTTTGGGACCCCATAGAAAACACAGTAGAGTAGAAGAGTGCTCTTTTCTCAAAAGCAGAGTGTGTTTCTTGTAAGGCGAGCTAGCATTTGTTTCCCAGTCCTAAATGGAGTTGAATCCCATGCAGTTTCTGGTCCTACGAGCAAGTGTTGTTTTCTGGTAGGAAGAGTCACTATTGCGCTCCTATTTGCCCACAGGGCAAATAGCACTGGCGTTTGTTCCCAGCATGTACAGTGTATTGGACTGAAGAGGATCTACTGTTCTTGTCAGTTTCCTAAGCAGAATTGAACTAGATGTGGCCGTGTGTGTGGGAAGCACAGTACTTTTGTTCTGAGCTAGCTCACTGTTCTGGCCCTATAAGAAACACAGTATAGTAGAATAGTGCTCTTTTCTCAAAAACAGAGTGTGTTTCTTGTAAGGCGAGCTAGCGTTTTTTTCCCAGTTCTAAATGGAGTTTAATCACATGCAGTTTTTGTTCCTTTGAGCAAGAGTTGTTTTCTGGTAAGGAAAGTCACTATTGCTCTCCCATTGCCATACACAGTGCAAATAGCACTCGTGTTTGTTCCCAGCAAGTACAGTGTATTACACTTTAGAGGATCTACTGTTCTTGTCAGTTTCCTAAGTAGAGTTGAACTAGATAAGGCCCGTGTGTGTAGGAAGCACAGTTCTTTTGTTCTGAGCAAGCTCACAGTTCCGTCCCCTTAGGAAACCCAGTAGAGTAGAAGAGTGCTCTTTTCTGAAAAGCAGAGTGTGTTTCTTGTAAGGCGAGCTAGCGTTTGTTTACCAGTCATAAATGGAGTTGAATCCCATGCAGTTTCTGGTCCTACGAGCAAGAGTTGTTTTCTGGCAAGAAGAGTCACTATTGCGCTTCCATTGTCATACACACGGCAAATAGTACTGGTGTCTGTTCCCAGCATGTACAGTGTATTGGACTGAAGAGGATCTACTGTTCTTGTAAGTTTCCTAAGCTAGTTGAACTACATATAGCCCGTGCTTGTAGGAAGCACAGTTCTTTGTTCAGAGCAAGCACCCTGTTCAGGCCCTATAGGAAACACATAAAAGTAGAAGAGTGCTCTTTTCTCAAAAGCAGAGTGGGGTTCTTGTAAGGCGAGCTAGCGTTTCTATCCCAGTCCTAAATGAAGTTGAATCACATGCAGTTTTTGGTCCTAAGAGTAAGAGTTGTTTTCTGGTAAGGAAAGTCACTATTGCGCTCCCATTGCCATTCACAGTGCAAATAGCACTCGCGGCTGTTCCCAGCAGGTACAGTGTATTGGACTGAAGAGGAGCTACTGTTCTTGTCAGTTTCCTAAGCAGAGTTGAACTAGATATGGCCCGTGTGTATAGGAAGCACAGTTCTTTTGTTCTGAGCAAGCACACTGTTCGGACAACAAAGGAAACACAGTAAAGTAGTAGAGTGCTCTTTTCTCAAAAGCAGAGTGTGTTTCTTGTAAGGCGAGCTAGCGTTTGTTTCCCAGTCCTAAATGGAGTTGAATCACATACAGTTTCTGGTCTTATGAGCAAGAGATTTTCTGGTAAGAAGAGTCACTATTGTGCTCCCATTGTCATACACTGGGCAAGTAGCACTGGTGTCTGTTCCCAGCATGTACAGTGTATTGGACTGAAGAGGATCAACTGTTCTTGTCAGTTTCCTAAGCAGAATTGAACTAGATATGGCCGTGTGTGTAGGAAGCACAGTTCTTTTGTTCTGAGCAAGCTCACCGTTCGGACCCCATAGGAAACACAGTAGAGTAGAAGAGTGCTCTTTTCTCTAAAGCAGAGTGTGTTTCTTGTAAGGAGAGCTAGCATTTGTTTCCCAGTCCTTAATGGAGTTGAGTCACATGCAGGTTCAGGTGCTACGAATAAGAGTTGTTTTCTGGTAAGGAAAGTCACTATTGTGCTCCCATTGCCATACACAGTGCAAATAGCACTCGTGTCTGTTCCCAGCATGTACAGTGTATTGGACTGAAGAGGAGCTACTGTTCTTGTCAGTTTCCTAAGCAGAGTTGAACTAGATATGGTCCGTGTGTAGGAAGCACAGTTCTTTTGTTCTGAGCAAGCTCACTGTTCGGACCCCATAAGAAACACAGTAGAGTAGAAGAGTGCTCTTTTCTCAAAAGCAGAGTGTGTTACTTGTAAGGTGAGCTAGCGTTTGTTTCCCAGTCCTAAATGGAGTTGAATCACATGCAGTTTTTGGTCCTATGAGCAAGAGTTTTTTTCTAGTAAGAAGAGTCAGTATTGCGCTCCCATTGTCATTCACAAGGCAAATAGCACTGGTGTCTGTTCCCAGCATGTACAGTATATTGAACTGAAGAGGATCTACTGTTCTTGTCAGTTTCCTAAGCAGAATTGAACTAGATATGGCCGTGTGTGTAGGAAGCACAGTTCTTTTGTTCTGAGCAAGTTTACTGTACTGGCCCTTTAGGAAACACAGTAGAGTAAAAGAGTGATCTTTTCTCCAAAGCAGAGTGTGTTTCTTGTAAGGCGAGCTAGCGTTTGTTTCCCAGTCCTAAATGGAGTTGAATCACATGCAGTTTTTGGTCCTACGAGCAAGAGTTGTTTTCTGTTAAGGAAAGTCACTATTGTGCTCCCATTGCCATACACAGTGCAAATAGCACTCGTGTCTGTTCCCAGCATGTATAGTGTATTGGACTGAAGAGGAGCTACTGTTCTTGTCAGTTTCCTAAGCAGAGTTGAACTGGATATGCCCCTTGTGTGTAGGAAGCACAGTTCTTTGGTTCTGAGCAAGCTCACTGTTCGGACCCCTTAGGAAACACTGTGGTGTAGAAGAGTGCTCTTTTCTCAAAAGCTAGTGTGTTTCTTGTAAGGCGAGCTAGTGTTTGTTTTCCAGTCCTAAATGGAGTTGAATCACATGCAGTTTTTGGTCCTATGAGCAAGAGTTTTTTTCTGGTAAGAAGAGTCAGTATTGCGCTCCCATTGTCATTCACAAGGCAAATAGCACTGGTGTCTGTTCCCAGCATGTACAGTGTATTGGACTGAAGAGGATCTACTGTTCTTGTCAGTTTCCTAAGCAGAATTGAACTAGATATGGCCGTGTGTGTAGGAAGCACAGTTCTTTTGTTTTGAGCAAGGTTACTGTTCTGGCCCTTTAGGAGACACAGTAGAGTAAAAGAGTGATCTTTTCTCCAAAGCAGAGTGTGTTTCTTGTAAGGCGAGCTAGCGTTTGTTTCCCAGTACTAAATGGAGTTGAATCACATGCAGTTTTTGGTCCTAAGGGCAAGAGTTGTTTTCTGGTAAGGAAAGTCACTATTGTGCTCCCATTGCCACACACAGTGCAAATAGCACTCGTGTCTGTTCCCAGCATGTATAGTGTATTGGACTCAAGAAAAGCTACTGTTCTTGTCAGTTTCCTAAGCCGAGTTGAACTAGATATGGCCCGTGTGTAGGAAGCACAGTTCTTTTGTTCTGAGCAAGCTCAGTGTTCGGACCCCATAAAAACACAGTAGAGTAGAAGAGTGCTCTTTTCTCAAAAGCAGAGTGTGTTTCTTGTAAGGCGAGCTAGCGTTTGTTTTCCAGTCCTACTTGGAGTTGAATCACATGCAGTTTCTGGTCCTACAAGCAAGAGTTGTTTTCTGGTAAGAGGAGTCACTATTGTGCTCCCATTGTCATACACAGGGCAAATAGCACTGGCGTCTGTTCCCAGCATGTACAGTGTATTGGACTGAAGAGGAGCTACTGTTCTTGACAGGTTCCTAAGCACAGTTGAACTAGATGTGGCCCATGTGTGTCGGAAGGACAGTTCTTTGATTCTGAGCAAGCTCACTGTTCGGACCCCATAGGAAACACAGTAGAGTAGAAGAGTGCTCTTTTCTCAAAAGCTAGTGTGTTTCTTGTAAGGCGAGCTAGCGTTTGTTTCCCAGTTATAAATGGAGTTGATTCACATGCAGTTTCTGGTCCTATGAGCAAGAGTTGTTTTCTGGTAAAAAGAATCACTATTGTGCTCCCATTGCCATACACAGTGCAAATAGCACTCGTGTGTGTTCCCAGCAAGTACAGTGTATTGGACTGAAGAGGATCTACTGTTCTTGTCAGTTTCCTAAACAGAACTGAACTAGATATGGTCGTGTGTGTAGGAAGCACAGTTCTTTTGTTCTGACCAAGCTCACTGTTCTGGCCCTATAGGAAACACAGTAGAGTAGAAGAGTGATCTTTTCTCAAAAGCAGAGTGTGTTTCTTGTAAGGCGAACTAGCATTTGTTTCCGAGTCCTAAATGTAGTTGAATCACATGCAGTTTTTGCTCCTACGAACAAGAGTTGTTTTCTGGTAAAGAAAGTCCATATTGCGCTCCCATTGCCATACACAGTGCAAAAAGCACTCGCGTCTGTTCCCAGCAAGTACAGTGTATTGGACTGAAGAGGAGCTACTGTTCTTGTCAGTTTCCAAAGCAGAGTTGAACTAGATATGGCCCGTGTGTAGGAAGCACAGTTCTTTTGTTCTGAGCAATCACACTTTTCGGAATCACATGCAGTTTTTTTTCCTAGAAACAAGAGTTGTTTTCTGGTAAAGAAAGTCACTATTAGCCGGGCGGTAGTGGAGCACGCCTTTAATCCTAGCACTCGGGAGGCAGAGCCAGGTGGATCTCTTTGAGTTCGAGGCCAGCCTGGGCTACCAAGTGAGTTCCAGGAAAGGGAAAAAGCTACACAGAGAAACCTTGTCTCGAAAAACTAAAAAAAAAAAAAAAAAATAGTCACTATTGCTCTCCCATTGCCATACACAATGCAAAAAGCACTCGCGTCTGTTCCCAGCAAGTACAGTGTATTGGACTGAAGAGGAT
This sequence comes from Peromyscus eremicus, assembly GCF_949786415.1. Lineage (NCBI taxonomy): Eukaryota > Metazoa > Chordata > Mammalia > Rodentia > Cricetidae > Peromyscus > Peromyscus eremicus. Next base: position 1,806,947 of record NW_026734295.1, read on the forward strand.
CTACTTTTCTTTTCTGTTTCCTAAGCAGAATTGAACTAAATAGGGCTGTGTGTGTAGGAAGCACAGTTCTTTTGTTCTGAGAAAGCTCACTGTTCTGGCCCTATAGGAAACACAGTAGAGTAGAAGAGTGCTCTTTTCTCAAAAGCAGAGTGTGTTTCTTGTAAGGCGAGCTAGCGTTTGTTTCCCAGTCCAAAATGGAGTTGATTCACATGCAGTTTCTGGTCCTATGAGCAAGAATTGTTTTCTGGTAAAAAGAGTCACTATTGCGCTCCAATTGCCCTACACAGTGCAAATAGCACTCGAGTCTGTTCCCAGCATGTACAGTGTATTGGACTGAAGAGGAGCTATGGTTCTTGTCAGTTTCCTAAGCAGAGTTGAACTAGATATGGTCCGTGTGTGAAAAAAGCACAGTTCTTTTGTTCTGAGCAAGCTCACTGTTCTAACCCTATAGGAAACACATTAGAGTAGAAGAGTGCTCTTTTCTCTGAAGCAGAGTGTGTTTCTTGTAAAGCGAGCAAGCATTTGTTACCCAGTCCGAAATGGAGTTGAATCCCATGCAGTTTCTGTTCCTACGAGAAAGAGTTGTTTTTTGATAAGAGTCACTATTGCGCTCCTATTTCCATACATACTGCAAATAACACTCTCGTCTGTTCCCAGCAAGTACAGTGTATTGGACTGAAGAGGAGCTACTGTTCTTGTCAGGTTCCTCAGCAGAGTTGAACTAGATATGGCCCGTGTGTGTAGGAAGCACTGTTCTTTTGTTCTGAGCAAGCTCACTGTTCAGACCCCATAAGAAACACAGTACAGTAGAAGAGTGCTCTTTTCTCAAAAGCAGAGTGTGTTTCTTGTAAGGCGAGCTAGCGTTTGTTTCCCAGTCCTAAATGGAGTTGAATCACATGCAGTTTCTGGTCCTACGTCCAAGAGTTGTTTTCTGGTAGAAGAGTCACTATTGCGCTCCGATTGTCATTCACAGGGCAAATAGCACTGGCGTCTGTTCCCAGCATGTACAGTGTATTGGACTGAAGAGGATCTACTGTTCTTTTCAGTTTCCTAAGGAGAAATGAACTAGATAGGGCCGTGTGTGTAGGAAGCACAATTCTTTTGTTCTGAGAAAGCTCACTCTTCTGGACCTATAGGAAACACAGAAGAGTAGAAGAGTGCTCTTTTCTCAAAAGCAGAGTGTGTTTCTTGTAAGGCGAGCTAGCGTTTGTTTCCCAGTCCTAAATGGAGCTGAATCACATGCAGCTTTTGGTCCTAAAAACAAGAGTAGTTTTCTGGTAAAGAAAGTCACTATTACACTCCCAATCCATACACAGTGCAAATAGCACTCACGTCTGTTCCCAGCAAGTACAGTGTATTGGACCGAAGAGCAGCTACTGTTCTTGTCAGTTTTTTAAGCAGGATTGAACTGGATATGGCAGTGTGTGTAGGAAGCCCAGTTCTTTTTTTCTGAGCAAGCTCACTGTTCGGACCCCATAGGAAACACAGTAAAGTAGAAGAGTGCTCTTTTCTCAAAAGAAGAGTGTGTTTCTTGTAAGGCGAGCTAGCGTTTCTTTTCAAGTCCTAAATGGAGTTGAATCACATGCAGTTTCTGGTCCTACGAGCAAGAGTTGTTTTCTGGTAAGAAGATTCACTATTGCGCTCCCATTGTCATACACAGGGCAAATAGCTCTGTCGTCTGTTCACAGCATGTACAGTGTATTGGACTGAAGAGGATCTACTGTTCTTGTCAGTTTCCTAAGCAGAATTGAACTAGATATGGCCGTGTGTGTAGGAAGCACAGTTCTTTTGTTCTGTTCAAGCACACTGTTCGGACAACAAAGGAAACACAGTAAAGTAGTAGAGTGCTCTTTTCTCAAAAGCAGAGTGTGTTTCTTGTAAGGCGAGCTAGCGTTTGTTTCCCAGTCCTAAATGGAGTTGAATCACATACAGTTTCTGGTCTTATGAGCAAGAGATTTTCTGGTAAGAAGAGTCACTATTGTGCTCCCATTGTCATACACTGGGCAAGTAGCACTGGTGTCTGTTCCCAGCATGTACAGTGTATTGGACTGAAGAGGATCAACTGTTCTTGTCAGTTTCCTAAGCAGAATTGAACTAGATATGGCCCGTGTGTGTAGGAAGCACAGTTCTTTTGTTCTGAGGAAGCTCACCGTTCGGACCCCATAGGAAACACAGTAGAGTAGAAGAGTGCTCTTTCCTCTAAAGCAGAGTGTGTTTCTTGTAAGGCGAGCTAGCGTTTGTTTCCCAGTCCTAAATGGAGTTGAATCCCATGCAGTTTCTGGTCCTACGAGCAAGAGTTTTCTTCTGGTAAGAAGAGTCACTATTGCGCTCCCATTGTCATTCACAGGGCAAATATCACTGGCGTCTGTTCCCAGCATGTACAGTGTATTGGACTGAAGAGGATCTACTGTTCTTGTCAGTTTCCTAAGCAGAATTGAACTAGATATGGCCGTGTGTGTAGGAAGCACAGTTCTTTTGTTCTGAGCAAGCTCACTGTTCGGACCACATAGGAAACACAGTAGAGTAGAAGAGTGATCTTTTCTCAAAAGCAGAGTGTGTTTCTTGTAATGCGAGCTAGCGTTTGTTTCCCCATCCTACATGGAGTTGAATCACATGCTATTTCTGGTCCTAGGAGCAAGAGTTGTTTTCTGGTAAGAAGAGTCACTATTGTGCTCCCATTGTCATTCACAGGGCAAATAGCACTGAAGTCTGTTCCCAGCATGTACAGTGTAATTTACTGAAGAGGAGCTACTGTTCTTGTCAGTTTCCTAAGCCGTGTTGAACTAGATATAGCCCGTGTGTGTAAAAAGCACAGTTCTTTTGTTCTGAGCAAGCTCACTGTTTGGACCCCATTGGAAACACAGTAGAGTAGAAGAGTGCTCTTTTCTCAAAAGCAGAGTGTGTTTCTTGTAAGGCGAGCTAGCGTTTGTTTCCCAATCCTTAATGGAGTTGAATCACATGCAGTTTCTGGTCCTACGAGCAAGAGTTGTTTTGTGGTATGAAGACTCACTATTGCACTCCATTCACCATACACAGCGCAAATAGCACTCGTGTCTGTTCCCGGCAAGTACAGTGTATTGGACTGAAGAGAAGCTACTGTTCTTGTAAGTTTCCTAAGCAGAGTTGAACTAGATATGGTCCGGTGTTGGAAGCACAGTTCTTTTGTTCTGAGCAAGCTCACTCTTCTGGTCCTATAGGAAACACAGTAGAGTAGAAGAGTGCTCTTTTCTCAAAAGCAGAGTATAATTCTTGTAAGGCGAGCTAGCGTTTGTTTCCCAGTCCTAAATGGAGTTGAATCACATGCAGTTGTTGGTCCCACGAGCAAGAGTTGTTTTCTGGTAAGGAAATTCACTATTGTGCTCCCATTGCCATACACAGTACAAATAGCCCTCTCGTCTGTTGCCAGCAAGTACAGTGAATTGGACTGAAGAGGAGCTACTGTTCTTGTCAGTTTCCTAAGCAGAGTTGAACTAGATATGGCCCGTGTGTGTAGGAAGCACAGTTCTTTTGTTCTGAGCAAGCTCACTGTTCAGACTGAATAGGAAACACAGTAGAGTAGAAGAGTGCTCTTTTCTCAAAAGCGGAGTGTGTTTCTTGTAAGGCGAGCTAGCGTTTGTTTCCCAGTCATAAATGGAGTTGAATCACATGCAGTTTCTGGTCCTACGAGCAAGAGTTGTTTTCTGGTAAGAAGAGTCACTATTGCGCTTCTATTGTCATACACAGGGCAAATAATACTGGTGTCTGTTCCCAGCATGTACAGTGTATTGGACTGAAGAGGATCTACTGTTCTTGTCAGTTTCCTAAGCTAGTTGAACTAGATATAGCCCGTGCTTGTAGGAAGCACAGTTCTTTGTTCAAAGCAATCATACTGTTCAGGCCCTATAGGAAACACATAAAAGTAGAAGAGTGCTCTTTTCTCAAAAGCAGAGTGTGTTTATTGTAAGGCGAGCTAGCGTTTCTTTCCCAGTCCTAAAGGAAGTTGAATCACATGCAGTTTTTGGTCCTACCAGCAAGAGTTGTTTTCTGGTAAGGAAAGTCACTATTGCGCTCCCATTGCCATTCACAGTGCAAATAGCACTCGCGTCTGTTCCCAGCAAGTACAGTGTATTGGACTGAAGAGGAGCTACTGTTCTTGTCAGTTTCCTAAGCAGAGTTGAACGAGATATGGCCCGTGTGTGTAGGAAGCACAGTTCTTTTGTTCTGAGCAAGCACTCTGTTCGGACAACAAAGGAAACACAGTAAAGTAGTAGAGTGCTCTTTTCTCAAAAGTAGAGTGTGTTCCTTGTAAGGCAAGCTAGCGTTTGTTTTCCAGTCCTAAATGGAGATGAATCTCATGCAGTTTCTGGTCCTACGAGCAAGAGATTTTCTGGTAAGAAGAGTCACTATTGTGCTCCCATTGTCATACACAGGACAAGTAGCACTCGTGTCTGTTCCCAGCATGTACAGAGTATTGGACTGAAGAGGATGTACAGTTCTTGTCAGTTTCCTAAGCAGAATTGAACTAGATATGGCCGTGTGTGTAGGAAGCACACTTCTTTTGTTCTGAGCAAGCTCACTGTTCTGGCCCTATAGGAAACACAGTAGAGTAGAAGAGTGATCTTTTCTCAAAAGCAGAGTGTGTTTCTTGTAATGCAAGCTAGCGTTTGTTTCCCCGTCCTACATGGAGTTGAATCACATGCTATTTCTGGTCCTAGGAGCAAGAGTTGTTTTCTGGTAAGAAGAGTCACTATTGCATTCCCATTTGCCCACAGGGTAAATAGAACTGGCGTCTGTTCCCAGCATGTACAGTATTGGACTGAAGCGGATCTACTGTTCTTGTCAGTTTCCTAAGCAGAATTGAACTAGATGTGGCCGTGTGTGTAGGAAGCACAGTTTTTTTTTTTGTTTTGAGCAAGCTCACTGTTCTGGCCCTATAGGAAACACAGTAGAGTAGAGGAGTGATCTTTTCTCAAAAGTAGAGTGTGTTTCTTGTAAGGCGAGCTAGCGTTTGTTTCCCAGTCCTAAATGGAGTTGAATCCCATGCAGTTTCTGGGCCTAAGAGCAAGAGTTGTTTTCCGATAAGAAGAGTCACTATTGAGCTCCCATTGCCATACACAGTGCAAATAGCACTCGCATCTGTTCCCAGCAAGTACAGTGCATTGGACTGAAGAGGACCTACTGCTCTTGTCAGTTTTCTAAGCACAGTTGAACTAGATGTAGCCCGTGAGTGTAGGAAGCACATTTCTTTTCTTATGAGCAAGATCACTGTTCTAACCCTATAGGAAACACATTAGAGTAGAAGAGTGCTCTTTTCTCAAAAGCAGAGTGTGTTTCTTTTAAGGCGAGCTAGCGTTTGTTTCCCAGTCCTAAATGGAGTTGAAATCCATGCAGTTTCGGGTCCTATGAGCAAGAGTTGTTTTCTGATAAGAAGAGTCACTATTGTGCTCATATTGCCATACACAGTGCAAATAGCACTCGCGTCTCTTCCCAGCAAGTACAGTGTATTGGACTGAAGAGGAGCTACTGTTCTTGGCAGGTTCGTAAGCAGAGTTGAACTAGATATGGACCTTGTGTGTAGGAAGCACAGTTCTTTAGTTCTGAGCAAGCTCACTGTTTTGGCCCTATAGGAAACACAGTAGAGTAGACGAGTGCTCTTTTCTCAAAAGCACAGTGTGTTTCTTGTAAGGCGAGCTAGCGTTTGTTTCCCAGTCCTAAATGGAGTTGAATCACATGCAGTATCTGGTCCTACGAGCAAGAGTTGTTTTCTGGTAAGAAGAATCACTATTGCGCTCCCATTGTCATTCACAGGGCAAACAGCACTGGCGTCTGTTCCCAGCATGTACAGTGTATTGGACTGAAGAGGATCTACTGTTCTTGTCAGTTTCCTAAGCAGAATTGAACTAGATATGGCCGTGTGTGTAGGAAGCACAGTTCTTTTGTACTGAGCAAGCTCACTGTTCAGACCCCATAGGAAACACAGTAAAGTAGAAGAGTGCTCTTTTCTCAAAAGCAGAGTGTGTTTCTTGTAAGGAGAGCTAGCATTTGTTTCCCAGTCCTTAATGGAGTTGAATCACATGCAGTTTCTGGTGCTATGAATAAGAGTTGTTTTCTGGTAAGGAAAGTCACTATTGTGCTCCCATTGCCATACACAGTGCAAATAGCACTCGTGTCTGTTCCCAGCATGTACAGTGTATTGGACTGAAGAGGAGCTACTGTTCTTGTCAGTTTCCTAAGAAGAGTTGAACTAGATATGGTCCGTGTGTAGGAAGCACAGTTCTTTTGTTCTGAGCAAGCTCACTGTTCGGACCCCATAAGAAACACAGTAGAGTAGAAGAGTGCTCTTTTCTCAAAAGCAGAGTGTGTTACTTGTAAGGTGAGCTAGCGTTTGTTTCCCAGTCCTAAATGGAGTTGAATCACATGCAGTTTTTGGTCCTATGAGCAAGAGTTTTTTTCTAGTAAGAAGAGTCAGTATTGCGCTCCCATTGTCATTCACAAGGCAAATAGCACTGGTGTCTGTTCCCAGCATGTACAGTATATTGAACTGAAGAGGAGCTACTGTTCTTGTCAGTTTCCTAAGCAGAATTGAACTAGATATGGCCGTGTGTGTAGGAAGCACAGTTCTTTTGTTCTGAGCAAGTTTACTGTTCTGGCACTTTAGGGAACACAGTAGAGTAAAAGAGTGATCTTTTCTCCAAAGCAGAGTGTGTTTCTTGTAAGGCGAGCTAGCGTTTGTTTCCCAGTCCTAAATGGAGTTGAATCACATGCAGTTTTTGGTCCTACGAGCAAGAGTTGTTTTCTGTTAAGGAAAGTCACTATTGTGCTCCCATTGCCATACACAGTGCAAATAGCACTCGTGTCTGTTCCCAGCATGTATAGTGTATTGGACTGAAGAGGAGCTACTGTTCTTGTCAGTTTCCTAAGCAGAGTTGAACTAGATATGCCCCGTGTGTGTAGGAAGCACAGTTCTTTGGTTCTGAGCAAGCTCACTGTTCGGACCCCTTAGGAAACACTGTGGTGTAGAAGAGTGCTCTTTTCTCAAAAGCTAGTGTGCTTCTTGTAAGGCGAGCTAGTGTTAGTTTTCCAGTCCTAAATGGAGTTGAATCACATGCAGTTTTTGGTCTTATGAGCAAGAGTTTTTTTCTGGTAAGAAGAGTCAGTATTGCGCTCCCATTGTCATTCACAAGGCAAATAGCACTGGTGTCTGTTCCCAGCATGTACAGTGTATTGGACTGAAGAGGATCTACTGTTCTTGTCAGTTTCCTAAGCAGAATTGAACTAGATATGGCCGTGTGTGTAGGAAGCACAGTTCTTTTGTTTTGAGCAAGGTTACTGTTCTGGCCCTTTAGGAGACACAGTAGAGTAAAAGAGTGAACTTTTCTCCAAAGCAGAGTGTGTTTCTTGTAAGGCGAGCTAGCGTTTGTTTCCCAGTCCTACATGGAGTTGAATCACATGCAGTTTCTGGTCCTACATGCAAGAGTTGTTTTCTGGTAAGAGGAGTCACTATTGTGCTCCCATTGTCATACACAGGGCAAATAGCACTGGCGTCTGTTCCCAGCATGTACAGTGTATTGGACTGAAGAGGAGCTACTGTTCTTGACAGGTTCCTAAGCACAGTTGAACTAGATGTGGCCCATGTGTGTCGGAAGGACAGTTCTTTGGTTTTGAGCAAGCTCACTGTTCGGACCCCATAGGAAACACAGTAGAGTAGAAGAGTGCTCTTTTCTCAAAAGCTAGTGTGTTTCTTGTAAGGCGAGCTAGCGTTTGTTTCCCAGTTGTAAATGGAGTTGATTCACATGCAGTTTCTGGTCCTATGAGCAAGAGTTGTTTTCTGGTAAAAAGAATCACTATTGTGCTCCCATTGCCATACACAGTGCAAATAGCACTCGTGTGTGTTCCCAGCAAGTACAGTGTATTGGACTGAAGAGGATCTACTGTTCTTGTCAGTTTCCTAAACAGAATTGAACTAGATATGGTCGTGTGTGTAGGAAGCACAGTTCTTTTGTTCTGAGCAAGCTCACTGTTCTGGCCCTATAGGAAACACAGTAGAGTAGAAGAGTGATCTTTTCTCAAAAGCAGAGTGTGTTTCTTGTAAGGCGAACTAGCATTTGTTTCCGAGTCCTAAATGGAGTTGAATCACATGCAGTTTTTGGTCCTACGAACAAGAGTTGTTTTCTGGTAAAGAAAGTCACTATTGCGCTCCCATTGCCATACACAGTGCAAAAAGCACTCGCGTGTGTTCCCAGCAAGTACAGTGTATTGGACTGAAGAGGAGCTACTGTTCTTGTCAGTTTCCAAAGCAGAGTTGAACTAGATATGGCCCGTGTGTAGGAAGCACAGTTCTTTTGTTCTGAGCAATCACACTTTTCGGAATCACATGCAGTTTTTTTTCCTAGAAACAAGAGTTGTTTTCTGGTAAAGAAAGTCACTATTAGCCGGGCGGTAGTGGAGCACGCCTTTAATCCTAGCACTTGGGAGGCAGAGCCAGGTGGATCTCTTTGAGTTCGAGGCCAGCCTGGGCTACCAAGTGAGTTCCAGGAAAGGGAAAAAGCTACACAGAGAAACCCTGTCTCGAAAAACTAAAAAAAAAAAAAAAATAGTCACTATTGCTCTCCCATTGCCATACACAATGCAAAAGGCACTCGCGTCTGTTCCCAGCAAGTACAGTGTATTGGACTGAAGAGGATCTACTTTTCTTTTCTGTTTCCTAAGCAGAATTGAACTAAATAGGGCTGTGTGTGTAGGAAGCACAGTTCTTTTGTTCTGAGAAAGCTCACTGTTCTGGCCCTATAGGAAACACAGTAGAGTAGAAGAGTGCTCTTTTCTCAAAAGCAGAGTGTGTTTCTTGTAAGGCGAGCTAGCGTTTGTATCCCAGTTGTAAATGGAGTTGAATCAAATGCAGTTTCTGCTCCTACAAGCAAGAGTTGTTTTCTGGTAAGAAGAGTCACTATTGCGCTCTTATTTGCCCACAGGGCAAATAGCACTGGCGTCTGTTCCCAAAATGTACAGTGTATTGGACTGAAGAGGAGCTACTCTTCTTGTCAGTTTCCTAAGCAGAGTTGAACTAGATGTAGCCCGTGTGTGTAGGAAGCACAGTTCTTTTGTTCTGAGCAAGCTCACTGTTCTAACCCTATAGGAAACACATTAAAGTAGAAGAGTGCTCTTTTCTCTGAAGCAGAGTGTGTTTCTTGTAAAGCGAGCAAGCATTTGTTACCCAGTCCGAAATGGAGTTGAATCCCATGCAGTTTCTGTTCCTAAAAGAAAGAGTTGTTTTTTGATAAGAGTCACTATTGCGCTCCTATTTCCATACATAGTGCAAATAACACTCTCGTCTGTTCCCAGCAAGTACAGTGTATTGGACTGAAGAGGAGCTACTGTTCTTGTCAGGTTCCTCAGCAGAGTTGAACTAGATATGGCCCGTGTGTGTAGGAATCACTGTTCTTTTGTTCTGAGCAAGCTCACTGTTCAGACCCCATAAGAAACACAGTACAGTAGAAGAGTGCTCTTTTCTCAAAAGCAGAGTGTGTTTCTTGTAAGGCGAGCTAGCGTTTGTTTCCCAGTGGTAAATGGAGTTGAATCACATGCAGTTTCTGGTCCTACGTGCAAGAGTTGTTTTCTGGTAGAAGAGCCACTATTGCGCTCCGATTGTCATTCACAGGGCAAATAGCACTGGCGTCTGTTCCCAGCATGTACAGTGTATTGGACTGAAGAGGATCTACTGTTCTTTTCAGTTTCCTAAGGAGAATTGAACTAGATAGGGCCGTGTGTGTAGGAAGCACAATTCTTTTGTTCTGAGAAAGCTCACTGTTCAGGACCTATAGGAAACACAGAAGAGTAGAAGAGTGCTCTTTTCTCAAAAGCAGAGTGTGTTTCTTGTAAGGCGAGCTAGCATTTGTTTCCCAGTCCTAAATGGAGCTGAATCACATGCAGCTTTTGGTCCTAAAAACAAGAGTAGTTTTCTGGTAAAGAAAGTCACTATTGCGCTCCCAATCCATACACAGTGCAAATAGCACTCGCGCGTGTTCCCAGCAAGTACAGTGTATTGGACCGAAGAGCAGCTACTGTTCTTGTCAGTTTTTTAAGCAGGATTGAACTGGATATGGCAGTGTGTGTTGGAAGCCCAGTTCTTTTTTTCTGAGCAAGCTCACTGTTCGGACCCCATAGGAAACACAGTAAAGTAGAAGAGTGCTCTTTTCTCAAAAGAAGAGTGTGTTTCTTGTAAGGCGAGCTAGCGTTTCTTTTCAAGTCCTAAATGGAGTTGAATCACATGCAGTTTCTGGTCCTACGAGCAAGAGTTGTTTTCTGGTAAGAAGATTCACTATTGCGCTCCCATTGTCATACACAGGGCAAATAGCTCTGGCGTCTGTTCACAGCATGTACAGTGTATTGGACTGAAGAGGATCTACTGTTCTTGTCAGTTTCCTAAGCAGAACTGAACTAGATATGGCCGTGTGTGTAGTAAGCACAGTTCTTTGTTATGAGCAAGCTCACTCTTCGGACCCCATAGGAAAAACAGTAGAGTAGAAGAGTGCTCTTTTCTCAAATGCAGAGTGTGTTTCTTGTAAGGCGAGCTGGCGTTTGTTTACCAGTCCTAAATGGAGTTGAATCACATGCAATTTCTGGACATACAAGCAAGAGTTGTTTTCTGGTAAGAAGAGTCACTATTGTGCTCCCATTGTCATACACAGTGCAAATAGCACTCGCGTCTGTTCCCAGCAAGTACAGTGTATTGGACTGAAGAGGATCTACAGTTCTTGTCAGTTTCCTAATCACAGTTGAACTAGATATGGCCGTGTGTGTAGGAAGCACAGTTCTTTTGTTCTGAGCAAGCTCACTGTTCGGACCCCATAGGAAACACAGTAGAGTAGAAGAGTGCTCTTTTCTCAAAAGCAGAGTGTGTTTTTTGTAAAGCGAGCTAGCGTTGTTTCCCAGTCCTAAATGGAGTTGAATCACATGCAGTTTCTGATCCTACGAGCAAGAGTTGTTTTCTGGTAAGAAGAGTCACTATTGTGCTACCATTGTCATACACAGGGCAAGTAGCACTCGCGTCTCTTCCCAGCATGGACAGTGTATTGGACTGAAGAGGATCTACTGTTCTTGTCAGTTTCCTAAGCAGAGTTGAACTAGATATAGCCCATGTGTGTAGGAAGCACAGTTCTTTGGTTCTGAGCAAGCTCACTGTTCTGGACCTATAGGAAACACATTAGAGTAAAAGTGTGCTCTTTTCTCAAAAGCAGAGTATGTTTCTTGTAAGGCGAGCTAGCGTTTGTATCCCAGTGGTAAATGGAGTTGAATCACATGCAGTTTCTTCTCCTACAAGCAAGAGTTGTTTTCTGGTAAAAAAAAATCACTATTGCGCTCCCATTGCCATACACAGTGCAAATAGCACTCGCGTCTGTTCCCAGCAAGAACAGTGTATTGGACTGAAGAGGATCTACTGTTCTTGTCAGTTTCCTAAGCAGAATTGAACTAGATATGGCCGTGTGTGTAGGAAGCACAGTTCTTTTGTTCTGAGCAAGCTAACTGTTCTGGTTCTATAGGAAACACAGTAGAGTAGAAGAGTGATCTTTTCTCAAAAGCAGAGTGTGTTTCTTGTAAGGCGAACTAGCGTTTGTTTCCCAGTCCTAAATGGAGTTGAATCCCATGAAGTTTCTGATCCTACGAGCAAGAGTTGTTTTCTGATAAGAAGAGTCACTATTGCGCTCCTATTGCCATACACAGTGCAAATAGCACTCGCGTCTGTTCCCAGCAAGTACAGTGTATTGGACTGAAGAGGAGCTACTGTTCTTGTCAGGTTCGTAAACAGAGTTGAACTAGATATGGCCCTTGTGTGTAGGAAGCACAGTTCTTTTGTTCTGAGTAAGCTCACTGTTCGGACACCATAGGAAAGACAGTAGAGTAGAAGAGTATCCTTTTCCCAAAAGCAGAGTGTGTCAATTGTAAGGTGAGCTAGCATTTGTTTCCCAGTCCTAAATGGAGTTGAATCACATGCAGTTTCTGGTCCTACGAGCAAGAGTTGTTTTCTGGTAAGAAGAGTCACTATGGCGCTCCCATTGTCATTCACAGGACAAAGAGCACTGGCGTCTGTTCCCAGCATGTACAGTGTATTGGACTGAAGAGGATCTACTGGTCTTGTCAGTTTCTTAAGCAGAATTGAACGAGATATGGCCGTGAGTGTAGGCAGCACAGTTCTTTTGTTCTGAGCAAGCTCACTTTTCTGGCCCTATAGGAAACACAGTAGAGTAGAAGAGTGATCTTTTCTCAAAAGCAGAGTGTGTTTCATGTAAGGTGAGCTAGCGTTTGTTTCCCTGTTTTAAATGGAGTTGAATCACAGGCAATTTTTGGTCCTACGAACAAGAGTTGTTTTCTGGTAAAGAAAGTCACTATTAGCCGGGCGGTAGTGGCGCATGCCTTTAATCCCAGCACTCGATAGGCAGAGCCAGGTGGATATCTGTGAGTTTGAAGCCCGCCTGGGCTACCAAGTGAGTTCCAGGAAAGGCGCAAAGCTACACAGAGAAACCCTGTCTCGAAAAAAAAAAAGTCACTATTGCGCTCCCATTGCCATACACAGTGCAAAAAGCACTCGCGTCTGTTCCCACCAAGTACAGTGTATTGGACTGAAAGGATCTACTGTTCTTGTCAGTTTCCTAAGCAGAATTGAACTAGATCTGGCCGTGTGTGTAGGAAGCACAGTACTTTTGTTCTGAGCAAGCTCACTGTTTTGGCCCTATAGGAAACACAGTAGAGTAGAATAGTGCTCTTTTCTCAAAAGCAGAGTGTGTTTCTTGTAAGGCGAGCTAGCGTTTGTTTCCCAGTTCTAAATGGAGTTGAATCACATGCAGTTTTTGTTTCTAAGAGCAAGAGTAGTTTTCTGGTAAAGAAAGTCACTATTAGCCGGGCGGAAGTGGACCACGCCTTTAATCCTAGCACTCGGGAGGCAGAGCCACGTGGATCTCTTTGAGTTCGAGGCCAGCCTGGTCTACCAAGTGAGTTCCAGGAAAGGCACAAAGCTACACAGAGAAACCCTGTCTCGAAAAACTAAAAAAAAAAAAAAAAAAAAAAAAAAAAGAAAGTCACTATTGCACTCCCATTGCCATACACAATGCAAAAAGCACTCGCGTCTGTTCAAAGCAAGTACAGTGTATTGGACTGAAGAGGATCTACTTTTCTTTTCAGTTTCCTAAGCAGAATTGAACTAAATAGGGCCATGTGTGTAGGAAGTACAGTTCTTTTGTTCTGAGAAAGCTCACTGTTCTGGCCCTATAGGAAACACATTAGAGTACAAGAGTGCTCTTTTCTCAAAAGCAGAGTGTGTTTCTTGTAAGGCGAGCTAGCGTTTGTTTCCCAGTCCTAAATGGAGCTGAATCACATCCAGTTTTTGGTCCTACGAACAAGAGTTGTTTTCTCGTAAAGAAAGTCACTATTGCGCTCCCATTGCCATACACAGTGCAAATAGCACTCGCGTCTCTTCCCAGCAAGTACAGTGTATTGGACTGAAGAGGATCTACTGTTCTTTTCAGTTTCCTAATCACAGTTGAACTAGATATGGCCATGTGTGTAGGAAGCACAGTTCTTTTGTTCTGAGAAAGTTCACTGTTCTGGCCCTATAGGAAACACAGTAGAGTAGAAGAGTGCTCTTTTCTCAAAAGCAGAGTGTTTTTCTTGTAAGGCGAGCTAGCGTTTGTATCCCAGTTGTAAATGGAGTTGAATCACATGCAGTTTCTGCTCCTACAAGCAAGAGTTGTTTTCTGGTAAAAAGAATCACTATTGCGCTCCCATTGCCATACACAGTGCAAATAGCACTCGCGTCTGTTCTCAGCAAGAACAGTGTATTGGACTGAAGAGGATCTACTCTTCTTGTCAGTTTCCTAAGCAGAATTGAACTAGATATGGCCGTGTGTGTAGGAAGCACAGTTCTTTTGTTCTGAGCAAGCTCACTGTTCGGAACCTAAAGGAAACACAGTAAAGTAGAAGAGTGCTCTTTTCTCAAAAGCGGAGTGTGTTTCTTGTAAGGCGACCTAGCGTTTGTTTCCCATTCCTAAGTGGAGTTGAATCCCATGCAATTTCTGGTCTTACGAGCAAGAGTTGTTTTCTGGTAAGAAGAGTCAGTATAGCGCTCCCATTGTCATACACAGGGCAAATAGCACTGGCGTCTGTTTCCAGCATGTACAGTGTATTGGACTGAAGAGGATCTACTGTTCTTGTCAGTTTCCTAAGCAGAATTGAACTAGATATGGCCGTGTGTGTAGGAAGCACAGTTCTTTTATTCTGAGCAAGCTCACTGTTCGCACCCCATAGGAAAAACAGGAGAGTAGAAGAGTGCTCTTTTCTCAAATGCAGAGTGTGTTTCTTGTAAGGCGAGCTGGCGTTTGTTTACCAGTCCTAAATGGAGTTGAATCACATGCAATTTCTGGACATACAAGCAAGAGTTGTTTTCTGGTAAGAAGAGTCACTATTGTGCTCCCATTGTCATACACAGTGCAAATAGCACTCGCGTCTGTTCCCAGCAAGTACAGTGTATTGGACTGAAGAGGATCTACAGTTCTTGTCAGTTTCCTAATCACAGTTGAACTAGATATGGCCGTGTGTGTAGTAAGCACAGTTCTTTTGTTCTGAGCAAGCTCACTGTTCGGACCCCATAGGAAACACAATAGAGTAGAAGAGTGCTCTTTTCTCAAAAGCAGAGTGTGTTTTTTGTAAAGCGAGCGAGCTTTGTTTCCCAGTCCTAAATGGAGTTGAATCACATGCAGTTTCTGATCCTACGAGCAAGAGTTGTTTTCTGGTAAGAAGAGTCACTATTGTGCTACCATTGTCATACACAGGGCAAGTAGCACTCGCGTCTCTTCCCAGCATGGACAGCGTATTGGACTGAAGAGGATCTACTGTTCTTGTCAGTTTCCTAAGCAGAGTTGAACTAGATATAGCCCGTGTGTGTAGGAAGCACAGTTCTTTGGTTCTGAGCAAGCTCACTGTTCTGGACCTATAGGAAACACATTAGAGTAAAAGTGTGCTCTTTTCTCAAAAGCAGAGTATGTTTCTTGTAAGGCGAGCTAGCGTTTGTATCCCAGTGGTAAATGGAGTTGAATCACATGCAGTTTCTTCTCCTACAAGCAAGAGTTGTTTTCTGGTAAAAAAAAATCACTATTGCGCTCCCATTGCCATACACAGTGCAAATAGCACTCGCGTCTGTTCCCAGCAAGAATAGTGTATTGGACTGAAGAGGATCTACTGTTCTTGTCAGTTTCCTAAGCAGAATTGAACTAGATATGGCCATGTGTGTAGGAAGCACAGTTCTTTTGTTCTGAGCAAGCTAACTGTTCTGGTTCTATAGGAAACACAGTAGAGTAGAAGAGTGATCTTTTCTCAAAAGCAGAGTGTGTTTCTTGTAAGGCGAACTAGCGTTTGTTTCCCAGTCCTAAGTGGAGTTGAATCACATGCAGTTTTTGGTCCTACGAACAATAGTTGTATTCTGGTAAAGAAAGTCACTATTGCGATCCCATTGCCATACACAGTGCAAATAGCACTCGCGTCTGTTCCCAGCAAGTACAGTGTATTGGACCGAAGAGCAGCTACTGTTCTTGTCAGTTTTTTAAGCAGGATTGAACTAGATATGGCCGTGTGTGTAGGAAGCACAGTTCTTTTGTTCTGAGCAAGTCGCTGTTCGGACCCCATAGGAAACACAGTAGAGTAGAAGAGTGCTCTTTTTTCAAAAGCAGAGTGTGTTTCTTGTAAGGCGAGCTAGCATTGTTTCCCAGTCCTAAATGGAGTTGAATCCCATGCAGGTTCTGGTCCTACAAGCAAGAGTTGTATTCTGGTAAGAAGTGTCACTATTGCGCTCCCAATGTCATTCACAGGGCAAATAGCACTGGCGTCTGTTCCCAGCATGTACAGTATATTGGACTGAAGAGGATCTACTGTTCTTGTCAGTTTCCTAAGCAGAATTGAACTAGATAAGGCCGTGTATGTAGGAAGCACAGTTCTTTTATTCTGAGCAAGCTCAATGTTTTGGCCCTATAGGAAACACAGTAGTGTAGAAAGTGCTCTTTCTCAAAAGCAGAGTGTGTTTCTTGTAAAGTGAGCTAGCGTTTGTTTCACAGTCCTAAATGGAGTTGAATCACATTCAGTTGTTGGTCCTACGAGCAAGAGTTTTTTTCTGGTAAGAAGAGTCACTATTGTGCTCGTATTTGCCCACAGGGCAATTAGCACTGGCGTCTGTTCCCAGAATGTACAGTGTATTGGACTGAAGAGGAGCTACTGTTCTTGTCAGTTTCCTAAGCAGAGTTTAACTAGATGTAGCCCGTGTGTGTAGGAAGCACAGTTCTTTTGTTCTGAGCAAGCTCACTGTTCTAACCCAATAGGAATCACATTAGAGTAGAAGAGTGCTCTTTTCTCAAAAGCAGAGTGTGTTTCTTGTAAAGCGAGCTAGCATTTGTTACCCAGTCTGAAATGGAGTTGAATCCCATGCAGTTTCTGTTCCTACGAGCAAGAGTTGTTTTCTGATAAGTGTCACTATTGCGCTCCTATTTCCATACACAGTGCAAATAACACTCTCGTCTGTTCCCAACAAGTACAGTTTATTGGACTGAAGAGGAGCTACTGTTCTTGTCAGGTTCCTTAGCAGAGTTCAACTAGATATGGCCCGTGTGTGTACGAAGCACAGTTCTTTTGTTCTGAGCAAGCTCACTGTTCGGACACCATAGGAAACACAGTAGAGTAGAAGAGTGCTCTTTTCTCAAAAGCAGAGTGTGTTTCTTGTAAGGCGAGCTAGCGTTTGTTTCCCAGTCCTAAATGGAGATGAATCACATGCAGTTTCTGGTCCTACGAGCAAGAGTTGTTTTCTGGTAAGAAGAGTCACTATTGCGCTCCCAATGTCATTCACAGGGCAAATAGCACTGGCGTCTGTTCCCAGCATGTACAGTGTATTGGACTGAAGAGGATCTACTGTTCTTTTCAGTTTCCTAAGGAGAATTGAACTAGGTAGGGCCGTGTGTGTAGGTAGCACAGTTCTTTTGTTCTGAGAAAGCTCACTGTTCTGGACCTATAGGAAACGCAGAAGAGTAGAAGAGTGCTCTTTTCTCAAAAGCAGAGTGTGTTTCTTGTAAGGCGACCTAGCGTTTGTTTCCCAATCCTAAATGGAGTTGAATCACATGCAGTTTTTGGTCATAAAAACAAGAGTATTTTTCTGGTAAAGAAAGTCACTATTGTGCTCCCATTGCCATACACAGTGCAAATAGCACTCGAGTCTGTTCTCAGCAAGTACAGTTTATTGGACTGAAGAGGATCTACAGTTTTTGTCAGTTTCCTAATCACACTTGAACTAGATATGGTCGTGTGTGTAGGAAGCACAGTTCTTTTGTTCTGAGCAAGCTCACTGTTCTGGCCCTATAGGAAACACAGTAGAGTAGAAGAGTGCTCTTTTCTCAAAAGCAGAGTGTTTTTCTTGTAAGGCGAGCTAGTGTTTGTTACCCAGTCCTACATGGAGTTGAATCCCATGCAGTTTCTGGTCCTACGAGCAAGAGTTGTTTTCTGGTAAGAAGAGTCACTATTGCGCTCCCTTTGCCAAACACAGTGCAAATAGCATTCGCGTCTGTTCCCAGCAAGTACAGTGTATTGGACTGAAGAGGAGCTACTGTTCTTGTCAGTTTCCTAAGCAGAGTTGAACTAGATATGGCCATGTGTGTAGGAAGCACAATTCTTTGGTTCTGAGCAAGCTCACTGTTCGGACCCCATAGGAAACATAGTAGAGTAGAAGAGTGCTCTTTTCTCAAAAGCAGAGTATGTTTCTTGTAAGGCGAGCTAGCGTTATTTCCCAGTCCTAAATGGAGTTGAATCACATGCAGTTTCTGGTCCGACGAGCAAGAGTTGTTTTCTGGTAAGAAGAGTCACTATTTTGCTCCCATTGTCATACACAGGGCAAGTAGCACTCGCGTCTGTTCCCAGCATGGACAGTGTATTGGACTGAAGAGGATCTACTGTTCTTGTCAGTTTCCTAAGCAGAGTTGAACTAGATATAGCCCGTGTGTGTAGGAAGCACAGTTCTTTGGTTCTGAGAAAGCTCACTGTTATGGACCTATAGGAAACACATTAGAGTAAAAGTGTGCTCTTTTCTCAAAAGCAGAGTATGTTTCTTGTAAGGCGAGCTAGCGTTTGTATCCCAGTTGTAAATGGAGTTGAATCACATGCAGTTTTTGGTCCTACAAGCAAGAGTTGTTTTCTGGTAAAAAGAATCACTATTGCGCTCCCATTGCCATACACAGTGCAAATAGCACTCGCGTCTGTTCTCAGCAAGAACAGTGTATTGGACTGAAGAGGATCTATTGTTCTTGTCAGTTTCCTAAGCAGAATTGAACTAGATATGGCCGTGTGTGTAGGAAGCACAGTTCTTTTGTTCTGAGCACGCTCACTCTTTGGACCCCATAGGAAAAACAGTAGAGTAAAAGAGTGCTCTTTTCTCAAAAGCAGAGTGTGTTTCTTGTAAGGCGAGCTAGCGTTGTTTCCCAGTCCTAAATGGAGTTGAATCCCATTCAGTTTCTGTTCCTACGAGGAAGAGTTGTTTTCTGGTAAGAAGAGTCACTATTGTGCTCCCTTTGTCATACACAGGGCAAATAGCACTGGCGTCTGTTCCCAGCATGTACAGTGTATTGGACTGAAGAGGATCTACTGTTCTTGTCAGTTTCCTGTGCACAATTGAACTAGATATGGCCGTGTGTGTAGGAAGCACAGTTCTTTTGTTATGAGGAAGCTCACTGTTCGGACCCCATAGGAAAAACCGTAGAGTAGAAGAGTGCTGTTTTCTCAAATGCAGAGTGTGTTTCTTGTAAGGCGAGCTGGCGATTGTTTCCCAGTCCTAAATGGAGTTGAATCCCATGCAGTTTCTGGTCCTACCTGCAAAAGTTGTTTTCTGGTAAGGAAAGTCACTATTTCGCTCCCATTACCATACACAGTACAAATAGCACTAGCGTCTGTTCCCAGCAAGTACAGTGTATTGGACTGAAGAGGAGCTACTGTTCTTGTCAGTTTCCTAAGCAGAGTTGAACTAGATATGACCCGTGTGTAGGAAGCACAGTTCTTTTGTTCTGAGCAAGCTCACTCTTCAGACCCCATAAGAAACACAGTAGAGTAGAAGAGTGCTCTTTTCTCAAAAGCAGAGTGTGTCTCTTGTAAGGCGAGCTAGCATTTGTTTCCCAGTCCTAAATGGAGTTGAATCACATGCAGTTTCTGGACCTACAAGCAAGAGTTGTTTTCTGGTAAGAAGAGTCACTATTGTGCTCCCATTGTCATTCACAGGGCAAATAGCACTGGCATCTGTTCCCAGCATATACAGTTTATTGGACTGAAGAGGATCTACTGTTCTTGTCAGTTTCCGAAGCAGAATTGAACTTGATATGGCCGTGTGTGTAGGAAGCACAGTTCTTTTGTTCTGAGCAAGCTCACTGTTCTGGCCCTATAGGAAACACAGTAGAGTAGATGAATGATCTTTTCTCAAAAGCAGAGTGTGTTTCTTGTAAGGCGA
Organism: Peromyscus eremicus; assembly: GCF_949786415.1. Lineage (NCBI taxonomy): Eukaryota > Metazoa > Chordata > Mammalia > Rodentia > Cricetidae > Peromyscus > Peromyscus eremicus. The sequence goes on from NW_026734295.1 coordinate 1,826,436, forward strand.
GCTAGCGTTTGTTTCCCAGTCCTAATGGAGTTGAATCACATGCAGTTGTTGTTCCCACGCGCAAGAGTTGTATTCTGGTTAGGAAAGTAACTATTTCGCTCCCATTGCCATACACAGTGCAAATAGCACTCGCGTCTGTTCCCAGCAAGTACAGTGTATTGGACTGAAGAGGAGGTACTGTTCTTGTCAGTTTCCTAAGAAGAGTTGAACTAGATATGGCCCATGTGTGTAGGAAGCACAGTTCTTTTGTTCTGAGCAAGCTCACAGTTCGGACACCATAGGAAACACAGTAGAGTAGAAGAGTTCTCTTTTCTCAAAAGCAGAGTGTGTTTCTTGTAAGGCGAGCTAGCGTTTTTTTCCCCATCCTAAATGGAGTTGAATCACATGCAGCTTCGGGTCCTATGAGCAAGAGTTGTTTTCTGGTAAGGAAAGTCACTATTGTGCTCCCATTGCCATACACAGTGCAAACAGCACTCATGTCTGTTCCCAGCAAGTACAGTGTATTGGACTGAAGAGTAGCTACTGTTCTTGTCAGTTTCCTAAGCAGAGTTGAACTAGATATGGCCCGTGTGTGTAGGAAGCACAGTTCTTTTGTTCTGAGCAAGCTCACTGTTCAGACCATTTGGAAACACAGTAGATTGAAGAGTGCTCTTTTTTCAAAAGCAGAGTGTGTTTCTTGTAAGGGGAGCTAGCGTTTGTTTCCCAGTCCTAAATGGAGTTGAGTCACATGCAGTTTCTGGTCCTACGAGCAAGAGTTGTTTTCTGGTAAGAAGAGTCAGTATTGCGCTCCCATTGTCATACACAGGGCAAATAGCACTGGCGTCTGTTCCCAGCATGTACAGTGTATTGGACTGAAGAGGAGCTACTGTTCTTGTCAGTTTCCTAAGCAGAGTTGAACTAGATATGGCCCGTGAGTATAAAGCACAGTTCTTTTGTTCTGAGCAAGCTCACTCTTCGGACCCCATAAGAAACACAGTAGAGTAGAAGAGTGCTCTTTTCTCAAAAGAAGAGTGTGTTTCTTGTAAGGCAAGCTAGCGTTTGTTTCCCAGTCCTAAATGGAGTTGAATCACATGCAGTTTCTGGTCCTACGAGCAAGAGATGTTTTCTGGTAAGAAGAGTCACTATTGCGCTCTTATTTGCCCACAGGGCAAATACACTGGCGTCTGTTCCCAAAATGTACAGTGTATTGGACTGAAGAGGAGCTACTGTTCTTGTCAGTTTCCTAAGCAGAGTTGAACGAGATGTAGCCTGTGTGTAGGAAGCACAGTTCTTTTGTTCTGAGAAAGCTCACTTTTCTAACCCTATAGGAAACACAGTAGTGTAGAAGAGTGCTCTTTCTCAAAAGCAGAGTGTGTTTCTTGTAAGGCGAGCTACCATTTGTTTCCAAGTCCCAAATGGAGTTGAATCACATGCAGTTGTGGGTCCCACGAGCAAGAGTTGTTTTCTGGTAAGGAAAGTCACTATTGCACTCCCATTGCCATACACAGTACAAATAGCACTCGTGTCTGTTCCCAGCAAGTACAATGTATTGGACTGAAGAGGAGCCTCTGTTCTTGTCAGTTTCCTAAGCAGAGTTGAAATAGATATGGCCTGTGTGTAGGAAGCACAGTTCTTTTTTTCTGAGCAAGCTCACTGTTCGGACCCCGTAAGAAACACAGTAGAGTAGAAGTTTGCTCTTTTCTCAAAAGCAGAGTGTGTTTCTTGTAAGGCGAGCTAGTGTTTGTTTCCCAGTCCTAAATGGAGTTGAAATACATGCAGTTTCTGGTCCTACGAGCAAGAGTTGTTTTCTGATAAGAAGAGTCACTATTGTGCTCCCATTGTCATACACAGGGCAAATAGCACTGGCGTCTGTTCCCAGCATGTACAGTATATTGGACTGAAGAGGATCTACTGTTCTTGTCAGTTTCCTAAGCAGAGTTGAACTAGATATAGCCCGTGTGTGTAGAAAGCACAGTTCTTTTGTTCTGAGCAAGCTCACTGTTCTAACCATATAGGAAACACATTAAAGTAGAAGAGTGATCTTTTCTCAAAAGCAGAGTGTGTTTCTCATAAGGCGAGCTAGCGTTTGTTTCCCAGTCGTAAATGGAGTTGAATCGCATGCAGTTTGTGGTCCTACGAGCAAGAGTTGTTTTCTGGTAAGGAAAGTCACTATTGCGCTCCCATTGCCATACACAGTGCAAATAGCACTCGCGTCTGTTCCCAGCATGTACAGTGTATTGGACTGAAGAGGATCTACTGTTCTTGTCAGTTTCCTATGCAGAGTTGAACTAGATGTAGCCCGTGTGTATCGGAAGCACAGTTCTTTTGTTCTGAGCAAGCTCACTGTTCTAACCCTATAGGAAACACAGTAGAGTAGAAGAGTGCTCTTTTCTCAAAAGCAGAGTGTGTTTCTTTTAAGGCGAGCGAGTGTTTGTTTCCCAGTCCTAAATGGAATTGAATCCCATGCACTTTCTGGTCTTAAGAGCAAGAGTTGTTTTCTGATACGAAGAGTCACTATTGCGCTCCTATTGCCATACACAGTGCAAATAGCACTCGCGTCTGTTCCCAGCAAGTAGAGTGTATTTGACTGAAGAGGAGGTAGTGTTCTTGACAGGTTCCTAAGCAGAGTTGAACTAGATATGGCCCGTGTGTTTAGGAAGCAGAGTTCTTTTGTTCTGAGCAAGCTCACTGTTCGGACCCCATCGGAATCACAGTAGAGTAGAAGAGTACTCATTTCTCAAAAGCACAGTGTGATTCTTGTAAGGCGACCTAGCGTTTGTTTCCAAGTCATAAATAGAGTTGAATCACATGCCGTTGCTGGTCCTACCAGCAAGAGTTGTTTTCTGGTAAGAAGAGTCACTATTGCGCTCCCTTTGACATTCACAGGGCAAATAGCACTGGCGTCTGTTCCCAGCATGTACAGTGTATTGGACTGAAGAGTATCTACTGTTCTTGTCAGTTTCCTAAGCAGAATTGAACTAAACATGGCCGTGTGTGTAGGAAACCCAGTGCTTTTGTTCTGAGCAAGCTCACTGTTTTGGCCCTATAGGAAACACAGTAGAGTAGAAGAGTGATCTTTTCTCAAAAGCAGAGTGTGTTTCTTGTAAGGCGAGCTAGCGTTTGTTTCCCAGTTCTAAATGGAGTTTAAGCACATGCAGTTTTTTGTCCTACACCAAGAGTTGTTTTCTGCTAAGGAAAGTCACTATTGCGCTCCCATTGTCATTCACAGGGCAAATAGCACTGGCGTCCATTCCCAGCATGTACAGTGTATTGGAATGAAGAGGAGCTACTGTTCTTGTCAGTTTCCTAAGCAGAGTTGAACTAGATATGGTCCGTGTGTTTAGGAAGCAGAGTTCTTTTGTTCTGAGCAAGCTCACTGTTCGGAAGCCATAGGAAACACATTAGAGTAGAAGAGTGCTCTTTTCTCAAAAGCAGAGTGTGTTTCTTGTAGGGCGAGTTAGCGTTTGTTTCCCAGTCCTAAATGGAGTTGAATCACATGCAGTTTTTGGTCCTACGAGCAAGAGTTGTATTCTGGTAAGAAGAGTCACTATTGTGCTCCCATTGTCATTCACAGGGCAAATAGCACTGGCGTCTGTTCCCAGCATGTACAGTGTATTGGACTGAAGAGGAGCTACTGTTCTTATCAGTTTCCTAAGCAGAATTGAACTAGATGTAGCCGTGTGTGTAGGAAGCACAGTTCTTTTGTTCTGAGCAAGCTCACTGTTTGGACCACATGGGAAACACAGTAGAGTAGAAGAGTGCCCTTTTCTCAAAAGCAGAGTGTGTTTCTTGTAAGGCGACCTAGCGTTTGTTTCCCTGTCCTAAATGGAGTTGAATCACATGCAGTTTCTGGTCCTACGAGCAAGAGTTTTTTCTGGTAAGAAGAGTCACTAATACGCTCCCATTGTCATACACAGGGCAAATAGCACTGGTGTCTCTTCCCAGCATTTACAGTGTATTGGACTGAAGAGGATCTACTGTTCTTGTCAGTTTCCTAAGCAGAATTGATCTATATATGGCCCGTGTGTGTAGGAAGCACAGTTCTTTTGTTCTGAGCAAGCTCACTGTTCAGAACCCATAGGAAACACTAGAGTAGAAGAGTGCTCTTTTGTCAAGAGCAGAGTGTGTTTATTGTAAGGCGACCTAGCGATTGTTTCCCAGTCCTAAATGGAGTTTAATCCCATGCAGTTACTGGTCCTATGAGCAAGAAATGTTTTCTGGTAAGAAGAGTCACTATTGTGCTCCAATTGCCCTACACAGTGCAAATAGCACTCGAGTCTGTTCCCAGCATGTACAGTGTATTGGACTGAAGAGGAGCTACTGTTCTTGACAGTTTCCTAAGTAGAGTTGAACTAGATATGGCGCTGTGTTTAGGAAGCATAGTTCCTTTTTTTCTGAGCAAGCTCACTGTTCAGAACCCATAGGAAACACAGTAGAGTAGAAGAGTGCCCTTTTCTCAAAAGCAGAGTGTGTTTCTTGTAAAGTGAGCTAGCGTTTGTTTCCCAGTCCTAAATGGACTTGAATCACATGCAGTTTACGGTCCTACGAGCAAGTGTTTTTTCTGGTAAGAATTGACACTATTGCACTCGCATTGTCATACACAGGGCAAATAGCACTCGCGTCTGTTCCCATCATGTACAGTGTATTGGACTGAAGAGGATCTACTGTTCTTGTCAGTTTCCTAAGCAGAGTAGAACTAGATGTAGCCCGTGTGTGTAGGAAGCACAGTTCTTTTGTTCTGAGCAAGCTCACTGTTCTGGCCCTATAGGAAACACAGTAGAATAGAAGAGTGCTCTTTTCTCAAAAGCAGAGTGTGTTTCTTGTAAGGCGAGCTAGCATTTGTTTCCCAGTCCTAAATGGAGTTGAATCCCATGCAGTTTCTGGTCCTACGAACAAGAGTTGTTATCTGGTAGGAAGAGTCACTATTGCGCTACCATTTGCCCACAAGGCAAATAGCACTGGCGTCTGTTCCCAGCCTGTACAGTGTATTGGACTGAAGAGGATCTACTGTTCTTGTCAGTTTCCTAAGCAGAGTTGAACTAGATGTAGCCCGTGTGTGTAAGAAGCACAGTTCTTTTTTTCTGAGCAAGCTCACTCTTCTGGCCCTATAGGAAACACAGTAAAGTAGAAGAATGCTCTTTTCTCAAAAGCAGAGTGTCTTACTGTAAGACGAGCTAGCGTTTGTTTCCCAGTCCTAAATGGAGTTGAATCACATGCAGTTTTTGGTCCTACGAGCAAGAGTTGTTTTCTGGTAAGGAAAGTCACTATTGCGCTCCCATTGCCATACACAGTGCAAATAGCACTCGCGTCTGTTCCCAGCATGTACAGTTTATTGGACTGAAGAGTATCTACTGTTCTTGTCAGTTTCCTACGCAGAGTTGAACTAGATGTAGCCCGTGTGTGTCGGAAGCACAGTTCTTTTGTTCTGAGCAAGCTCACTGTTCTAACCCTATAGGAAACACATTAGAGTAGAAGAGTGCTCTTTTCTCAAAAGCAGTGTGTGTTTCTTGTAAGGCGAGCTAGCGTTTGTTTACCAGTCCTAAATGGAATTGAATCCCATGCAGTTTCTGGTCTTCGGAGCAAGAGTTGTTTTCTGATAAGAAGAGTCACTATTGTGCTCCTATTGCCATACACAGTGCAAATAGCACTGGCGTCTGTTCCCAGCAAGTACAGTGTATTGGACTGAAGAGGAGGTACTGTTCTTGACAGGTTCCTAAGCAGAGTTGAACTAGATATGACCCGTGTGTTTAGGAAGCAGAGTTCTTTTGTTCTGGGCAAGCTCACTCTTCGGACCCCATAGGAAACACAGTATAGTAGAAGAGTACTCTTTTCTCAAAAGCAGAGTGTGTTCCTTGTGAGGCGACCTAGCGTTTGTTTCCCAGTCATAAATAGAGTTGAATCACATGCAGTTTCTGGTCCTACGAGCAAGAGTTGTTTTCTGGTAAGATGAGTCACTATTGCGCTCCCATTGTCATTCACAGGGCAAATAGCGCTGGCGTCTGTTCCCAGCATGTACTGTGTATTGGACTGAAGAGGATATACTGTTCTTGTCAGTTTCCTAAGCAGAATTGAACTAGATATGGTCGGGTGTGTAGGAGGCACTGTTCTTTTGTTTCTGAGCAAGCTCACTGTTCTTGCCCTATAGGAAACACAGTAGAGTAGAAGAGTGATCTTTTCTCAAAAGCAAAGTGTGTTTCTTGTAAGGCGAGCTAGCGTTTGTTTCCCAGTAATAAATGGAGTTGAATCACATGCAGTTTCTGGTCCTAAGAGCAAGAGTTGTTTTCTGGTAAGGAAAGTCACTATTGCGCTAACATTGCCATACACAGTGCAAATAGCACTCGCGTCTGATCACAGCAAGTACAGTTTATTGGACTGAAGAGGAGCAACTGTTCTTGTCAGTTTCATAAGTAGAGTTGAACTAGATATGGCCCGTGTGTGTAGGAAGCACAGTTCTTTTTTTCTGAGCAAGCTCACTTTGGGACCCCATAGGAAACACAGTAGAGTAGAAGAGTGCCCTTTTCTCAAAAGCAGTGTGTGGTTCTTGTAAGGCGAGCTAGCATTTGTTTCCCAGTCCTAAATGGAGTTGAATGCCATGCAGTTTCTGGTCCTACGAGCAAGAGTTGTTATCTGGTAGGAAGAGTCACTATTGTGCTCCCATTTGCCCACAGGGCAAATAGAACTCGCATCTGCTCACAGCAAGTACAGTTTATTGAACTGAAGAGGAGCAACTGTTCTTGTCAGTTTCCTAAGCAGAATTGAACTAGTTATGACCGTGTGTGTAGGAAGCACTGTTCTTTTGTTTCTGAGCAAGCTCACTGTTCTTGCCCTATAGGAAACACAGTAGAGTAGAAGAGTGCTCTTTTCTCAAAAGCAGAGTGTGGTTCTTGTAAGGCGAGCTAGCATTTGTTTCCAAGTCCTAAATGGATTTGAATCACATGCAGTTTTTGTTCCTAGGAGCAAGATTTTTTTTCTGGTAAGGAAAGTCACTATTGCGCTCCCATTGCCATACACAGTGCAAATAGCACTCGCGTCTTTTCACAGCAAGTACAGTTTCTTGGACTGAAGAGGAGCAATGGTTCTTGTCAGTTTCCTAAGTAGAGTTGAACTAGATGTGGCCCGTGTGCGTAGGAAGCACAGTTATTTTTTGCTGAGCAAGCTCACTTTGGGACCCCATAGAAAACACAGTAGAGTAGAAGAGTGCTCTTTTCTCAAAAGCAGAGTGTGTTTCTTGTAAGGCGAGCTAGCATTTGTTTCCCAGTCCTAAATGGAGTTGAATCCCATGCAGTTTCTGGTCCTACGAGCAAGTGTTGTTTTCTGGTAGGAAGAGTCACTATTGCGCTCCTATTTGCCCACAGGGCAAATAGCACTGGCGTTTGTTCCCAGCATGTACAGTGTATTGGACTGAAGAGGATCTACTGTTCTTGTCAGTTTCCTAAGCAGAATTGAACTAGATGTGGCCGTGTGTGTGGGAAGCACAGTACTTTTGTTCTGAGCTAGCTCACTGTTCTGGCCCTATAAGAAACACAGTATAGTAGAATAGTGCTCTTTTCTCAAAAACAGAGTGTGTTTCTTGTAAGGCGAGCTAGCGTTTTTTTCCCAGTTCTAAATGGAGTTTAATCACATGCAGTTTTTGTTCCTTTGAGCAAGAGTTGTTTTCTGGTAAGGAAAGTCACTATTGCTCTCCCATTGCCATACACAGTGCAAATAGCACTCGTGTTTGTTCCCAGCAAGTACAGTGTATTACACTTTAGAGGATCTACTGTTCTTGTCAGTTTCCTAAGTAGAGTTGAACTAGATAAGGCCCGTGTGTGTAGGAAGCACAGTTCTTTTGTTCTGAGCAAGCTCACAGTTCCGTCCCCTTAGGAAACCCAGTAGAGTAGAAGAGTGCTCTTTTCTGAAAAGCAGAGTGTGTTTCTTGTAAGGCGAGCTAGCGTTTGTTTCCCAGTCATAAATGGAGTTGAATCCCATGCAGTTTCTGGTCCTACGAGCAAGAGTTGTTTTCTGGCAAGAAGAGTCACTATTGCGCTTCCATTGTCATACACACGGCAAATAGTACTGGTGTCTGTTCCCAGCATGTACAGTGTATTGGACTGAAGAGGATCTACTGTTCTTGTAAGTTTCCTAAGCTAGTTGAACTACATATAGCCCGTGCTTGTAGGAAGCACAGTTCTTTGTTCAGAGCAAGCACCCTGTTCAGGCCCTATAGGAAACACATAAAAGTAGAAGAGTGCTCTTTTCTCAAAAGCAGAGTGGGGTTCTTGTAAGGCGAGCTAGCGTTTCTATCCCAGTCCTAAATGAAGTTGAATCACATGCAGTTTTTGGTCCTAAGAGTAAGAGTTGTTTTCTGGTAAGGAAAGTCACTATTGCGCTCCCATTGCCATTCACAGTGCAAATAGCACTCGCGGCTGTTCCCAGCAGGTACAGTGTATTGGACTGAAGAGGAGCTACTGTTCTTGTCAGTTTCCTAAGCAGAGTTGAACTAGATATGGCCCGTGTGTATAGGAAGCACAGTTCTTTTGTTCTGAGCAAGCACACTGTTCGGACAACAAAGGAAACACAGTAAAGTAGTAGAGTGCTCTTTTCTCAAAAGCAGAGTGTGTTTCTTGTAAGGCGAGCTAGCGTTTGTTTCCCAGTCCTAAATGGAGTTGAATCACATACAGTTTCTGGTCTTATGAGCAAGAGATTTTCTGGTAAGAAGAGTCACTATTGTGCTCCCATTGTCATACACTGGGCAAGTAGCACTGGTGTCTGTTCCCAGCATGTACAGTGTATTGGACTGAAGAGGATCAACTGTTCTTGTCAGTTTCCTAAGCAGAATTGAACTAGATATGGCCGTGTGTGTAGGAAGCACAGTTCTTTTGTTCTGAGCAAGCTCACCGTTCGGACCCCATAGGAAACACAGTAGAGTAGAAGAGTGCTCTTTTCTCTAAAGCAGAGTGTGTTTCTTGTAAGGAGAGCTAGCATTTGTTTCCCAGTCCTTAATGGAGTTGAGTCACATGCAGGTTCAGGTGCTACGAATAAGAGTTGTTTTCTGGTAAGGAAAGTCACTATTGTGCTCCCATTGCCATACACAGTGCAAATAGCACTCGTGTCTGTTCCCAGCATGTACAGTGTATTGGACTGAAGAGGAGCTACTGTTCTTGTCAGTTTCCTAAGCAGAGTTGAACTAGATATGGTCCGTGTGTAGGAAGCACAGTTCTTTTGTTCTGAGCAAGCTCACTGTTCGGACCCCATAAGAAACACAGTAGAGTAGAAGAGTGCTCTTTTCTCAAAAGCAGAGTGTGTTACTTGTAAGGTGAGCTAGCGTTTGTTTCCCAGTCCTAAATGGAGTTGAATCACATGCAGTTTTTGGTCCTATGAGCAAGAGTTTTTTTCTAGTAAGAAGAGTCAGTATTGCGCTCCCATTGTCATTCACAAGGCAAATAGCACTGGTGTCTGTTCCCAGCATGTACAGTATATTGAACTGAAGAGGATCTACTGTTCTTGTCAGTTTCCTAAGCAGAATTGAACTAGATATGGCCGTGTGTGTAGGAAGCACAGTTCTTTTGTTCTGAGCAAGTTTACTGTACTGGCCCTTTAGGAAACACAGTAGAGTAAAAGAGTGATCTTTTCTCCAAAGCAGAGTGTGTTTCTTGTAAGGCGAGCTAGCGTTTGTTTCCCAGTCCTAAATGGAGTTGAATCACATGCAGTTTTTGGTCCTACGAGCAAGAGTTGTTTTCTGTTAAGGAAAGTCACTATTGTGCTCCCATTGCCATACACAGTGCAAATAGCACTCGTGTCTGTTCCCAGCATGTATAGTGTATTGGACTGAAGAGGAGCTACTGTTCTTGTCAGTTTCCTAAGCAGAGTTGAACTGGATATGCCCCTTGTGTGTAGGAAGCACAGTTCTTTGGTTCTGAGCAAGCTCACTGTTCGGACCCCTTAGGAAACACTGTGGTGTAGAAGAGTGCTCTTTTCTCAAAAGCTAGTGTGTTTCTTGTAAGGCGAGCTAGTGTTTGTTTTCCAGTCCTAAATGGAGTTGAATCACATGCAGTTTTTGGTCCTATGAGCAAGAGTTTTTTTCTGGTAAGAAGAGTCAGTATTGCGCTCCCATTGTCATTCACAAGGCAAATAGCACTGGTGTCTGTTCCCAGCATGTACAGTGTATTGGACTGAAGAGGATCTACTGTTCTTGTCAGTTTCCTAAGCAGAATTGAACTAGATATGGCCGTGTGTGTAGGAAGCACAGTTCTTTTGTTTTGAGCAAGGTTACTGTTCTGGCCCTTTAGGAGACACAGTAGAGTAAAAGAGTGATCTTTTCTCCAAAGCAGAGTGTGTTTCTTGTAAGGCGAGCTAGCGTTTGTTTCCCAGTACTAAATGGAGTTGAATCACATGCAGTTTTTGGTCCTAAGGGCAAGAGTTGTTTTCTGGTAAGGAAAGTCACTATTGTGCTCCCATTGCCACACACAGTGCAAATAGCACTCGTGTCTGTTCCCAGCATGTATAGTGTATTGGACTCAAGAAAAGCTACTGTTCTTGTCAGTTTCCTAAGCCGAGTTGAACTAGATATGGCCCGTGTGTAGGAAGCACAGTTCTTTTGTTCTGAGCAAGCTCAGTGTTCGGACCCCATAAAAACACAGTAGAGTAGAAGAGTGCTCTTTTCTCAAAAGCAGAGTGTGTTTCTTGTAAGGCGAGCTAGCGTTTGTTTTCCAGTCCTACTTGGAGTTGAATCACATGCAGTTTCTGGTCCTACAAGCAAGAGTTGTTTTCTGGTAAGAGGAGTCACTATTGTGCTCCCATTGTCATACACAGGGCAAATAGCACTGGCGTCTGTTCCCAGCATGTACAGTGTATTGGACTGAAGAGGAGCTACTGTTCTTGACAGGTTCCTAAGCACAGTTGAACTAGATGTGGCCCATGTGTGTCGGAAGGACAGTTCTTTGATTCTGAGCAAGCTCACTGTTCGGACCCCATAGGAAACACAGTAGAGTAGAAGAGTGCTCTTTTCTCAAAAGCTAGTGTGTTTCTTGTAAGGCGAGCTAGCGTTTGTTTCCCAGTTATAAATGGAGTTGATTCACATGCAGTTTCTGGTCCTATGAGCAAGAGTTGTTTTCTGGTAAAAAGAATCACTATTGTGCTCCCATTGCCATACACAGTGCAAATAGCACTCGTGTGTGTTCCCAGCAAGTACAGTGTATTGGACTGAAGAGGATCTACTGTTCTTGTCAGTTTCCTAAACAGAACTGAACTAGATATGGTCGTGTGTGTAGGAAGCACAGTTCTTTTGTTCTGACCAAGCTCACTGTTCTGGCCCTATAGGAAACACAGTAGAGTAGAAGAGTGATCTTTTCTCAAAAGCAGAGTGTGTTTCTTGTAAGGCGAACTAGCATTTGTTTCCGAGTCCTAAATGTAGTTGAATCACATGCAGTTTTTGCTCCTACGAACAAGAGTTGTTTTCTGGTAAAGAAAGTCCATATTGCGCTCCCATTGCCATACACAGTGCAAAAAGCACTCGCGTCTGTTCCCAGCAAGTACAGTGTATTGGACTGAAGAGGAGCTACTGTTCTTGTCAGTTTCCAAAGCAGAGTTGAACTAGATATGGCCCGTGTGTAGGAAGCACAGTTCTTTTGTTCTGAGCAATCACACTTTTCGGAATCACATGCAGTTGTTTTTCCTAGAAACAAGAGTTGTTTTCTGGTAAAGAAAGTCACTATTAGCCGGGCGGTAGTGGAGCACGCCTTTAATCCTAGCACTCGGGAGGCAGAGCCATGTGGATCTCTTTGAGTTCGAGGCCAGCCTGGGCTACCAAGTGAGTTCCAGGAAAGGGAAAAAGCTACACAGAGAAACCTTGTCTCGAAAAACTAAAAAAAAAAAAAAAAAATAGTCACTATTGCTCTCCCATTGCCATACACAATGCAAAAAGCACTCGCGTCTGTTCCCAGCAAGTACAGTGTATTGGACTGAAGAGGATCTACTTTTCTTTTCTGTTTCCTAAGCAGAATTGAACTAAATAGGGCTGTGTGTGTAGGAAGCACAGTTCTTTTGTTCTGAGAAAGCTCACTGTTCTGGCCCTATAGGAAACACAGTAGAGTAGAAGAGTGCTCTTTTCTCAAAAGCAGAGTGTGTTTCTTGTAAGGCGAGCTAGCGTTTGTTTCCCAGTCCAAAATGGAGTTGATTCACATGCAGTTTCTGGTCCTATGAGCAAGAATTGTTTTCTGGTAAAAAGAGTCACTATTGCGCTCCAATTGCCCTACACAGTGCAAATAGCACTCGAGTCTGTTCCCAGCATGTACAGTGTATTGGACTGAAGAGGAGCTATGGTTCTTGTCAGTTTCCTAAGCAGAGTTGAACTAGATATGGTCCGTGTGTGAAAAAAGCACAGTTCTTTTGTTCTGAGCAAGCTCACTGTTCTAACCCTATAGGAAACACATTAGAGTAGAAGAGTGCTCTTTTCTCTGAAGCAGAGTGTGTTTCTTGTAAAGCGAGCAAGCATTTGTTACCCAGTCCGAAATGGAGTTGAATCCCATGCAGTTTCTGTTCCTACGAGAAAGAGTTGTTTTTTGATAAGAGTCACTATTGCGCTCCTATTTCCATACATACTGCAAATAACACTCTCGTCTGTTCCCAGCAAGTACAGTGTATTGGACTGAAGAGGAGCTACTGTTCTTGTCAGGTTCCTCAGCAGAGTTGAACTAGATATGGCCCGTGTGTGTAGGAAGCACTGTTCTTTTGTTCTGAGCAAGCTCACTGTTCAGACCCCATAAGAAACACAGTACAGTAGAAGAGTGCTCTTTTCTCAAAAGCAGAGTGTGTTTCTTGTAAGGCGAGCTAGCGTTTGTTTCCCAGTCCTAAATGGAGTTGAATCACATGCAGTTTCTGGTCCTACGTCCAAGAGTTGTTTTCTGGTAGAAGAGTCACTATTGCGCTCCGATTGTCATTCACAGGGCAAATAGCACTGGCGTCTGTTCCCAGCATGTACAGTGTATTGGACTGAAGAGGATCTACTGTTCTTTTCAGTTTCCTAAGGAGAAATGAACTAGATAGGGCCGTGTGTGTAGGAAGCACAATTCTTTTGTTCTGAGAAAGCTCACTCTTCTGGACCTATAGGAAACACAGAAGAGTAGAAGAGTGCTCTTTTCTCAAAAGCAGAGTGTGTTTCTTGTAAGGCGAGCTAGCGTTTGTTTCCCAGTCCTAAATGGAGCTGAATCACATGCAGCTTTTGGTCCTAAAAACAAGAGTAGTTTTCTGGTAAAGAAAGTCACTATTACACTCCCAATCCATACACAGTGCAAATAGCACTCACGTCTGTTCCCAGCAAGTACAGTGTATTGGACCGAAGAGCAGCTACTGTTCTTGTCAGTTTTTTAAGCAGGATTGAACTGGATATGGCAGTGTGTGTAGGAAGCCCAGTTCTTTTTTTCTGAGCAAGCTCACTGTTCGGACCCCATAGGAAACACAGTAAAGTAGAAGAGTGCTCTTTTCTCAAAAGAAGAGTGTGTTTCTTGTAAGGCGAGCTAGCGTTTCTTTTCAAGTCCTAAATGGAGTTGAATCACATGCAGTTTCTGGTCCTACGAGCAAGAGTTGTTTTCTGGTAAGAAGATTCACTATTGCGCTCCCATTGTCATACACAGGGCAAATAGCTCTGTCGTCTGTTCACAGCATGTACAGTGTATTGGACTGAAGAGGATCTACTGTTCTTGTCAGTTTCCTAAGCAGAATTGAACTAGATATGGCCGTGTGTGTAGGAAGCACAGTTCTTTTGTTCTGTTCAAGCACACTGTTCGGACAACAAAGGAAACACAGTAAAGTAGTAGAGTGCTCTTTTCTCAAAAGCAGAGTGTGTTTCTTGTAAGGCGAGCTAGCGTTTGTTTCCCAGTCCTAAATGGAGTTGAATCACATACAGTTTCTGGTCTTATGAGCAAGAGATTTTCTGGTAAGAAGAGTCACTATTGTGCTCCCATTGTCATACACTGGGCAAGTAGCACTGGTGTCTGTTCCCAGCATGTACAGTGTATTGGACTGAAGAGGATCAACTGTTCTTGTCAGTTTCCTAAGCAGAATTGAACTAGATATGGCCCGTGTGTGTAGGAAGCACAGTTCTTTTGTTCTGAGGAAGCTCACCGTTCGGACCCCATAGGAAACACAGTAGAGTAGAAGAGTGCTCTTTCCTCTAAAGCAGAGTGTGTTTCTTGTAAGGCGAGCTAGCGTTTGTTTCCCAGTCCTAAATGGAGTTGAATCCCATGCAGTTTCTGGTCCTACGAGCAAGAGTTTTCTTCTGGTAAGAAGAGTCACTATTGCGCTCCCATTGTCATTCACAGGGCAAATATCACTGGCGTCTGTTCCCAGCATGTACAGTGTATTGGACTGAAGAGGATCTACTGTTCTTGTCAGTTTCCTAAGCAGAATTGAACTAGATATGGCCGTGTGTGTAGGAAGCACAGTTCTTTTGTTCTGAGCAAGCTCACTGTTCGGACCACATAGGAAACACAGTAGAGTAGAAGAGTGATCTTTTCTCAAAAGCAGAGTGTGTTTCTTGTAATGCGAGCTAGCGTTTGTTTCCCCATCCTACATGGAGTTGAATCACATGCTATTTCTGGTCCTAGGAGCAAGAGTTGTTTTCTGGTAAGAAGAGTCACTATTGTGCTCCCATTGTCATTCACAGGGCAAATAGCACTGAAGTCTGTTCCCAGCATGTACAGTGTAATTTACTGAAGAGGAGCTACTGTTCTTGTCAGTTTCCTAAGCCGTGTTGAACTAGATATAGCCCGTGTGTGTAAAAAGCACAGTTCTTTTGTTCTGAGCAAGCTCACTGTTTGGACCCCATTGGAAACACAGTAGAGTAGAAGAGTGCTCTTTTCTCAAAAGCAGAGTGTGTTTCTTGTAAGGCGAGCTAGCGTTTGTTTCCCAATCCTTAATGGAGTTGAATCACATGCAGTTTCTGGTCCTACGAGCAAGAGTTGTTTTGTGGTATGAAGACTCACTATTGCACTCCATTCACCATACACAGCGCAAATAGCACTCGTGTCTGTTCCCGGCAAGTACAGTGTATTGGACTGAAGAGAAGCTACTGTTCTTGTAAGTTTCCTAAGCAGAGTTGAACTAGATATGGTCCGGTGTTGGAAGCACAGTTCTTTTGTTCTGAGCAAGCTCACTCTTCTGGTCCTATAGGAAACACAGTAGAGTAGAAGAGTGCTCTTTTCTCAAAAGCAGAGTATAATTCTTGTAAGGCGAGCTAGCGTTTGTTTCCCAGTCCTAAATGGAGTTGAATCACATGCAGTTGTTGGTCCCACGAGCAAGAGTTGTTTTCTGGTAAGGAAATTCACTATTGTGCTCCCATTGCCATACACAGTACAAATAGCCCTCTCGTCTGTTGCCAGCAAGTACAGTGAATTGGACTGAAGAGGAGCTACTGTTCTTGTCAGTTTCCTAAGCAGAGTTGAACTAGATATGGCCCGTGTGTGTAGGAAGCACAGTTCTTTTGTTCTGAGCAAGCTCACTGTTCAGACTGAATAGGAAACACAGTAGAGTAGAAGAGTGCTCTTTTCTCAAAAGCGGAGTGTGTTTCTTGTAAGGCGAGCTAGCGTTTGTTTCCCAGTCATAAATGGAGTTGAATCACATGCAGTTTCTGGTCCTACGAGCAAGAGTTGTTTTCTGGTAAGAAGAGTCACTATTGCGCTTCTATTGTCATACACAGGGCAAATAATACTGGTGTCTGTTCCCAGCATGTACAGTGTATTGGACTGAAGAGGATCTACTGTTCTTGTCAGTTTCCTAAGCTAGTTGAACTAGATATAGCCCGTGCTTGTAGGAAGCACAGTTCTTTGTTCAAAGCAATCATACTGTTCAGGCCCTATAGGAAACACATAAAAGTAGAAGAGTGCTCTTTTCTCAAAAGCAGAGTGTGTTTATTGTAAGGCGAGCTAGCGTTTCTTTCCCAGTCCTAAAGGAAGTTGAATCACATGCAGTTTTTGGTCCTACCAGCAAGAGTTGTTTTCTGGTAAGGAAAGTCACTATTGCGCTCCCATTGCCATTCACAGTGCAAATAGCACTCGCGTCTGTTCCCAGCAAGTACAGTGTATTGGACTGAAGAGGAGCTACTGTTCTTGTCAGTTTCCTAAGCAGAGTTGAACGAGATATGGCCCGTGTGTGTAGGAAGCACAGTTCTTTTGTTCTGAGCAAGCACTCTGTTCGGACAACAAAGGAAACACAGTAAAGTAGTAGAGTGCTCTTTTCTCAAAAGTAGAGTGTGTTCCTTGTAAGGCAAGCTAGCGTTTGTTTTCCAGTCCTAAATGGAGATGAATCTCATGCAGTTTCTGGTCCTACGAGCAAGAGATTTTCTGGTAAGAAGAGTCACTATTGTGCTCCCATTGTCATACACAGGACAAGTAGCACTCGTGTCTGTTCCCAGCATGTACAGAGTATTGGACTGAAGAGGATGTACAGTTCTTGTCAGTTTCCTAAGCAGAATTGAACTAGATATGGCCGTGTGTGTAGGAAGCACACTTCTTTTGTTCTGAGCAAGCTCACTGTTCTGGCCCTATAGGAAACACAGTAGAGTAGAAGAGTGATCTTTTCTCAAAAGCAGAGTGTGTTTCTTGTAATGCAAGCTAGCGTTTGTTTCCCCGTCCTACATGGAGTTGAATCACATGCTATTTCTGGTCCTAGGAGCAAGAGTTGTTTTCTGGTAAGAAGAGTCACTATTGCATTCCCATTTGCCCACAGGGTAAATAGAACTGGCGTCTGTTCCCAGCATGTACAGTATTGGACTGAAGCGGATCTACTGTTCTTGTCAGTTTCCTAAGCAGAATTGAACTAGATGTGGCCGTGTGTGTAGGAAGCACAGTTTTTTTTTTTTGTTTTGAGCAAGCTCACTGTTCTGGCCCTATAGGAAACACAGTAGAGTAGAGGAGTGATCTTTTCTCAAAAGTAGAGTGTGTTTCTTGTAAGGCGAGCTAGCGTTTGTTTCCCAGTCCTAAATGGAGTTGAATCCCATGCAGTTTCTGGGCCTAAGAGCAAGAGTTGTTTTCCGATAAGAAGAGTCACTATTGAGCTCCCATTGCCATACACAGTGCAAATAGCACTCGCATCTGTTCCCAGCAAGTACAGTGCATTGGACTGAAGAGGACCTACTGCTCTTGTCAGTTTTCTAAGCACAGTTGAACTAGATGTAGCCCGTGAGTGTAGGAAGCACATTTCTTTTCTTATGAGCAAGATCACTGTTCTAACCCTATAGGAAACACATTAGAGTAGAAGAGTGCTCTTTTCTCAAAAGCAGAGTGTGTTTCTTTTAAGGCGAGCTAGCGTTTGTTTCCCAGTCCTAAATGGAGTTGAAATCCATGCAGTTTCGGGTCCTATGAGCAAGAGTTGTTTTCTGATAAGAAGAGTCACTATTGTGCTCCCATTGTCATTCACAGGGCAAACAGCACTGGCGTCTGTTCCCAGCATGTACAGTGTATTGGACTGAAGAGGATCTACTGTTCTTGTCAGTTTCCTAAGCAGAATTGAACTAGATATGGCCGTGTGTGTAGGAAGCACAGTTCTTTTGTACTGAGCAAGCTCACTGTTCAGACCCCATAGGAAACACAGTAAAGTAGAAGAGTGCTCTTTTCTCAAAAGCAGAGTGTGTTTCTTGTAAGGAGAGCTAGCATTTGTTTCCCAGTCCTTAATGGAGTTGAATCACATGCAGTTTCTGGTGCTATGAATAAGAGTTGTTTTCTGGTAAGGAAAGTCACTATTGTGCTCCCATTGCCATACACAGTGCAAATAGCACTCGTGTCTGTTCCCAGCATGTACAGTGTATTGGACTGAAGAGGAGCTACTGTTCTTGTCAGTTTCCTAAGAAGAGTTGAACTAGATATGGTCCGTGTGTAGGAAGCACAGTTCTTTTGTTCTGAGCAAGCTCACTGTTCGGACCCCATAAGAAACACAGTAGAGTAGAAGAGTGCTCTTTTCTCAAAAGCAGAGTGTGTTACTTGTAAGGTGAGCTAGCGTTTGTTTCCCAGTCCTAAATGGAGTTGAATCACATGCAGTTTTTGGTCCTATGAGCAAGAGTTTTTTTCTAGTAAGAAGAGTCAGTATTGCGCTCCCATTGTCATTCACAAGGCAAATAGCACTGGTGTCTGTTCCCAGCATGTACAGTATATTGAACTGAAGAGGAGCTACTGTTCTTGTCAGTTTCCTAAGCAGAATTGAACTAGATATGGCCGTGTGTGTAGGAAGCACAGTTCTTTTGTTCTGAGCAAGTTTACTGTTCTGGCACTTTAGGGAACACAGTAGAGTAAAAGAGTGATCTTTTCTCCAAAGCAGAGTGTGTTTCTTGTAAGGCGAGCTAGCGTTTGTTTCCCAGTCCTAAATGGAGTTGAATCACATGCAGTTTTTGGTCCTACGAGCAAGAGTTGTTTTCTGTTAAGGAAAGTCACTATTGTGCTCCCATTGCCATACACAGTGCAAATAGCACTCGTGTCTGTTCCCAGCATGTATAGTGTATTGGACTGAAGAGGAGCTACTGTTCTTGTCAGTTTCCTAAGCAGAGTTGAACTAGATATGCCCCGTGTGTGTAGGAAGCACAGTTCTTTGGTTCTGAGCAAGCTCACTGTTCGGACCCCTTAGGAAACACTGTGGTGTAGAAGAGTGCTCTTTTCTCAAAAGCTAGTGTGCTTCTTGTAAGGCGAGCTAGTGTTAGTTTTCCAGTCCTAAATGGAGTTGAATCACATGCAGTTTTTGGTCTTATGAGCAAGAGTTTTTTTCTGGTAAGAAGAGTCAGTATTGCGCTCCCATTGTCATTCACAAGGCAAATAGCACTGGTGTCTGTTCCCAGCATGTACAGTGTATTGGACTGAAGAGGATCTACTGTTCTTGTCAGTTTCCTAAGCAGAATTGAACTAGATATGGCCGTGTGTGTAGGAAGCACAGTTCTTTTGTTTTGAGCAAGGTTACTGTTCTGGCCCTTTAGGAGACACAGTAGAGTAAAAGAGTGAACTTTTCTCCAAAGCAGAGTGTGTTTCTTGTAAGGCGAGCTAGCGTTTGTTTCCCAGTCCTACATGGAGTTGAATCACATGCAGTTTCTGGTCCTACATGCAAGAGTTGTTTTCTGGTAAGAGGAGTCACTATTGTGCTCCCATTGTCATACACAGGGCAAATAGCACTGGCGTCTGTTCCCAGCATGTACAGTGTATTGGACTGAAGAGGAGCTACTGTTCTTGACAGGTTCCTAAGCACAGTTGAACTAGATGTGGCCCATGTGTGTCGGAAGGACAGTTCTTTGGTTTTGAGCAAGCTCACTGTTCGGACCCCATAGGAAACACAGTAGAGTAGAAGAGTGCTCTTTTCTCAAAAGCTAGTGTGTTTCTTGTAAGGCGAGCTAGCGTTTGTTTCCCAGTTGTAAATGGAGTTGATTCACATGCAGTTTCTGGTCCTATGAGCAAGAGTTGTTTTCTGGTAAAAAGAATCACTATTGTGCTCCCATTGCCATACACAGTGCAAATAGCACTCGTGTGTGTTCCCAGCAAGTACAGTGTATTGGACTGAAGAGGATCTACTGTTCTTGTCAGTTTCCTAAACAGAATTGAACTAGATATGGTCGTGTGTGTAGGAAGCACAGTTCTTTTGTTCTGAGCAAGCTCACTGTTCTGGCCCTATAGGAAACACAGTAGAGTAGAAGAGTGATCTTTTCTCAAAAGCAGAGTGTGTTTCTTGTAAGGCGAACTAGCATTTGTTTCCGAGTCCTAAATGGAGTTGAATCACATGCAGTTTTTGGTCCTACGAACAAGAGTTGTTTTCTGGTAAAGAAAGTCACTATTGCGCTCCCATTGCCATACACAGTGCAAAAAGCACTCGCGTGTGTTCCCAGCAAGTACAGTGTATTGGACTGAAGAGGAGCTACTGTTCTTGTCAGTTTCCAAAGCAGAGTTGAACTAGATATGGCCCGTGTGTAGGAAGCACAGTTCTTTTGTTCTGAGCAATCACACTTTTCGGAATCACATGCAGTTTTTTTTCCTAGAAACAAGAGTTGTTTTCTGGTAAAGAAAGTCACTATTAGCCGGGCGGTAGTGGAGCACGCCTTTAATCCTAGCACTTGGGAGGCAGAGCCAGGTGGATCTCTTTGAGTTCGAGGCCAGCCTGGGCTACCAAGTGAGTTCCAGGAAAGGGAAAAAGCTACACAGAGAAACCCTGTCTCGAAAAACTAAAAAAAAAAAAAAAATAGTCACTATTGCTCTCCCATTGCCATACACAATGCAAAAGGCACTCGCGTCTGTTCCCAGCAAGTACAGTGTATTGGACTGAAGAGGATCTACTTTTCTTTTCTGTTTCCTAAGCAGAATTGAACTAAATAGGGCTGTGTGTGTAGGAAGCACAGTTCTTTTGTTCTGAGAAAGCTCACTGTTCTGGCCCTATAGGAAACACAGTAGAGTAGAAGAGTGCTCTTTTCTCAAAAGCAGAGTGTGTTTCTTGTAAGGCGAGCTAGCGTTTGTATCCCAGTTGTAAATGGAGTTGAATCAAATGCAGTTTCTGCTCCTACAAGCAAGAGTTGTTTTCTGGTAAGAAGAGTCACTATTGCGCTCTTATTTGCCCACAGGGCAAATAGCACTGGCGTCTGTTCCCAAAATGTACAGTGTATTGGACTGAAGAGGAGCTACTCTTCTTGTCAGTTTCCTAAGCAGAGTTGAACTAGATGTAGCCCGTGTGTGTAGGAAGCACAGTTCTTTTGTTCTGAGCAAGCTCACTGTTCTAACCCTATAGGAAACACATTAAAGTAGAAGAGTGCTCTTTTCTCTGAAGCAGAGTGTGTTTCTTGTAAAGCGAGCAAGCATTTGTTACCCAGTCCGAAATGGAGTTGAATCCCATGCAGTTTCTGTTCCTAAAAGAAAGAGTTGTTTTTTGATAAGAGTCACTATTGCGCTCCTATTTCCATACATAGTGCAAATAACACTCTCGTCTGTTCCCAGCAAGTACAGTGTATTGGACTGAAGAGGAGCTACTGTTCTTGTCAGGTTCCTCAGCAGAGTTGAACTAGATATGGCCCGTGTGTGTAGGAATCACTGTTCTTTTGTTCTGAGCAAGCTCACTGTTCAGACCCCATAAGAAACACAGTACAGTAGAAGAGTGCTCTTTTCTCAAAAGCAGAGTGTGTTTCTTGTAAGGCGAGCTAGCGTTTGTTTCCCAGTGGTAAATGGAGTTGAATCACATGCAGTTTCTGGTCCTACGTGCAAGAGTTGTTTTCTGGTAGAAGAGCCACTATTGCGCTCCGATTGTCATTCACAGGGCAAATAGCACTGGCGTCTGTTCCCAGCATGTACAGTGTATTGGACTGAAGAGGATCTACTGTTCTTTTCAGTTTCCTAAGGAGAATTGAACTAGATAGGGCCGTGTGTGTAGGAAGCACAATTCTTTTGTTCTGAGAAAGCTCACTGTTCAGGACCTATAGGAAACACAGAAGAGTAGAAGAGTGCTCTTTTCTCAAAAGCAGAGTGTGTTTCTTGTAAGGCGAGCTAGCATTTGTTTCCCAGTCCTAAATGGAGCTGAATCACATGCAGCTTTTGGTCCTAAAAACAAGAGTAGTTTTCTGGTAAAGAAAGTCACTATTGCGCTCCCAATCCATACACAGTGCAAATAGCACTCGCGCGTGTTCCCAGCAAGTACAGTGTATTGGACCGAAGAGCAGCTACTGTTCTTGTCAGTTTTTTAAGCAGGATTGAACTGGATATGGCAGTGTGTGTTGGAAGCCCAGTTCTTTTTTTCTGAGCAAGCTCACTGTTCGGACCCCATAGGAAACACAGTAAAGTAGAAGAGTGCTCTTTTCTCAAAAGAAGAGTGTGTTTCTTGTAAGGCGAGCTAGCGTTTCTTTTCAAGTCCTAAATGGAGTTGAATCACATGCAGTTTCTGGTCCTACGAGCAAGAGTTGTTTTCTGGTAAGAAGATTCACTATTGCGCTCCCATTGTCATACACAGGGCAAATAGCTCTGGCGTCTGTTCACAGCATGTACAGTGTATTGGACTGAAGAGGATCTACTGTTCTTGTCAGTTTCCTAAGCAGAACTGAACTAGATATGGCCGTGTGTGTAGTAAGCACAGTTCTTTGTTATGAGCAAGCTCACTCTTCGGACCCCATAGGAAAAACAGTAGAGTAGAAGAGTGCTCTTTTCTCAAATGCAGAGTGTGTTTCTTGTAAGGCGAGCTGGCGTTTGTTTACCAGTCCTAAATGGAGTTGAATCACATGCAATTTCTGGACATACAAGCAAGAGTTGTTTTCTGGTAAGAAGAGTCACTATTGTGCTCCCATTGTCATACACAGTGCAAATAGCACTCGCGTCTGTTCCCAGCAAGTACAGTGTATTGGACTGAAGAGGATCTACAGTTCTTGTCAGTTTCCTAATCACAGTTGAACTAGATATGGCCGTGTGTGTAGGAAGCACAGTTCTTTTGTTCTGAGCAAGCTCACTGTTCGGACCCCATAGGAAACACAGTAGAGTAGAAGAGTGCTCTTTTCTCAAAAGCAGAGTGTGTTTTTTGTAAAGCGAGCTAGCGTTGTTTCCCAGTCCTAAATGGAGTTGAATCACATGCAGTTTCTGATCCTACGAGCAAGAGTTGTTTTCTGGTAAGAAGAGTCACTATTGTGCTACCATTGTCATACACAGGGCAAGTAGCACTCGCGTCTCTTCCCAGCATGGACAGTGTATTGGACTGAAGAGGATCTACTGTTCTTGTCAGTTTCCTAAGCAGAGTTGAACTAGATATAGCCCATGTGTGTAGGAAGCACAGTTCTTTGGTTCTGAGCAAGCTCACTGTTCTGGACCTATAGGAAACACATTAGAGTAAAAGTGTGCTCTTTTCTCAAAAGCAGAGTATGTTTCTTGTAAGGCGAGCTAGCGTTTGTATCCCAGTGGTAAATGGAGTTGAATCACATGCAGTTTCTTCTCCTACAAGCAAGAGTTGTTTTCTGGTAAAAAAAAATCACTATTGCGCTCCCATTGCCATACACAGTGCAAATAGCACTCGCGTCTGTTCCCAGCAAGAACAGTGTATTGGACTGAAGAGGATCTACTGTTCTTGTCAGTTTCCTAAGCAGAATTGAACTAGATATGGCCGTGTGTGTAGGAAGCACAGTTCTTTTGTTCTGAGCAAGCTAACTGTTCTGGTTCTATAGGAAACACAGTAGAGTAGAAGAGTGATCTTTTCTCAAAAGCAGAGTGTGTTTCTTGTAAGGCGAACTAGCGTTTGTTTCCCAGTCCTAAATGGAGTTGAATCCCATGAAGTTTCTGATCCTACGAGCAAGAGTTGTTTTCTGATAAGAAGAGTCACTATTGCGCTCCTATTGCCATACACAGTGCAAATAGCACTCGCGTCTGTTCCCAGCAAGTACAGTGTATTGGACTGAAGAGGAGCTACTGTTCTTGTCAGGTTCGTAAACAGAGTTGAACTAGATATGGCCCTTGTGTGTAGGAAGCACAGTTCTTTTGTTCTGAGTAAGCTCACTGTTCGGACACCATAGGAAAGACAGTAGAGTAGAAGAGTATCCTTTTCCCAAAAGCAGAGTGTGTCAATTGTAAGGTGAGCTAGCATTTGTTTCCCAGTCCTAAATGGAGTTGAATCACATGCAGTTTCTGGTCCTACGAGCAAGAGTTGTTTTCTGGTAAGAAGAGTCACTATGGCGCTCCCATTGTCATTCACAGGACAAAGAGCACTGGCGTCTGTTCCCAGCATGTACAGTGTATTGGACTGAAGAGGATCTACTGGTCTTGTCAGTTTCTTAAGCAGAATTGAACGAGATATGGCCGTGAGTGTAGGCAGCACAGTTCTTTTGTTCTGAGCAAGCTCACTTTTCTGGCCCTATAGGAAACACAGTAGAGTAGAAGAGTGATCTTTTCTCAAAAGCAGAGTGTGTTTCATGTAAGGTGAGCTAGCGTTTGTTTCCCTGTTTTAAATGGAGTTGAATCACAGGCAATTTTTGGTCCTACGAACAAGAGTTGTTTTCTGGTAAAGAAAGTCACTATTAGCCGGGCGGTAGTGGCGCATGCCTTTAATCCCAGCACTCGATAGGCAGAGCCAGGTGGATATCTGTGAGTTTGAAGCCCGCCTGGGCTACCAAGTGAGTTCCAGGAAAGGCGCAAAGCTACACAGAGAAACCCTGTCTCGAAAAAAAAAAAGTCACTATTGCGCTCCCATTGCCATACACAGTGCAAAAAGCACTCGCGTCTGTTCCCACCAAGTACAGTGTATTGGACTGAAAGGATCTACTGTTCTTGTCAGTTTCCTAAGCAGAATTGAACTAGATCTGGCCGTGTGTGTAGGAAGCACAGTACTTTTGTTCTGAGCAAGCTCACTGTTTTGGCCCTATAGGAAACACAGTAGAGTAGAATAGTGCTCTTTTCTCAAAAGCAGAGTGTGTTTCTTGTAAGGCGAGCTAGCGTTTGTTTCCCAGTTCTAAATGGAGTTGAATCACATGCAGTTTTTGTTTCTAAGAGCAAGAGTTGTTTTCTGGTAAAGAAAGTCACTATTAGCCGGGCGGAAGTGGACCACGCCTTTAATCCTAGCACTCGGGAGGCAGAGCCACGTGGATCTCTTTGAGTTCGAGGCCAGCCTGGTCTACCAAGTGAGTTCCAGGAAAGGCACAAAGCTACACAGAGAAACCCTGTCTCGAAAAACTAAAAAAAAAAAAAAAAAAAAAAAAAAGAAAGTCACTATTGCACTCCCATTGCCATACACAATGCAAAAAGCACTCGCGTCTGTTCAAAGCAAGTACAGTGTATTGGACTGAAGAGGATCTACTTTTCTTTTCAGTTTCCTAAGCAGAATTGAACTAAATAGGGCCATGTGTGTAGGAAGTACAGTTCTTTTGTTCTGAGAAAGCTCACTGTTCTGGCCCTATAGGAAACACATTAGAGTACAAGAGTGCTCTTTTCTCAAAAGCAGAGTGTGTTTCTTGTAAGGCGAGCTAGCGTTTGTTTCCCAGTCCTAAATGGAGCTGAATCACATCCAGTTTTTGGTCCTACGAACAAGAGTTGTTTTCTCGTAAAGAAAGTCACTATTGCGCTCCCATTGCCATACACAGTGCAAATAGCACTCGCGTCTCTTCCCAGCAAGTACAGTGTATTGGACTGAAGAGGATCTACTGTTCTTTTCAGTTTCCTAATCACAGTTGAACTAGATATGGCCATGTGTGTAGGAAGCACAGTTCTTTTGTTCTGAGAAAGTTCACTGTTCTGGCCCTATAGGAAACACAGTAGAGTAGAAGAGTGCTCTTTTCTCAAAAGCAGAGTGTTTTTCTTGTAAGGCGAGCTAGCGTTTGTATCCCAGTTGTAAATGGAGTTGAATCACATGCAGTTTCTGCTCCTACAAGCAAGAGTTGTTTTCTGGTAAAAAGAATCACTATTGCGCTCCCATTGCCATACACAGTGCAAATAGCACTCGCGTCTGTTCTCAGCAAGAACAGTGTATTGGACTGAAGAGGATCTACTCTTCTTGTCAGTTTCCTAAGCAGAATTGAACTAGATATGGCCGTGTGTGTAGGAAGCACAGTTCTTTTGTTCTGAGCAAGCTCACTGTTCGGAACCTAAAGGAAACACAGTAAAGTAGAAGAGTGCTCTTTTCTCAAAAGCGGAGTGTGTTTCTTGTAAGGCGACCTAGCGTTTGTTTCCCATTCCTAAGTGGAGTTGAATCCCATGCAATTTCTGGTCTTACGAGCAAGAGTTGTTTTCTGGTAAGAAGAGTCAGTATAGCGCTCCCATTGTCATACACAGGGCAAATAGCACTGGCGTCTGTTTCCAGCATGTACAGTGTATTGGACTGAAGAGGATCTACTGTTCTTGTCAGTTTCCTAAGCAGAATTGAACTAGATATGGCCGTGTGTGTAGGAAGCACAGTTCTTTTATTCTGAGCAAGCTCACTGTTCGCACCCCATAGGAAAAACAGGAGAGTAGAAGAGTGCTCTTTTCTCAAATGCAGAGTGTGTTTCTTGTAAGGCGAGCTGGCGTTTGTTTACCAGTCCTAAATGGAGTTGAATCACATGCAATTTCTGGACATACAAGCAAGAGTTGTTTTCTGGTAAGAAGAGTCACTATTGTGCTCCCATTGTCATACACAGTGCAAATAGCACTCGCGTCTGTTCCCAGCAAGTACAGTGTATTGGACTGAAGAGGATCTACAGTTCTTGTCAGTTTCCTAATCACAGTTGAACTAGATATGGCCGTGTGTGTAGTAAGCACAGTTCTTTTGTTCTGAGCAAGCTCACTGTTCGGACCCCATAGGAAACACAATAGAGTAGAAGAGTGCTCTTTTCTCAAAAGCAGAGTGTGTTTTTTGTAAAGCGAGCGAGCTTTGTTTCCCAGTCCTAAATGGAGTTGAATCACATGCAGTTTCTGATCCTACGAGCAAGAGTTGTTTTCTGGTAAGAAGAGTCACTATTGTGCTACCATTGTCATACACAGGGCAAGTAGCACTCGCGTCTCTTCCCAGCATGGACAGCGTATTGGACTGAAGAGGATCTACTGTTCTTGTCAGTTTCCTAAGCAGAGTTGAACTAGATATAGCCCGTGTGTGTAGGAAGCACAGTTCTTTGGTTCTGAGCAAGCTCACTGTTCTGGACCTATAGGAAACACATTAGAGTAAAAGTGTGCTCTTTTCTCAAAAGCAGAGTATGTTTCTTGTAAGGCGAGCTAGCGTTTGTATCCCAGTGGTAAATGGAGTTGAATCACATGCAGTTTCTTCTCCTACAAGCAAGAGTTGTTTTCTGGTAAAAAAAAATCACTATTGCGCTCCCATTGCCATACACAGTGCAAATAGCACTCGCGTCTGTTCCCAGCAAGAACAGTGTATTGGACTGAAGAGGATCTACTGTTCTTGTCAGTTTCCTAAGCAGAATTGAACTAGATATGGCCGTGTGTGTAGGAAGCACAGTTCTTTTGTTCTGAGCAAGCTAACTGTTCTGGTTCTATAGGAAACACAGTAGAGTAGAAGAGTGATCTTTTCTCAAAAGCAGAGTGTGTTTCTTGTAAGGCGAACTAGCGTTTGTTTCCCAGTCCTAAGTGGAGTTGAATCACATGCAGTTTTTGGTCCTACGAACAATAGTTGTATTCTGGTAAAGAAAGTCACTATTGCGATCCCATTGCCATACACAGTGCAAATAGCACTCGCGTCTGTTCCCAGCAAGTACAGTGTATTGGACCGAAGAGCAGCTACTGTTCTTGTCAGTTTTTTAAGCAGGATTGAACTAGATATGGCCGTGTGTGTAGGAAGCACAGTTCTTTTGTTCTGAGCAAGTCGCTGTTCGGACCCCATAGGAAACACAGTAGAGTAGAAGAGTGCTCTTTTTTCAAAAGCAGAGTGTGTTTCTTGTAAGGCGAGCTAGCATTGTTTCCCAGTCCTAAATGGAGTTGAATCCCATGCAGGTTCTGGTCCTACAAGCAAGAGTTGTATTCTGGTAAGAAGTGTCACTATTGCGCTCCCAATGTCATTCACAGGGCAAATAGCACTGGCGTCTGTTCCCAGCATGTACAGTATATTGGACTGAAGAGGATCTACTGTTCTTGTCAGTTTCCTAAGCAGAATTGAACTAGATAAGGCCGTGTATGTAGGAAGCACAGTTCTTTTATTCTGAGCAAGCTCAATGTTTTGGCCCTATAGGAAACACAGTAGTGTAGAAAGTGCTCTTTCTCAAAAGCAGAGT
Organism: Peromyscus eremicus; assembly: GCF_949786415.1. Lineage (NCBI taxonomy): Eukaryota > Metazoa > Chordata > Mammalia > Rodentia > Cricetidae > Peromyscus > Peromyscus eremicus. The sequence goes on from NW_026734295.1 coordinate 1,854,055, forward strand.
GTGTTTCTTGTAAAGTGAGCTAGCGTTTGTTTCACAGTCCTAAATGGAGTTGAATCACATTCAGTTGTTGGTCCTACGAGCAAGAGTTTTTTTCTGGTAAGAAGAGTCACTATTGCGCTCGTATTTGCCCACAGGGCAATTAGCACTGGCGTCTGTTCCCAGAATGTACAGTGTATTGGACTGAAGAGGAGCTACTGTTCTTGTCAGTTTCCTAAGCAGAGTTTAACTAGATGTAGCCCGTGTGTGTAGGAAGCACAGTTCTTTTGTTCTGAGCAAGCTCACTGTTCTAACCCAATAGGAATCACATTAGAGTAGAAGAGTGCTCTTTTCTCAAAAGCAGAGTGTGTTTCTTGTAAAGCGAGCTAGCATTTGTTACCCAGTCTGAAATGGAGTTGAATCCCATGCAGTTTCTGTTCCTACGAGCAAGAGTTGTTTTCTGATAAGTGTCACTATTGCGCTCCTATTTCCATACACAGTGCAAATAACACTCTCGTCTGTTCCCAACAAGTACAGTTTATTGGACTGAAGAGGAGCTACTGTTCTTGTCAGGTTCCTTAGCAGAGTTCAACTAGATATGGCCCGTGTGTGTACGAAGCACAGTTCTTTTGTTCTGAGCAAGCTCACTGTTCGGACACCATAGGAAACACAGTAGAGTAGAAGAGTGCTCTTTTCTCAAAAGCAGAGTGTGTTTCTTGTAAGGCGAGCTAGCGTTTGTTTCCCAGTCCTAAATGGAGATGAATCACATGCAGTTTCTGGTCCTACGAGCAAGAGTTGTTTTCTGGTAAGAAGAGTCACTATTGCGCTCCCAATGTCATTCACAGGGCAAATAGCACTGGCGTCTGTTCCCAGCATGTACAGTGTATTGGACTGAAGAGGATCTACTGTTCTTTTCAGTTTCCTAAGGAGAATTGAACTAGGTAGGGCCGTGTGTGTAGGTAGCACAGTTCTTTTGTTCTGAGAAAGCTCACTGTTCTGGACCTATAGGAAACGCAGAAGAGTAGAAGAGTGCTCTTTTCTCAAAAGCAGAGTGTGTTTCTTGTAAGGCGACCTAGCGTTTGTTTCCCAATCCTAAATGGAGTTGAATCACATGCAGTTTTTGGTCATAAAAACAAGAGTATTTTTCTGGTAAAGAAAGTCACTATTGTGCTCCCATTGCCATACACAGTGCAAATAGCACTCGAGTCTGTTCTCAGCAAGTACAGTTTATTGGACTGAAGAGGATCTACAGTTTTTGTCAGTTTCCTAATCACACTTGAACTAGATATGGTCGTGTGTGTAGGAAGCACAGTTCTTTTGTTCTGAGCAAGCTCACTGTTCTGGCCCTATAGGAAACACAGTAGAGTAGAAGAGTGCTCTTTTCTCAAAAGCAGAGTGTTTTTCTTGTAAGGCGAGCTAGTGTTTGTTACCCAGTCCTACATGGAGTTGAATCCCATGCAGTTTCTGGTCCTACGAGCAAGAGTTGTTTTCTGGTAAGAAGAGTCACTATTGCGCTCCCTTTGCCAAACACAGTGCAAATAGCATTCGCGTCTGTTCCCAGCAAGTACAGTGTATTGGACTGAAGAGGAGCTACTGTTCTTGTCAGTTTCCTAAGCAGAGTTGAACTAGATATGGCCATGTGTGTAGGAAGCACAATTCTTTGGTTCTGAGCAAGCTCACTGTTCGGACCCCATAGGAAACATAGTAGAGTAGAAGAGTGCTCTTTTCTCAAAAGCAGCGTATGTTTCTTGTAAGGCGAGCTAGCGTTATTTCCCAGTCCTAAATGGAGTTGAATCACATGCAGTTTCTGGTCCGACGAGCAAGAGTTGTTTTCTGGTAAGAAGAGTCACTATTTTGCTCCCATTGTCATACACAGGGCAAGTAGCACTCGCGTCTGTTCCCAGCATGGACAGTGTATTGGACTGAAGAGGATCTACTGTTCTTGTCAGTTTCCTAAGCAGAGTTGAACTAGATATAGCCCGTGTGTGTAGGAAGCACAGTTCTTTGGTTCTGAGAAAGCTCACTGTTATGGACCTATAGGAAACACATTAGAGTAAAAGTGTGCTCTTTTCTCAAAAGCAGAGTATGTTTCTTGTAAGGCGAGCTAGCGTTTGTATCCCAGTTGTAAATGGAGTTGAATCACATGCAGTTTTTGGTCCTACAAGCAAGAGTTGTTTTCTGGTAAAAAGAATCACTATTGCGCTCCCATTGCCATACACAGTGCAAATAGCACTCGCGTCTGTTCTCAGCAAGAACAGTGTATTGGACTGAAGAGGATCTATTGTTCTTGTCAGTTTCCTAAGCAGAATTGAACTAGATATGGCCGTGTGTGTAGGAAGCACAGTTCTTTTGTTCTGAGCACGCTCACTCTTTGGACCCCATAGGAAAAACAGTAGAGTAAAAGAGTGCTCTTTTCTCAAAAGCAGAGTGTGTTTCTTGTAAGGCGAGCTAGCGTTGTTTCCCAGTCCTAAATGGAGTTGAATCCCATTCAGTTTCTGTTCCTACGAGGAAGAGTTGTTTTCTGGTAAGAAGAGTCACTATTGTGCTCCCTTTGTCATACACAGGGCAAATAGCACTGGCGTCTGTTCCCAGCATGTACAGTGTATTGGACTGAAGAGGATCTACTGTTCTTGTCAGTTTCCTGTGCACAATTGAACTAGATATGGCCGTGTGTGTAGGAAGCACAGTTCTTTTGTTATGAGGAAGCTCACTGTTCGGACCCCATAGGAAAAACCGTAGAGTAGAAGAGTGCTGTTTTCTCAAATGCAGAGTGTGTTTCTTGTAAGGCGAGCTGGCGATTGTTTCCCAGTCCTAAATGGAGTTGAATCCCATGCAGTTTCTGGTCCTACCTGCAAAAGTTGTTTTCTGGTAAGGAAAGTCACTATTTCGCTCCCATTACCATACACAGTACAAATAGCACTAGCGTCTGTTCCCAGCAAGTACAGTGTATTGGACTGAAGAGGAGCTACTGTTCTTGTCAGTTTCCTAAGCAGAGTTGAACTAGATATGACCCGTGTGTAGGAAGCACAGTTCTTTTGTTCTGAGCAAGCTCACTCTTCAGACCCCATAAGAAACACAGTAGAGTAGAAGAGTGCTCTTTTCTCAAAAGCAGAGTGTGTCTCTTGTAAGGCGAGCTAGCATTTGTTTCCCAGTCCTAAATGGAGTTGAATCACATGCAGTTTCTGGACCTACAAGCAAGAGTTGTTTTCTGGTAAGAAGAGTCACTATTGTGCTCCCATTGTCATTCACAGGGCAAATAGCACTGGCATCTGTTCCCAGCATATACAGTTTATTGGACTGAAGAGGATCTACTGTTCTTGTCAGTTTCCGAAGCAGAATTGAACTTGATATGGCCGTGTGTGTAGGAAGCACAGTTCTTTTGTTCTGAGCAAGCTCACTGTTCTGGCCCTATAGGAAACACAGTAGAGTAGATGAATGATCTTTTCTCAAAAGCAGAGTGTGTTTCTTGTAAGGCGAGCTAGCGTTTGTTTCCCAGTCCTAATGGAGTTGAATCACATGCAGTTGTTGTTCCCACGCGCAAGAGTTGTATTCTGGTTAGGAAAGTAACTATTTCGCTCCCATTGCCATACACAGTGCAAATAGCACTCGCGTCTGTTCCCAGCAAGTACAGTGTATTGGACTGAAGAGGAGGTACTGTTCTTGTCAGTTTCCTAAGAAGAGTTGAACTAGATATGGCCCATGTGTGTAGGAAGCACAGTTCTTTTGTTCTGAGCAAGCTCACAGTTCGGACACCATAGGAAACACAGTAGAGTAGAAGAGTTCTCTTTTCTCAAAAGCAGAGTGTGTTTCTTGTAAGGCGAGCTAGCGTTTTTTTCCCCATCCTAAATGGAGTTGAATCACATGCAGCTTCGGGTCCTATGAGCAAGAGTTGTTTTCTGGTAAGGAAAGTCACTATTGTGCTCCCATTGCCATACACAGTGCAAACAGCACTCATGTCTGTTCCCAGCAAGTACAGTGTATTGGACTGAAGAGTAGCTACTGTTCTTGTCAGTTTCCTAAGCAGAGTTGAACTAGATATGGCCCGTGTGTGTAGGAAGCACAGTTCTTTTGTTCTGAGCAAGCTCACTGTTCAGACCATTTGGAAACACAGTAGATTGAAGAGTGCTCTTTTTTCAAAAGCAGAGTGTGTTTCTTGTAAGGGGAGCTAGCGTTTGTTTCCCAGTCCTAAATGGAGTTGAGTCACATGCAGTTTCTGGTCCTACGAGCAAGAGTTGTTTTCTGGTAAGAAGAGTCAGTATTGCGCTCCCATTGTCATACACAGGGCAAATAGCACTGGCGTCTGTTCCCAGCATGTACAGTGTATTGGACTGAAGAGGAGCTACTGTTCTTGTCAGTTTCCTAAGCAGAGTTGAACTAGATATGGCCCGTGAGTATAAAGCACAGTTCTTTTGTTCTGAGCAAGCTCACTCTTCGGACCCCATAAGAAACACAGTAGAGTAGAAGAGTGCTCTTTTCTCAAAAGAAGAGTGTGTTTCTTGTAAGGCAAGCTAGCGTTTGTTTCCCAGTCCTAAATGGAGTTGAATCACATGCAGTTTCTGGTCCTACGAGCAAGAGATGTTTTCTGGTAAGAAGAGTCACTATTGCGCTCTTATTTGCCCACAGGGCAAATACACTGGCGTCTGTTCCCAAAATGTACAGTGTATTGGACTGAAGAGGAGCTACTGTTCTTGTCAGTTTCCTAAGCAGAGTTGAACGAGATGTAGCCTGTGTGTAGGAAGCACAGTTCTTTTGTTCTGAGAAAGCTCACTTTTCTAACCCTATAGGAAACACAGTAGTGTAGAAGAGTGCTCTTTCTCAAAAGCAGAGTGTGTTTCTTGTAAGGCGAGCTACCATTTGTTTCCAAGTCCCAAATGGAGTTGAATCACATGCAGTTGTGGGTCCCACGAGCAAGAGTTGTTTTCTGGTAAGGAAAGTCACTATTGCACTCCCATTGCCATACACAGTACAAATAGCACTCGTGTCTGTTCCCAGCAAGTACAATGTATTGGACTGAAGAGGAGCCTCTGTTCTTGTCAGTTTCCTAAGCAGAGTTGAAATAGATATGGCCTGTGTGTAGGAAGCACAGTTCTTTTTTTCTGAGCAAGCTCACTGTTCGGACCCCGTAAGAAACACAGTAGAGTAGAAGTTTGCTCTTTTCTCAAAAGCAGAGTGTGTTTCTTGTAAGGCGAGCTAGTGTTTGTTTCCCAGTCCTAAATGGAGTTGAAATACATGCAGTTTCTGGTCCTACGAGCAAGAGTTGTTTTCTGATAAGAAGAGTCACTATTGTGCTCCCATTGCCATACACAGGGCAAATAGCACTGGCGTCTGTTCCCAGCATGTACAGTATATTGGACTGAAGAGGATCTACTGTTCTTGTCAGTTTCCTAAGCAGAGTTGAACTAGATATAGCCCGTGTGTGTAGAAAGCACAGTTCTTTTGTTCTGAGCAAGCTCACTGTTCGGAACCGATAGGAAACAGAGTAGAGTAGAAGGGTGCTCTTTTCTCAAAAGCAGAGTGTGTTTCTTGTAAGGCGAGCTAGCGTTTGTTTCCCAGTCCTAAATGGAGTTGAATCACAGGCAGTTTTTGGTCCTAAGAACAAGAGTTGTTTTCTGGTAAAGAAAGTCACTATTAGCCGGGCGGAAGTGGACCATGCCTTTAATCCTAGCACTCGGGAGGCAGAGCCACGTGGATCTCTTTGAGTTCGAGGCCAGCCTGGGCTACCAAGTGTTTCCAGGAAAGGCACAAAGCTACACAGAGAAACCCTGTCTCGAAAAACTAAAAAAAAAAAAAAAAAAGAAAGTCACTATTGCGCTCCCATTGCCATACACAGTGCAAATAGCACTCACGTCTGTTCCCAGCAAGTACAGTGTATTGGACTGAAGAGGATCTACTGTTCTTTTCAGTTTCCTAATCACAGTTGAACTAGATATGCCATGTGTGTAGGAAGCACAGTTCTTTTGTTCTGAGCAAGCTCACTGTTCGGAACCCATAGGAAACACAGTAGAGTAGAAGAGTGCTCTTTTCTCAAAAGCAGAGTGTGTTTCTTGTAAGGCGAGCTAGCGTTGTTTCCCAGTCCTAAATGGAGTTGAATCACATGCAGTTTCTGGTCCTACAAGCAAGAGTTGTTTTCTGGTAAGAAGTGTCACTATTTTGCTCCCAATGTCATTCACAGGTTCAAATAGCACTGGCGTCTGTTCCAGCATATACAGTGTATTGGACTGAAGAGGATCCACTGTTCTTGTCAGTTTTCCTAAGCAGAATTGAACTAGATAAGGCTGTGTATGTAGGAAGCACAGTTCTTTTTTTCTGAGCAACCTCAATGTTTTGGCCCTATAGGGAAACACAGTACAGTAGAAGAGTGCTCTTTTTCAAAAGCAGAGTGCTGTTTCTGGTAATGCGAGGTAGCATTTGTTTCCCTGTCCTAAATGGAGTTGAATCACATTCAGTTGTTGGTTCTACGAGCAAGAGTTGTTTTTGGTAAGAAGAGTCACTATTGTGCTCTTATTTGCCCACAGGGCAAATAGCACTGGCGTCTGTTCCCAAAATGTACAGTGTATTGGACTGAAGAGGAGCTACTCTTCTTGTCAGTTTCCTAAGCAGAGTTGAACTAGATGTAGCCCGTGTGTGTAGGAAGCACAGTTCTTTTGTTCTGAGCAAGCTCACTGTTCTAACCCTATAGGAAACACATTAGAGTAGAAGAGTGCTCTTTTCTCAGAAGCAGAGTGTGTTTCTTGTAAAGCGAGCAAGCATTTGTTACCCAGTCCGAAATGGAGTTGAATCCCATGCAGTTTCTGTTCCTACAAGAAAGAGTTGTTTTTTGATAAGAGTCACTATTGCGCTCCTATTTCCATACATAGTTCAAATAACACTCTCGTCTGTTCCCAGCAAGTACAGTGTATTGGACTGAAGAGGAGCTACTGTTCTTGTCAGGTTTCTCAGCAGATTTGAACTAGATATGGCCCGTGTGTGTAGGAAGCACAGTTCTTTTGTTCTGAGCAAGCTCACTGTTCGGACCCCATAAGAAGCACAGTACAGTAGAAGAGTGCTCTTTTCTCAAAAGCAGAGTGTGTTTCTTGTAAGGCGAGCTAGCGTTTGTTTCCCAGTCCTAAATGGAGTTGAATCACATGCAGTTTCTGGTCCTACGTGCAAGAGTTGTTTTCTGGTAGAAGAGTCACTATTGCGCTCCCAATGTCATTCACAGGGCAAATAGCACTGGCGTCTGTTCCCAGCATGTACAGTGTATTGGACTGAAAAGGATCTACTGTTCTTTTCAGTTTCCTAAGCAGAATTGAACTAGATAGGGCCGTGTGTGTAGGAAGCACAATTCTTTTGTTCTGAGAAAGCTCACTGTTCGGACCCAATAGGAAACACAGTAGAGTAGAAGAGTGCTCTTTTCTCAAAAGCAGAGTGTGTTTCTTGTAAGGTGAGCTAGCGTTTGTTTCCCAGTCCTAAATTGAGCTGAATCACATGCAGTTTTTGGTCCTAAAAACAAGAGTAGTTTTCTGGTAAAGAAAGTCACTGTTGCGCTCCCATTCCATAAACAGTGCAAATAGCACTCGCGTCTGTTCCCAGCAAGTACAGTGTATTGGACTGAAGAGGATCTACAGTTCTTGTCAGTTTCCTAATCACAGTTGAACTAGATATGGCCGTGTGTGTAGGAAGCACAGTTCTTTTGTTCTGAGCAAGCTCACTGTTTGGACCCCATAGGAAACACAGTAGAGTAGAAGAGTGCTCTTTTCTCAAAAGCAGAGTGTGTTTCTTGTAAGGTGAGCTAGCGTTGTTTCCCAGTCCTAAATGGAGTTGAATCACATGCAGTTTCTGGTCCTACGAGCAAGAGTTGTTTTCTGGTAAGAAGAGTCACTATTGTGCTCCCATTGTCATACACAGGGCAAGTAGCACTCGCGTCTGTTCCCAGCATGGACAGTGTATTGGACTGAAGAAGATCTACTGTTCTTGTCAGTTTCCTAAACAGAGTTGAACTAGATATAGCCCGTGTGTGTAGGAAGCACAGTTCTTTTGTTCTGAGCAAGCTCACTGTTCTAACCCTATAGGAAACACATTAGAGTAGAAGAGTGCTCTTTTCTCAGAAGCAGAGTGTGTTTCTTGTAAGGCGAGCTAGCGTTTGTATCCCAGTTGTAAATGGAGTTGAATCACATGCAGTTTCTGCTCCTACAAGCAACAGTTGTTTTCTGGTAAAAAGCAACACTATTGTGCTCCCATTGCCATACACAGTGCAAATAGCACTCGCGTCTGTTCCCAGCAAGTACAGTGTTTTGGACTGAAGAGCAGCTACTGTTCTTGTCAGTTTTTTAAGCTGGATTGAACTAGATATGGCCCGTGTGTGTAGGAAGCCCAGTTCTTTTTTTCTGAGCAAGCTCACTGTTCGGACACCATAGGAAACACAGTAAAGTAGAAGAGTGCTCTTTTCTCAAAAGAAGAGTGTGTTTCTTGTAAGGCGAGCTAGCGTTTCTTTTCAAGTCCTAAGTGGAGTTGAATCACATGCAGTTTCTGGTCCTACGAGCAAGAGTTGTTTTCTGGTAAGAAGATTCACTATTGCGCTCCCATTGTCATACACAGGGCAAATAGCTCTGGCGTCTGTTCACAGCATGTACAGTGTATTGGACTGAAGAGGATCTACTGTTCTTGTCAGTTTCCTAAGCAGAATTGAACTAGATATGATCGTGTGTGTAGTAAGCACAGTTCTTTGTTATGAGCAAGCTCACTCTTCGGACCCCATAGGTAAAACAGTAGAGTAGAAGAGTGCTCTTTTCTCAAATGCAAAATGTGTTTATTCTAAGGCGAGCTATCGTTTGTTTCGCAGTCCTAAATGGAGTTGAATCACATGCAGTTTTTGGTCCTACGAACAATAGTTGTATTCTGGTAAAGAAAGTCACTATTGCGATCCCATTGCCATACACAGTGCAAATAGCACTCGCGTCTGTTCCCAGCAAGTACAGTGTATTGGACCGAAGAGCAGCTACTGTTCTTGTCCGTTTTTTAAGCAGGATTGAACTAGGTATGGCCGTGTGTGTAGGAAGCACAGTTCTTTTGTTCTGAGCAAGTCGCTGTTCGGTCCCCATAGGAAACACAGTAGAGTAGAAGAGTGCTCTTTTTTCAAAAGCAGAGTGTGTTTCTTGTAAGGCGAGCTAGCATTGTTTCCCAGTCCTAAATGGAGTTGAATCCCATGCAGGTTCTGGTCCTACAAGCAAGAGTTGTATTCTGGTAAGAAGTGTCACTATTGCGCTCCCAATGTCATTCACAGGGCAAATAGCACTGGCGTCTGTTCCCAGCATGTACAGTATATTGGACTGAAGAGGATCTACTGTTCTTGTCAGTTTCCTAAGCAGAATTGAACTAGATAAGGCCGTGTATGTAGGAAGCACAGTTCTTTTATTCTGAGCAAGCTCAATGTTTTGGCCCTATAGGAAACACAGTAGTGTAGAAAGTGCTCTTTCTCAAAAGCAGAGTGTGTTTCTTGTAAAGTGAGCTAGCGTTTGTTTCACAGTCCTAAATGGAGTTGAATCACATTCAGTTGTTGGTCCTACGAGCAAGAGTTTTTTTCTGGTAAGAAGAGTCACTATTGCGCTCGTATTTGCCCACAGGGCAATTAGCACTGGCGTCTGTTCCCAAAATGTACAGTGTATTGGACTGAAGAGGAGCTACTGTTCTTGTCAGTTTCCTAAGCAGAGTTTAACTAGATGTAGCCCGTGTGTGTAGGAAGCACAGTTCTTTTGTTCTGAGCAAGCTCACTGTTCTAACCCAATAGGAATCACATTAGAGTAGAAGAGTGCTCTTTTCTCAAAAGCAGAGTGTGTTTCTTGTAAAGCGAGCTAGCATTTGTTACCCAGTCTGAAATGGAGTTGAATCCCATGCAGTTTCTGTTCCTACGAGCAAGAGTTGTTTTCTGATAAGTGTCACTATTGCGCTCCTATTTCCATACACAGTGCAAATAACACTCTCGTCTGTTCCCAACAAGTACAGTTTATTGGACTGAAGAGGAGCTACTGTTCTTGTCAGGTTCCTTAGCAGAGTTGAACTAGATATGGCCCATGTGTGTACGAAGCACAGTTCTTTTGTTCTGAGCAAGCTCACTGTTCGGACACCATAGGAAACACAGTAGAGTAGAAGAGTGCTCTTTTCTCAAAAGCAGAGTGTGTTTCTTGTAAGGCGAGCTAGCGTTTGTTTCCCAGTCCTAAATGGAGATGAATCACATGCAGTTTCTGGTCCTACGAGCAAGAGTTGTTTTCTGGTAAGAAGAGTCACTATTGCGCTCCCAATGTCATTCACAGGGCAAATAGCACTGGCGTCTGTTCCCAGCATGTACAGTGTATTGGACTGAAGAGGATCTACTGTTCTTTTCAGTTTCCTAAGGAGAATTGAACTAGGTAGGGCCGTGTGTGTAGGAAGCACAGTTCTTTTGTTCTGAGAAAGCTCACTGTTCTGGACCTATAGGAAACGCAGAAGAGTAGAAGAGTGCTCTTTTCTCAAAAGCAGAGTGTGTTTCTTGTAAGGCGACCTAGCGTTTGTTTCCCAATCCTAAATGGAGTTGAATCACATGCAGTTTTTGGTCCTAAAAACAAGAGTATTTTTCTGGTAAAGAAAGTCACTATTGTGCTCCCATTGCCATACACAGTGCAAATAGCACTCGAGTCTGTTCTCAGCAAGTACAGTTTATTGGACTGAAGAGGATCTACAGTTTTTGTCAGTTTCCTAATCACACTTGAACTAGATATGGTCGTGTGTGTAGGAAGCACAGTTCTTTTGTTCTGAGCAAGCTCACTGTTCTGGCCCTATAGGAAACACAGTAGAGTAGAAGAGTGCTCTTTTCTCAAAAGCAGAGTGTTTTTCTTGTAAGGCGAGCTAGTGTTTGTTACCCAGTCCTACATGGAGTTGAATCCCATGCAGTTTCTGGTCCTACGAGCAAGAGTTGTTTTCTGGTAAGAAGAGTCACTATTGCGCTCCCTTTGCCAAACACAGTGCAAATAGCATTCGCGTCTGTTCCCAGCAAGTACAGTGTATTGGACTGAAGAGGAGCTACTGTTCTTGTCAGTTTCCTAAGCAGAGTTGAACTAGATATGGCCATGTGTGTAGGAAGCACAATTCTTTGGTTCTGAGCAAGCTCACTGTTCGGACCCCATAGGAAACATAGTAGAGTAGAAGAGTGCTCTTTTCTCAAAAGCAGAGTATGTTTCTTGTAAGGCGAGCTAGCGTTATTTCCCAGTCCTAAATGGAGTTGAATCACATGCAGTTTCTGGTCCGACGAGCAAGAGTTGTTTTCTGGTAAGAAGAGTCACTATTTTGCTCCCATTGTCATACACAGGGCAAGTAGCACTCGCGTCTGTTCCCAGCATGGACAGTGTATTGGACTGAAGAGGATCTACTGTTCTTGTCAGTTTCCTAAGCAGAGTTGAACTAGATATAGCCCGTGTGTGTAGGAAGCACAGTTCTTTGGTTCTGAGAAAGCTCACTGTTATGGACCTATAGGAAACACATTAGAGTAAAAGTGTGCTCTTTTCTCAAAAGCAGAGTATGTTTCTTGTAAGGCGAGCTAGCGTTTGTATCCCAGTTGTAAATGGAGTTGAATCACATGCAGTTTTTGGTCCTACAAGCAAGAGTTGTTTTCTGGTAAAAAGAATCACTATTGCGCTCCCATTGCCATACACAGTGCAAATAGCACTCGCGTCTGTTCTCAGCAAGAACAGTGTATTGGACTGAAGAGGATCTATTGTTCTTGTCAGTTTCCTAAGCAGAATTGAACTAGATATGGCCGTGTGTGTAGGAAGCACAGTTCTTTTGTTCTGAGCACGCTCACTCTTTGGACCCCATAGGAAAAACAGTAGAGTAAAAGAGTGCTCTTTTCTCAAAAGCAGAGTGTGTTTCTTGTAAGGCGAGCTAGCGTTGTTTCCCAGTCCTAAATGGAGTTGAATCCCATTCAGTTTCTGTTCCTACGAGGAAGAGTTGTTTTCTGGTAAGAAGAGTCACTATTGTGCTCCCTTTGTCATACACAGGGCAAATAGCACTGGCGTCTGTTCCCAGCATGTACAGTGTATTGGACTGAAGAGGATCTACTGTTCTTGTCAGTTTCCTGTGCACAATTGAACTAGATATGGCCGTGTGTGTAGGAAGCACAGTTCTTTTGTTATGAGGAAGCTCACTGTTCGGACCCCATAGGAAAAACCGTAGAGTAGAAGAGTGCTGTTTTCTCAAATGCAGAGTGTGTTTCTTGTAAGGCGAGCTGGCGATTGTTTCCCAGTCCTAAATGGAGTTGAATCCCATGCAGTTTCTGGTCCTACCTGCAAAAGTTGTTTTCTGGTAAGGAAAGTCACTATTTCGCTCCCATTACCATACACAGTACAAATAGCACTAGCGTCTGTTCCCAGCAAGTACAGTGTATTGGACTGAAGAGGAGCTACTGTTCTTGTCAGTTTCCTAAGCAGAGTTGAACTAGATATGACCCGTGTGTAGGAAGCACAGTTCTTTTGTTCTGAGCAAGCTCACTCTTCAGACCCCATAAGAAACACAGTAGAGTAGAAGAGTGCTCTTTTCTCAAAAGCAGAGTGTGTCTCTTGTAAGGCGAGCTAGCATTTGTTTCCCAGTCCTAAATGGAGTTGAATCACATGCAGTTTCTGGACCTACAAGCAAGAGTTGTTTTCTGGTAAGAAGAGTCACTATTGTGCTCCCATTGTCATTCACAGGGCAAATAGCACTGGCATCTGTTCCCAGCATATACAGTTTATTGGACTGAAGAGGATCTACTGTTCTTGTCAGTTTCTGAAGCAGAATTGAACTTGATATGGCCGTGTGTGTAGGAAGCACAGTTCTTTTGTTCTGAGCAAGCTCACTGTTCTGGCCCTATAGGAAACACAGTAGAGTAGATGAATGATCTTTTCTCAAAAGCAGAGTGTGTTTCTTGTAAGGCGAGCTAGCGTTTGTTTCCCAGTCCTAATGGAGTTGAATCACATGCAGTTGTTGTTCCCACGCGCAAGAGTTGTATTCTGGTTAGGAAAGTAACTATTTCGCTCCCATTGCCATACACAGTGCAAATAGCACTCGCGTCTGTTCCCAGCAAGTACAGTGTATTGGACTGAAGAGGAGGTACTGTTCTTGTCAGTTTCCTAAGAAGAGTTGAACTAGATATGGCCCATGTGTGTAGGAAGCACAGTTCTTTTGTTCTGAGCAAGCTCACAGTTCGGACACCATAGGAAACACAGTAGAGTAGAAGAGTTCTCTTTTCTCAAAAGCAGAGTGTGTTTCTTGTAAGGCGAGCTAGCGTTTTTTTCCCCATCCTAAATGGAGTTGAATCACATGCAGCTTCGGGTCCTATGAGCAAGAGTTGTTTTCTGGTAAGGAAAGTCACTATTGTGCTCCCATTGCCATACACAGTGCAAACAGCACTCATGTCTGTTCCCAGCAAGTACAGTGTATTGGACTGAAGAGTAGCTACTGTTCTTGTCAGTTTCCTAAGCAGAGTTGAACTAGATATGGCCCGTGTGTGTAGGAAGCACAGTTCTTTTGTTCTGAGCAAGCTCACTGTTCAGACCATTTGGAAACACAGTAGATTGAAGAGTGCTCTTTTTTCAAAAGCAGAGTGTGTTTCTTGTAAGGGGAGCTAGCGTTTGTTTCCCAGTCCTAAATGGAGTTGAGTCACATGCAGTTTCTGGTCCTACGAGCAAGAGTTGTTTTCTGGTAAGAAGAGTCAGTATTGCGCTCCCATTGTCATACACAGGGCAAATAGCACTGGCGTCTGTTCCCAGCATGTACAGTGTATTGGACTGAAGAGGAGCTACTGTTCTTGTCAGTTTCCTAAGCAGAGTTGAACTAGATATGGCCCGTGAGTATAAAGCACAGTTCTTTTGTTCTGAGCAAGCTCACTCTTCGGACCCCATAAGAAACACAGTAGAGTAGAAGAGTGCTCTTTTCTCAAAAGAAGAGTGTGTTTCTTGTAAGGCAAGCTAGCGTTTGTTTCCCAGTCCTAAATGGAGTTGAATCACATGCAGTTTCTGGTCCTACGAGCAAGAGATGTTTTCTGGTAAGAAGAGTCACTATTGCGCTCTTATTTGCCCACAGGGCAAATACACTGGCGTCTGTTCCCAAAATGTACAGTGTATTGGACTGAAGAGGAGCTACTGTTCTTGTCAGTTTCCTAAGCAGAGTTGAACGAGATGTAGCCTGTGTGTAGGAAGCACAGTTCTTTTGTTCTGAGAAAGCTCACTTTTCTAACCCTATAGGAAACACAGTAGTGTAGAAGAGTGCTCTTTCTCAAAAGCAGAGTGTGTTTCTTGTAAGGCGAGCTACCATTTGTTTCCAAGTCCCAAATGGAGTTGAATCACATGCAGTTGTGGGTCCCACGAGCAAGAGTTGTTTTCTGGTAAGGAAAGTCACTATTGCACTCCCATTGCCATACACAGTACAAATAGCACTCGTGTCTGTTCCCAGCAAGTACAATGTATTGGACTGAAGAGGAGCCTCTGTTCTTGTCAGTTTCCTAAGCAGAGTTGAAATAGATATGGCCTGTGTGTAGGAAGCACAGTTCTTTTTTTCTGAGCAAGCTCACTGTTCGGACCCCGTAAGAAACACAGTAGAGTAGAAGTTTGCTCTTTTCTCAAAAGCAGAGTGTGTTTCTTGTAAGGCGAGCTAGTGTTTGTTTCCCAGTCCTAAATGGAGTTGAAATACATGCAGTTTCTGGTCCTACGAGCAAGAGTTGTTTTCTGATAAGAAGAGTCACTATTGTGCTCCCATTGTCATACACAGGGCAAATAGCACTGGCGTCTGTTCCCAGCATGTACAGTATATTGGACTGAAGAGGATCTACTGTTCTTGTCAGTTTCCTAAGCAGAGTTGAACTAGATATAGCCCGTGTGTGTAGAAAGCACAGTTCTTTTGTTCTGAGCAAGCTCACTGTTCGGAACCGATAGGAAACAGAGTAGAGTAGAAGGGTGCTCTTTTCTCAAAAGCAGAGTATGTTTCTTGTAAGGCGAGCTAGCATTTGTTTCCCAGTCCTAAATGGAGTTGAATCACAGGCAGTTTTTGGTCCTAAGAACAAGAGTTGTTTTCTGGTAAAGAAAGTCACTATTAGCCGGGCGGAAGTGGACCATGCCTTTAATCCTAGCACTCGGGAGGCAGAGCCACGTGGATCTCTTTGAGTTCGAGGCCAGCCTGGGCTACCAAGTGAGTTCCAGGAAAGGCACAAAGCTACACAGAGAAACCCTGTCTCGAAAAACTAAAAAAAAAAAAAAAAAGAAAGTCACTATTGCGCTCCCATTGCCATACACAGTGCAAATAGCACTCACGTCTGTTCCCAGCAAGTACAGTGTATTGGACTGAAGAGGATCTACTGTTCTTTTCAGTTTCCTAATCACAGTTGAACTAGATATGGCCATGTGTGTAGGAAGCACAGTTCTTTTGTTCTGAGCAAGCTCACTGTTCGGACCCCATAGGAAACACAGTAGAGTAGAAGAGTGCTCTTTTCTCAAAAGCAGAGTGTGTTTCTTGTAAGGCGAGCTAGCGTTGTTTCCCAGTCCTAAATGGAGTTGAATCACATGCAGTTTCTGGTCCTACAAGCAAGAGTTGTTTTCTGGTAAGAAGTGTCACTATTTTGCTCCCAATGTCATTCACAGGTCAAATAGCACTGGCGTCTGTTCCCAGCATATACAGTGTATTGGACTGAAGAGGATCCACTGTTCTTGTCAGTTTCCTAAGCAGAATTGAACTAGATAAGGCTGTGTATGTAGGAAGCACAGTTCTTTTTTTCTGAGCAACCTCAATGTTTTGGCCCTATAGGAAACACAGTACAGTAGAAGAGTGCTCTTTTTTCAAAAGCAGAGTGTGTTTCTGGTAAAGCGAGGTAGCATTTGTTTCCCTGTCCTAAATGGAGTTGAATCACATTCAGTTGTTGGTTCTATGAGCAAGAGTTGTTTTTTGGTAAGAAGAGTCACTATTGTGCTCTTATTTGCCCACAGGGCAAATAGCACTGGCGTCTGTTCCCAAAATGTACAGTGTATTGGACTGAAGAGGAGCTACTCTTCTTGTCAGTTTCCTAAGCAGAGTTGAACTAGATGTAGCCCGTGTGTGTAGGAAGCACAGTTCTTTTGTTCTGAGCAAGCTCACTGTTCTAACCCTATAGGAAACACATTAGAGTAGAAGAGTGCTCTTTTCTCAGAAGCAGAGTGTGTTTCTTGTAAAGCGAGCAAGCATTTGTTACCCAGTCCGAAATGGAGTTGAATCCCATGCAGTTTCTGTTCCTACAAGAAAGAGTTGTTTTTTGATAAGAGTCACTATTGCGCTCCTATTTCCATACATAGTTCAAATAACACTCTCGTCTGTTCCCAGCAAGTACAGTGTATTGGACTGAATAGGAGCTACTGTTCTTGTCAGGTTCCTCAGCAGATTTGAACTAGATATGGCCCGTGTGTGTAGGAAGCACAGTTCTTTTGTTCTGAGCAAGCTCACTGTTCGGACCCCATAAGAAGCACAGTACAGTAGAAGAGTGCTCTTTTCTCAAAAGCAGAGTGTGTTTCTTGTAAGGCGAGCTAGCGTTTGTTTCCCAGTCCTAAATGGAGTTGAATCACATGCAGTTTCTGGTCCTATGTGCAAGAGTTGTTTTCTGGTAGAAGAGTCACTATTGCGCTCCCAATGTCATTCACAGGGCAAATAGCACTGGCGTCTGTTCCCAGCATGTACAGTGTATTGGACTGAAAAGGATCTACTGTTCTTTTCAGTTTCCTAAGGAGAATTGAACTAGATAGGGCCGTGTGTGTAGGAAGCACAATTCTTTTGTTCTGAGAAAGCTCACTGTTCAGACCCAATAGGAAACACAGTAGAGTAGAAGAGTGCTCTTTTCTCAAAAGCAGAGTGTGTTTCTTGTAAGGTGAGCTAGCGTTTGTTTCCCAGTCCAAAATGGAGCTGAATCACATGCAGTTTTTGGTCCTAAAAACAAGAGTAGTTTTCTGGTAAAGAAAGTCACTGTTGCGCTCCCATTCCATAAACAGTGCAAATAGCACTCGCGTCTGTTCCCAGCAAGTACAGTGTATTGGACTGAAGAGGATCTACAGTTCTTGTCAGTTTCCTAATCACAGTTGAACTAGATATGGCCGTGTGTGTAGGAAGCACAGTTCTTTTTTTCTGAGCAAGCTCACTGTTCGGACCCCATAGGAAACACAGTAGAGTAGAAGAGTGCTCTTTTCTCAAAAGCAGAGTGTGTTTCTTGTAAGGTGAGCTAGCGTTGTTTCCCAGTCCTAAATGGAGTTGAATCACATGCAGTTTCTGGTCCTACGAGCAAGAGTTGTTTTCTGGTAAGAAGAGTCACTATTGTGCTCCCATTGTCATACACAGGGCAAGTAGCACTCGCGTCTGTTCCCAGCATGGACAGTGTATTGGACTGAAGAAGATCTACTGTTCTTGTCAGTTTCCTAAGCAGAGTTGAACTAGATATAGCCCGTGTGTGTAGGAAGCACAGTTCTTTTGTTCTGAGCAAGCTCACTGTTCTAACCCTATAGGAAACACATTAGAGTAGAAGAGTGCTCTTTTCTCAGAAGCAGAGTGTGTTTCTTGTAAGGCGAGCTAGCGTTTGTATCCCAGTTGTAAATGGAGTTGAATCACATGCAGTTTCTGCTCCTACAAGCAACAGTTGTTTTCTGGTAAAAAGCAACACTATTGTGCTCCCATTGCCATACACAGTGCAAATAGCACTCGCGTCTGTTCCCAGCAAGTACAGTGTATTGGACCGAAGAGCAGCTACTGTTCTTGTCAGTTTTTTAAGCTGGATTGAACTAGATATGGCCCGTGTGTGTAGGAAGCCCAGTTCTTTTTTTCTGAGCAAGCTCACTGTTCGGACACCATAGGAAACACAGTAAAGTAGAAGAGTGCTCTTTTCTCAAAAGAAGAGTGTGTTTCTTGTAAGGCGAGCTAGCGTTTCTTTTCAAGTCCTAAGTGGAGTTGAATCACATGCAGTTTCTGGTCCTACGAGCAAGAGTTGTTTTCTGGTAAGAAGATTCACTATTGCGCTCCCATTGTCATACACAGGGCAAATAGCTCTGGCGTCTGTTCACAGCATGTACAGTGTATTGGACTGAAGAGGATCTACTGTTCTTGTCAGTTTCCTAAGCAGAATTGAACTAGATATGATCGTGTGTGTAGTAAGCACAGTTCTTTGTTATGAGCAAGCTCACTCTTCGGACCCCATAGGTAAAACAGTAGAGTAGAAGAGTGCTCTTTTCTCAAATGCAAAATGTGTTTATTCTAAGGCGAGCTATCGTTTGTTTCGCAGTCCTAAATGGAGTTGAATCACATGCAGTTTTTGGTCCTACGAACAATAGTTGTATTCTGGTAAAGAAAGTCACTATTGCGCTCCCATTGCCATACACAGTGCAAATAGCACTCGCGTCTGTTCCCAGCAAGTACAGTGTATTGGACAGAAGAGTAGCTACTGTTCTTTTCAGTTTCCTGAGCAGAGTTGAACTAGATATGGCCCGTGTGTAGGAAGCACAGTTCTTTTGTTCTGAGCAAGCTCACTGTTCGGACCCTATAAGAAACACAGTAGATTAGAAGAGTGCTCTTTTCTCAAAAGAAGAGTGTGTTTTTTGTAAGGCGAGCTAGCGTTTGTTTCCCAGTACTACAGGAGTTGAATCACATGCAATTTCTGGTCCTACGAGCAAGAGTTGTTTTCTGGTAAGAAGAGTCACTATTGTGCTCCCATTGCCATATACATTGCAAATTGCACTCGCGTCTGTTCCCAGCAAGTACAGTGTATTGGACTGAAGAGGAGCTACTGTTCTTCTCAGTTTCCTAAGCAGAGTTGAACTAGATATAGCCCGTGGCTGTAGGAAGCACAGTTCTTTTGTTCTGAGCAAGCTCACTGTTCTGGCCCCATAAGAAACACAGTAGAGTAGAAGAGTCCTCTTTTCTCAAAAGCAGAGTGTGTTTCTTGTAAGGCGAGCTAGTGTTTGTTTCCCAGTCCTAAATGGAGTTGAATAACATGCAGTTTCTGGTTCTATGATCAAGAGTTATTTTCTGGTAAGAAGAGTCACTCTTACGCTCCCACTTGCACACAGGGCAAATAGCACTGGCGTCTGTTCACAAAATGTAGAGTGTATTGGACTGAAGAGGATCTACGGTTCTTGTCAGTTTCCTAAGCAGAGTTGAACTAGATGTAGCCCGTGGGTGTAGGAAGCACTGTTCTTTTGTTATGAGCAAGCACACTGTTCTAAACCTATAGGAAACACATTAGAGTAGAAGAGTGCTCTTCTCTCAAAAGCAGAGTGTGTTTCTTGTAAGGCGAGCTAGCGTTTGTTTCCCAGTCCTAAATGGAGTTGAATCCCATGCAGTTTCTGGTCCTACGAGCAAGAGTTGTTTTCTGATAAGAAGAGTCACTATTGCGCTCCTATTGCCATACACAGTGCAAATAGCACTCGCGTGTCTTCCCAGCAAGTACAGTGTATTGGACTGAAGAGGAGCTACTGTTCTTGTCAGGTTCGTAAACAGAGTTGAACTAGATATGGCCCTTGTGTGTAGGAAGCACAGTTCTTTTGTTCTGAGTAAGCTCACTGTTCGGACACCATGGGAAACACAGTAGAGTAGAAGAGTATCCTTTTCCCAAAAGCAGAGTGTGTCACTTGTAAGGTGAGCTAGCATTTGTTTCCCAGTCCTAAATGGAGTTGAATCACATGCAGTTTCTGGTCCTACGAGCAAGAGTTGTTTTCTGGTAAGAAGAGTCACTATTGTGCTCCCATTGTCATTCACAGGACAAAGAGCACTGGTGTCTGTTCCCAGCATGTACAGTGTATTGGACTGAAGAGGATCTACTGCTCTTGTCAGTTTCTTAAGCAGAATTGAACTAGATATGGCCGTGAGTGTAGGCAGCACAGTTCTTTTGTTCTGAGCAAGCTCACTGTTCTGGCCCTATAGGAAACACAGTAGAGTAGAAGAGTGATCTTTTCTCAAAAGCAGAGTGTGTTTCATGTAAGGCGAGCTAGCGTTTGTTTCCCTGTTTTAAATGGAGTTGAATCACAGGCAATTTTTGGTCCTACGAACAAGAGTTGTTTTCTGGTAAAGAAAGTCACTATTAGCCGGGCGGTAGTGGCGCATGCCTTTAATCCCAGCACTCGATAGGCAGAGCCAGGTGGATATCTGTGAGTTTGAAGCCTGCCTGGGCTACCAAGTGAGTTCCAGGAAAGGCGCAAAGCTACACAGAGAAACCCTGTCTCGAAAAAAAAAAAGTCACTATTGCGCTCCCATTGCCATACACAGTGCAAATAGCACTCGCGTCTGTTCCCACCAAGTACAGTGTATTGGACTGAAAGGATCTACTGTTCTTGTCAGTTTCCTAAGCAGAATTGAACTAGATGTGGCCGTGTGTGTAGGAAGCACAGTACTTTTGTTCTAAGCAAGCTCACTGTTTTGGCCCTATAGGAAACACAGTAGAGTAGAATAGTGCTCTTTTCTCAAAAGCAGAGTGTGTTTCTTGTAAGGCGAGCTAGCGTTTGTTTCCCAGTTCTAAATGGAGTTGAATCACATGCAGTTTTTGGTCCTAAGAGCAAGAGTTGTTTTCTGGTAAAGAAAGTCACTATTAGCCGGGCGGAAGTGGACCACGCCTTTAATCCTAGCACTCGGGAGGCTGAGCCACGTGGATCTCTTTGAGTTCGAGCCCAGCCTGGGCTACCAAGTGAGTTCCAGGAAAGGCACAAAGCTACACAGAGAAACCCTGTCTCGAAAAACTAAAAAAAAAAAAAAAAAACAAAAAGAAAGTCACTATTGCGCTCCCATTGCCATACACAATGCAAAAAGCACTCGCGTCTGTTCAAAGCAAGTACAGTGTATTGGACTGAAGAGGATCTACTTTTCTTTTCAGTTTCCTAAGCAGAATTGAACTAAATATTGCCGTGTGTGAAAGATGTACAGTTCTTTTGTTCTGAGAAAGCTCACTGTTCTGGCCCTATAGGAAACACATTAGAGTACAAGAGTGCTCTTTTCTCAAAAGCAGAGTGTGTTTCTTGTAAGGCGAGCTAGCGTTTGTTTCCCAGTCCTAAATGGAGCTGAATCACATCCAGTTTTTGGTCCTACGAACAAGAGTTGTTTTCTCGTAAAGAAAGTCACTATTGCGCTCCCATTGCCATACACAGTGCAAATAGCACTCGCGTCTGTTCCCAGCAAGTACAGTGTATTGGACTGAAGAGGATCTACTGTTCTTTTCAGTTTCCTAATCACAGTTGAACTAGATATGGCCATGTGTGTAGGAAGCACAGTTCTTTTGTTCTGAGAAAGTTCACTGTTCTGGCCCTATAGGAAACACAGTAGAGTAGAAGAGTGCTCTTTTCTCAAAAGCAGAGTGTGTTTCTTGTAAGGCGAGCTAGCGTTTGTATCCCAGTTGTAAATGGAGTTGAATCACATGCAGTTTCTGCTCCTACAAGCAAGAGATGTTTTCTGGTAAAAAGAATCACTACTGCGCTCCCATTGCCATACACAGTGCAAATAGCACTCGCGTCTGTTCCCAGCAAGAACAGTGTATTGGACTGAAGAGGATCTACTCTTCTTGTCAGTTTCCTAAGCAGAATTGAACTAGATATGGCCGTGTGTGTAGGAAGCACAGTTCTTTTGTTCTGAGCAAGCTCACTGTTCGGAACCTAAAGGAAACACAGTAAAGTAGAAGAGTGCTCTTTTCTCAAAAGCAGAGTGTGTTTCTTGTAAGGCGACCTAGCGTTTGTTTCCCATTCCTAAGTGGAGTTGAATCCCATGCAATTTCTGGTCCTACGAGCAAGAGTTGTTTTCTGGTAAGAAGAGTCAATATAGCGCTCCCATTGTCATACACAGGGCAAATAGCACTGGCGTCTGTTTCCAGCATGTACAGTGTATTGGACTGAAGAGGATCTACTGTTCTTGTCAGTTTCCTAAGCAGAGTTGAACTAGATATGGCCATGTGTGTAGGAAGCACAGTTCTTTGGTTCTGAGCAAGCTCACTGTTCGGACCCCATAGGAAACACAGTAGAGTAAAAGAGTGCTCTTTTCTCAAAAGCAGAGTGTGTTTCTTGTAAGGCGAGCTAGCGTTATTTCCCAGTCCTAAATGGAGTTGAATCACATGCAGTTTCTGGTCCGACGAGCAAGAGTTGTTTTCTGGTAAGAAGAGTCACTATTTTGCTCCCATTGTCATACACAGGGCAAGTAGCACTCGCGTCTGTTCCCAGCATGGACAGTGTATTGGACTGAAGAGGATCTACTGTTCTTGTCAGTCTCCTAAGCAGAGTTGAACTAGATATAGCCCGTGTGTGTAGGAAGCACAGTTCTTTGGTTCTGAGAAAGCTCACTGTTATGGACCTATAGGAAACACATTAGAGTAATAGTGTGCTCTTTTCTCAAAAGCAGAGTATGTTTCTTGTAATGCGAGCTAGCGTTTGTATCCCAGTTGTAAATGGAGTTGAATCACATGCAGTTTTTGGTCCTACAAGCAAGAGTTGTTTTCTGGTAAAAAGAATCACTATTGCGCTCCCATTGCCATACACAGTGCAAATAGCACTCGCGTCTGTTCTCAGCAAGAACAGTGTATTGGACTGAAGAGGATCTATTGTTCTTGTCAGTTTCCTAAGCAGAATTGAACTAGATATGGCCGTGTGTGTAGGAAGCACAGTTCTTTTGTTCTGAGCACGCTCACTCTTTGGACCCCATAGGTAAAACAGTAGAGTAGAAGAGTGCTCTTTTCTCAAATGCAAAATGTGTTTATTCTAAGGCGAGCTATCGTTTGTTTCGCAGTCCTAAATGGAGTTGAATCACATGCAGTTTTTGGTCCTACGAACAATAGTTGTATTCTGGTAAAGAAAGTCACTATTGCGCTCCCATTGCCATACACAGTGCAAATAGCACTCGCGTCTGTTCCCAGCAAGTACAGTGTATTGGACAGAAGAGTAGCTACTGTTCTTTTCAGTTTCCTGAGCAGAGTTGAACTAGATATGGCCCGTGTGTAGGAAGCACAGTTCTTTTGTTCTGAGCAAGCTCACTGTTCGGACCCTATAAGAAACACAGTAGATTAGAAGAGTGCTCTTTTCTCAAAAGAAGAGTGTGTTTTTTGTAAGGCGAGCTAGCGTTTGTTTCCCAGTACTACAGGAGTTGAATCACATGCAATTTCTGGTCCTACGAGCAAGAGTTGTTTTCTGGTAAGAAGAGTCACTATTGTGCTCCCATTGCCATATACATTGCAAATTGCACTCGCGTCTGTTCCCAGCAAGTACAGTGTATTGGACTGAAGAGGAGCTACTGTTCTTCTCAGTTTCCTAAGCAGAGTTGAACTAGATATAGCCCGTGGCTGTAGGAAGCACAGTTCTTTTGTTCTGAGCAAGCTCACTGTTCTGGCCCCATAAGAAACACAGTAGAGTAGAAGAGTCCTCTTTTCTCAAAAGCAGAGTGTGTTTCTTGTAAGGCGAGCTAGTGTTTGTTTCCCAGTCCTAAATGGAGTTGAATAACATGCAGTTTCTGGTTCTATGATCAAGAGTTATTTTCTGGTAAGAAGAGTCACTCTTACGCTCCCACTTGCACACAGGGCAAATAGCACTGGCGTCTGTTCACAAAATGTAGAGTGTATTGGACTGAAGAGGATCTACGGTTCTTGTCAGTTTCCTAAGCAGAGTTGAACTAGATGTAGCCCGTGGGTGTAGGAAGCACTGTTCTTTTGTTATGAGCAAGCACACTGTTCTAAACCTATAGGAAACACATTAGAGTAGAAGAGTGCTCTTCTCTCAAAAGCAGAGTGTGTTTCTTGTAAGGCGAGCTAGCGTTTGTTTCCCAGTCCTAAATGGAGTTGAATCCCATGCAGTTTCTGGTCCTACGAGCAAGAGTTGTTTTCTGATAAGAAGAGTCACTATTGCGCTCCTATTGCCATACACAGTGCAAATAGCACTCGCGTGTCTTCCCAGCAAGTACAGTGTATTGGACTGAAGAGGAGCTACTGTTCTTGTCAGGTTCGTAAACAGAGTTGAACTAGATATGGCCCTTGTGTGTAGGAAGCACAGTTCTTTTGTTCTGAGTAAGCTCACTGTTCGGACACCATGGGAAACACAGTAGAGTAGAAGAGTATCCTTTTCCCAAAAGCAGAGTGTGTCACTTGTAAGGTGAGCTAGCATTTGTTTCCCAGTCCTAAATGGAGTTGAATCACATGCAGTTTCTGGTCCTACGAGCAAGAGTTGTTTTCTGGTAAGAAGAGTCACTATTGTGCTCCCATTGTCATTCACAGGACAAAGAGCACTGGTGTCTGTTCCCAGCATGTACAGTGTATTGGACTGAAGAGGATCTACTGCTCTTGTCAGTTTCTTAAGCAGAATTGAACTAGATATGGCCGTGAGTGTAGGCAGCACAGTTCTTTTGTTCTGAGCAAGCTCACTGTTCTGGCCCTATAGGAAACACAGTAGAGTAGAAGAGTGATCTTTTCTCAAAAGCAGAGTGTGTTTCATGTAAGGCGAGCTAGCGTTTGTTTCCCTGTTTTAAATGGAGTTGAATCACAGGCAATTTTTGGTCCTACGAACAAGAGTTGTTTTCTGGTAAAGAAAGTCACTATTAGCCGGGCGGTAGTGGCGCATGCCTTTAATCCCAGCACTCGATAGGCAGAGCCAGGTGGATATCTGTGAGTTTGAAGCCTGCCTGGGCTACCAAGTGAGTTCCAGGAAAGGCGCAAAGCTACACAGAGAAACCCTGTCTCGAAAAAAAAAAAGTCACTATTGCGCTCCCATTGCCATACACAGTGCAAATAGCACTCGCGTCTGTTCCCACCAAGTACAGTGTATTGGACTGAAAGGATCTACTGTTCTTGTCAGTTTCCTAAGCAGAATTGAACTAGATGTGGCCGTGTGTGTAGGAAGCACAGTACTTTTGTTCTAAGCAAGCTCACTGTTTTGGCCCTATAGGAAACACAGTAGAGTAGAATAGTGCTCTTTTCTCAAAAGCAGAGTGTGTTTCTTGTAAGGCGAGCTAGCGTTTGTTTCCCAGTTCTAAATGGAGTTGAATCACATGCAGTTTTTGGTCCTAAGAGCAAGAGTTGTTTTCTGGTAAAGAAAGTCACTATTAGCCGGGCGGAAGTGGACCACGCCTTTAATCCTAGCACTCGGGAGGCTGAGCCACGTGGATCTCTTTGAGTTCGAGCCCAGCCTGGGCTACCAAGTGAGTTCCAGGAAAGGCACAAAGCTACACAGAGAAACCCTGTCTCGAAAAACTAAAAAAAAAAAAAAAAAACAAAAAGAAAGTCACTATTGCGCTCCCATTGCCATACACAATGCAAAAAGCACTCGCGTCTGTTCAAAGCAAGTACAGTGTATTGGACTGAAGAGGATCTACTTTTCTTTTCAGTTTCCTAAGCAGAATTGAACTAAATATTGCCGTGTGTGAAAGATGTACAGTTCTTTTGTTCTGAGAAAGCTCACTGTTCTGGCCCTATAGGAAACACATTAGAGTACAAGAGTGCTCTTTTCTCAAAAGCAGAGTGTGTTTCTTGTAAGGCGAGCTAGCGTTTGTTTCCCAGTCCTAAATGGAGCTGAATCACATCCAGTTTTTGGTCCTACGAACAAGAGTTGTTTTCTCGTAAAGAAAGTCACTATTGCGCTCCCATTGCCATACACAGTGCAAATAGCACTCGCGTCTGTTCCCAGCAAGTACAGTGTATTGGACTGAAGAGGATCTACTGTTCTTTTCAGTTTCCTAATCACAGTTGAACTAGATATGGCCATGTGTGTAGGAAGCACAGTTCTTTTGTTCTGAGAAAGTTCACTGTTCTGGCCCTATAGGAAACACAGTAGAGTAGAAGAGTGCTCTTTTCTCAAAAGCAGAGTGTGTTTCTTGTAAGGCGAGCTAGCGTTTGTATCCCAGTCCTAAATGGAGTTGAGTCACATGCAGTTTCTGGTCCTACGAGCAAGAGTTGTTTTCTGGTAAGAAGAGTCAGTATTGCGCTCCCATTGTCATACACAGGGCAAATAGCACTGGCGTCTGTTCCCAGCATGTACAGTGTATTGGACTGAAGAGGAGCTACTGTTCTTGTCAGTTTCCTAAGCAGAGTTGAACTAGATATGGCCCGTGTGTATAAAGCACAGTTCTTTTGTTCTGAGCAAGCTCACTCTTCGGACCCCATAAGAAACACAGTGGAGTAGAAGAGTGCTCTTTTCTCAAAAGAAGAGTGTGTTTCTTGTAAGGCAAGCTAGCGTTTGTTTCCCAGTCCTAAATGGAGTTGAATCACATGCAGTTTCTGGTCCTACGAGCAAGAGATGTTTTCTGGTAAGAAGAGTCACTATTGCGCTCTTATTTGCCCACAGGGCAAATACACTGGCGTCTGTTCCCAAAATGTACAGTGTATTGGACTGAAGAGGAGCTACTGTTCTTGTCAGTTTCCTAAGCAGAGTTGAACGAGATGTAGCCTGTGTGTAGGGAGCACAGTTCTTTTGTTCTGAGAAAGCTCACTTTTCTAACCCTATAGGAAACACAGTAGTGTAGAAGAGTGCTCTTTCTCAAAAGCAGAGTGTGTTTCTTGTAAGGCGAGCTACCATTTGTTTCCAAGTCCCAAATGGAGTTGAATCACATGCAGTTGTGGGTCCCACGAGCAAGAGTTGTTTTCTGGTAAGGAAAGTCACTATTGCACTCCCATTGCCATACACAGTACAAATAGCACTCGTGTCTGTTCCCAGCAAGTACAATGTATTGGACTGAAGAGGAGCTACTGTTCTTGTCAGTTTCCTAAGCAGAGTTGAAATAGATATGGCCTGTGTGTAGGAAGCACAGTTCTTTTTTTCTGAGCAAGCTCACTGTTCGGACCCCGTAAGAAACACAGTAGAGTAGAAGTTTGCTCTTTTCTCAAAAGCAGAGTGTGTTTCTTGTAAGGCGAGCTAGTGTTTGTTTCCCAGTCCTAAATGGAGTTGAAATACATGCAGTTTCTGGTCCTACGAGCAAGAGTTGTTTTCTGATAAGAAGAGTCACTATTGTGCTCCCATTGTCATACACAGGGCAAATAGCACTGGCGTCTGTTCCCAGCATGTACAGTATATTGGACTGAAGAGGATCTACTGTTCTTGTCAGTTTCCTAAGCAGAGTTGAACTAGATATAGCCCGTGTGTGTAGAAAGCACAGTTCTTTTGTTCTGAGCAAGCTCACTGTTCGGAACCGATAGGAAACAGAGTAGAGTAGAAGGGTGCTCTTTTCTCAAAAGCAGAGTATGTTTCTTGTAAGGCGAGCTAGCATTTGTTTCCCAGTCCTAAATGGAGTTGAATCACAGGCAGTTTTTGGTCCTAAGAACAAGAGTTGTTTTCTGGTAAAGAAAGTCACTATTAGCCGGGCGGAAGTGGACCATGCCTTTAATCCTAGCACTCGGGAGGCAGAGCCACGTGGATCTCTTTGAGTTCGAGGCCAGCCTGGGCTACCAAGTGAGTTCCAGGAAAGGCACAAAGCTACACAGAGAAACCCTGTCTCGAAAAACTAAAAAAAAAAAAAAAAAGAAAGTCACTATTGCGCTCCCATTGCCATACACAGTGCAAATAGCACTCACGTCTGTTCCCAGCAAGTACAGTGTATTGGACTGAAGAGGATCTACTGTTCTTTTCAGTTTCCTAATCACAGTTGAACTAGATATGGCCATGTGTGTAGGAAGCACAGTTCTTTTGTTCTGAGCAAGCTCACTGTTCGGACCCCATAGGAAACACAGTAGAGTAGAAGAGTGCTCTTTTCTCAAAAGCAGAGTGTGTTTCTTGTAAGGCGAGCTAGCGTTGTTTCCCAGTCCTAAATGGAGTTGAATCACATGCAGTTTCTGGTCCTACAAGCAAGAGTTGTTTTCTGGTAAGAAGTGTCACTATTTTGCTCCCAATGTCATTCACAGGTCAAATAGCACTGGCGTCTGTTCCCAGCATATACAGTGTATTGGACTGAAGAGGATCCACTGTTCTTGTCAGTTTCCTAAGCAGAATTGAACTAGATAAGGCTGTGTATGTAGGAAGCACAGTTCTTTTTTTCTGAGCAACCTCAATGTTTTGGCCCTATAGGAAACACAGTACAGTAGAAGAGTGCTCTTTTTTCAAAAGCAGAGTGTGTTTCTGGTAAAGCGAGGTAGCATTTGTTTCCCTGTCCTAAATGGAGTTGAATCACATTCAGTTGTTGGTTCTATGAGCAAGAGTTGTTTTTTGGTAAGAAGAGTCACTATTGTGCTCTTATTTGCCCACAGGGCAAATAGCACTGGCGTCTGTTCCCAAAATGTACAGTGTATTGGACTGAAGAGGAGCTACTCTTCTTGTCAGTTTCCTAAGCAGAGTTGAACTAGATGTAGCCCGTGTGTGTAGGAAGCACAGTTCTTTTGTTCTGAGCAAGCTCACTGTTCTAACCCTATAGGAAACACATTAGAGTAGAAGAGTGCTCTTTTCTCAGAAGCAGAGTGTGTTTCTTGTAAAGCGAGCAAGCATTTGTTACCCAGTCCGAAATGGAGTTGAATCCCATGCAGTTTCTGTTCCTACAAGAAAGAGTTGTTTTTTGATAAGAGTCACTATTGCGCTCCTATTTCCATACATAGTTCAAATAACACTCTCGTCTGTTCCCAGCAAGTACAGTGTATTGGACTGAATAGGAGCTACTGTTCTTGTCAGGTTCCTCAGCAGATTTGAACTAGATATGGCCCGTGTGTGTAGGAAGCACAGTTCTTTTGTTCTGAGCAAGCTCACTGTTCGGACCCCATAAGAAGCACAGTACAGTAGAAGAGTGCTCTTTTCTCAAAAGCAGAGTGTGTTTCTTGTAAGGCGAGCTAGCGTTTGTTTCCCAGTCCTAAATGGAGTTGAATCACATGCAGTTTCTGGTCCTACGTGCAAGAGTTGTTTTCTGGTAGAAGAGTCACTATTGCGCTCCCAATGTCATTCACAGGGCAAATAGCACTGGCGTCTGTTCCCAGCATGTACAGTGTATTGGACTGAAAAGGATCTACTGTTCTTTTCAGTTTCCTAAGGAGAATTGAACTAGATAGGGCCGTGTGTGTAGGAAGCACAATTCTTTTGTTCTGAGAAAGCTCACTGTTCAGACCCAATAGGAAACACAGTAGAGTAGAAGAGTGCTCTTTTCTCAAAAGCAGAGTGTGTTTCTTGTAAGGTGAGCTAGCGTTTGTTTCCCAGTCCTAAATGGAGCTGAATCACATGCAGTTTTTGGTCCTAAAAACAAGAGTAGTTTTCTGGTAAAGAAAGTCACTGTTGCGCTCCCATTCCATAAACAGTGCAAATAGCACTCGCGTCTGTTCCCAGCAAGTACAGTGTATTGGACTGAAGAGGATCTACAGTTCTTGTCAGTTTCCTAATCACAGTTGAACTAGATATGGCCGTGTGTGTAGGAAGCACAGTTCTTTTTTTCTGAGCAAGCTCACTGTTCGGACCCCATAGGAAACACAGTAGAGTAGAAGAGTGCTCTTTTCTCAAAAGCAGAGTGTGTTTCTTGTAAGGTGAGCTAGCGTTGTTTCCCAGTCCTAAATGGAGTTGAATCACATGCAGTTTCTGGTCCTACGAGCAAGAGTTGTTTTCTGGTAAGAAGAGTCACTATTGTGCTCCCATTGTCATACACAGGGCAAGTAGCACTCGCGTCTGTTCCCAGCATGGACAGTGTATTGGACTGAAGAAGATCTACTGTTCTTGTCAGTTTCCTAAGCAGAGTTGAACTAGATATAGCCCGTGTGTGTAGGAAGCACAGTTCTTTTGTTCTGAGCAAGCTCACTGTTCTAACCCTATAGGAAACACATTAGAGTAGAAGAGTGCTCTTTTCTCAGAAGCAGAGTGTGTTTCTTGTAAGGCGAGCTAGCGTTTGTATCCCAGTTGTAAATGGAGTTAAATCACATGCAGTTTCTGCTCCTACAAGCAACAGTTGTTTTCTGGTAAAAAGCAACACTATTGTGCTCCCATTGCCATACACAGTGCAAATAGCACTCGCGTCTGTTCCCAGCAAGTACAGTGTATTGGACCGAAGAGCAGCTACTGTTCTTGTCAGTTTTTTAAGCTGGATTGAACTAGATATGGCCCGTGTGTGTAGGAAGCCCAGTTCTTTTTTTCTGAGCAAGCTCACTGTTCGGACACCATAGGAAACACAGTAAAGTAGAAGAGTGCTCTTTTCTCAAAAGAAGAGTGTGTTTCTTGTAAGGCGAGCTAGCGTTTCTTTTCAAGTCCTAAGTGGAGTTGAATCACATGCAGTTTCTGGTCCTACGAGCAAGAGTTGTTTTCTGGTAAGAAGATTCACTATTGCGCTCCCATTGTCATACACAGGGCAAATAGCTCTGGCGTCTGTTCACAGCATGTACAGTGTATTGGACTGAAGAGGATCTACTGTTCTTGTCAGTTTCCTAAGCAGAATTGAACTAGATATGATCGTGTGTGTAGTAAGCACAGTTCTTTGTTATGAGCAAGCTCACTCTTCGGACCCCATAGGTAAAACAGTAGAGTAGAAGAGTGCTCTTTTCTCAAATGCAAAATGTGTTTATTCTAAGGCGAGCTATCGTTTGTTTCGCAGTCCTAAATGGAGTTGAATCACATGCAGTTTTTGGTCCTACGAACAATAGCTGTATTCTGGTAAAGAAAGTCGCTATTGCGCTCCCATTGCCATACACAGTGCAAATAGCACTCGCGTCTGTTCCCAGCAAGTACAGTGTATTGGACAGAAGAGTAGCTACTGTTCTTTTCAGTTTCCTGAGCAGAGTTGAACTAGATATGGCCCGTGTGTAGGAAGCACAGTTCTTTTGTTCTGAGCAAGCTCACTGTTCGGACCCTATAAGAAACACAGTAGATTAGAAGAGTGCTCTTTTCTCAAAAGAAGAGTGTGTTTTTTGTGAGGCGAGCTAGCGTTTGTTTCCCAGTACTACAGGAGTTGAATCACATGCAATTTCTGGTCCTACGAGCAAGAGTTGTTTTCTGGTAAGAAGAGTCACTATTGTGCTCCCATTGCCATATACATTGCAAATTGCACTCGCGTCTGTTCCCAGCAAGTACAGTGTATTGGACTGAAGAGGAGCTACTGTTCTTCTCAGTTTCCTAAGCAGAGTTGAACTAGATATAGCCCGTGGCTGTAGGAAGCACAGTTCTTTTGTTCTGAGCAAGCTCACTGTTCTGGCCCCATAAGAAACACAGTAGAGTAGAAGAGTCCTCTTTTCTCAAAAGCAGAGTGTGTTTCTTGTAAGGCGAGCTAGTGTTTGTTTCCCAGTCCTAAATGGAGTTGAATAACATGCAGTTTCTGGTTCTATGATCAAGAGTTATTTTCTGGTAAGAAGAGTCACTCTTACGCTCCCACTTGCACACAGGGCAAATAGCACTGGCGTCTGTTCACAAAATGTAGAGTGTATTGGACTGAAGAGGATCTACGGTTCTTGTCAGTTTCCTAAGCAGAGTTGAACTAGATGTAGCCCGTGGGTGTAGGAAGCACTGTTCTTTTGTTATGAGCAAGCTCACTGTTCTAAACCTATAGGAAACACATTAGAGTAGAAGAGTGCTCTTCTCTCAAAAGCAGAGTGTGTTTCTTGTAAGGCGAGCTAGCGTTTGTTTCCCAGTCCTAAATGGAGTTGAATCCCATGCAGTTTCTGGTCCTACGAGCAAGAGTTGTTTTCTGATAAGAAGAGTCACTATTGCGCTCCTATTGCCATACACAGTGCAAATAGCACTCGCGTGTCTTCCCAGCAAGTACAGTGTATTGGACTGAAGAGGAGCTACTGTTCTTGTCAGGTTCGTAAACAGAGTTGAACTAGATATGGCCCTTGTGTGTAGGAAGCACAGTTCTTTTGTTCTGAGTAAGCTCACTGTTCGGACACCATGGGAAACACAGTAGAGTAGAAGAGTATCCTTTTCCCAAAAGCAGAGTGTGTCACTTGTAAGGTGAGCTAGCATTTGTTTCCCAGTCCTAAATGGAGTTGAATCACATGCAGTTTCTGGTCCTACGAGCAAGAGTTGTTTTCTGGTAAGAAGAGTCACTATTGTGCTCCCATTGTCATTCACAGGACAAAGAGCACTGGTGTCTGTTCCCAGCATGTACAGTGTATTGGACTGAAGAGGATCTACTGCTCTTGTCAGTTTCTTAAGCAGAATTGAACTAGATATGGCCGTGAGTGTAGGCAGCACAGTTCTTTTGTTCTGAGCAAGCTCACTGTTCTGGCCCTATAGGAAACACAGTAGAGTAGAAGAGTGATCTTTTCTCAAAAGCAGAGTGTGTTTCATGTAAGGCGAGCTAGCGTTTGTTTCCCTGTTTTAAATGGAGTTGAATCACAGGCAATTTTTGGTCCTACGAACAAGAGTTGTTTTCTGGTAAAGAAAGTCACTATTAGCCGGGCGGTAGTGGCGCATGCCTTTAATCCCAGCACTCGATAGGCAGAGCCAGGTGGATATCTGTGAGTTTGAAGCCTGCCTGGGCTACCAAGTGAGTTCCAGGAAAGGCGCAAAGCTACACAGAGAAACCCTGTCTCGAAAAAAAAAAAGTCACTATTGCGCTCCCATTGCCATACACAGTGCAAATAGCACTCGCGTCTGTTCCCACCAAGTACAGTGTATTGGACTGAAAGGATCTACTGTTCTTGTCAGTTTCCTAAGCAGAATTGAACTAGATGTGGCCGTGTGTGTAGGAAGCACAGTACTTTTGTTCTAAGCAAGCTCACTGTTTTGGCCCTATAGGAAACACAGTAGAGTAGAATAGTGCTCTTTTCTCAAAAGCAGAGTGTGTTTCTTGTAAGGCGAGCTAGCGTTTGTTTCCCAGTTCTAAATGGAGTTGAATCACATGCAGTTTTTGGTCCTAAGAGCAAGAGTTGTTTTCTGGTAAAGAAAGTCACTATTAGCCGGGCGGAAGTGGACCACGCCTTTAATCCTAGCACTCGGGAGGCTGAGCCACGTGGATCTCTTTGAGTTCGAGCCCAGCCTGGGCTACCAAGTGAGTTCCAGGAAAGGCACAAAGCTACACAGAGAAACCCTGTCTCGAAAAACTAAAAAAAAAAAAAAAAAACAAAAAGAAAGTCACTATTGCGCTCCCATTGCCATACACAATGCAAAAAGCACTCGCGTCTGTTCAAAGCAAGTACAGTGTATTGGACTGAAGAGGATCTACTTTTCTTTTCAGTTTCCTAAGCAGAATTGAACTAAATATTGCCGTGTGTGAAAGATGTACAGTTCTTTTGTTCTGAGAAAGCTCACTGTTCTGGCCCTATAGGAAACACATTAGAGTACAAGAGTGCTCTTTTCTCAAAAGCAGAGTGTGTTTCTTGTAAGGCGAGCTAGCGTTTGTTTCCCAGTCCTAAATGGAGCTGAATCACATCCAGTTTTTGGTCCTACGAACAAGAGTTGTTTTCTCGTAAAGAAAGTCACTATTGCGCTCCCATTGCCATACACAGTGCAAATAGCACTCGCGTCTGTTCCCAGCAAGTACAGTGTATTGGACTGAAGAGGATCTACTGTTCTTTTCAGTTTCCTAATCACAGTTGAACTAGATATGGCCATGTGTGTAGGAAGCACAGTTCTTTTGTTCTGAGAAAGTTCACTGTTCTGGCCCTATAGGAAACACAGTAGAGTAGAAGAGTGCTCTTTTCTCAAAAGCAGAGTGTGTTTCTTGTAAGGCGAGCTAGCGTTTGTATCCCAGTTGTAAATGGAGTTGAATCACATGCAGTTTCTGCTCCTACAAGCAAGAGATGTTTTCTGGTAAAAAGAATCACTACTGCGCTCCCATTGCCATACACAGTGCAAATAGCACTCGCGTCTGTTCCCAGCAAGAACAGTGTATTGGACTGAAGAGGATCTACTCTTCTTGTCAGTTTCCTAAGCAGAATTGAACTAGATATGGCCGTGTGTGTAGGAAGCACAGTTCTTTTGTTCTGAGCAAGCTCACTGTTCGGAACCTAAAGGAAACACAGTAAAGTAGAAGAGTGCTCTTTTCTCAAAAGCAGAGTGTGTTTCTTGTAAGGCGACCTAGCGTTTGTTTCCCATTCCTAAGTGGAGTTGAATCCCATGCAATTTCTGGTCCTACGAGCAAGAGTTGTTTTCTGGTAAGAAGAGTCAGTATAGCGCTCCCATTGTCATACACAGGGCAAATAGCACTGGCGTCTGTTTCCAGCATGTACAGTGTATTGGACTGAAGAGGATCTACTGTTCTTGTCAGTTTCCTAAGCAGAGTTGAACTAGATATGGCCATGTGTGTAGGAAGCACAGTTCTTTGGTTCTGAGCAAGCTCACTGTTCGGACCCCATAGGAAACACAGTAGAGTAAAAGAGTGCTCTTTTCTCAAAAGCAGAGTGTGTTTCTTGTAAGGCGAGCTAGCGTTATTTCCCAGTCCTTAATGGAGTTGAATCACATGCAGTTTCTGGTCCGACGAGCAAGAGTTGTTTTCTGGTAAGAAGAGTCACTATTTTGCTCCCATTGTCATACACAGGGCAAGTAGCACTCGCGTCTG
The DNA here is from genome assembly GCF_949786415.1 of Peromyscus eremicus. NCBI lineage: Eukaryota > Metazoa > Chordata > Mammalia > Rodentia > Cricetidae > Peromyscus > Peromyscus eremicus. Next base: position 1,888,405 of record NW_026734295.1, read on the forward strand.
TTCCCAGCATGGACAGTGTATTGGACTGAAGAGGATCTACTGTTCTTGTCAGTCTCCTAAGCAGAGTTGAACTAGATATAGCCCGTGTGTGTAGGAAGCACAGTTCTTTGGTTCTGAGAAAGCTCACTGTTATGGACCTATAGGAAACACATTAGAGTAATAGTGTGCTCTTTTCTCAAAAGCAGAGTATGTTTCTTGTAATGCGAGCTAGCGTTTGTATCCCAGTTGTAAATGGAGTTGAATCACATGCAGTTTTTGGTCCTACAAGCAAGAGTTGTTTTCTGGTAAAAAGAATCACTATTGCGCTCCCATTGCCATACACAGTGCAAATAGCACTCGCGTCTGTTCTCAGCAAGAACAGTGTATTGGACTGAAGAGGATCTATTGTTCTTGTCAGTTTCCTAAGCAGAATTGAACTAGATATGGCCGTGTGTGTAGGAAGCACAGTTCTTTTGTTCTGAGCACGCTCACTCTTTGGACCCCATAGGTAAAACAGTAGAGTAGAAGAGTGCTCTTTTCTCAAATGCAAAATGTGTTTATTCTAAGGCGAGCTATCGTTTGTTTCGCAGTCCTAAATGGAGTTGAATCACATGCAGTTTTTGGTCCTACGAACAATAGTTGTATTCTGGTAAAGAAAGTCACTATTGCGCTCCCATTGCCATACACAGTGCAAATAGCACTCGCGTCTGTTCCCAGCAAGTACAGTGTATTGGACAGAAGAGTAGCTACTGTTCTTTTCAGTTTCCTGAGCAGAGTTGAACTAGATATGGCCCGTGTGTAGGAAGCACAGTTCTTTTGTTCTGAGCAAGCTCACTGTTCGGACCCTATAAGAAACACAGTAGATTAGAAGAGTGCTCTTTTCTCAAAAGAAGAGTGTGTTTTTTGTAAGGCGAGCTAGCGTTTGTTTCCCAGTACTACAGGAGTTGAATCACATGCAATTTCTGGTCCTACGAGCAAGAGTTGTTTTCTGGTAAGAAGAGTCACTATTGTGCTCCCATTGCCATATACATTGCAAATTGCACTCGCGTCTGTTCCCAGCAAGTACAGTGTATTGGACTGAAGAGGAGCTACTGTTCTTCTCAGTTTCCTAAGCAGAGTTGAACTAGATATAGCCCGTGGCTGTAGGAAGCACAGTTCTTTTGTTCTGAGCAAGCTCACTGTTCTGGCCCCATAAGAAACACAGTAGAGTAGAAGAGTCCTCTTTTCTCAAAAGCAGAGTGTGTTTCTTGTAAGGCGAGCTAGTGTTTGTTTCCCAGTCCTAAATGGAGTTGAATAACATGCAGTTTCTGGTTCTATGATCAAGAGTTATTTTCTGGTAAGAAGAGTCACTCTTACGCTCCCACTTGCACACAGGGCAAATAGCACTGGCGTCTGTTCACAAAATGTAGAGTGTATTGGACTGAAGAGGATCTACGGTTCTTGTCAGTTTCCTAAGCAGAGTTGAACTAGATGTAGCCCGTGGGTGTAGGAAGCACTGTTCTTTTGTTATGAGCAAGCACACTGTTCTAAACCTATAGGAAACACATTAGAGTAGAAGAGTGCTCTTCTCTCAAAAGCAGAGTGTGTTTCTTGTAAGGCGAGCTAGCGTTTGTTTCCCAGTCCTAAATGGAGTTGAATCCCATGCAGTTTCTGGTCCTACGAGCAAGAGTTGTTTTCTGATAAGAAGAGTCACTATTGCGCTCCTATTGCCATACACAGTGCAAATAGCACTCGCGTGTCTTCCCAGCAAGTACAGTGTATTGGACTGAAGAGGAGCTACTGTTCTTGTCAGGTTCGTAAACAGAGTTGAACTAGATATGGCCCTTGTGTGTAGGAAGCACAGTTCTTTTGTTCTGAGTAAGCTCACTGTTCGGACACCATGGGAAACACAGTAGAGTAGAAGAGTATCCTTTTCCCAAAAGCAGAGTGTGTCACTTGTAAGGTGAGCTAGCATTTGTTTCCCAGTCCTAAATGGAGTTGAATCACATGCAGTTTCTGGTCCTACGAGCAAGAGTTGTTTTCTGGTAAGAAGAGTCACTATTGTGCTCCCATTGTCATTCACAGGACAAAGAGCACTGGTGTCTGTTCCCAGCATGTACAGTGTATTGGACTGAAGAGGATCTACTGCTCTTGTCAGTTTCTTAAGCAGAATTGAACTAGATATGGCCGTGAGTGTAGGCAGCACAGTTCTTTTGTTCTGAGCAAGCTCACTGTTCTGGCCCTATAGGAAACACAGTAGAGTAGAAGAGTGATCTTTTCTCAAAAGCAGAGTGTGTTTCATGTAAGGCGAGCTAGCGTTTGTTTCCCTGTTTTAAATGGAGTTGAATCACAGGCAATTTTTGGTCCTACGAACAAGAGTTGTTTTCTGGTAAAGAAAGTCACTATTAGCCGGGCGGTAGTGGCGCATGCCTTTAATCCCAGCACTCGATAGGCAGAGCCAGGTGGATATCTGTGAGTTTGAAGCCTGCCTGGGCTACCAAGTGAGTTCCAGGAAAGGCGCAAAGCTACACAGAGAAACCCTGTCTCGAAAAAAAAAAAGTCACTATTGCGCTCCCATTGCCATACACAGTGCAAATAGCACTCGCGTCTGTTCCCACCAAGTACAGTGTATTGGACTGAAAGGATCTACTGTTCTTGTCAGTTTCCTAAGCAGAATTGAACTAGATGTGGCCGTGTGTGTAGGAAGCACAGTACTTTTGTTCTAAGCAAGCTCACTGTTTTGGCCCTATAGGAAACACAGTAGAGTAGAATAGTGCTCTTTTCTCAAAAGCAGAGTGTGTTTCTTGTAAGGCGAGCTAGCGTTTGTTTCCCAGTTCTAAATGGAGTTGAATCACATGCAGTTTTTGGTCCTAAGAGCAAGAGTTGTTTTCTGGTAAAGAAAGTCACTATTAGCCGGGCGGAAGTGGACCACGCCTTTAATCCTAGCACTCGGGAGGCTGAGCCACGTGGATCTCTTTGAGTTCGAGCCCAGCCTGGGCTACCAAGTGAGTTCCAGGAAAGGCACAAAGCTACACAGAGAAACCCTGTCTCGAAAAACTAAAAAAAAAAAAAAAAAAACAAAAAGAAAGTCACTATTGCGCTCCCATTGCCATACACAATGCAAAAAGCACTCGCGTCTGTTCAAAGCAAGTACAGTGTATTGGACTGAAGAGGATCTACTTTTCTTTTCAGTTTCCTAAGCAGAATTGAACTAAATATTGCCGTGTGTGAAAGATGTACAGTTCTTTTGTTCTGAGAAAGCTCACTGTTCTGGCCCTATAGGAAACACATTAGAGTACAAGAGTGCTCTTTTCTCAAAAGCAGAGTGTGTTTCTTGTAAGGCGAGCTAGCGTTTGTTTCCCAGTCCTAAATGGAGCTGAATCACATCCAGTTTTTGGTCCTACGAACAAGAGTTGTTTTCTCGTAAAGAAAGTCACTATTGCGCTCCCATTGCCATACACAGTGCAAATAGCACTCGCGTCTGTTCCCAGCAAGTACAGTGTATTGGACTGAAGAGGATCTACTGTTCTTTTCAGTTTCCTAATCACAGTTGAACTAGATATGGCCATGTGTGTAGGAAGCACAGTTCTTTTGTTCTGAGAAAGTTCACTGTTCTGGCCCTATAGGAAACACAGTAGAGTAGAAGAGTGCTCTTTTCTCAAAAGCAGAGTGTGTTTCTTGTAAGGCGAGCTAGCGTTTGTATCCCAGTTGTAAATGGAGTTGAATCACATGCAGTTTCTGCTCCTACAAGCAAGAGATGTTTTCTGGTAAAAAGAATCACTACTGCGCTCCCATTGCCATACACAGTGCAAATAGCACTCGCGTCTGTTCCCAGCAAGAACAGTGTATTGGACTGAAGAGGATCTACTCTTCTTGTCAGTTTCCTAAGCAGAATTGAACTAGATATGGCCGTGTGTGTAGGAAGCACAGTTCTTTTGTTCTGAGCAAGCTCACTGTTCGGAACCTAAAGGAAACACAGTAAAGTAGAAGAGTGCTCTTTTCTCAAAAGCAGAGTGTGTTTCTTGTAAGGCGACCTAGCGTTTGTTTCCCATTCCTAAGTGGAGTTGAATCCCATGCAATTTCTGGTCCTACGAGCAAGAGTTGTTTTCTGGTAAGAAGAGTCAGTATAGCGCTCCCATTGTCATACACAGGGCAAATAGCACTGGCGTCTGTTTCCAGCATGTACAGTATATTGGACTGAAGAGGATCTACTGTTCTTGTCAGTTTCCTAAGCAGAGTTGAACTAGATATGGCCATGTGTGTAGGAAGCACAGTTCTTTGGTTCTGAGCAAGCTCACTGTTCGGACCCCATAGGAAACACAGTAGAGTAAAAGAGTGCTCTTTTCTCAAAAGCAGAGTGTGTTTCTTGTAAGGCGAGCTAGCGTTATTTCCCAGTCCTAAATGGAGTTGAATCACATGCAGTTTCTGGTCCGACGAGCAAGAGTTGTTTTCTGGTAAGAAGAGTCACTATTTTGCTCCCATTGTCATACACAGGGCAAGTAGCACTCGCGTCTGTTCCCAGCATGGACAGTGTATTGGACTGAAGAGGATCTACTGTTCTTGTCAGTCTCCTAAGCAGAGTTGAACTAGATATAGCCCGTGTGTGTAGGAAGCACAGTTCTTTGGTTCTGAGAAAGCTCACTGTTATGGACCTATAGGAAACACATTAGAGTAATAGTGTGCTCTTTTCTCAAAAGCAGAGTATGTTTCTTGTAATGCGAGCTAGCGTTTGTATCCCAGTTGTAAATGGAGTTGAATCACATGCAGTTTTTGGTCCTACAAGCAAGAGTTGTTTTCTGGTAAAAAGAATCACTATTGCGCTCCCATTGCCATACACAGTGCAAATAGCACTCGCGTCTGTTCTCAGCAAGAACAGTGTATTGGACTGAAGAGGATCTATTGTTCTTGTCAGTTTCCTAAGCAGAATTGAACTAGATATGGCCGTGTGTGTAGGAAGCACAGTTCTTTTGTTCTGAGCACGCTCACTCTTTGGACCCCATAGGAAAAACAGTAGAGTAAAAGAGTGCTCTTTTCTCAAAAGCAGAGTGTGTTTCTTGTAAGGCGAGCTGGCGATTGTTTCCCAGTCCTAAATGGAGTTGAATCCCATGCAGTTTCTGGTCCTACCTGCAAAAGTTGTTTTCTGGTAAGGAAAGTCACTATTTCGCTCGCATTACCATACACAGTACAAATAGCACTAGCGTCTGTTCCCAGCAAGTACAGTGTATTGGACTGAAGAGGAGCTACTGTTCTTGTCAGTTTCCTAAGCAGAGTTGAACTAGATATGGCCCGTGTGTAGGAAGCACAGTTCTTTTGTTCTGAGCAAGCTCACTCTTCAGACCCCATAAGAAACACAGTAGAGTAGAAGACTGCTCTTTTCTCAAAAGCAGAGTGTGTCTCTTGTAAAGCGAGCTAGCATTTGTTTCCCAGTCCTAAATGGAGTTGAATCACATGCAGTTTCTGGACCTACAAGCAAGAGTTGTTTTCTGGTAAGAAGAGTCACTATTGTGCTCCCATTGTCATTCACAGGGCAAATAGCACTGGCATCTGTTCCCAGCATATACAGTTTATTGGACTGAAGAGGATCTACTGTTCTTGTCAGTTTCCAAAGCAGAATTGAACTTGATATGGCCATGTGTGTAGGAAGCACAGTTCTTTTGTTCTGAGCAAGCTCACTGTTCTGGCCCTATAGGAAACACAGTAGAGAAGATGAATGATCTTTTCTCAAAAGCAGAGTGTGTTTCTTGTAAGGCGAGCTAGCGTTTGTTTCCCAGTCCTAAATGGAGTTGAATCACATGCAGTTGTTGTTCCCACGCGCAAGAGTTGTATTCTGGTTAGGAAAGTAACTATTTCGCTCCCATTGCCATACACAGTGCAAATAGCACTCGCGTCTGTTCCCAGCAAGTACAGTGTATTGGACTGAAGAGGAGGTACTGTTCTTGTCAGTTTCCTAAGAAGAGTTGAACTAGATATGGCCCATGTGTGTAGGAAGCACAGTTCTTTTGTTCTGAGCAAGCTCACAGTTCGGACACCATAGGAAACACAGTAGAGTAGAAGAGTTCTCTTTTCTCAAAAGCAGAGTGTGTTTCTTGTAAGGCGAGCTAGCGTTTTTTTCCCCATCCTAAATGGAGTTGAATCACATGCAGCTTCGGGTCCTACGAGCAAGAGTTGTTTTCTGGTAATGAAAGTCACTATTGCGCTCCCATTGCCATACACAGTGCAAAAAGCACTCGCGTCTGTTCCCAGCTAGTACAGTGTATTGGACTGAAGAGGAGCTACTGTTCTTGTCAGTTTTTTAAGCAGAATTGAACTAGATATGGCCGTGTGTGTAGGAAGCACAGTTCTTTTGTTCTGAGCAAGCTCACTGTTCGGAACCCAAAGGAAACACAGTAGAGTAGAAGAGTGCTCTTTTCTCAAAAGCAGAGTGTGTTTCTTGTAAGGCAAGCTAGCGTTTGTTTCCCAGTCCTAAATGGAGTTGAATCACATGCAATTTCTGGTCCTACGAGCAAGAGTTGTTTTCTGGTAAGAAGAGTCAGTATTGCGCTCCCATTGTCATACACAGGGCAAATAGCACTGGCGTCTGTTCCCAGCATGTACAGTGTATTGGACTGAAGAGGAGCTACTGTTCTTGTCAGTTTCCTAAGCAGAGTTGAACTAGATATGGCCTGTGTGTATAAAGCACAGTTCTTTTGTTCTGAGCAAGCTCACTCTTCGGACCCCATAAGAAACACAGTAGAGTAGAAGAGTGCTCTTTTCTCAAAAGAAGAGTGTGTTTCTTGTAAGGCAAGCTAGCGTTTGTTTCCCAGTCCTAAATGGAGTTTGTTCACATGCAGTTTCTGGTCCTACGAGCAAGAGATGTTTTCTGGTAAGAAGAGTCACTATTGCGCTCTTATTTGCCCACAGGGCAAATACACTGGCGTCTGTTCCCAAAATGTACAGTGTATTGGACTGAAGAGGAGCTACTGTTCTTGTCAGTTTCCTAAGCAGAGTTGAACGAGATGTAGCCTGTGTGTAGGAAGCACAGTTCTTTTGTTCTGAGAAAGCTCACTTTTCTAACCCTATAGGAAACACAGTAGTGTAGAAGAGTGCTCTTTCTCAAAAGCAGAGTGTGTTTCTTGTAAGGCGAGCTACCATTTGTTTCCAAGTCCCAAATGGAGTTGAATCACATGCAGTTGTGGGTCCCACGAGCAAGAGTTGTTTTCTGGTAAGGAAAGTCACTATTGCACTCCCATTGCCATACACAGTACAAATAGCACTTGCGTCTGTTCCCAGCAAGTACAATGTATTGGACTGAAGAGGAGCTACTGTTCTTGTCAGTTTCCTAAGCAGAGTTGAAATAGATATGGCCTGTGTGTAGGAAGCACAGTTCTTTTTTTCTGAGCAAGCTCACTGTTCGGACCCCGTAAGAAACACAGTAGAGTAGAAGTTTGCTCTTTTCTCAAAAGCAGAGTGTGTTTCTTGTAAGGCGAGCTAGTGTTTGTTTCCCAGTCCTAAATGGAGTTGAAATACATGCAGTTTCTGGTCCTACGAGCAAGAGTTGTTTTCTGATAAGAAGAGTCACTATTGTGCTCCCATTGTCATACACAGGGCAAATAGCACTGGCGTCTGTTCCCAGCATGTACAGTATATTGGACTGAAGAGGATCTACTGTTCTTGTCAGTTTCCTAAGCAGAGTTGAACTAGATATAGCCCGTGTGTGTAGGAAGCACAGTTCTTTTGTTCTGAGCAAGCTCACTGTTCGGAACCGATAGGAAACAGAGTAGAGTAGAAGGGTGCTCTTTTCTCAAAAGCAGAGTGTGTTTCTTGTAAGGCGAGCTAGCGTTTCTTTCCCAGTCCTAAATGGAGTTGAATCACATGCAGTTACTGGTCCTACGAGCAAGAGTTGTTTTCTGGTAAGAACAGTAACTATTGCGCTCCCATTGTCATTCACAGGGAAAATAGCACTGGCGTCTGTTCCCAGCATGTACAGTGTATTGGACTGAAGAGGATCTACATCTCTTGTCAGTTTCCTAAGCAGAATTGAACTAGATATGTCCCTGTGTGTAGGAAGCACCGTTCTTTTGTTCTGAGCAAGCTCACTGTTCTGGCCCTATAGGAAACACAGTAGAGTAGAAGAGTGATCTTTTCTCAAAAGCAGAGTGTGTTTCTTGTAAGGCGAGCTAGAGTTTGTTTCCCAGTCCTAAATGGAGTTGAATCACAGGCAGTTTTTGGTCCTAAGAACAAGAGTTGTTTTCTGGTAAAGAAAGTCACTATTAGCCGGGCGGAAGTGGACCATGCCTTTAATCCTAGCACTCGGGAGGCAGAGCCACGTGGATCTCTTTGAGTTCGAGGCCAGCCTGGGCTACCAAGTGAGTTCCAGGAAAGGCACAAAGCTACACAGAGAAACCCTGTCTCGAAAAACTAAAAAAAAAAAAAAAAAAAAGAAAGTCACTATTGCGCTCCCATTGCCATACACAGTGCAAATAGCACTAGCGTCTGTTCCCAGCAAGTACAGTGTATTGAACTGAAGAGGATCTACTGTTCTTTTCAGTTTCCTAATCACAGTTGAACTAGATATGGCCATGTGTGTAGGAAGCACAGTTCTTTTGTTCTGAGCAAGCTCACTGTTCGGACCCCATAGGAAACACAGTAGAGTAGAAGAGTGCTCTTTTCTCAAAAGCAGAGTGTGTTTCTTGTAAGGCGAGCTAGCGTTGTTTCCCAGTCCTAAATGGAGTTGAATCACATGCAGTTTCTGGTCCTACAAGCAAGAGTTGTTTTCTGGTAAGAAGTGTCACTATTTTGCTCCCAATGTCATTCACAGGGCAAATAGCACTGGCGTCTGTTCCCAGCATATACAGTGTATTGGACTGAAGAGGATCCACTGTTCTTGTCAGTTTCCTAAGCAGAATTGAACTAGATAAGGCTGTGTATGTAGGAAGCACAGTTCTTTTGTTCTGAGCAACCTCAATGTTTTGGCCCTATAGGAAACACAGTACAGTAGAAGAGTGCTCTTTTCTCAAAAGCAGAGTGTGTTTCTGGTAAAGCGAGCTAGCGTTTGTTTCCCTGTCCTAAATGGAGTTGAATCACATTCAGTTGTTGGTTCTACGAGCAAGAGTTGTTTTTTGGTAAGAAGAGTCACTATTGCGCTCTTATTTGCCCACAGGGCAAATAGCACTGGCGTCTGTTCCCAAAATGTACAGTGTATTGGACTGAAGAGGAGCTACTCTTCTTGTCAGTTTCCTAAGCAGAGTTGAACTAGATGTAGCCCGTGTGTGTAGGAAGCACAGTTCTTTTGTTCTGAGCAAGCTCACTGTTCTAACCCTATATGAAACACATTAGAGTAGAAGAGTGCTCTTTTCTCAGAAGCAGAGTGTGTTTCTTGTAAAGCAAGCAAGCATTTGTTACCCAGTCCGAAATGGAGTTGAATCCCATGCAGTTTCTGTTCCTACAAGAAAGAGTTGTTTTTTGATAAGAGTCACTATTGCGCTCCTATTTCCATACATAGTGCAAATAACACTCTCGTCTGTTCCCAGCAAGTACAGTGTATTGGACTGAAGAGGAGCTACTGTTCTTGTCAGGTTCCTCAGCAGAGTTGAACTAGATATGGCCCGTGTGTGTAGGAAGCACAGTTCTTTTGTTCTGAGCAAGCTCACTGTTCGGACCCCATAAGAAACACAGTACAGTAGAAGAGTGCTCTTTTCTCAAAAGCAGAGTGTGTTTCTTGTAAGGCGAGCTAGCGTTTGTTTTCCAGTCCTAAATGGAGTTGAATCACATGCAGTTTCTGGTCCTACGTGCAAGAGTTGTTTTCTGGTAGAAGAGTCACTATTGCGCTCCCAATGTCATTCACAGGGCAAATAGCACTGGCGTCTGTTCCCAGCATGTACAGTGTATTGGACTGAAGAGGATCTACTGTTCTTTTCAGTTTCCTAAGGAGAATTGAACTAGATAGGGCCGTGTGTGTAGGAAGCACAATTCTTTTGTTCTGAGAAAGCTCACTGTTCGGACCCAATAGGAAATACAGTAGAGTAGAAGAGTGCTCTTTTCTCAAAAGCAGAGTGTGTTTCTTGTAAGGTGAGCTAGCGTTTGTTTCCCAGTCCTAAATGGAGCTGAATCACATGCAGTTTTTGGTCCTAAAAACAAGAGTAGTTTTCTGGTAAAGAAAGTCACTATTGCGCTCCCATTCCATAAACAGTGCAAATAGCACTCGCGTCTGTTCCCAGCAAGTACAGTGTATTGGACTGAAGAGGATCTACAGTTCTTGTCAGTTTCCTAATCACAGTTGAACTAGATATGGCCGTGTGTGTAGGAAGCACAGTTCTTTTGTTCTGAGCAAGCTCACTGTTCGGACCCCATAGGAAACACAGTAGAGTAGAAGAGTGCTCTTTTCTCAAAAGCAGAGTGTGTTTCTTGTAAGGTGAGCTAGCGTTGTTTCCCAGTCCTAAATGGAGTTGAATCACATGCAGTTTCTGGTCCTACGAGCAAGAGTTGTTTTCTGGTAAGAAGAGTCACTATTGTGCTCCCATTGTCATACACAGGGCAAGTAGCACTCGCGTCTGTTCCCAGCAAGTACAGTGTATTGGACTGAAGAGGATCTACTGTTCTTGTCAGTTTCCTAAGCAGAATTGAACTAGATATGGCCGTGTGTGTAGGAAGCACAGTTCTTTTGTTCTGACCAAGCTCACTGTTCTGGCCCTATAGGAAACACAGTAGAGTAGAAGAGTGATCTTTTCTCAAAAGCAGAGTGTGTGTCTTGTAAGGCAAACTAGCGTTTGTTTCCCAGTCCTAAATGGAGTTGAATCACATGCAGTTTTTGGTCCTACGTACAATAGTTGTTTTCTGGTAAAGAAAGTCACTATTGCGCTCCCATTGCCATACACAGTGCAAATAGCACTCGCGTCTGTTCCCAGCAAGTACAGTGTATTGGACCGAAGAGCAGCTACTGTTCTTGTCAGTTTTTTAAGCTGGATTGAACTAGATATGGCCCGTGTGTCTAGGAAGCACAGTTCTTTTTTTCTGAGCAAGCTCACTGTTCGGACACCATAGGAAACACAGTAAAGTAGAAGAGTGCTCTTTTCTCAAAAGAAGAGTGTGTTTCTTGTAAGGCGAGCTAGCGTTTCTTTTCAAGTCCTAAGTGGAGTTGAATCACATGCAGTTTCTGGTCCTACGAGCAAGAGTTGTTTTCTGGTAAGAAGATTCACTATTGCGCTCCCATTGTCATACACAGGGCAAATAGCTCTGGCGTCTGTTCACAGCATGTACAGTGTATTGGACTGAAGAGGATCTACTGTTCTTGTCAGTTTCCTAAGCAGAATTGAACTAGATATGACCGTGTGTGTAGTAAGCACAGTTCTTTGTTATGAGCAAGCTCACTCTTCGGACCCCATAGGAAAAACAGTAAAGTAGAAGAGTGCTCTTTTCTCAAATGCAAAATGTGTTTATTCTAAGGCGAGCTGTCGTTTGTTTCGCAGTCCTAAATGGAGTTGAATCACATGCAGTTTCTGGTCCTAAGAGCAAGAGTTGTTTTCTGGTAAGGAAAGTCACTATTGCACTCCCATTGCCATAAACAGTGCAAATAGCACTCGCGTCTGTTCCCAGCAAGTACAGTGTATTGGACAGAAGAGGAGCTACTGTTCTTTTCAGTTTCCTAAGCAGAGTTGAACTAGATATGGCCCGTGTGTAGGAAGCACAGTTCTTTTGTTCTGAGCAAGCTCACTGTTCGGACCCTATAAGAAACACAGTAGATTAGAAGAGTGCTCTTTTCTCAAAAGAAGAGTGTGTTTTTTGTAAGGCGAGCTAGCGTTTGTTTCCCAGTACTACAGGAGTTGAATCACATGCAATTTCTCGTCCTATGAGCAAGAGTTGTTTTCTGGTAAGAAGAGTCACTATTGTGCTCCCATTGCCATATACAGTGCAAATTGCACTCGCGTCTGTTCCCAGCAAGTACAGTGTATTGGACTGAAGAGGAGCTACTGTTCTTCTCAGTTTCCTAAGCAGATTTGAACTAGATATAGCCCGTGGCTGTAGGAAGCACAGTTCTTTTGTTCTGAGCAAGCTCACTGTTCTGGCCCCATAAGAAACACAGTAGAGTAGAAGAGTCCTCTTTTCTCAAAAGCAGAGTGTGTTTCTTGTAAGGCGAGCTAGTGTTTGTTTCCCAGTCCTAAATGGAGTTGAATAACATGCAGTTTCTGCTTCTATGATCAAGAGTTATTTTCTGGTAAGAAGAGTCACTCTTACGCTCCCACTTGCACACAGGGCAAATAGCACTGGCGTCTGTTCACAAAATGTAGAGTGTATTGGACTGAAGAGGATCTACGGTTCTTGTCAGATTCCTAAGCAGAGTTGAACTAGATGTAGCCCGTGGGTGTAGGAAGCACTGTTCTTTTGTTATGAGCAAGCTCACTGTTCTAAACCTATAGGAAACACATTAGAGTAGAAGAGTGCTCTTCTCTCAAAAGCAGAGTGTGTTTCTTGTAAGGCAAGCTAGCGTTTGTTTCCCAGTCCTAAATGGAGTTGAATCCCATGCAGTTTCTGGTCCTACGAGCAAGAGTTGTTTTCTGATAAGAAGAGTCACTATTGAGCTCCTATTGCCATACACAGTGCAAATATCACTCGCGTCTCTTCCCAGCAAGTACAGTGTATTGGAGTGAAGAGGAGCTACTGTTCTTGTCAGGTTCGTAAACAGAGTTGAACTAGATATGGCCCTTGTGTGTAGGAAGCACAGTTCTTTTGTTCTGAGTAAGCTCACTGTTCGGACACCATAGGAAACACAGTAGAGTAGAAGAGTATCCTTTTCCCAAAAGCAGAGTGTGTCACTTGTAAGGTGAGCTAGCATTTGTTTCCCAGTCCTAAATGGAGTTGAATCACATGCAGTTTCTGGTCCTACGAGCAAGAGTTGTTTTCTGGTAAGAAGAGTCACTATTGTGCTCCCATTGTCATTCACAGGACAAAGAGCACTGGCGTCTGTTCCCAGCATGTACAGTGTATTGGACTGAAGAGGATCTACTGCTCTTGTCAGTTTCTTAAGCAGAATTGAACTAGATATGGCCGTGAGTGTAGGCAGCACAGTTCTTTTGTTCTGAGCAAGCTCACTGTTCTGGCCCTATAGGAAACACAGTAGAGTAGAAGAGTGATCTTTTCTCAAAAGCAGAGTGTGTTTCATGTAAGGCGAGCTAGCATTTGTTTCCCTGTTTTAAATGGAGTTGAATCACAGGCAATTTTTGGTCCTACGAACAAGAGTTGTTTTCTGGTAAAGAAAGTCACTATTAGCCGGGCGGTAGTGGCGCATGCCTTTAATCCCAGCACTCGATAAGCAGAGCCAGCTGGATATCTGTGAGTTTGAAGCCTGCCTGGGCTACCAAGTGAGTTCCAGGAAAGGCGCAAGGCTACACAAAGAAACCCTGTCTCGAAAAAAAAAAAGTCACTATTGCGCTCCCATTGCCATACACAGTGCAAATAGCACTCGCGTCTGTTCCCACCAAGTACAGTGTATTGGACTGAAAGGATCTACTGTTCTTGTCAGTTTCCTAAGCAGAATTGAACTAGATGTGGCCGTGTGTGTAGGAAGCACAGTTCTTTTGTTCTAAGCAAGCTCACTGTTTTGGCCCTATAGGAAACACAGTAGAGTAGAATAGTGCTCTTTTCTCAAAAGCAGAGTGTGTTTCTTGTAAGGCGAGCTAGCGTTTGTTTCCCAGTTCTAAATGGAGTTGAATCACATGCAGTTTTTGGTCCTACGAGCAAGAATTGTTTTCTGGTAAGGAAAGTCACTATTGCTCTCCCATTGCCACACACAGTGCAAATAGCACTCACGTCTGTTCCCAGCAAGGACAGTGTATTGGACTGAAGAGGAGCCACTGTTCTTGTTAGTTTCCTAAGCAGAGTTGAGCTAGATATGGCCCGTGTGTGTAGGAAGCACAGTTCTATTGTTCTGAGCAAGCTCGCAGTTCGGACACCATAGGAAACATAGTAGAGTAGAAGAGTTCTCTTTTCTCAAAAGCAGAGTGTGTTTCTTGTAAGGCGAGCCTGCGTTTGTTTCCCAGTCCTAAATGGAGTTGAATCACATGCAGTTTCGGGTCCTACGAGCAAGAGTTGTTTTCTGCTAAGGAAGTCACTATTGCGCTCCCACTGCCATACACAGTGCAAATAACACTCGTGTCTGTTCCCTGCAAGTACAGTGTATTGGACTGAAGAGGAGCTACTGTTCTTGTCAGTTTCCTAAGCACAATTGAACTAGATATGGCCGTGTGTGTAGGAAGCACAGTTCTTTTGTTATGAGGAAGCTCACTGTTCTGACCCCATAGGAAAAACAGTAGAGTAGAAGAGTGCTCTTTTCTCAAATGCAGAGTGTGTTTCTTGTAAGGCAAGCTGGCGTTTGTTTCCCAGTCCTAAATGGAGTTGAATCACACGCAGTTTCGGGTCCTAGGAACAAAAGTTGTTTTCTGGTGAGGAAAGTTACTATTGCGCTCCCATTGCCATACACAGTACAAATAGCACTAGCGTCTGTTCCCAGCAATACAGTGTAATGGACTGAAGAGGAGCTACTGTTCTTGTCAGTTTCCTAAGCAGAGTTGAACTAGATATGACCCGTGTGTAGGAAGCACAGTTCTTTTGTTCTGAGCAAGCTCACTGTTCTGGCCCTATAGGAAACACAGTAGAGTAGAAGAGTGGTCTTTTCTCAAAAGCAGAGTGTGTTTCTTGTAAGGCGAGCTAGCGTTTGTTTCCCAGTTCTAAATGGAGTTGAATCACATGCAGTTTCTGCTCCTACAAGCAAGAGTTGTTTTCTGGTAAAAAGAATCACTATTATGCTCCCATTGCCATACACAGTGCAAATAGCACCCGCGTCTGTTCCCATCAAGTACATTGTATTGGACAGAAGAGGAGCTACAGTTCTTGTCAGTTTCCTAAGCAGAGTTGAACTAGATGTGGCCCGTGTTTGTAGGAAGCACAGTTCTTTGTTCTGAGCAAGCTCACAGTTCGGACCCCATAGGAAACACAGTAGAGTAGAAGAGTGCTCTTTTCTCTCAAGCAGAGTGTGTTTCTTGTAAGGCGAGCTAGTGTTGTTACCCAGTCCTACATGGAGTTGAATCACATGCAGTTTCTGGTCCTACGAGCAAGAGTTGTTTTCTGGTAAGAAGAGTCACTATTGTGCTCCCTTTGCCATACACAGTGCAATCAGCACTCATGTCTGTTCCTAGCAAGTACAGTGTATTGGACTGAAGAGGAGCTACTGTTCTTGTCAGTTTCCTAAGCAGAGTTGAACTAGATATGGCCCGTGTGTGTAGGGAACACAGTTCATTGTTCTGAGTAAGCTGACTGTTCGAACACCATAGGAAACACAGTAGAGTAGAATAGTGCTCTTTTCTCAAAAGCAGAGTGTGTTTCTTGTAAGGCAAGCTACAGTTTGTTTCCCAGTCCTAAATGGAGTTGAATCCCATGCAGTTTCTGGTCCTACGAGCAAGAGTTGTTTTCTGATAAGAAGAGTCACTATTGCGCTCCCATTGTCATACACAGGCCAAATATCACTGGCGTCTGTTCCCAGCATGTACAGTGTATTGGACTGAAGAGGAACTACTCTTCTTTTCAGTTTCCTAAGCAGAGGTGAACTAAATATGGCCCGTGTGTGTAGGAAGCACAGTTCTTTTGTTCTCAGCAGCTCACTGTTTGGACGACATAGGAAACACAGTAGAGTACATGAGTGCTTTTTCCTCAAAAGCAGAGTGTGTTTCTTGTAAGGCGAGCTAGCGTTTGTTTCCCAGTCCTAAATGGAGTTGAGTCACATGCAGTTTCTGGTCCTACGAGCAAAAGTTGTTTTGTGGTAAGAAGAGTCACTATTGAGCTCCCATTGTCATACACAGTGCAAATAGCACTCGCATCTGTTTCCAGTAAGTACAGTGTATTGGATTGAAGAGGAGCTACTGTTCTTGTCAGTTTCCTAAGCAGAGTGGAACTAGATATGGTCCGTGTGTGTAGAAAGCACAGTTCTTTTGTTCTGAGCAAGCTCACTGTTCTGACGACATAGGAAACACAGTAGAGTAGAAGAGTGTTCTTTCCTCAAAAGCAGAGTGTGTTTCTTATAAGGCGAGCTATCGTTTGTTTCCCAGTCCTATATGGAGTTGAATCACATGCGTTTTCTGGTCCTATGAGCAAGAGTTGTTTTCTAGTAAGAAGAGTCACTATTGCGCTCCCATTGTCCAACACAGGGCAAATAGCACTGGGGTCTGTTCCCAACATGTACACTGTATTGGACTGAAGAGGAGCTACTTTTCTTGTCAGTTTCCTAAGCAGAGTTGAACTAGATATTGCCCGTGTGTGTAGGAAGCCCAGTTCTTTTGTTCTGAGCAAGCTCACTGTTCAGGCCCTATAGGAAACACAGTAGAGTAGAAGAGTGCTCTTTTCTCAAAAGCAGAGTGTGTTTTTTGTATGGCGAGCTATTGTTTGTTTCCCAGTCCTACTTGGAGTTGAATAACATGCAGTTTCTGGTCCTATGAGCAAGAGTTGTTTTCTGGTAAGAAGAGTCACTATTGTGCTCCCATTGCCATAAACAGGGCAAACAGCACTCGTGTCTGTTCCCAGAAAGTACAGTGTATTGGACTGAAGAGGAGATACTTTTCTTGTCAGTTTCCTAAGCAGAGTTGAACTAGATATGGCCCGTGAGTGTAGGAAGCACATTTCGTTGTTCTGAGCAAGCTAACTGTTCGGACCCCATTGGAACCACGGTAGAGTAGAAGAGTGTTTTTTTTTGAAAGGCAGAGTGTGTTTCTTGTAAGGGGAGCTAGCGTTGGTTTCCCAGTCCTAAATGGAGTTGAGTCTCATGCAGGTTCTGGTCTTACGAGCAAGAGTTGTTTTCTGGTAAGGAAAGACACTATTGTGCTCCCATTGTCATACACAGTGCAAATAGCACTCATGTCTGTTCCCAGCAAGTACAGTGTATTGGACTGAAGAGGAGCTACTGTTTTTGTCAGTTTCCTAAGCAGAGTTGAACTAGATAGGCCCGTGTGTGTAGGAAGCACAGTTCTTTTGTTCTGAGCAAGCTCACTGTTCTGGCGCTATAGAAAACAGAGTAGAGTAGAAGAGTGCTCTTTTCTCAAAAGCAGAGTGTGTTTCTTGTAAGGCGAGCTAGCGTTTGTTTCCCAGTGCTAAAAGGAGTTGAATCACAAGCAGTTTTTCGTCCTACGAGCAAGAGTTGTTTTCTGGTAAGGAAAGTCACTATTGTGCTCCCATTGCCAGACACAGTGCAAACAGCACTCATGTCTGTTCCCAGCAAGTACAGTGTATTGGACTGAAGAGGAGCTACTGTTCTTGTCAGTTTCCTAAGCAGAGTTGAACTAGATATGGCCCGTGTGTGTAGGAAGCACAGTTCTTTTGTTCTGAGCAAGCTGACTCTTCGGACAACATAGGAAACACAGTAGAGTAGAAGAGTGCTCTTTTCTCAAAAGCAGAGTGTGTTTCTTGTAAGGCGAGCTAGAGTTTGTTTCCCAGTCCTAAATGGAGTTGAATCACATGCAGTTTCTGGTCCAATGAGCTAGGGGTGTTTTCTGGTAAGAAGAGTCAGTATTGTGCTCCCATTGTCATACACAGGGCAAATAGCACTGGCGTCTGTTCCCAGCAAGTACAGTGTACTGGACTGAAGAGGATCTACAGTTCTTGTCAGTTTCCTAAGCAGAATTGAACTAGATAGGGCCCGTGTGTGTAGGAAGCACAGTTCTTTTGTTCTGAGCAAGCTCAATGTTCTGGCCCTATGGGAAACACAGTAGAGTACAAGAGTGCTCTTTTCTCAAAAGCAGAGTGTGTTTCTTGTAAGGCGAGCTAGCGTTTGTTTACCAGTCCTAAAAGGAGTTGAATCACATGCAGTTTTTGGTCCTACGAGCAAGAGTTGTTTTCTGGTAAGGAAAGTCACTATTGTGCTCCCATTGCCATACACAGTGCAAACAGCACTCATGTCTGTTCCCAGCAAGTACAGTGTATTGGATTGAAGAGTAGCTACTGTTCTTGTCAGTTTCCTAAGCAGAGTTGAACTAGATATGGCCAATGAGTGTAGGAAGCACATTTCTTTGTTCTGAGCAAACTCACTGTTTGGACCCCAATGGAAACACGGTAGAGTAGAAGAGTGTCCTTTTTTCAAAAGCAGAGTGTGTTTCTTGTAAGGCGAGCTAGCGTTTGTTTCCCAGTGCTAAAAGGAGTTGAATCACATGCAGTTTTTCATCCTACGAGCAAGAGTTGTTTTCTGGTAAGGAAAGTCACTATTGTTCTCCCATTGCCAGACACAGTGCAAACAGCACTCATGTCTGTTCCCAGCAAGTACAGTGTATTGGAATGAAGAGGAGCTACTGTTCTTGTCAGTTTCCTAAGCAGAGTTGAACTAGATATGGCCCGTGTGTGTAGGAAGCACAGTTCTTTTGTTCTGAGCAAGCTGACTCTTCGGACACCATAGGAAACACAGTAGAGTAGAAGAGTGCTCTATTTTCAAAAGCAGACTGTGTTTCTTGTAAGGAGAGCTAGTGTTTGTTTTCCAGTCCTAAATGGAGTTGAGTCACATGCAGTTTCTGGTCCTACGAGCAAGAGTTGTTTTCTGGTAAGGAAAGTCACTAATGTGCTCCCATTGCCATACCCAGTACAAACAGCCCTCATGTCTGTTGCCAGTAAGTACAGTGTATTGGACTGAAGAGTAGCTACTGTTCTTGTCAGTTTCCTAAGCAGAGTTGAACTAGATATGGCCCGTGTGTGTAGGAAGCACAGTTCTTTTGTTCTGAGCAAGCTCACTGTTCGGACCCATTTGGAAACACAGTAGATTGAAGAGTGCTCTTTTTTCAAAAGCAGAGTGTGTTTCTTGTAAGGGGAGCTAGCGTTTGTTTCCCAGTCTTAAAAGGAGTTGAGTCACATGCAGTTTCTGGTCCTACGAGCAAGAGTTGTTTTCTGGTAAGGAAAGTCACTATTGCGCTCCCATTGCCATACAGAGTGCAAATAGCACTCGCGTCTTTTTCCAGCAAGTACAGTGTATTGGACTGAAGAGGATGTACTGTTCATGTCAGTTTTTTAAGCAGAGTTGAACTAGATATGGCCCGTGTGTGTAGGAAACAGTTCTTCTGTTCTGAGCAAGCTGACTCTTCGGACACCATAGGAAACACAGTAGAGTAGAAGAGTGCTCTTTTCTCAAAAGCAGAGTGTGTTTCTTGTAAGGCGAGCTAGAGTTTGTTTCCCAGTCCTAAATGGAGTTGAATCACATGCAGTTTCTGGTCCTATGAGCAAGAGTTGTTTTCAGGTAAGAAGAGTCACTATTGCGCTCCCATTGTCATACACAGGGCAAATAGCACTGGCGTCTGTTCCCAGCAAGTACAGTGTATTGGACTGAAGAGGATCTACAGTTCTTGTCAGTTTCCTAAGCAGAATTGAACTAGATAGGGCCCGTGTGTGTAGGAAGCACATTTCTTTTGTTCTGAGGAAGCTCAGTGTTCTGGCCCTTTGGGAAACACAGTAGAGTAGAAGAGTGCTCTTTTCTCAAAAGCAGAGTGTGTTTCTTGTAAGGCGAGCTAGCGTTTGTTTCCCAGTCCTAAATGGAGTTGAGTCACATGCAGTTTCTGGTCCTACGAGCAAGAGTTGTTTTCTGGTAAGGAAAGTCACTATTGTGCTTCCATTGCCATACCCAGTACAAAAAGCCATCATGTATGTCCCCAGCAAGTACAGTGTATTGGACTGAAGAGTAGCTACTGTTCTGGTCAGTTTCCTAAGCAAAGTTGAACTAGATATGGCCCGTGTGTGTAGGAAGCACATTTCTTTTGTTCTGAGCAAGCTCACTGTTCTGGCCCTATAGGAAACACAGTAGAGTAGAAGAGTGCTCTTTTCTCAAAAGCAGAGTGTGTTTCTTGTAAGGCGAGCTAGTGTTTGTAACCCAGTCCTACATGGAATTGAATCCCATGCAATTTCTGGTCCTAAGAGCAAGAGTTGTTTTCTGGTAAGAAGAGTCACTGTTGAGCTCCCTTTGCGATACACAGTGCAAATAGCACTCGCGTCTCTTCCCAGCAAGTACAGTGTATTGGACTGAAGAGGAGCTACTGTTCTTGTCAGTTTCCTAAGCAGAATTGAACTAGATATGGCCCGTGTGTGTAGGAAAAACAGTTCTTTTGTTCTGAGCAAGCTCACTGTTCGGACACCATAGGAAACACAGTAGGGTAGAAGAGTGCTCTTTTCTCAAAAGCAGAGTGTTTTTCTTGTAAGGCGAGCTAGTGTTTTTTTCCCAGTCCTACATGGAGTTGAATCCCATGCATTTTCTGTTCTTATGAGCAAGAGTTGTTTTCTGGTAACAAGAGTCACTATTGCGCTCCCATTTCCATACACAGTACAAATAGCACTCGCGTCTGTTTCCAGCAAGTACAGTGTATTGGACTGAAAAGGATCTACTGTTCTTGTCAGTTATTTAAGCAGAATTGAACTAGATATGGCCCGTGTGTGTAGGAAGCACAGTTCTTTTGTTCTGAGCAAGCTCATTCTTCTGGCCCTATAGGAAACACAGTAGAATAGAAGAGTGCTCTTTTCTCAAAAGCAGAGTGTGTTTCTTATAAGGCGTGCTAGTGTTTGTTTCCCAGTACTACATGGAGTTGAATCCCATGCAGTTTCTGTTCCTACGAGCAAGAGTTGTTTTCTGGTAAGAAGAGTCACTATTGCGCTCCCATTGCCATACACAGTGCAAATATCACTCGCGTCTGTTTCCAGCAAGTACAGTGTATTGGACTGAAGAGGATGTACTGTTCTTGTTAGTTTTTTAAGCAGAGTTGAACTAGATATGGCCCGTGTGTGTAAGAAACAGTTCTTCTGTTCTGAGCAAGCTGACCCTTCGGACACCATAGGAAACACAGTAGAGTAGACGAGTGCTCTTTTCTCAAAAGCAGAGTGTGTTGCTTGTAAGGCGAGCTAGAGTTTGTTTCCCAGTCCAAAATGGAGTTGAATCACATGCAGTTTCTGGTCCTATGAGCAAGAGTTGTTTTCTGGTAAGAAGAGTCACTATTGCGCTCCCATTGTCATACACAGTGCAAATAGCACTGGGGTCTGTTGCCAGCAAGTACAGTGTATTGGACTGAAGAGGATCTACAGTTCTTGTCAGTTTCCTAAGCAGAATTGAACTAGATATGGCCCGTGTGTGTAGGAAGCACAGTTCTTTTGTTCTGAGCAAGCTCAATGTTCTGGCCCTATGGGAAACACAGTAGAGTAGAAGAGTGCTCTTTTCTCAAAAGCAGAGTGTGTTTCTTGTAAGGCGAGCTAGCGTTTGTTTCCCAGTCCTAAATGGAGTTGAGTCACATGCAGTTTCTGGTCCTACGAGCAAGAGTTGTTTTCTGGTAAGGAAAGTCACTATTGTGCTCCCATTGCCATACACAGTGCAAACAGCACTCATGTCTGTTCCCAGCAAGTACAGTGTATTGGACTGAAGAGTAGATACTGTTCTTGTCAGTTTCCTAAGCAGAGTTGAACTAGATATGGCCCGTGTGTGAGGGAAGCACAGTTCTTTTGTTCTGAGCAAGCTCACTGTTTGGACCCATTTGGAAACACAGTAGATTGAAGAGTGCTCTTTTTTCAAAAGTAGAGTGTGTTTCTTGTAAGGGGAGCTAGCGTTTGTTTCCCAGTCCTAAATGGATTTGAGTCACATGCAGTTTCTGGTCATACGAGCAAGAGTTGTTTTCTGGTAAGGAAAGTCACTATTGTGCTCCCATTTCCATACTCAGTACAAACAGCCATCATGTCTGTTCCCAGCATGTACAGTGTATTGGACTGAAGAGTAGCTACTGTTCTTGTCAGTTTCCTAAGCAGAGTTGAACTAGATATGGCCCGTGTGTGTAGGAAGCACATTTCTTTTGTTCTGAGCAAGCTCACTGTTCTGGCCCTATAGGAAACACAGTAGAGTAGAAGAGTGCTCTTTTATCAAAAGCAGAGTGTGTTTCTTGTAAGGTGAGCTAGTGTTTGTAACCCAGTCCTACATGGAGTTGAATCCCATGCAATTTCTGGTCCTAAGAGCAAGAGTTGTTTTCTGGTAAGAAGAGTCACTATTGAGCTCCCATTGCGATACACAGTGCAAATAGCACTCGCGTCTGTTCAAAGCAAGTACAGTTTATTGGACTGAAGAGGAGCTACTGTTCTTGTCAGTTTCCTAAGCAGAGTTGAACTATATATGGCCCGTGTGTGTAGGAAACACAGTTCTTTTGTTCTGAGCAAGCTCACTGTTAGGACACCATAGGAGACACAGTAGGGTAGAAGAGTGCTCTTTTCTCAAAAGCAGAGTGTGTTTCTTGTAAGGCGAGCTAGTGTTTTTTTCCCAGTCCTACATGGAGTTGAATCGCATGCAGTTTCTGTTCCTACGAGCAAGAGTTGTTTTCTGGTAACAAGAGTCACTATTGCGCTCCCATTTCCATACACAGTACAAATAGCACTCGCGTCTGTTTCCAGCAAGTACAGTGTATTGGACTGAAGAGGATCTACTGTTCTTGTCAGTTATTTAAGCAGAATTGAACTAGATATGGCCCGTGTGTGTAGGAAGCACAGTTCATTTGTTCTGAGCAAGCTCACTCTTCTGGCCCTATAGGAAACACAGTAGAATAGAAGAGTGCTCTTTTCTCAAAAGCAGAGTGTGTTTCTTATAAGGCGAGCTAGTGTTTTTTTCCCAGTCCTACATGGAGTTGAATCCCATGCAGTTTCTGTTCCTACGAGCAAGAGTTGTTTTCTGGTAAGAAGAGTCACTATTGCGCTCCCATTGCCATACACAGTGCAAATAGCACTCGCATTTGTTTCCAGCAAGTACAGTGTATTGGACTGAAGAGGATGTACTGTTCATGTCAGTTTTTTAAGCAGAGTTGAACTAGATATGGCCGTGTGTGTAGGAAACAGTTCTTCTGTTCTAAGCAAGCTGACTCTTCGGACACCATAGGAAACACAGTAGAGTAGAAGAGTGCTCTTTTCTCAAAAGCAGAGTGTGTTTCTTGTAAGGCGAGCTAGAGTTTGTTTCCCAGTCCTAAATGGAGTTGAATCCCTTGCAGTTTCTGGTCCTATGAGCAAGAGTTGTTTTCTGGTAAGAAGAGTCAGTATTGTGTTCCCATTGTCATTCACAGGGCAAATAGCACTGGCGACTGTTCCCAGCAAGTACAGTGTATTGGACTGAAGAGGATCTACATTTCTTGTCAGTTTCCTAAGCAGAATTGAACTAGATAGGGCCCGTGTGTGTAGGAAGCACCGTTCTTTTGTTCTGAGCAAGCTCAATGTTCTGGCCCTATGGGAAACACAGTAGAGTAGAAGAGTGCTCTTTTCTCAAAAGCAGAGTGTGTTTCTTGTAAGGCGAGCTAGCGTTTGTTTCCCAGTCCTAAATGGAGTTGAGTCACATGCAGTTTCTGGTCCTACGAGCAAGAGTTGTTTTCTGGTAAGGAAAGTCACTATTGTGCTCCAATTGCCATACACAGTGCAAACAGCCCTCATGTCTGTTCCCAGCAAGTACAGTGTATTGGACTGAAGAGTAGCTACTGTTCTTGTCAGTTTCCTAAGCAGAGTTGAACTAGATATGGCCCGTGTGTGTAGGAAGCACAGTTCTTTTGTTCTGAGCAAGCTCACTGTTCGGACCCATTTGGAAACACAGTAGAGTAGAAGAGTGCTCTTTTCTCAAAAGCAGAGTCTGTTTCTTGTAAGGCGAGCTAGTGTTTGTAACCCAGTCCTACATGGAGTTGAATCCCATGCAATTTCTGGTCCAAGAGCAAGAGTTGTTTTCTGGTAAGAAGAGTCACTATTGAGCTCCCATTGCCATACACAGTGCAAATAGCACTCGCGTCAGTTCCCAGCAAGTAGAGTGTATTGGACTGAAGAGGAGCTACTGTTCTTGTCAGTTTCCTAAGCAGAGTTGAACTAGATATGGCCCGTGTGTGTAGGAAACACAGTTCTTTTGTTCTGAGCAAGCTCACTGTTCGGACAAAATAGGAAACACAGTAGGGTAGAAGAGTGCTCTTTTCTCAAAAGCAGAGTGTGTTTCTTGTAAAGCGAGCTAGTGTTTGTTTCCCAGTCCTACATGGAGTTGAATCCCATTCAGTTTCTGTTCCTACGAGCAAGAGTTGTTTTCTGGTAAGAAGAGTCACTATTGTGCTCCCATTGCCATACACAGTGCAAATAGCACTCGCGTCTGTTTCCAGCAAGTACAGTGTATTGGACTGAAGAGGATCTACAGTTCTTGTCAGTTTCCTAAGCAGAATTGAACTAGATAGGGCCCATGTGTGTAGGAAGCACAGTTCTTTTGTTCTGAGCAAGCTCAATGTTCTGGCCCTATGGGAAACACAGTAGAGTAGAAGAGTGCTCTTTTCTCAAAAGCAGAGTGTGTTTCTTGTAAGGGGAGCTAGCGTTTGTTTCCCAGTCCTAAATGGAGTTGAGTCACATGCAGTTTCTGGTTCTACGAGCAAGAGTTGTTATCTGGTAAGGAAAGTCACTATTGTGCTCCCATTGCCATACCCAGTAAAAACACCCATCATGTCTGTTCCCAGCAAGTACAGTGTATTGGACTGAAGAGTAGCTACTGTTCTTGTCAGTGTCTTAAGCAGGGTTGAACTAGATAGGGCCCGTGTGTGTAGGAAGCACAGTTCTTTTGTTCTGAGCAAGCTCAATGATCTGGCCCTATGGGCAACACAGTATAGTAGAAGAGTGCTCTTTTCTCAAAAGCAGAGTGTGTTTCTTGTAAGGCGAGCTAGCGTTTGTTTCCCAGTCCTAAATGGAGTTGAGTCACATGCAGTTTCTGGTCCTACGAGCAAGAGTTGTTTTCTGGTAAGGAAAGTCACTATTGTGCTCCAATTGCAATACACAGTGCAAACAGCACTCATGTCTGTTCCCAGCAAGTACAGTGTATTGGACTGAAGAGTAGCTACTGTTCTTGTCAGTTTCCTAAGCAGAGTTGAACTAGATATGGCCCGTGTGTGTAGGAAGCACAGTTCTTTTGTTCTGAGCAAGCCCACTGTTCGGACACATTTGGAAACACAGTAGGGTAGAAGAGTGCTCTTTTCTCAAAAACAGAGTGTGTTTCTTGTAAGGCGAGCTAGTGTTTTTTTCCCAGTCCTACATGGAGTTGAATCCCATGCAGTTTCTGTTCCTACGAGCAAGAGTTTTTTTCTGGTAAGAAGAGTCACTATTGCGCTCCCATTTCCATGCACAGTACAAATAGCACTCGCGTCTGTTTCCAGCAAGTACAGTGTATTGGACTGAAGAGGATCTACTGTTCTTGTCAGTTATTTAAGCAGAATTGAACTAGATATGGCCCGTGTGTGTAGGAAGCACAGTTCTTTTGTTCTGAGCAAGCTTACTCTTCTGGGCCTATAGGAAACACAGTAGAATAGAAGAGTGCTCTTTTCTCAAAAGCAGAGTGTGGTTCTTGTAAGGCGAGCTAGTGTTTGTTTCCCAGTCCTACATGGAGTTGAATTCCATGCAGTATCTGTTCCTACGAACAAGAGTTGTTTTCTGGTAAGAAGAGTCACTATTGCGCTCCCATTGCCATACACAGTGCAAAAAGCACTCACGTCTGTTTCCAGCAAGTACAGTGTATTGGACTGAAGAGGATGTACTGTTCTTGTCAGGTTTTTAAGCAGAGTTGAACGAGATAGGGCCCGTGTGTGTAGGAAGCACAGTTCTTTTGTTCTGAGCAAGCTGACTCTTCGGACACCATAGGAAACACAGTAGAGTAGAAGAGTGCTCTTTTCTCAAAAGCAGAGTGTGTTTCTTGTAAGGTGAGCTAGAGTTTGTTTCACAGTCCTAAATGGAGTTGAATCACATGCAGTTTCTGGTCCTATGAGCAAGAGTTGTTTTCTGGTAAGGAAAGTCACTATTGCTCTCCCTTTGCCATACACAGGGCAAATAGCACTCGCGTCTGTTCCCAGCAATTACAGTGTATTGGACTGAAGAGGAGCTACTGTTCTTGTCAGTTTCCTAAGCAGAATTGAACTAGATAGGGATCGTGTGTGTAGGAAGCACAGTTCTTTTTTTCTGAGCAAGCTCACTGTTCTGGCCCTATAGGAAACACAGTAGAGTAGAAGAGTGCTCTTTTCTAAAAAGCAGAGTGTGTTTCTTGTAAGGCGAGCTAGTGTTTGTAACCCAGTCCTACATGGAGTTGAATCCCATGCAATTTCTGGTCCAAGAGCAAGAGTTGTTTTCTGGTAAGAAGAGTCACTATTGAGCTCCCATTGCCATAAACAGTGCAAATAGCACTCGCGTCAGTTCCCAGCAAGTACAGTGTATTGGACTGAAGAGGAGCTACTGTTCTTGTCAGTTTCCTAAGCAGAGTTGAACTAGATATGGCCCGTGTGTGTAGGAAAAACAGTTCTTTTGTTCTGAGCAAGCTCACTGTTCGGACACCATAGGAAACACAGTAGGGTAGAAGAGTGCTCTTTTCTCAAAAACAGAGTGTGTTTCTTGTAAGGCGAGCTAGTGATTTTTTCCCAGTCCTACATGGAGTTGAATCCCATGCAGTTTCTGTTCCTACGAGCAAGAGTTTTTTTCTGGTAAGAAGAGTCACTATTGCGCTCACATTTCCATACACAGTGCAAATAGCACTCGCGTCTGTTTCCAGCAAGTACAGTGTAATGGACTGAAGAGGATCTACTGTTCTTGTCAGTTATTTAAGCAGAATTGAACTAGATATGGCCCGTGTGTGTAGGAAGCACAGTTCTTTTGTTCTGAGCAAGCTTACTCTTCTGGGCCTATAGGAAACACACTAGAATAGAAGAGTGCTCTTTTCTCAAAAGCAGAGTGTGTTTCTTGTAAGGCGAGCTAGTGTTTGTTTCCCAGTCCTACATGGAGTTGAATTCCATGCAGTTTCTGTTCCTACGAGCAAGAGTTGTTTTCTGGTAAGAAGAGTCACTATTGCGCTCCCATTGCCATACACAGTGCAAAAAGCACTCGCGTCTGTTTCCAGCAAGTACAGTGTATTGGACTGAAGAGGATGTACTGTTCTTGTCAGGTTTTTAAGCAGAGTTGAACGAGATAGGGCCCGTGTGTGTAGGAAGCACAGTTCTTTGTTCTGAGCAAGCTGACTCTTCGGACACCATAGGAAACACAGTAGAGTAGAAGAGTGCTCTTTTCTCAAAAGCAGAGTGTGTTTCTTGTAAGGCGAGCTAGAGTTTGTTGCCCAGTCCTAAATGGAGTTGAATCACATGCAGTTTCTGGTCCTATGAGCAAGAGTTGTTTTCTGGTAAGAAGAGTCACCATTGCGCTCCCATTGTCATACACAGGGCAAATAGCACTGGTGTCTGTTCCCAGCAAGTACAGTGTATTGGACTGAAGAGGATCTACAGTTCTTGTCAGTTTCCTAAGCAGAATTGAACTAGATAGGGCCCGTGTGTGTAGGAAGCACAGTTCTTTTGTTCTGAGCAAGCTCACTGTTCGGACCCATTTGGAAAAACAGTAGATTGAAGAGGGCTCTTTTTTCAATTGCAGAGTGTGTTTCTTGTAAGGGGAGCTAGCGTTTGTTTCCCAGTCCTAAATGGAGTTGAGTCACATGCAGTTTCTGGTCCTACGAGCAAGAGTTGTTTTCTGGTAAGGAAAGTCACTATTGTGCTCCCATTGCCATACCCAGTACAAACAGCCATCATGTCTGTTCCCAGCAAGTACAGTGTATTGGACTGAAGAGTAGCTACTGTTCTTGTCAGTTTCCTAAGCAGAGTTGAACTAGATATGGCCCGTGTTTGTAGGAAGCACATTTCTTTTGTTCTGAGCAAGCTCACTGTTCGGACCCATTTGGAAACACAGTAGATTGAAGAGTGCTCTTTTTTCAAAAGCAGAGTGTGTTTCTTGTAAGGGGAGCTAGCGTTTGTTTCCCAGTCCTAAATGGAGTTGAGTCACATGCAGTTTCTGGTACTACAAGCAAGAGATGTTTTCTGGTAAGGAAAGTCACTATTGTGCTCCCATTGCCATACCCAGTACAAACAGCCATCATGTCTGTTCCCAGCAAGTACAGTGTATTGGACTGAAGAGTAGCTACTGTTCTTGTCAGTTTCCTAAGCAGAGTTGAACTAGATATGGCCCGTGTGTGTAGGAAGCACAATTCTTTTGTTCTGAGCAAGCTCACTCTTCTGGCCCTATAGGAAACACAGTAGAATAGAAGAGTGCTCTTTTCTCAAAAGCAGAGTGTGTTTCTTGTAAGGCGAGCTAGTGTTTGTTTCCCAGTCCTACATGGAGTTGAATCCCATGCAATTTCTGGTCCAAGAGCAAGTGTTGTTTTCTGGTAAGAAGAGTCACTATTGAACTCCCATTGCCATACACAGTGCAAAAAGCACTCGCGTCTGTTTCCAGCAAGTACAGTGTATTGGACTGAAGAGGATGTACTGTTCTTGTCAGGTTTTTAAGCAGAGTTGAACGAGATAGGGCCCGTGTGTGTAGGAAGCACAGTTCTTTTGTTCTGAGCAAGCTGACTCTTCGGACACCATAGGAAACACAGTAGAGTAGAAGAGTGCTCTTTTCTCAAAAGCAGAGTGTGTTTCTTGTAAG
Organism: Peromyscus eremicus; assembly: GCF_949786415.1. Classification (NCBI taxonomy): domain Eukaryota; kingdom Metazoa; phylum Chordata; class Mammalia; order Rodentia; family Cricetidae; genus Peromyscus; species Peromyscus eremicus. The sequence goes on from NW_026734295.1 coordinate 1,916,815, forward strand.
GCGAGCTAGAGTTTGTTTCCCAGTCCTAAATGGAGTTGAATCACATGCAGTTTCTGGTCCTATGAGCAAGAGTTGTTTTCTGGTAAGGAAAGTCACTATTGCTCTCCCTTGGCCATACACAGGGCAAATAGCACTCGCGTCTGTTCCCAGCAAGTACAGTGTATTGGACTGAATAGGAGCTACTGTTCTTGTCAGTTTCCTAAGCAGAATTGAACTAGATAGGGATCATGTGTGTAGGAAGCACAGTTCTTTTTTTCTGAGAAAGCTCACTGTTCTGGCCCTATAGGAAACACTGTAGAGTAGAAGAGTGCTCTTTTCTCAAAAGCAGAGTGTGTTTCTTGTAAGGCGAGCTAGTGTTTGTAACCCAGTCCTACATGGAGTTGAATCCCATGCAATTTCTGGTCCAAGAGCAAGAGTTGTTTTCTGGTAAGAAGAGTCACTATTGAGCTCCCATTGCCATACACAGTGCAAATAGCACTCGCGTCAGTTCCCAGAAAGTACAGTGTATTGGACTGAAGAGGAGCTACTGTTCTTGTCAGTTTCCTAAGCAGAGATGAACTAGATATGGCCCTTGTGTGTAGGAAACACAGTTCTTTTGTTCTGAGCAAGCTCACTGTTCGGACACCATGGGAAACACAGTAGGGTAGAAGAGTGCTCTTTTCTCAAAAACAGAGTGTGTTTCTTGTAAGGCGAGCTAGTGTTTTTTTCACAGTCCTACATGGAGTTGAATCCCATGCAGTTTCTGTTCCTACGAGCAAGAGTTTTTTTCTGGTAAGAAGAGTCACTATTGCACTCCCATTTCCATACACAGTGCAAATAGCACTCGCGTCTGTTTCCAGCAAGTACAGTGTATTGGACTGAAGAGGATCTACTGTTCTTGTCAGTTATTTAAGCAGAATTGAACTAGATATGGCCCGTGTGTGTAGGAAGCACAGTTCTTTTGTTCTGAGCAAGCTTACTCTTCTGGGCCTATAGGAAACACAGTAGAATAGAAGAGTGCTCTTTTCTCAAAGGCAGAGTGTGTTTCTTGTAAGGCGAGCTAGTGTTTGTTTCCCAGTCCTACATGGAGTTGAATTCCATGCAGTTTCTGTTCCTACAAGCAAGAGTTGTTTTCTGGTAAGAAGAGTCACTATTGCGCTCCCATTGCAATACACAGTGCCAATAGCACTGGCGTCTGTTTCCAGCAAGTACAGTGTATTGGACTGAAGAGGATGTACTGTTCTTGTCAGGTTTTTAAGCAGAGTTGAACGAGATAGGGTCCGTGTGTGTAGGAAGCACAGTTCTTTTGTTCTGAGCAAGCTGACTCTTCGGACACCATAGGAAACACAGTAGAGTAGAAGAGTGCTCTTTTTTCAAAAGCAGAGTGTGTTTCTTGTAAGGCGAGCTAGAGTTTGTTTCCCAGTCCTAAATGGAGTTGAATCACATGCAGTTTCTGGTCCTATGAGCAAGAGTTGTTTTCTGGTAAGGAAAGTCACTATTGCTCTCTCTTTGCCATACAGAGGGCAAATAGCACTCGCGTCTGTTCCCAGCAAGTACAGTGTATTGGACTGTAGAGGAGCTACTGTTCTTGTCAGTTTCCTAAGCAGAATTGAACTAGATAGGGATCGTGTGTGTAGGAAGCACAGTTCTTTTTTTCTGAGCAAGCTCACTGTTCTGGCCCTATAGGAAACACAGTAGAGTAGAAGTGTGCTCTTTTCTCAAAAGCAGAGTGTGTTTCTTGTAAGGCGAGCTAGTGTTTGTAACCCAGTCCTACATGGAGTTGAATCCCATTCAATTTCTGGTCCAAGAGCAAGAGTTGTTTTCTGGTAAGAAGAGTCACTATTGAGCTCCCATTGCCATACACAGTGCAAATAGCACTCGCGTCAGTTCCCAGCAAGTACAGTGTATTGGACTGAAGAGGAGCTACTGTTCTTGTCAGTTTCCTAAGCAGAGATGAACTAGATATGGCCCTTGTGTGTAGGAAACACAGTTCTTTTGTTCTGAGCAAGCTCACTGTTCGGACACCATAGGAAACACAGTAGGGTAGAAGAGTGCTCTTTTCTCAAAAGCAGAGTGTGTTTCTTGTAAGGCCAGCTAGTGTTTTTTTCCCAGTCCTAAATGGAGTTGAATCCCATGCAGTTTCTATTCCTACGAGCAAGAGTTGTTTTCTGGTAAGAAGAGTCACTATTGCACTCCTATTTCCATACACAGTGCTAATAGCACTCGCGTCTGTTTCCAGCAAGTACAGTGTATTGGACTGAAGAGGATCTACTGTTCTTGTTAGTTATTTAAGCAGAATTGAACTAGATATGGCCCGTGTGGGTAGGAAGCACAATTCTTTTGTTCTGAGCATGCTCACTCTTCTGGCCCTATAGGAAACACAGTAGAATAGAAGACTGCTCTTTTCTCAAAAGCAGAGTGTGTTTCTTGTAATGCGAGCTAGTGTTTGTTTCCCAGTCCTACATGGAGTTGAATCCCATTCAGTTTCTGTTCCTACGAGCAAGAGTTGTTTTCTGGTAAGAAGAGTCACTATTGCGCTCCCATTGCCATACACAGTGCCAATAGCACTCGCGTCTGTTTCCAGCAAGTACAGTGTATTGGACTGAAGAGGATGTACTGTTCTTGTCAGTTTTTTAAGCAGAGTTGAACTAGATATGGCCCGTGTGTGTAGGAAACAGTTCTTCTGTTCTGAGCAAGCAGACTCTTCGGACACCATAGGAAACACAGTAGAGTAGAAGAGTGCTCTTTTATCAAAAGCAGAGTGTGTTTCTTGTAAGGCGAACTAGAGTTTGTTTCCCAGTGCTAAATGGAGTTGAATCACATGCAGTTTCTGGTCCTATGAGCAAGAGTTGTTTTGTGGTAAGAAGAGTTACTATTGCGCTCCCATTGTCATACACAGGGCAAATAGCACTGGCGTCTGTTCCCAGCAAGTACAGTGTATTGGACTGAAGAGGATCTACAGTTCTTGTCAGTTTCCTAAGCAGAATTGAACTAGATAGGGCCCGTGTGTGTAGGAAGCACAGTTCTTTTGTTCTGAGCAAGCTCACTGTTCGGACCCATTTGGAAACACAGTAGATTGAAGAGTGCTCTTTTTTCAAAAGCAGAGTGTGTTTCTTGTAAGGGGAGCTAGCGTTTGTTTCCCAGTCCTAAATGGAGTTGAGTCACATGCAGTTTCTGGTCCTACAAGCAAGAGATGTTTTCTGGTAAGGAAAGTCACTATTGTGCTCCCATTGCCATACCCAGTACAAACAGCCACCATGTCTGTTCCCAGCAAGTACAGTGTATTGGACTGAAGAGTAGCTACTGTTCTTGTCAATTTCCTAAGCAGAGTTGAACTAGATATGGCCCGTGTGTGTAGGAAGCACAATTCTTTTGTTCTGAGCAAGCTCACTCTTCTGGCCCTATAGGAAACACAGTGGAATAGAAGAGTGCTCTTTTCTCAAAAGCAGAGTGTGTTTCTTGTAAGGCGAGCTAGTGTTTGTTTCCCAGTCCTACATGGAGTTGAATCCCATGCAATTTCTGGTCCAAGAGCAAGTGTTGTTTTCTGGTAAGAAGAGTCACTATTGAGCTCCCATTGCCATGCACAGTGCAAATAGCACTCGCGTCAGTTCCCAGCAAGTACAGTGTATTGGACTGAAGAGGAGCTACTGTTCTTGTCAGTTTCCTAAGCAGAGTTGAACTAGATATGGCCCGTGTTTGTAGGAAGCACATTTCTTTTGTTCTGAGCAAGCTCACTGTTCGGACCCATTTGGAAACACAGTAGATTGAAGAGTGCTCTTTTTTCAAAAGCAGAGTGTGTTTCTTGTAAGGGGAGCTAGCGTTTGTTTCCCAGTCCTAAATGGAGTTGAGTCACATGCAGTTTCTGGTACTACAAGCAAGAGATGTTTTCTGGTAAGGAAAGTCACTATTGTGTTCCCATTGCCATACCCAGTACAAACAGCCATCATGTCTGTTCCCAGCAAGTACAGTGTATTGGACTGAAGAGTAGCTACTGTTCTTGTCAGTTTCCTAAGCAGAGTTGAACTAGATATGGCCCGTGTGTGTAGGAAGCACAATTCTTTTGTTCTGAGCAAGCTCACTCTTCTGGCCCTATAGGAAACACAGTAGAATAGAAGAGTGCTCTTTTCTCAAAAGCAGAGTGTGTTTCTTGTAAGGCGAGCTAGTGTTTGTTTCCCAGTCCTACATGGAGTTGAATCCCATGCAATTTCTGGTCCAAGAGCAAGTGTTGTTTTCTGGTAAGAAGAGTCACTATTGAACTCCCATTGCCATACACAGTGCAAAAAGCACTCGCGTCTGTTTCCAGCAAGTACAGTGTATTGGACTGAAGAGGATGTACTGTTCTTGTCAGGTTTTTAAGCAGAGTTGAACGAGATAGGGCCCGTGTGTGTAGGAAGCACAGTTCTTTTGTTCTGAGCAAGCTGACTCTTCGGACACCATAGGAAACACAGTAGAGTAGAAGAGTGCTCTTTTCTCAAAAGCAGAGTGTGTTTCTTGTAAGGCGAGCTAGAGTTTGTTTCCCAGTCCTAAATGGAGTTGAATCACATGCAGTTTCTGGTCCTATGAGCAAGAGTTGTTTTCTGGTAAGGAAAGTCACTATTGCTCTCCCTTGGCCATACACAGGGCAAATAGCACTCGCGTCTGTTCCCAGCAAGTACAGTGTATTGGACTGAATAGGAGCTACTGTTCTTGTCAGTTTCCTAAGCAGAATTGAACTAGATAGGGATCGTGTGTGTAGGAAGCACAGTTCTTTTTTTCTGAGCAAGCTCACTGTTCTGGCCCTATAGGAAACACAGTAGAGTAGAAGAGTGCTCTTTTCTCAAAAGCAGAGTGTGTTTCTTGGAAGGCGAGCTAGTGTTTGTAACCCAGTCCTACATGGAGTTGAATCCCATGCAATTTCTGGTCCAAGAGCAAGAGTTGTTTTCTGGTAAGAAGAGTCACTATTGAGCTCCCATTGCCATACACAGTGCAAATAGCACTCGCGTCAGTTCCCAGAAAGTACAGTGTATTGGACTGAAGAGGAGCTACTGTTCTTGTCAGTTTCCTAAGCAGAGATGAACTAGATATGGCCCTTGTGTGTAGGAAACACAGTTCTTTTGTTCTGAGCAAGCTCACTGTTCGGACACCATGGGAAACACAGTAGGGTAGAAGAGTGCTCTTTTCTCAAAAACAGAGTGTGTTTCTTGTAAGGCGAGCTAGTGTTTTTTTCACAGTCCTACATGGAGTTGAATCCCATGCAGTTTCTGTTCCTACGAGCAAGAGTTTTTTTCTGGTAAGAAGAGTCACTATTGCACTCCCATTTCCATACACAGTGCAAATAGCACTCGCGTCTGTTTCCAGCAAGTACAGTGTATTGGACTGAAGAGGATCTACTGTTCTTGTCAGTTATTTAAGCAGAATTGAACTAGATATGGCCCGTGTGTGTAGGAAGCACAGTTCTTTTGTTCTGAGCAAGCTTACTCTTCTGGGCCTATAGGAAACACAGTAGAATAGAAGAGTGCTCTTTTCTCAAAGGCAGAGTGTGTTTCTTGTAAGGCGAGCTAGTGTTTGTTTCCCAGTCCTACATGGAGTTGAATTCCATGCAGTTTCTGTTCCTACAAGCAAGAGTTGTTTTCTGGTAAGAAGAGTCACTATTGTGCTCCCATTGCAATACACAGTGCCAATAGCACTCGCGTCTGTTTCCAGCAAGTACAGTGTATTGGACTGAAGAGGATGTACTGTTCTTGTCAGTTTTTTAAGCAGAGTTGAACTAGATATGGCCCGTGTGTGTAGGAAACAGTTCTTCTGTTCTGAGCAAGCAGACTCTTCGGACACCATAGGAAACACAGTAGAGTAGAAGAGTGCTCTTTTATCAAAAGCAGAGTGTGTTTCTTGTAAGGCGAACTAGAGTTTGTTTCCCAGTGCTAAATGGAGTTGAATCACATGCAGTTTCTGGTCCTATGAGCAAGAGTTGTTTTGTGGTAAGAAGAGTTACTATTGCACTCCCATTGTCATACACAGGGCAAATAGCACTGGCGTCTGTTCCCAGCAAGTACAGTGTATTGGACTGAAGAGGATCTACAGTTCTTGTCAGTTTCCTAAGCAGAATTGAACTAGATAGGGCCCGTGTGTGTAGGAAGCACAGTTCTTTTGTTCTGAGCAAGCTCACTGTTCGGACCCATTTGGAAACACAGTAGATTGAAGAGTGCTCTTTTTTCAAAAGCAGAGTGTGTTTCTTGTAAGGGGAGCTAGCGTTTGTTTCCCAGTCCTAAATGGAGTTGAGTCACATGCAGTTTCTGGTCCTACAAGCAAGAGATGTTTTCTGGTAAGGAAAGTCACTATTGTGCTCCCATTGCCATACCCAGTACAAACAGCCACCATGTCTGTTTCCAGCAAGTACAGTGTATTGGACTGAAGAGTAGCTACTGTTCTTGTCAATTTCCTAAGCAGAGTTGAACTAGATATGGCCCGTGTGTGTAGGAAGCACAATTCTTTTGTTCTGAGCAAGCTCACTCTTCTGGCCCTATAGGAAACACAGTGGAATAGAAGAGTGCTCTTTTCTCAAAAGCAGAGTGTGTTTCTTGTAAGGCGAGCTAGTGTTTGTTTCCCAGTCCTACATGGAGTTGAGTCCCATGCAATTTCTGGTCCAAGAGCAAGTGTTGTTTTCTGGTAAGAAGAGTCACTATTGAGCTCCCATTGCCATGCACAGTGCAAATAGCACTCGCGTCAGTTCCCAGCAAGTACAGTGTATTGGACTGAAGAGGAGCTACTGTTCTTGTCAGTTTCCTAAGCAGAGTTGAACTAGATATGGCCCGTGTGTGTAGGAAACACAGTTCTTTTGTTCTGAGCAAGCTCACTGTTCGGACACCATAGGAAACACAGTAGGGTAGAAGAGTGCTCTTTTATCAAAAGCAGAGTGTGTTTCTTGTAAGGCGAGCTAGAGTTTGTTTCCCAGTCCTAAATGGAGTTGAATCACATGCAGTTTCTGGTCCTATGAGCAAGAGTTGTTTTCTGGTAAGAAGAGTCACTATTGCGCTCCCATTGTCATACACAGGGCAAATAGCACTGGCGTCTGTTACCAGCAAGTACAGTGCATTGGACTGAAGAGGATCTACAGTTCTTGTCAGTTTCCTAAGCAGAATTGAACTAGATAGGGCCCGTGTGTGTAGGAAGCACAGTTCTTTTGTTCTGAGCAAGCTCACTGTTCGGACCCATTTGGAAACACAGTAGATTGAAGAGTGCTCTTTTTTCAAAAGCAGAGTGTGTTTCTTGTAAGGGGAGCTAGCGTTTGTTTCCCAGTCCTAAATGGAGTTGAGTCACATGCAGTTTCTGGTCCTACGAGCAAGAGTGGTTTTCTGGTAAGGAAAGTCACTATTGTGCTCCCATTGCCATACCCAGTACAAACAGCCATCATGTCTGTTCCCAGCAAGTACAGTGTATTGGACTGAAGAGTAGCTACTGTTCTTGTCAGTTTCCTAAGCAGAGTTGAACTAGATATGGCCCGTGTGTGTAGGAAGCACATTTCTTTTTTTCTGAGCAAGCTCACTGTTCCGGCCCTATAGGAAACACAGTAGAGTAGAAGAGTGCTCTTTTCTCAAAAGCAGAGTGTGTTTCTTGTAAGGCGAGCTAGTGTTTGTAACCCAGTCCTACATGGAGTTGAATCCCATTCAATTTCTGGTCCAAGAGCAAGAGTTGTTTTCTGGTAAGAAGAATCACTATTGAGCTCCCATTGCCATACACAGTGCAAATAGCACTCGCGTCAGTTCCCAGCAAGTACAGTGTATTGGACTGAAGAGGAGCTACTGTTCTTGTCAGTTTCCTAAGCAGAGTTGAACTAGATATGGCCCGTGTGTGTAGGAAACACAGTTCTTTTGTTCTGAGCAAGCTCACTGTTCGGACACCATAGGAAACACAGTAGGGTAGAAGAGTGCTCTTTTCTCAAAAGCAGAGTGTGTTTCTTGTAAGGCCAGCTAGTGTTTTTTTCCCAGTCCTACATGGAGTTGAATCCCATGCAGTTTCTGTTCCTACGAGCAAGAGTTGTTTTCTGGTAAGAAGAGTCACTATTGCGCTCCCATTTCCATACACAGTACAAATAGCACTCGCGTCTGTTTCCAGCAAGTACAGTGTATTGGACTGAAGAGGATCTACTGTTCTTGTCAGTTATTTAAGCAGAATTGAACTAGGTATGGCCCGTGTTTGTAGGAAGCACAGTTCTTTTGTTCTAAGCAAGCTCACTCTTCTGGCCCTATAGGAAACACAGTAGAATAGAAGAGTGCTCTTTTCTCAAAAGCAGAGTGTGTTTCTTGTAAGGCGAGCTAGTGTTTGTTTCCCAGTCCTACATGGAGTTGAATTCCATGCAGTTTCTGTTCCTACGAACAAGAGTTGTTTTCTGGTAAGAAGAGTCACTATTGCGCTCCCATTGCCATACACAGTGCAAATAGCACTCGCGTCTGTTTCCAGCAAGTACAGTGTATTGGACTGAAGAGGATGTACTGTTCTTGTCAGTTTTTTAAGCAGAGTTGAACTAGGTATGGCCAGGGTGTGTAGGGAACAGTTCTTCTGTTCTGAGCAAGCTGACTCTTCGGACACCATAGGAAACACAGTAGAGTAGAAGAGTGCTCTTTTCTCAAAAGCAGAGTGTGTTTCTTGTAAGTCGAGCTAGAGTTTGTTTCCCAGTCCTAAATGGAGTTGAATCACATGCAGTTTCTGGTCCTATGAGCAAGAGTTGTTTTCTGGTAAGAAGAGTCAGTATTGTGCTCCCATTGTCATACACAGGGCAAATAGCACTGGCGTCTGTTCCCAGCAAGTACAGTGTATTGGATTGAAGAGGATCTACAGTTCTTGTCATTTTCCTAAGCAGAATTGAACTAGATAGGGCCTGTGTGTGTAGGAAGCACAGTTCTTTTGTTCTGAGCAAGCTCAATGTTCTGGCCCTATGGGAAACACACTAGAGTAGAAGAGTGCTCTTTTCTCAAAAGCAGAGTGTGTTTCTTGTAAGGCGAGCTAGCGTTTGTTTCCCAGTCCTAAAAGGAGTTGAATCACATGCAGTTTCTGGTCCTACGAGCAAGAGTTGTTTTCTGGTAAGGAAAGTCACTATTGTGCTCCCATTGCCATACACAGTGCAAACAGCACTCATGTCTGTTCCCAGCAAGTGCAGTGTATTGGATTGAAGAGGAGCTACTGTTCTTGTCAGTTTCCTAAACAGAGTTGAACTAGATATCGCCCATGAGAGTAGGGAGCACAGTTCTTTGTTCTGAGCAAGCTCACTGTTCGGACCCCAATGGAAACACGGTAGAGTAGAAGAGTGCCCTTTTTTCAAAAGTAGAGTGTGTTTCTTGTAAGGTGAGCTAGCGTTTGTTTTTCAGTCCTAAAAGGAGTTGAGTCAAATGCAGTTTCTGGTCCTACGAGCAAGAGTTGTTTTCTGGTAAGGAAAGACACTATTGTGCTCCCATTGCCATACACAGTGCAAACAGCACTCATGTATATTCCCAGCAAGTACAGTGTATTGGACTGACGAGGAGCTACTGTTCTTGTCAGTTTCCTAAGCAGAATTGAACTAGATATGGCCCGTGTGTGTAGGTAGCACAGTTCTTTTGTTCTGAGCAAGCTCACTGTTCTGGCGCTATAGAAAACACAGTAGAGTAGAAGAGTGCTCTTTTCTCAAAAGCAGAGTGTGTTTCTTGTAAGGCGAGCTAGCGTTTGTTTCCCAGTGCGAAAAGGAGTTGAATCACATGCAGTTTTTGGTCCTACGAGCAAGAGTTGTTTTCTGGTAAGGAAAGTCACTATTGTGCTCCCATTGCCAGACACCGAGCAAACAGCACTCATGTCTGTTCCCAGCAATTACAGTGTATTGGACTGAAGAGGATCTACTGTTCTTGTCAGTTATTTAAGCAGAATTGAACTAGATATGGCAGGTGTTTGTAGGAAGCACAGTTCTTTTGTTCTGAGCAGGCTCACTGTTTTGGCCCTATGGGAAACACAGTAGAGTAGAAGAGGTCTCTTCTCTCAAAAGTAGAGTGTGTTTCTTGTAAGGCGAGCTAGCGTTTGTTTCCCAGTCCTAAAAGGAGTTGAATCACATGCAGTTTCTGGTCTTACGAGCAAGAGTTGTTTTCTGGTAAGGAAAGTCACTATTGTGCTCCCATTGCCATACACAGTGCAAACAGCACTCACGTCTGTTCCCAGCAAGTGAAGTGTATTGGATTGAAGAGGAGCTACTGTTCTTGTCAGTTTCCTAAACAGAGTTGAACTAGATATCGCCCGTGAGAGTAGGAAGCACAGTTCTTTGTTCTGAGCAAGCTCACTGTTCGGACCCCAATGGAAACACGGTAGAGTAGAAGAGTGCCCTTTTTTCAAAAGCAGAGTGTGTTTCTTGTAAGGTGAGCTAGCGTTTGTTTTTCAGTCCTAAAAGGAGTTGAGTCAAATGCAGTTTCTGGTCCTACGAGCAAGAGTTGTTTTCTGGTAAGGAAAGTCACTATTGTGCTTCCATTGCCATACACAGTGCAAACAGCACTCATGTCTGTTCCCAGCAAGTGCAGTGTATTGGACTGAAGAGGAGCTACTGTTCTTGTCAATGTCCGAAGCAGAGTTGAAGTAGATATGGCCCGTGTGTGTAGGGAGCACAGGTCTTTTGTTCTGAGCAAGCTCACTGTTCTGGCCCTATAGGAAACACAGTAGAGTAGAAGAGTGCTCTTTTCTCAAAAGCAGAGTGTGTTTTTTGTAAGGCGAGCTAGCGTTTGTTTCCCAGTCCTAAATGGAGTTGAGTCACATGAAGTTTCTGGTCCTACGAGCAAGAGTTGTTTTCTGGTAAGGAAAGACACTATTGTGCTCCCATTGCCATACACAGTGCAAACAGCACTCATGTCTATTCCCAGCAAGTACAGTGTATTGGACTGACGAGGAGCTACTGTTATTGTCAGTTTCATAAGCAGAGGTGAACTAGATATGACCCGTGTGTGTAGGAAGCACAATTCTTTTGTTTTGAGCAAGCTCACTGTTCTGGCCCTATAGGAAACACAGTAGAATAGAAGAGTGCTCTTTTCTAAAAAGCAGAGTGTGTTTCTTGTAAGGTCATCTAGTATTGTTTCTCAGTCCTACATGGAGTTGAATCCCATGCAGTTTCTGGTCCTATGAGCAAGAGTTTTTTTCTGGTAAGAAGAGTCAGTATTGTGCTCCCATTTTCATACACAGGGCAAATAGCACTGGCGTCTGTTCCCAGCAAATACAGTGTATTGGACTGAAGAGGATCTACAGTTCTTGTCAGTTTCCTAAGCAGAGTTGAACTAGATATGGCCAGTGAGTGTAGGAAGCACAGTTCTTTGTTCTGAGCAAGCTCACTGTTCGGACCCCAATGGAAACACGGTAGAGTAGAGGAGTGCCCTTTTTTCAAAAGCAGAGTGTGTTTCTTGTAAGGCGAGCTAGCGTTTGTTTCCCAGTCCTAAATGGAGTTGAGTCACATGCAGTTTCTGGTCCTACGAGCAAGAGTTGTTTTCTGGTAAGGAAAGTCACTATTGTGCTCCCATTGCCATACACAGTGCAAACAGCAGTCATGGCTGTTTCCAGCAAGGACAGTGTATTGGACTGAAGAGGAGCTACTGTTCCTGTCAGTTTCCTAAGCAGAGTTGAACTAGATATGGCCCGTGTGTGTAGGAAGCACAGTTCTTTTGTTCTGAGCAAGCTCACTTTCCGGACCTATTTGGAAACACAGTAGAGTAGAAGAGTGCTCTTTTTTCAAAAGCAGAGTGTGTTTCTTGTAAGGGGCGCTAGCGTTTGTTTCCCAGTCCTAAATGGAGTTGAGTCACATGCAGTTTCTGGTCCTACGAGCAAGAGTTGTTTTCTGGTAAGGAAAGTCACTATTGTGCTCCCATTGCCATACCCAGTACAAACAGCCCTCATGTCAGTTCCCAGCAAGTACAGTGTATTGGACTGAAGAGTAGCTCCTGTTCTTGTCAGTTTCCTAAGCAGAGTTGAACTAGATATGGCCCATGTGTAGGAAGCACATTTCTTTTGTTCTGAGCAAGCTCACTGTTCTGGCCCTATAGGAAACACAGTAGAGTAGAAAAGTGCTCTTTTCTCAAAAGCAGAGTGTGTTTCTTGTAAGGTGAGCTAGTGTTTGTTACCCAAATGTTTGTTACATCGAGTTGAATACCATGCAATTTCTGGTCCTAAGAGCAAGAGTTGTTTTCTGGTAAGAAGAGTAACTATTGCGCTCCCATTGCCATACACAGTGCAAATAGCACTCACATCTCTTCCCAGCAAGTACAGTGTATTGGACTGAAGAGGATCTACTGTTATTATCAGTTTCCTAAGCAGAGTTGAAGTAGATATGGCCCGTGCGTGTAGGAAACACAGTTCTTTTGTTCTGAGCAAGCTCACTGTTCTGGCGCTACAGAAAACACAGTAGAGTAGACGAGTGCTCTTTTCTCAAAAGCAGAGTGTGTTTCTAGTAAGGCAAGATAGCGTTTGTTTCCCAGTCCTAAATGGAGTTGAATCACATGCAGTTTCTGGTCCTACGATCAAGAGTTGTTTTCTGATAAGAAGAGACACTATTGCGCTCCCATTGTCATACACAGGGCAAATAGCACTGGCATCTGTTCCCAGCATGTACAGTGTATTGGACTGAAGAGGAGCTACTGTTCTTGTCAGTTTCCTAAGCAAAGGTGAGTTAGATATGGCCGTGTGTGTAGGAAGCACAATTCTTTTCTTCTGAGCAAGCTCACTCTTCTGGCCCTAAAGAAACACAGTAGAGTAGAAGAGTGCTCTTTCCTCAAAAGCAGAGTGTGTTTCCTGTAAGGTGAATTAGAGTTTGTTTTCTAGTCCTAAATGGAGTTGAATCACATGCAGTTTCTGGTCTTATTTGCAAGAGGTGTTTTCTGGTAAGAAGAGTCATTATTGTGCGCCCATTGTCATACACAGTGCAAATAGCACTGGCGTCTGTTCCCAGCAAGTACAGTGTATTAAACTGAAGAGGAGCTACTGTTCTTGTCAGTGTCCTAAGCAGAGTTGAACTAGATATGTCCCGTTTGTGTAGGAAGCACAGTTCTTTGTTCTGAGCAAGCTCACTGTTCGGACCACATTGGAATCACAGTAGAGTAGAAGCGTGCTCTTTTCTCAAAAGCAGAGTGTGTTTCTTGTAAGACGAGCTTGTGTTTGTTTCCCAGTCCTACATGGAGTTGAATCCCATGCAGTTTCTGGTCCTAAGAGCAAGAGTTGTTTTCTTGTAAGAAGAGTCACTATTGAGCTCCCATTGCCATACACAGTGCAAATAGCACTCTCGTCTCTTCCAAGAAAGTACAGTATATTGGACTGAAGAGGAGCTACTGTTCTTGTCAGTTTCCTAAGCAGAGTTTAACTAGATATGGCCCGTGTGTGTAGGAAGCACAGTTCTTTTGTTCTGAGCAAGCTCACTGTTCTGGCCCTATAGGAAAACAGTAGAGTAGAAGAGTGCTCTTTTCTCAAAAGCAGAGTGTGTTTCCTGTAAGGCTAGCTAGAGTTTGTTTCCCAGTCCAAAATGGAGTTGAATCACATGCAGTTTCTGGTCCTATGAGCAAGAGTTGTTTTCTGGTAAGAAGAGTCAGTATTGTGTTTCCATTGAAACACACAGGGCAAATAGCACTGGCGTCTGTTCCCAGCAAGTACAGTGTATTGGACTGAAGAGGATCTACACTTCTTGTCAGTTTCCTAAGCGTAATTGAACTAGATATGGCCCATGAGTGTAGGAAGCACATTTCTTTTTTCTGAGCAAGCTCACTGTTCAGACCCCAATTGAAACACGGTAGAGTAGAAGAGTGCCCTTTTTTCAAAAGCAGAGTGTGTTTCTTGTAAGACGAGTTAGCATTTGTTTCCCAGTCCTAAATGGAGTTGAGTCACATGCAGTTTCTGGTCCTACGAGCAAGAGTTGTTTTCTGGTAAGGAATGTCAATATTGTGCTCCCATTGCCATACACAGTGCAAACAGCACTCATGTCTGTTCCCAGCAAGTGCAGTGTATTGGACTGAAGAGGAGCTACTGTTCTTGTCAGTTTCCTAAGCAGAGTTGAACTAGACATGGCCCTTGTGTGTAGGAAGCACAGTTCTTTTGTTCTGAGCAAACTCATTGTTCGGACCCATTTGGAAACACAGTAGAGTAGAAGAGTGCTCTTTTTTCAAAATCAGAGTGTGTTTCTTGTAAGGGGAGCTAGCATTTGTTTTCCAGTCCTAAATGGAGTTGAGTCACATGCAGTTTCTGGTCCTATGAGCAAGAGTTGTTTTCTGGTAAGGAAAGTCACTATTGTGCTCCCATTGCCATACCCAGTACAAACAACCCTCATGTCTGTTCCCAGCAAGTACAGTGTATTGGACTGAAGAGTAGCTACTGTTCTTGTCAGTTTCCTATGCACAATTGAACTAGATATGGCCGTGTGTTAGGAAGCACAGTTCTTTTGTTATGAGGAAGCTCACTGTTCAGACCCCATAGGAAAAACCGAAGAGTAGAAGAGTCCTGTTTTCTCAAATGCAGAGTGTGTTTCTTGTAAGGCGAGCTGGCGTTTGTTTCCCAGTCCTAAATGGAGTTGAATCACATCCAGTTTCTGGTCCTATGAGCAAAAGTTGTTTTCTGGTAAGGAAAGTCACTATTTCGCTCCCATTGCCATACACAGTACAAATAGCACGCGCGTCTGTTCCCAGCAAGTACAGTGTATTGGACTGAAGAGGAGCTACTGTTCTTGTCAGTTTACTAAGCAGAGTTGAACTAGATATGGCCCGTGTGTAGGAAGCACAGTTCTTTTGTTCTGAGCAAGCTCACTCTTCGGACCCCATAAGAAACACAGTAGAGTAGAAGAGTGCTCTTTTCTCAAAAGCAGAGTGTGTCTCTTGTAAGGCGAGCTAGCATTTGTTTCCCAGTCCTAAATGGAGTTGAATCACATGCAGTTGTTGGTCCTACGAGCAAGAGTTGTTTTCTGGTAAGAAGAGTCACTATTGCGCTCCCTTTGTCATACACAGGGCAAATAGCACTGGCGTCTGTTCCCAGCATGTACAGTTTATTGGACTGAAGAGGATCTACTGTTCTTGTCAGTTCCCAAAGCAGAATTGAACTTGATATGGCCGTGTGTGTAGGAAGCACAGTTCTTTTGTTCTGAGCAAGCTCACTGTTCTGGCCCTATAAGAAACACAGTAGAGTAGATGAGTGATCTTTTCTCAAAAGCAGAGTGTGTTTCTTGTAAGGCGAGGTAGCGTTTGTTTCCCAGTCCTAAATGGAGTTGAATCACATGCAGTTGTTGTTCCCACGAGCAAGAGTTGTTTTCTGGTTAGGAAAGTAACTATTGTGCTCCCATTGCCATACACAGTGCAAATAGCACTCGTGTCTGTTCCCAGCAAGTACAGTGTATTGGACTGAAGAGGAGGTACTGTTCTTGTCAGTTTCCTAAGAAGAGTTGAAGTAGATATGGCCCGTGTGTGTAAGAAGCACAGTTCTTTTGTTCTGAGCAAGCTCACAGTTCGGACACCATAGGAAACACAGTAGAGTAGAAGAGTTCTCTTTTCTCAAAAGCAGAGTGTGTTTCTTGTAAGGCGAGCTAGCGTTTTTTTCCCCATCCTAAATGGAGTTGAATCACATGCAGCTTCGGGTCCTACGAGCAAGAGTTGTTTTCTGGTAAGAAGAGTCACTATTGCGCTCCCTTTGTCATACACAGGGCAAATAGCCCAGCGTCTGATCCCAGCATGTACAGTGTATTGGAATGAAGAGGATCTACTGTTCTTGTCAGTTTCCTATGCACAATTGAACTATATATGGCCTTGTGTGTAGGAAGCACAGTTCTTTTGTTATGAGGAAGCTCACTGTTCGGACCCCATAGGAAAAACAGTAGAGTAGAAGAGTGCTCTTTTCTCAAATGCAGAGTGTGTTTCTTGTAAGGCGAGCTGGTGTTTGTTTCCCAGTCTTAAATGGAGTTGAATCACATCCAGTTTCTGGTCCTACGAGCAAAAGTTGTTTTCAGGTAAGGAAAGTCACTATTTCGCTCCCATTGCCATACACAGTACAAATAGCACTCGCGTCTGTTCCCAGCAAGTACAGTGTATTGGACTGAAGAGGAGCTACTGTTCTTGTCAGTTTCCTAAGCAGAGTTGAACTAGATATGGCCCGTGTGTAGGAAGCACAGTTCTTTTGTTCTGAGCAAGCTCACTCTTCGGACCCCATAAGAAACACAGTAGGGTAGAAGAGTGCTCTTTTCTCAAAAGCAGAGTGTGTCTGTTGTAAGGCGAGCTAGCATTTTTTTCCCAGTTCTAAATGGAGTTGAATCTCATGCAGTTTCTGGTCCTACGAGCAAGAGTCGTTTTCTGGTAAGAAGAGTCACTATTGTTCTCCCTTTGTCATACACAGGGCAAATAGCACTAGCGTCTGTTTCCAGCATGTACAGTGTATTGGACTGAAGAGGAGCTACTCTTCTTGTCAGTTTCCTAAGCAGAATTTAACTAGATATGGCCGTGTGTGTAGGAAGCACAGTTCTTTTGTTCTGAGCAGGCTCAATGTTTTGGCCCTATAGGAAACACAGTAGTGTAGAAGAGTGCTCTTTTCTCAAAAGCAGAGCGTGTTTCTTGTAAGGCGAGCTAGCGTTTGTTTCCCAGTCCTAAATGGGGTTGAATCACATGCAGTTGTTGGTCCTACGAGCAAGAGTTGTTTTCTGGTAAGAAGATTCACTATTGCGCTCCCTTTGTCATACACAGGGCAAATAGCACTGGCGTCTGTTCCCAGCATGTACAGTTTATTGGACTGAAGAGGATTTACAGTTCTGGTCAGTTTCCAAAGCAGAATTGAACTTGATATGGCCGTGTGTGTAGGAAGCACAGTTCTTTTGTTCTGAGCAAGCTCACTGTTCTGGCCCAATAGGAAACACAGTAGAGTCGATGAGTGATCTTTTCTCAAAAGCAGAGTGTGTTTCTTGTAAGGCGAGCTAACGTTTGTTTCCCAGTCCTAAATGGAGTTGAATCACATGCAGTTGTTGTTCCCACGAGCAAGAGTTGTTTTCTGGTTAGGAAAGTAACTATTGCGCTCCCATTGCCATACACAGTGCAAATAGCACCTGCGTCTTTTCCCAGCAAGTACAGTGTATTGGACTGAAGAGGAGGTACTGTTCTTTTCAGTTTCCTAAGAAGAGTTGAACTAGATATGGCCCGTGTGTATAGGAAGCACAGTTCTTTTGTTCTGAGCAAGCTCACAGTTCGGACACCATAGGAAACACAGTAGAGTAGAAGAGTCCTCTTTTCTCAAAAGCAGAGTGTGTTTCTTGTAAGGCGAGCTAGCGTTTTTTTCCCCGTCCTAAATGGAGTTGAATCACATGCAGCTTCAGGTCCTACAAGCAAGAGTTGTTTTCTGCTAAGAAGAGTCACTATTGCGCTCCCTTTGTCATACACAGGGCAAATAGCACAGGCGTCTGATCCCAGCATGTACAGTGTATTGGACTGAAGAGGATCTACTGTTCTTGTCAGTTTCCTAAGCAGAATTGAACTAGATATGGCCGTGTGTGTAAGAAACACAGTTCTCTTGTTCTGAGCAAGCTCACAGTTCTGGCCCTATAGGAAACACAGTAGAGTAGAAGAGTGATCTTTCCTCAAAAGCAGAGTGTGTTTCTTGTAAGGCGAACTAGCGTTTGTTTCCCAGTCCTAAAAGGAGTTGAATCACATGCAGTTTCCTGTCCTACGAGCAAAAGTTGTTTTCTAGTAAGGAAAGTCACTATTTCGCTCCCATTGCCATACACAGTACAAATAGCACTCGCATCTGTTCCCAGCAAGTACAGTGTATTGGACTGAAGAGGAGCTACTGTTCTTGTCAGTTTCCTAAACAGAGTTGAACTAGATATGGTCCGTGTGTATAAAGCACAGTTCTTTTGTTCTGAGGAAGCTCACTCTTCGGACCCCATAAGAAACACAGTAAAGTAGAAGAGTGCTCTTTTCTCAAAAGAAGAGTGTGTTTCTTGTAAGGCGAGCTAGCGTTTGTTTCCCAGTCCTAAATGAAGTTGAATCACATGTAGTTTCTGGTCCTACGAGCAAGAGATGTTTTCTGGTAAGATGAGTCACTATTGCGCTCTTATTTGCCCACAGGGCAAATAGCACTGGCGTCTGTTCCCAAAATATACAGTGTATTGGACTGAAGAGGAGCTACTGTTCTTGTCAGTTTCCTAAGCAGAGTTGAACTAGATGTAGCCTCTGTGTAGGAAGCACAGTTCTTTTGTTCTGAGAAAGCTCACTTTTCTAACCCTATAGGAAACACAGTAGTGTAGAAGTGTGCTCTTTCTCAAAAGCAGAGTGTGTTTCTTGTAAGGCAAGCTAGCATTTGTTTCCAAGTCCCAAATGGAGTTGAATCACATGCAGTTGTGTGTCCCACGAGCAAGAGTTGTTTTCTGGTAAGGAAAGTCACTATTTCACTCCCATTGCCATACACAGTACAAAAAGCACTCGCGTCTGTTCCCAGCAAGTACAGTGTATTGGACTGAAGAGGAGCTACTGTTCTTGTCAGTTTCCTAAGCAGAGTTGAAATAGATATGGCCTGTGTGTAGGAAGCACAGTTCTTTTTTTCTGAGCAAGCTCACTGTTCGGACCCCATAAGAAACACAGTAGAGTAGAAGTGTGCTCTTTTCTCAAAAGCAGAGTGTGTTTCTTGTAAGGCGAGCTAGTGTTTGTTTCCCAGTCCTAAATGGAGTTGAAATACATGCAGTTTCTGGTCCTACGAGCAAGAGTTTTTTTCTGATAAGAAGAGTCACTATTGTGCTCCCATTGTCATACACAGGGCAAATAGCACTGGCGTCTGTTCCCAGCATGTACAGTATATTGGACTGAAGAGGATCTACTGCTCTTGTCAGTTTCTTAAGCAGAATTGAACTAGATATGGCCGTGAGTGTAGGCAGCACAGAGTAGAAGAGTGATCTTTTCTCAAAAGCAGAGTGTGTTTCATGTAAGGCGAGCTAGTGTTTGTTTCCCTGTTTTAAATGGAGTTGAATCACAGGCAATTTTTGGTCCTACAAACAAGAGTTGTTTTCTGGTAAAGAAAGTCACTATTAGCCGGGCGATAGTGGCGCATGCCTTTAATCCCAGCACTCGATAGGCAGAGCCAGGTGGATATCTGTGAGTTTGAAACCTGCCTGGGCTACCAAGTGAGTTCCAGGAAAAGGGCAAAGCTACACAGAGAAACCCTGTCTTGAAAAAAAAAAGTCACTATTGCGTTCCCATTGCCATACACAGTGCAAATAGCACTCGCGTCTGTTCCCAACAAGTACAGTGTATTGGACTGAAGAGGAGCTACTGTTCTTGTCAGGTTCGTAAGCAGAGTTGAACTAGATATGGACCTTGTGTGTAGGAAGCACAGTTCTTTATTTCTGAGCAAGCTCAGTCTTCGGACCCCATAGGAAAAACAGTAGAGTAGAAGAGTGCTCTTTTCTCAAAAGCAGAGTGTGTTTCTTGTAAGGCGAGCTAGTGTTGTTTCCCAGTCCTAAATGGAGTTGAATCACATGCAGTTTCTGATCCTACAAGCAAGAGTTGTTTTCTGGTAAGAAGAGTCACAATTGCGCTCCCATTGTCATACACAGGGCAAATAGCACTGGCGTCTGTTCACAGCAATTACAGTGTATTGGACTGAAAGGATCTACTGTTCTTGTCAGTTTCCTAAGCAGAATTGAACTAGATGTGGCCGTGTGTGTAGGAAGCACAGTACTTTTGTTCTGAGCAAGCTCACTGTTTTGGCCCTATAAGAAACACAGTAGAGTAGAATAGTGCTCTTTTCTCAAAAGCAGAGTGTGTTTCTTGTAAGGCGAGCTAGCGTGTGTTTCCCAGTTCTAAATGGAGTTGAATCACATGCAGTTTTTGGTCCTACGAGCAAGAGTTGTTTTCTGGTAAGGAAAGTCACTATTGCTCTCCGATTGCCATACACAGTGCAAATAGCACTCGCGTCTGTTCCCAGCAAGGACAGTGGTAGCGTTTGTTTCCCAGTCCTAAATGCAGTTGAATCACATGCAGTTTCTGGTCCTACGAGCAAGAGTTGTTTTCTGGTAAGAAGATTCACTATTGTGCTCCATTTTTCATACACTGGGCAAATAGGACAGGCATCTGTTCCCAGCATGTACAGTGTATTGGACTGAAGAGGATCTACTGTTCTTGTCAGTTTCCTAAGCACAATTGAACTAGATATGGCCGTGTGTGTAGGAAGCACAGTTCTTTTGTTATGAGGAAGCTCACTGTTCGCACCCTATAGGAAAAACAGTAGAGTAGAAGAGTGCTCTTTTCTCAAATGCAGAGTGTGTTTCTTGTAAGGCAAGCTGGCGTTTGTTTCCCAGTCCTAAATGGAGTTGAATCACATGCAGTTTCTGGTCCTAGGACCAAAAGTTGTTTTCTGGTAAGGAAAGTCACTATTGCGCTCCCATTGCCATACACAGTACAAATAGCACTCGCGTCTGTTCCCAGCAAGTACAGTGTATTGGACTGAAGAGGAGCTACTGTTCTTGTCAGTTTCCTAAGCAGAGTTGAACTAGATATGGCCCGTGTGTAGGAAGCACAGTTCTTTTGTTCTGAGCAAGCTCACTGTTCTGGCCCTATAGGAAACACAGTAGAGTAGAAGAGTGCTCTTTTCTCAAAAGCAGAGTGTGTTTCTTATAAGGCGAGCTAGCGTTTGTTTCCCAGTTCTAAATGGAGTTGAATCACATGCAGTTTCTGCTCCTACAAGCAAGAGTTGTTTTCTGGTAAAAAGAATCACTATTGCGCTCCCATTGCCACACACAGTGCAAATAGCACCCGCGTCTGTTCCCAGCAAGTACATTGTATTGGACAGAAGATTAGCTACAGTTCCTGTCAGTTTCCTAAGCAGAGTTGAACTAGATGTGGCCCGTGTGTATAGGAAGCACAGTTCTTTTGTTCTGAGCAAGCTCATAGTTCGGACCCCATAGGAAACACAGTAGAGTAGAAGAGTGCTCTTTTCTCTCAAGCAGAGTGTGTTTCTTGTAAGGCGAGCTAGCGTTTGTTTCCCAGTACTAAATGGAGTTGAATCACATGCAGTTTCAGGTCCTATGAAGGAGAGTTGTTTTCTGATAAGAAGAGTCACTATTGCACTCCTATTGCCATACACAGTGCAAATAGCACTCGCGTCTGTTCCCAGCATGTACAGTTTATTGGACTGAAGAGGATCTACTGTTCTTGTCAGTTTCCTAAGCAGAATTGAACTAGATAGGGCCCGTGTGTGTATGAAGCACAGTTCTTTTGTTCTGAGCAAGCTCACTGTTCTGGCCCTATAGGAAACACAGTAGTGTAAAAGAGTGCTCTTTTCTCAAAAGCAGAGCGTGTTTCTTCTAAGGCGAGCTAGCATTTGTTTCCCAGTCCTAAATGGGGTTGAATCACATGCAGTTGTTGGTCCTACGAGCAAGAGTTGTTTTCTGGTAAGAAGAGTCACTATTGTGCTCCCTTTGTCATACACAGGGCAAATAGCACTGGCGTCTGTTCCCAGCATGTACAGTTTATTGGACTGAAGAGGATCTACTGTTCTTGTCAGTTTCCAAAGCAGAATTGAACTTGATATGGCCGTGTGTGTAGGAAGCACAGTTCTTTTGTTCTGAGCAAGCTCACTGTTCTGGCCCTATAGGAAACACAGTAGAGTAGATGAGTGATCTTTTCTCAAAAGCAGAGTGTGTTTCTTGTAAGGCGAGGTAGCGTTTGTTTCCCAGTCCTAAATGGAGTTGAATCACATGCAGTTGTTGTTCCCATGAGCAAGAGTTGTTTTCTGGTTAGGAAAGTAACTATTGCGCTCCCATTGCCATACACAGTGCAAATAGCACTCGTGTCTGTTCCCAGCAAGTACAGTGTATTGGACTGAAGAGGAGGTACTGTTCTTGGCAGTTTCCTAAGAAGAGTTGAACTAGATATGGCTCGTGTGTGTAGGAAGCACAGTTCTTTTGTTCTGAGCAAGCTCACAGTTCGGACACCATAGGAAACACAGTAGAGTAGAAGAGTTCTCTTTTCTCAAAAGCAGAGTGTGTTTCTTGTAAGGCGAGCTAGCGTTTTTTTCCCCGTCCTAAATGGAGTTGAATCACATGCAGCTTCGGGTCCAACGAGCAAGAGTTGTTTTCTGGTAAGAAGAGTCACTATTGCGCTCCCTTTGTCATACACAGGGCAAATAGCACAGCGTCTGATCCCAGCATGTACAGTGTATTGGAATGAAGAGGATCTACTGTTCTTGTCAGTTTCCTATGCACAATTGAACTATATATGGCCGTGTGTGTAGGAAGCACAGTTCTTTTGTTATGAGGAAGCTCACTGTTCGGACCCCATAGGAAAAACCGTAGAGTAGAAGAGTGCTGTTTTCTCAAATGCAGAGTGTGTTTCTTGTAAGGCGAGCTGGCGTTTGTTTCCCAGTCCTAAATGGAGTTGAATCACATCCAGTTTCTGGTCCTACGAGCAAAAGTTGTTTTCTGGTAAGGAAAGTCACTATTTCGCTCCCATTGCCATACACAGTACAAATAGCACTCGCGTCTGTTCCCAGCAAGTACAGTGTATTGGACTGAAGAGGAGCTACTGTTCTTGTCAGTTTCCTAAGCAGAGTTGAACTAGATATGGCCCGTGTGTAGGAAGCACAGTTCTTTTGTTTTGAGCAAGCTCACTCTTCGGACCCCATAAGAAACACATTAGGGTAGAAGAGTGCTCTTTTCTCAAAAGCAGAGCATGTTTCTTGTAAGGCGAACTAGCGTTTGTTTCCCAGTCCTAAAAGGAGTTGAATCACATGCAGTTTTTGGTCCTACGAACAAGAGTTGTTTTCTGGTAAAGAAAGTCACTATTGCGCACCCATTGCCATACACAGTGCAAAAAGCACTCGCGTCTGTTCCCAGCAAGTACAGTGTATTGGACTGAAGAGGAGCTACTGTTCTTGTCAGTTTTTTAAGCAGAATTGAACTAGATATGGCCGTGTGTGTAGGAAGCACAGTTCTTTTGTTCTGAGCAAGCTCACTGTTCGGAAACCAAAGGAAACACATAAAGTAGAAGAGTTCTCTTTTCTCAAATGCAGAGTGTGTTTCTTGTAAGGCGAGCTGGCGTTTGTTTCCCAGTCCTAAATGGAGTTGAATCACATGCA
Organism: Peromyscus eremicus; assembly: GCF_949786415.1. Taxonomy (NCBI): domain Eukaryota; kingdom Metazoa; phylum Chordata; class Mammalia; order Rodentia; family Cricetidae; genus Peromyscus; species Peromyscus eremicus. Next base: position 1,939,840 of record NW_026734295.1, read on the forward strand.
GTTTCCTGTCCTATGAGCAAATTTGTTTTCTAGTAAGGAAAATCACTATTTCGCTCCCATTGCCATACACAGTACAAATAGCACTCGCGTCTGTTCCCAGCAAGTACAGTGTATTGGACTGAAGAGGAGCTACTGTTCTTGTCAGTTTCCTAAGCAGAGTTGAACTAGATATGGCCCGTGTGTATAAAGCACAGTTCTTTTGTTCTGAGCAAGCTCACTCTTCGGACCCCATAAGAAACACAGTAGAGTAGAAGAGTGCTCTTTTCTCAAAAGAAGAGTGTGTTTCTTGTAAGGCGGGCTAGCGTTTGTTTCCCAGTCCTAAATGGAGTTGAATCACATGCAGTTTCTGGTCCTACGAGCAAGAGATGTTTTCTGGTAAGAAGAGTCACTACTGCGCTCTTATTTGCCCACAGGGCAAATAGCACTGGCGTCTGTTCCCAAAATGTACAGTGTATTGGACTGAAGAGGAGCTACTGTTCTTGTCAGTTTCCTAAGCAGAGTTGAACTAGATGTAGCCTCTGTGTAGGAAGCACAGTTCTTTTGTTCTGAGAAAGCTCACTTTTCTAACCCTATAGAAAACACAGTAGTGTAGAAGTGTGCTCTTTCTCAAAAGCAGAGTGTGTTTCTTGTAAGGCAAGCTAGCATTTGTTTCCAAGTCCCAAATGGAGTTGAATCACATGCAGTTGTGTGTCCCATGAGCAAGAGTTGTTTTCTGGTAAGGAAAGTCACTATTTCACTCCCATTGCCATACACAGTACAAATAGCACTCGCGTCTGTTCCCAGCAAGTACAGTGTATTGGACTGAAGAGGAGCTACTGTTCTTGTCAGTTTCCTAAGAAGAGTTGAACTAGATATGGCCCGTGTGTATAAAGCACAGTTCTTTTGTTCTGAGCAAGCTCACTCTTCGGACCCCATAAGAAACACAGTAGAGTAGAAGAGTGCTCTTTTCTCAAAAGAAGAGTGTGTTTCTTGTAAGGCGAGCTAGAGTTTGTTTCCCAGTCCTAAATGGAGTTGAATCACATGCAGTTTCTGGCCCTACGAGCAAGAGATGTTTTCTGGTAAGAAGAGTCACTATTGCGCTCTTATTTGCCCACAGGGCAAATAGCACTGGCGTCTGTTCCCAAAATGTACAGTGTATTGGACTGAAGAGGAGCTACTGTTCTTGTCAGTTTCCTAAACAGAGTTGAACTAGATGTAGCCTCTGTTTAGGAAGCACAGTTCTTTTGTTCTGAGAAAGCTCACTTTTCTAACCCTATAGGAAACACAGTAGTGTAGAAGTGTGCTCTTTCTCAAAAGCAGAGTGTGTTTCTTGTAAGGCAAGCTAGCATTTGTTTCCAAGTCCCAAATGGAGTTGAATCACATGCAGTTGTGTGTCCCACGAGCAAGAGTTGTTTTCTGGTAAGGAAAGTCACTATTTCACTCCCATTGCCATACACAGTACAAATAGCACTCGCGTCTGTTCCCAGCAAGTACAGTGTATTGGACTGAAGAGGAGCTACTGTTCTTGTCAGTTTCCTAAGCAGAGTTGAAATAGATATGGCCTGTGTGTAGGAAGCACAGTTCTTTTTTTCTGAGCAAGCTCACTGTTCGGACCCCATAAGAAACACAGTAGAGTAGAAGTGTGCTCTTTTCTCAAAAGCAGAGTGTGTTTCTTGTAAGGCGAACTAGTGTTTGTTTCCCAGTCCTAAATGGAGTTGAAATACATGCAGTTTCTGGTCCTACGAGCAAGAGTTTTTTTCTGATAAGAAGAGTCACTATTGTGCTCCCATTGTCATACACAGGGCAAATAGCACTGGCGTCTGTTCCCAGCATGTACAGTATATTGGACTGAAGAGGATCTACTATTCTTGTCAGTTTCCTATGCAGAGTTGAACTAGATATAGCCCGTGTGTGTAGGAAGCACAGTTCTTTTGTTCTGAGCAAGCTCACTGTTCGGAACCGATAGGAAACAGAGTAGAGTAGAAGGGTGCTCTTTTCTCAAAAGCAGAGTGTGTTTCCTGTAAGGCGAGCTAGAGTTTTTTTCCCAGTCCTAAATGGAGTTGAATCACATGCAGTTACTGGTCCTATGAACAAGAGTTGTTTTCTGGTAAAGAAAGTCACTATTGCGCTACCATTGCCATACACAGTGCAAATAGCACTCGCGTCTGTTCCCAGCAAGTACAGTGTATTGGACTGAAGAGGATCTACTGTTCTTTTCAGTTTCCTAATCACAGTTGAACTAGATATGGCCATGTGTGTAGGAAGCACAGTTCTTTTGTTCTGAGCAAACTCACTGTTCGGACCCCATAGGAAACACAGTAGAGTAGAAGAGTGCTCTTTTCTAAAAAGCAGAGTGTGTTTCTTGTAAGGCGAGCTAGCGTTGTTTCCCAGTCCTAAATGGAGTTGAATCACATGCAGTTTCTGGTCATACAAGCAAGAGTTGTTTTCTGGTAAGAAGTGTCACTATTGTGCTCCCAATGTCATTCACAGGGCAAATAGCACTGGCGTCTGTTCCCAGCATGTACAGTGTATTGGACTTAAGAGGATCTACTGTTCTTGTCAGTTTCCTAAGCAGAATTGAACTAGATAAGGCCGTGTATGTAGGAAGCACAATTCTTTTGTTCTGAGCAACCTCAATGTTTTGGCCCTATAGGAAACACATTAGAGTAAAAGTGTGCTCTTTTCTCAAAAGCAGACTGTGTTTCTTGTAAAGCGAGCTAGTGTTTGTTTCCCTGTCCTAAATGGAGTTGAATCACATTCAGTTGTTGGTTCTACGAGCAAGAGTTGTTTTCTGGTAAGAAGAGTCACTATTGCGCTCTTATTTGCCCAGAGGACAAATAGCACTGTCGTCTGTTCCCAAAATGTACAGTTTATTGGACTGAAGAGGAGCTACTCTTCTTGTCAGTTTCCTAAGCAGAGTTGAACTAGATGTAGCCCGTGTGTGTAGGAAGCACAGTTCTTTTGTTCTGAGCAAGCTCACTGTTCTAACCCTATAGGAAACACATTAGAGTAGAAGAGTGCTCTTTTCTCAAAGCAGAGTGTGTTTCTTGTAAAGCGAGCAAGCATTTGTTACCCAGTCCGAAATGGAGTTGAATCCCATGCAGTTTCTGTTCCTATGAGCAAGAGTTGTTTTCTGATAAGAGTCACTATTGCGCTCCTATTTCCCTACATAGTGCAAATAACACTCTCGTCTGTTCCCAGCAAGTACAGTGTATTGGACTGAAGAGGAGCTACTGTTCTTGTCAGGTTCCTCAGCAGAGTTGAACTAGATATGGCCCGTGTGTGTAGGAAGCACAGTTCTTTTGTTCTGAGCAAGCTCACTGTTCGGACCCCATAAGAAACACAGTAGGGTAGAAGCGTGCTCTTTTCTCAAAAGCAGAGTGTGTTTCTTGTAAGGCGAGCTAGCGTTTGTTTCCCAGTCCTAAATGGAGTTGAATCACATGCAGCTTCGGGTCCTACGAGCAAGAGTTGTTTTCTGGTAAGAAGAGTCACTATTGTGCTCCCATTGTCATACACAAGGCAAATAGCACTAGCGTCTGTTCCCAGCATGTACAGTGTATTGGACTGAAGAGGAGCTACTCTTCTTGTCAGTTTCCTAAGCAGAATTGAACTAGATATGGCCGTGTGTGTAGGAAGCACAGTTCTTTTGTTCTGAGCAGGCTCAATGTTTTGGCCCTATAGGAAACACAGTAGTGTAGAAGAGTGCTCTTTTCTCAAAAGCAGAGTGTTTTTCTTGTAAGGCGAGCTAGCGTTTGTTTCCCAGTCCTAAATGGGGTTGAATCACATGCAGTTGTTGGTCCTACGAGCAAGAGTTGTTTTCTGGTAAGAAGAGTCACTATTGCGCTCCCTTTGTCATACACAGGGCAAATAGCACTGGCGTCTGTTCCCAGCATGTACAGTTTATTGAACTGAAGAGGATCTACTGTTCTTGTCAGTTTCCAAAGCAGAATTGAACTTGATATGGCCGTGTGTGTAGGAAGCACAGTTCTTTTGTTCTGAGCAAGCTCACTGTTCTGGCCCTATAGGAAACACAGTAGAGTAGATGAGTGATCTTTTCTCAAAAGCAGAGTGTGTTTCTTGTAAGGCGAGCTAGCGTTTGTTTCCCAGTCCTAAATGGAGTTGAATCACATGCAGTTGTTGTTTCCACGAGCAAGAGTTGTTTTCTGGTTAGGAAAGTAACTATTGCGCTCCCATTGCCATACACAGTGCAAATAGCACTCGTGTCTGTTCCCAGCAAGTACAGTGTATTGGACTGAAGAGGAGGTACTGTTCTTGGCAGTTTCCTAAGAAGAGTTGAACTAGATATGGCTCGTGTGTGTAGGAAGCACAGTTCTTTTGTTCTGAGCAAGCTCACAGTTCGGACACCATAGGAAACACAGTAGAGTAGAAGAGTTCTCTTTTCTCAAAAGCAGAGTGTGTTTCTAGTAAGGCGAGCTAGCGTTTTTTTCCCCGTCCTAAATGGAGTTGAATCACATGCAGCTTCGGGTCCTAGGAGCAAGAGTTGTTTTCTGCTAAGAAGAGTCACTATTGCGCTCCCTTTGTCATACACAGGGCAAATAGCACAGCGTCTGATCCCAGAATGTACAGTGTATTGGAATGAAGAGGATCTACTGTTCTTGTCAGTTTCCTATGCACAATGGAACTAGATATGGCCGTGTGTGTAGGAAGCACAGTTCTTTTGTTATGAGGAAGCTCACTGTTCGGACCCCATAGGAAAAACCGTAGAGCAGAAGAGTGCTGTTTTCTCAAATGCAGAGTGTGTTTCTTGTAAGGCGAGCTGGCGTTTGTTTCCCAGTCCTAAATGGAGTTGAATCACATCCAGTTTCTGGTCCTATGAGCAAAAGTTGTTTTCTGGTAAGGAAAGTCACTATTTCGCTCCCATTGCCATACACAGTACAAATAGCACTCGCGTCTGTTCCCAGCAAGTACATTGTATTGGACTGAAGAGGAGCTACTGTTCTTGTCAGTTTCCTAAGCAGAGTTGAACTAGATATGGCCCGTGTGTAGGAAGCACAGTTCTTTTGTTCTGAGCAAGCTCACTCTTCGGACCCCATAAGAAACACAGTAGGGTAGAAGAGTGCTCTTTTCTCAAAAGCAGAGTGTGTCTGTTGTAAGGCGAGCTAGCATTTTTTTCCCAGTCCTAAATGGAGTTGAATCACATGCAGTTTCTGGTCCTACGAGCAAGAGTTGTTTTCTGGTAAGAAGAGTCACTATTGTTCTCCCATTGTCATACACAGGGCAAATAGCACTGGCGTCTGTTCCCAGCAAGTACAGTGTATTGGACTGAAGAGGATCTACTGTTCTTGTCAGTTTCCTAAGCAGAGTTGAACTAGATATAGCCCGTGTGTAGGAAGCACAGTTCTTTGGTTCTTAGCAAGTTTACTGTTCTGGACCTATAGGAAACACATTAGAGTAAAAGTGTGCTCTTTTCTCAAAAGCAGAGTATGTTTCCTGTAAGGCGAGCTAGCGTTTGTATCCCAGTTGTAAATGGAGTTGAATCACATGCAGTTTCTGCTCCTACAAGCAAGAGTTGTTTTCTGGTAAAAAGAATCACTATTGCGCTCCCATTGCCATACAGAGTGCAAATAGCACTCGCGTCTGTTCCCAGCAAGTACAGTGTATTGGACTGAAGAGGATCTACTGTTCTTGTCAGTTTCCTAAGCAGAATTGAACTAGATATGGCCGTGTGTGTAGGAAGCACAGTTCTTTTGTTCTGAAGAAGCTCACTGTTCTGGCCCTATAGGAAACACAGTAGAGTAGAAGAGTGATCTTTTCTCAAAAGCAGAGTGTGTGTCTTGTAAGGCGAACTAGCGTTTGTTTCCCAGTCCTAAATGGAGTTGAATCACATGCAATTTTTGGTCCTACATACAATAGTTGTTTTTTGGTAAAGAAAGTCACTATTGCGCTCCCATTGCCATACACAGTGCAAATAGCACTCGCGTATGTTCCCAGCAAGTACAGTGTATTGGACCGAAGAGGAGCTACTGTTCTTGTCAGTTTTTTAAGCAGGATTGAACTAGATATGGCCTTGTGTGTAGGAAGCCCAGTTCTTTTTTTCTGAGCAAGCTCACTGTTCGGACCCCATAGAAAATACAGTAAAGTAGAAGAGTGCTCTTTTCTCAAAAGAAGAGTGTGTTTCTTGTAAGGCGAGCTAGCGTTTCTTTTCAAGTCCTAAATGGAGTTGAATCACATGCAGTTTCTGGTCCTACGAGCAAGAGATGTTTTCTGGTAAGAAGATTCACTATTGCGCTCCCATTGTCATACACAGGGCAAATAGCTCTGGCGTCTGTTCCCAGCATGTACAGTGTATTGGACTGAAGAGGATCTACTGTTCTTGTCAGTTTCCTAAGCAGAATTCAACAAGATATGGCCGTGTGTGTAGGAAGCACAGTTCTTTGTTATGAGCAAGCTCACTCTTCGGACCCCATAGGAAAAACAGTAGAGTAGAAGAGTGCTCTTTTCTCAAATGCAAAATGTGTTTCTTCTAAGGCGAGCTGTCGTTTGTTTCGCAGTCTTAAATGGAGTTGAATCACATGCAGTTTCTGGTCCTAAGAGCAAGAGTTGTTTTCTGGTAAGGAAAGTCACTATTGTGCTCCCATTGCCATACACAGTGCAAATAGCACTCGCGTCTGTTCCCAGCAAGTACAGTGTATTGGACTGAAGAGGAGCTACTGTTCTTCTCAGTTTCCTAAGCAGAGTTGAACTAGATATAGCCCGTGGGTGTAGGAAGCACAGTTCTTTTGTTCTGAGCAAGCTCACTGTTCTGGCCCCATAAGAAACACAGTAGAGTAGAAGAGTCCTCTTTTCTCAAAAGCAGAGTGTGTTTCTTGTAAGGCGAGCTAGTGTTTGTTTCCCAGTCCTAAATGGAGTTGAATAACATGCAGTTTCTGGTCCTATGATCAAGAGTTACTTTCTGGTAAGAAGTGTCACTCTTGCGCTCCCACTTGCACGCAGGGCAAATAGAACTGGCGTCTGTTCCCAGCATGTACAGTGTATTGGACTGAAGAGGATCTACTGCTCTTGTCAGTTTCTTAAGCAGAATTGAACTAGATATGGCCATGAGTGTAGGCAGCACAGTTCTTTTGTTCTGAGCAAGCTCACTGTTCTGGCCCTATAGGAAACACAGTAGAGTAGAAGAGTGATCTTTTCTCAAAAGCAGAGTGTGTTTCATGTAAGGCGAGCTAGTGTTTGTTTCCCTGTTTTAAATGGAGTTGAATCACAGGCAATTTTTGGTCCTACGAACAAGAGTTGTTTTCTGGTAAAGAAAGTCACTATTAGCCGGGCGATAGTGGCGCATGCCTTTAATCCCAGCACTCGATAGGCAGAGCCAGGTGGATATCTGTGAGTTTGAAACCTGCCTGGGCTACCAAGTGAGTTCCAGGAAAGGGGCAAAGCTACACAGAGAAACCCTGTCTCGAAAAAAAAAGTCACTATTGCGTTCCCATTGCCATACACAGTGCAAATAGCACTCGCGTCTGTTCCCACCAAGTACAGTTTATTGGACTGAAGAGGAGCTACTGTTCTTGTCAGGTTCGTAAGCAGAGTTGAACTAGATATGGACCTTGTGTGTAGGAAGCACAGTTCTTTATTTCTGAGCAAGCTCAGTCTTCGGACCCCATAGGAAAAACAGTAGAGTAGAAGAGTGCTCTTTTCTCAAAAGCAGAGTGTGTTTCTTGTAAGGCGAGCTAGTGTTGTTTCCCAGTCCTAAATGGAGTTGAATCACATGCAGTTTCTGGTCCTACAAGCAAGAGTTGTTTTCTGGTAAGAAGAGTCACAATTGCGCTCCCATTGTCATACACAGGGCAAATAGCACTGGCGTCTGTTCACAGCAATTACAGTGTATTGGACTGAAAGGATCTACTGTTCTTGTCAGTTTCCTAAGCAGAATTGAACTAGATGTGGCCGTGTGTGTAGGAAGCACAGTACTTTTGTTCTGAGCAAGCTCACTGTTTTGGCCCTATAGGAAACACAGTAGAGTAGAATAGTGCTCTTTTCTCAAAAGCAGAGTGTGTTTCTTGTAAGGCGAGCTAGCGTGTGTTTCCCAGTTCTAAATGGAGTTGAATCACATGCAGTTTTTGCTCCTACGAGCAAGAGTTGTTTTCTGGTAAGGAAAGTCACTATTGCTCTCCCATTGCCATACACAGTGCAAATAGCACTCGCGTCTGTTCCCAGCAAGGACAGTGTATTGGACTGAAGACGAGCCACTGTTCTTGTCAGTTTCCTAAGCAGAGTTGAACTAGATATGGCCCGTGTGTGTAGGAAGCACAGTTCTTTTGTTCTGAGCAAGCTCACAGTTCGGACACCATAGGAAACATAGTAGAGTAGAAGAGTTCTCTTTTCTCAAAAGCAGAGTGTGTTTCTTGTAAGGCGAGCCTGCGTTTGTTTCCCAGTCCTAAATGCAGTTGAATCACATGCAGTTTCTGGTCCTACGAGCAAGAGTTGTTTTCCGGTAAGAAGATTCACTATTGTGCTCCCTTTGTCATACACTGGGCAAATAGGACAGGCATCTGTTCCCAGCATGTACAGTGTATTGGACTGAAGAGGATCTACTGTTCTTCTCAGTTTCCTAAGCACAATTGAACTAGATATGGCCGTGTGTGTAGGAAGCACAGTTCTTTTGTTATGAGGAAGCTCACTGTTCGCACCCTATAGGAAAAACAGTAGAGTAGAAGAGTGCTCTTTTCTCAAATGCAGAGTGTGTTTCTTGTAAGGCAAGCTGGCATTTATTTCCCAGTCCTAAATGGAGTTGAATCACATGCAGTTTCTGGACCTAGGAACAAAAGTTGTTTTCTGGTAAGGAAAGTCACTATTGCGCTCCCATTGCCATACACAGTACAAATAGCACTCCCGTCTGTTCCCAGCAAGTACAGTGTATTGGACTGAAGAGGAGCTACTGTTCTTGTCAGTTTCCTAAGCAGAGTTGAACTAGATATAGCCCGTGTGTAGGAAGCACAGTTCTTTTTTTCTGAGCAAGCTCACTGTTCTGGCCCTATAGGAAACACAGTAGAGTAGAAGAGTGCTCTTTTCTCAAAAGCAGAGTGTGTTTCTTATAAGGCGAGCTAGCGTTTGTTTCCCAGTTCTAAATGGAGTTGAATCACATGCAGTTTCTGCTCCTACAAGCAAGAGTTGTTTTCTGGTAAAAAGAATCACTATTGCGCTCCCATTGCCATACACAGTGCAAATAGCACCCGCGTCTGTTCCCAGCAAGTACATTGTATTGTACAGAAGATTAGCTACAGTTCTTTCAGTTTCCTAAGCAGAGTTGAACTAGATGTGGCGCGTGTGTGTAGGAAGCACAGTTCTTTTGTTCTGAGCAAGCTCATAGTTCGGACCCCATAGGAAACACAGTAGAGTAGAAGAGTGCTCTTTTCTCTCAAGCAGAGTGTGTTTCTTGTAAGGCGAGCTAGCGTTTGTTTCCCAGTCCTAAATGGAGTTGAATCACATGCAGTTTCGGGTCCTATGAAGAAGAGTTGTTTTCTGATAAGAAGAATCACTATTGCGCTCCTATTGCCATACACAGTGCAAATAGCACTCGCGTCTGTTCCCAGCATGTACAGTTTATTGGACTGAAGAGGAGCTACTCTTCTTGTCAGTTTCCTAAGCAGAATTGAACTAGATAGGGCCCGTGTGTGTATGAAGCACAGTTCTTTTGTTCTGAGCAAGCTCACTGTTCTGGCCCAATAAGAAACACAGTAGTGTAGAAGAGTGCTCTTTTCTCAAAAGCAGAGCGTGTTTCTTGTAAGGCTAGCTAGCGTTTGTTTCCCAGTCCTAAATGGGGTTGAATCACATGCAGTTGTTGGTCCTACGAGCAAGAGTTGTTTTCTGGTAAGAAGAGTCACTATTGCGCTCCATTTGTCATACACAGGGCAAATAGCACTGGCGTCTGTTCCCAGCATGTACAGTTTATTGGACGGAAGAGGATCTACTGTTCTTGTCAGTTTCCAAAGCAGAATTGAACTTGATATGGCCGTGTGTGTAGGAAGCACAGTTCTTTTGTTCTGAGCAAGCTCACTGTTCTGGCCCTATAGGAAACACAGTAGAGTAGATGAGTGATCTTTTCTCAAAAGCAGAGTGTGTTTCTTGTAAGGCGAGGTAGCGTTTGTTTCCCAGTCCTAAATGGAGTTGAATCACATGCAGTTGTTGTTCCCACGAGCAAGAGTTGTTTTCCGGTTAGGAAAGTAACTATTGCGCTCCCATTGCCATACACAGTGCAAATAGCACTCGTGTCTGTTCCCAGCAAGTACAGTGTATTGGACTGAAGAGGAGGTACTGTTCTTGGCAGTTTCCTAAGAAGACTTGAACTAGATATGGCCCGTGTGTGTAGGAAGCACAGTTCTTTTGTTCTGAGCAAGCTCACAGTTCGGACACCATAGGAAACACAGTAGAGTAGAAGAGTTCTCTTTTCTCAAAAGCAGAGTGTGTTTCTTGTAAGGCGAGCTAGCGTTTTTTTCCCCGTCCTAAATGGAGTTGAATCACATGCAGCTTCGGGTCCTATGAGCAAGAGTTGTTTTCTGGTAAGAAGAGTCACTATTGCGCTCCCTTTGTCATACACAGGGCAAATAGCACAGCGTCTGATCCCAGCATGTACAGTGTATTGGAATGAAGAGGATCTACTGTTCTTGTCAGTTTCCTATGCACAATTGAACTATATATGGCTGTGTGTGTAGGAAGCACAGTTCTTTTGTTATGAGGAAGCTCACTGTTCGGACCCCATAGGAAAAACCGTAGAGTAGAAGAGTGCTGTTTTCTCAAATGCAGAGTGTGTTTCTTGTAAGGCGAGCTGGCGTTTGTTTCCCAGTCCTAAATGGAGTTGAATCAAATCCAGTTTCTGGTCCTACGAGCAAAAGTTGTTTTCTGGTAAGGAAAGTCACTATTTCGCTCCCATTGCCATACACAGTACAAATAGCACTCGCGTCTGTTCCCAGCAAGTACAGTGTATTGGACTGAAGAGGAGCTACTGTTCTTGTCAGTTTCCTAAGCAGAGTTGAACTAGATATGGCCTGTGTGTAGGAAGCACAGTTCTTTTGTTCTGAGCAAGCTCACTCTTCGGACCCCATAAGAAACACAGTAGGGTAGAAGAGTGCTCATTTCTCAAAAGCAGAGTGTGTCTCTTGTAAGGCGAGCTAGCATTTTTTTCCCAGTCCTAAATGGAGTTGAATCACATGCAGTTTCTGGTCCTACGAGCAAGAGTTGTTTTCTGGTAAGAAGAGTCACTATTGTGCTCCCATTGTCATACACAAGGCAAATAGCACTAGCGTCTGTTCCCAGCATGTACAGTGTATTGGACTGAAGAGGAGCTACTCTTCTTGTCAGTTTCCTAAGCAGAATTGAACTAGATATGGCCGTGTGTGTAGGAAGCACAGTTCTTTTGTTCTGAGCAGGCTCAATGTTTTGGCCCTATAGGAAACACAGTAGTGTAGAAGAGTGCTCTTTTCTCAAAAGCAGAGTGTTTTTCTTGTAAGGCGAGCTAGCGTTTGTTTCCCAGTCCTAAATGGGGTTGAATCACATGCAGTTGTTGGTCCTACGAGCAAGAGTTGTTTTCTGGTAAGAAGAGTCACTATTGCGCTCCCTTTGTCATACACAGGGCAAATAGCACTGGCGTCTGTTCCCAGCATGTACAGTTTATTGAACTGAAGAGGATCTACTGTTCTTGTCAGTTTCCAAAGCAGAATTGAACTTGATAGGGCCGTGTGTGTAGGAAGCACAGTTCTTTTGTTCTGAGCAAGCTCACTGTTCTGGCCCTATAGGAAACACAGTAGAGTAGATGAGTGATCTTTTCTCAAAAGCAGAGTGTGTTTCTTGTAAGGCGAGGTAGCGTTTGTTTCCCAGTCCTAAATGGAGTTGAATCACATGCAGTTGTTGTTTCCACGAGCAAGAGTTGTTTTCTGGTTAGGAAAGTAACTATTGCGCTCCCATTGCCATACACAGTGCAAATAGCACTCGTGTCTGTTCCCAGCAAGTACAGTGTATTGGACTGAAGAGGAGGTACTGTTCGTGGCAGTTTCCTAAGAAGAGTTGAACTAGATATGGCTCGTGTGTGTAGGAAGCACAGTTCTTTTGTTCTGAGCAAGCTCACAGTTCGGACACCATAGGAAACACAGTAGAGTAGAAGAGTTCTCTTTTCTCAAAAGCAGAGTGTGTTTCTAGTAAGGCGAGCTAGCGTTTTTTTCCCCGTCCTAAATGGAGTTGAATCACATGCAGCTTCGGGTCCTAGGAGCAAGAGTTGTTTTCTGCTAAGAAGAGTCACTATTGCGCTCCCTTTGTCATACACAGGGCAAATAGCACAGCGTCTGATCCCAGCATGTACAGTGTATTGGAATGAAGAGGATCTACTGTTCTTGTCAGTTTCCTATGCACAATGGAACTAGATATGGCCGTGTGTGTAGGAAGCACAGTTCTTTTGTTATGAGGAAGCTCACTGTTCGGACCCCATAGGAAAAACCGTAGAGCAGAAGAGTGCTGTTTTCTCAAATGCAGAGTGTGTTTCTTGTAAGGCGAGCTGGCGTTTGTTTCCCAGTCCTAAATGGAGTTGAATCACATCCAGTTTCTGGTCCTATGAGCAAAAGTTGTTTTCTGGTAAGGAAAGTCACTATTTCGCTCCCATTGCCATACACAGTACAAATAGCACTCGCGTCTGTTCCCAGCAAGTACATTGTATTGGACTGAAGAGGAGCTACTGTTCTTGTCAGTTTCCTAAGCAGAGTTGAACTAGATATGGCCCGTGTGTAGGAAGCACAGTTCTTTTGTTCTGAGCAAGCTCACTCTTCGGACCCCATAAGAAACACAGTAGGGTAGAAGAGTGCTCTTTTCTCAAAAGCAGAGTGTGTCTGTTGTAAGGCGAGCTAGCATTTTTTTCCCAGTCCTAAATGGAGTTGAATCACATGCAGTTTCTGGTCCTACGAGCAAGAGTTGTTTTCTGGTAAGAAGAGTCACTATTGTTCTCCCATTGTCATACACAGGGCAAATAGCACTGGCGTCTGTTCCCAGCAAGTACAGTGTATTGGACTGAAGAGGATCTACTGTTCTTGTCAGTTTCCTAAGCAGAGTTGAACTAGATATAGCCCGTGTGTAGGAAGCACAGTTCTTTGGTTCTTAGCAAGTTTACTGTTCTGGACCTATAGGAAACACATTAGAGTAAAAGTGTGCTCTTTTCTCAAAAGCAGAGTATGTTTCCTGTAAGGCGAGCTAGCGTTTGTATCCCAGTTGTAAATGGAGTTGAATCACATGCAGTTTCTGCTCCTACAAGCAAGAGTTGTTTTCTGGTAAAAAGAATCACTATTGCGCTCCCATTGCCATACAGAGTGCAAATAGCACTCGCGTCTGTTCCCAGCAAGTACAGTGTATTGGACTGAAGAGGATCTACTGTTCTTGTCAGTTTCCTAAGCAGAATTGAACTAGATATGGCCGTGTGTGTAGGAAGCACAGTTCTTTTGTTCTGAAGAAGCTCACTGTTCTGGCCCTATAGGAAACACAGTAGAGTAGAAGAGTGATCTTTTCTCAAAAGCAGAGTGTGTGTCTTGTAAGGCGAACTAGCGTTTGTTTCCCAGTCCTAAATGGAGTTGAATCACATGCAATTTTTGGTCCTACATACAATAGTTGTTTTTTGGTAAAGAAAGTCACTATTGCGCTCCCATTGCCATACACAGTGCAAATAGCACTCGCGTATGTTCCCAGCAAGTACAGTGTATTGGACCGAAGAGGAGCTACTGTTCTTGTCAGTTTTTTAAGCAGGATTGAACTAGATATGGCCTTGTGTGTAGGAAGCCCAGTTCTTTTTTTCTGAGCAAGCTCACTGTTCGGACCCCATAGAAAATACAGTAAAGTAGAAGAGTGCTCTTTTCTCAAAAGAAGAGTGTGTTTCTTGTAAGGCGAGCTAGCGTTTCTTTTCAAGTCCTAAATGGAGTTGAATCACATGCAGTTTCTGGTCCTACGAGCAAGAGATGTTTTCTGGTAAGAAGATTCACTATTGCGCTCCCATTGTCATACACAGGGCAAATAGCTCTGGCGTCTGTTCCCAGCATGTACAGTGTATTGGACTGAAGAGGATCTACTGTTCTTGTCAGTTTCCTAAGCAGAATTCAACAAGATATGGCCGTGTGTGTAGGAAGCACAGTTCTTTGTTATGAGCAAGCTCACTCTTCGGACCCCATAGGAAAAACAGTAGAGTAGAAGAGTGCTCTTTTCTCAAATGCAAAATGTGTTTCTTCTAAGGCGAGCTGTCGTTTGTTTCGCAGTCTTAAATGGAGTTGAATCACATGCAGTTTCTGGTCCTAAGAGCAAGAGTTGTTTTCTGGTAAGGAAAGTCACTATTGTGCTCCCATTGCCATACACAGTGCAAATAGCACTCGCGTCTGTTCCCAGCAAGTACAGTGTATTGGACTGAAGAGGAGCTACTGTTCTTCTCAGTTTCCTAAGCAGAGTTGAACTAGATATAGCCCGTGGGTGTAGGAAGCACAGTTCTTTTGTTCTGAGCAAGCTCACTGTTCTGGCCCCATAAGAAACACAGTAGAGTAGAAGAGTCCTCTTTTCTCAAAAGCAGAGTGTGTTTCTTGTAAGGCGAGCTAGTGTTTGTTTCCCAGTCCTAAATGGAGTTGAATAACATGCAGTTTCTGGTCCTATGATCAAGAGTTACTTTCTGGTAAGAAGTGTCACTCTTGCGCTCCCACTTGCACGCAGGGCAAATAGAACTGGCGTCTGTTCCCAGCATGTACAGTGTATTGGACTGAAGAGGATCTACTGCTCTTGTCAGTTTCTTAAGCAGAATTGAACTAGATATGGCCATGAGTGTAGGCAGCACAGTTCATTTGTTCTGAGCAAGCTCACTGTTCTGGCCCTATAGGAAACACAGTAGAGTAGAAGAGTGATCTTTTCTCAAAAGCAGAGTGTGTTTCATGTAAGGCGAGCTAGTGTTTGTTTCCCTGTTTTAAATGGAGTTGAATCACAGGCAATTTTTGGTCCTACGAACAAGAGTTGTTTTCTGGTAAAGAAAGTCACTATTAGCCGGGCGATAGTGGCGCATGCCTTTAATCCCAGCACTCGATAGGCAGAGCCAGGTGGATATCTGTGAGTTTGAAACCTGCCTGGGCTACCAAGTGAGTTCCAGGAAAGGGGCAAAGCTACACAGAGAAACCCTGTCTCGAAAAAAAAAGTCACTATTGCGTTCCCATTGCCATACACAGTGCAAATAGCACTCGCGTCTGTTCCCACCAAGTACAGTTTATTGGACTGAAGAGGAGCTACTGTTCTTGTCAGGTTCGTAAGCAGAGTTGAACTAGATATGGACCTTGTGTGTAGGAAGCACAGTTCTTTATTTCTGAGCAAGCTCAGTCTTCGGACCCCATAGGAAAAACAGTAGAGTAGAAGAGTGCTCTTTTCTCAAAAGCAGAGTGTGTTTCTTGTAAGGCGAGCTAGTGTTGTTTCCCAGTCCTAAATGGAGTTGAATCACATGCAGTTTCTGGTCCTACAAGCAAGAGTTGTTTTCTGGTAAGAAGAGTCACAATTGCGCTCCCATTGTCATACACAGGGCAAATAGCACTGGCGTCTGTTCACAGCAATTACAGTGTATTGGACTGAAAGGATCTACTGTTCTTGTCAGTTTCCTAAGCAGAATTGAACTAGATGTGGCCGTGTGTGTAGGAAGCACAGTACTTTTGTTCTGAGCAAGCTCACTGTTTTGGCCCTATAGGAAACACAGTAGAGTAGAATAGTGCTCTTTTCTCAAAAGCAGAGTGTGTTTCTTGTAAGGCGAGCTAGCGTGTGTTTCCCAGTTCTAAATGGAGTTGAATCACATGCAGTTTTTGCTCCTACGAGCAAGAGTTGTTTTCTGGTAAGGAAAGTCACTATTGCTCTCCCATTGCCATACACAGTGCAAATAGCACTCGCGTCTGTTCCCAGCAAGGACAGTGTATTGGACTGAAGACGAGCCACTGTTCTTGTCAGTTTCCTAAGCAGAGTTGAACTAGATATGGCCCGTGTGTGTAGGAAGCACAGTTCTTTTGTTCTGAGCAAGCTCACAGTTCGGACACCATAGGAAACATAGTAGAGTAGAAGAGTTCTCTTTTCTCAAAAGCAGAGTGTGTTTCTTGTAAGGCGAGCCTGCGTTTGTTTCCCAGTCCTAAATGCAGTTGAATCACATGCAGTTTCTGGTCCTACGAGCAAGAGTTGTTTTCCGGTAAGAAGATTCACTATTGTGCTCCCTTTGTCATACACTGGGCAAATAGGACAGGCATCTGTTCCCAGCATGTACAGTGTATTGGACTGAAGAGGATCTACTGTTCTTCTCAGTTTCCTAAGCACAATTGAACTAGATATGGCCGTGTGTGTAGGAAGCACAGTTCTTTTGTTATGAGGAAGCTCACTGTTCGCACCATATAGGAAAAACAGTAGAGTAGAAGAGTGCTCTTTTCTCAAATGCAGAGTGTGTTTCTTGTAAGGCAAGCTGGCATTTATTTCCCAGTCCTAAATGGAGTTGAATCACATGCAGTTTCTGGACCTAGGAACAAAAGTTGTTTTCTGGTAAGGAAAGTCACTATTGCGCTCCCATTGCCATACACAGTACAAATAGCACTCCCGTCTGTTCCCAGCAAGTACAGTGTATTGGACTGAAGAGGAGCTACTGTTCTTGTCAGTTTCCTAAGCAGAGTTGAACTAGATATAGCCCGTGTGTAGGAAGCACAGTTCTTTTTTTCTGAGCAAGCTCACTGTTCTGGCCCTATAGGAAACACAGTAGAGTAGAAGAGTGCTCTTTTCTCAAAAGCAGAGTGTGTTTCTTATAAGGCGAGCTAGCGTTTGTTTCCCAGTTCTAAATGGAGTTGAATCACATGCAGTTTCTGCTCCTACAAGCAAGAGTTGTTTTCTGGTAAAAAGAATCACTATTGCGCTCCCATTGCCATACACAGTGCAAATAGCACCCGCGTCTGTTCCCAGCAAGTACATTGTATTGTACAGAAGATTAGCTACAGTTCTTTCAGTTTCCTAAGCAGAGTTGAACTAGATGTGGCCCGTGTGTGTAGGAAGCACAGTTCTTTTGTTCTGAGCAAGCTCATAGTTCGGACCCCATAGGAAACACAGTAGAGTAGAAGAGTGCTCTTTTCTCTCAAGCAGAGTGTGTTTCTTGTAAGGCGAGCTAGCGTTTGTTTCCCAGTCCTAAATGGAGTTGAATCACATGCAGTTTCGGGTCCTATGAAGAAGAGTTGTTTTCTGATAAGAAGAATCACTATTGCGCTCCTATTGCCATACACAGTGCAAATAGCACTCGCGTCTGTTCCCAGCATGTACAGTTTATTGGACTGAAGAGGAGCTACTCTTCTTGTCAGTTTCCTAAGCAGAATTGAACTAGATAGGGCCCGTGTGTGTATGAAGCACAGTTCTTTTGTTCTGAGCAAGCTCACTGTTCTGGCCCAATAAGAAACACAGTAGTGTAGAAGAGTGCTCTTTTCTCAAAAGCAGAGCGTGTTTCTTGTAAGGCTAGCTAGCGTTTGTTTCCCAGTCCTAAATGGGGTTGAATCACATGCAGTTGTTGGTCCTACGAGCAAGAGTTGTTTTCTGGTAAGAAGAGTCACTATTGCGCTCCATTTGTCATACACAGGGCAAATAGCACTGGCGTCTGTTCCCAGCATGTACAGTTTATTGGACGGAAGAGGATCTACTGTTCTTGTCAGTTTCCAAAGCAGAATTGAACTTGATATGGCCGTGTGTGTAGGAAGCACAGTTCTTTTGTTCTGAGCAAGCTCACTGTTCTGGCCCTATAGGAAACACAGTAGAGTAGATGAGTGATCTTTTCTCAAAAGCAGAGTGTGTTTCTTGTAAGGCGAGGTAGCGTTTGTTTCCCAGTCCTAAATGGAGTTGAATCACATGCAGTTGTTGTTCCCACGAGCAAGAGTTGTTTTCCGGTTAGGAAAGTAACTATTGCGCTCCCATTGCCATACACAGTGCAAATAGCACTCCTGTCTGTTCCCAGCAAGTACAGTGTATTGGACTGAAGAGGAGGTACTGTTCTTGGCAGTTTCCTAAGAAGACTTGAACTAGATATGGCCCGTGTGTGTAGGAAGCACAGTTCTTTTGTTCTGAGCAAGCTCACAGTTCGGACACCATAGGAAACACAGTAGAGTAGAAGAGTTCTCTTTTCTCAAAAGCAGAGTGTGTTTCTTGTAAGGCGAGCTAGCGTTTTTTTCCCCATCCTAAATGGAGTTGAATCACATGCAGCTTCGGGTCCTATGAGCAAGAGTTGTTTTCTGGTAAGAAGAGTCACTATTGCGCTCCCTTTGTCATACACAGGGCAAATAGCACAGCGTCTGATCCCAGCATGTACAGTGTATTGGAATGAAGAGGATCTACTGTTCTTGTCAGTTTCCTATGCACAATTGAACTATATATGGCTGTGTGTGTAGGAAGCACAGTTCTTTTGTTATGAGGAAGCTCACTGTTCGGACCCCATAGGAAAAACCGTAGAGTAGAAGAGTGCTGTTTTCTCAAATGCAGAGTGTGTTTCTTGTAAGGCGAGCTGGCGTTTGTTTCCCAGTCCTAAATGGAGTTGAATCAAATCCAGTTTCTGGTCCTACGAGCAAAAGTTTTTTTCTGGTAAGGAAAGTCACTATTTCGCTCCCATTGCCATACACAGTACAAATAGCACTCGCGTCTGTTCCCAGCAAGTACAGTGTATTGGACTGAAGAGGAGCTACTGTTCTTGTCAGTTTCCTAAGCAGAGTTGAACTAGATATGGCCTGTGTGTAGGAAGCACAGTTCTTTTGTTCTGAGCAAGCTCACTCTTCGGACCCCATAAGAAACACAGTAGGGTAGAAGAGTGCTCATTTCTCAAAAGCAGAGTGTGTCTCTTGTAAGGCGAGCTAGCATTTTTTTCCCAGTCCTAAATGGAGTTGAATCACATGCAGTTTCTGGTCCTACGAGCAAGAGTTGTTTTCTGGTAAGAAGAGTCACTATTGTGCTCCCATTGTCATACACAAGGCAAATAGCACTAGCGTCTGTTCCCAGCATGTACAGTGTATTGGACTGAAGAGGAGCTACTCTTCTTGTCAGTTTCCTAAGCAGAATTGAACTAGATATGGCCGTGTGTGTAGGAAGCACAGTTCTTTTGTTCTGAGCAGGCTCAATGTTTTGGCCCTATAGGAAACACAGTAGTGTAGAAGAGTGCTCTTTTCTCAAAAGCAGAGTGTTTTTCTTGTAAGGCGAGCTAGCGTTTGTTTCCCAGTCCTAAATGGGGTTGAATCACATGCAGTTGTTGGTCCTACGAGCAAGAGTTGTTTTCTGGTAAGAAGAGTCACTATTGCGCTCCCTTTGTCATACACAGGGCAAATAGCACTGGCGTCTGTTCCCAGCATGTACAGTTTATTGAACTGAAGAGGATCTACTGTTCTTGTCAGTTTCCAAAGCAGAATTGAACTAGATAGGGCCGTGTGTGTAGGAAGCACAGTTCTTTTGTTCTGAGCAAGCTCACTGTTCTGGCCCTATAGGAAACACAGTAGAGTAGATGAGTGATCTTTTCTCAAAAGCAGAGTGTGTTTCTTGTAAGGCGAGTTAGCGTTTGTTTCCCAGTCCTAAATGGAGTTGAATCACATGCAGTTGTTGTTTCCACGAGCAAGAGTTGTTTTCTGGTTAGGAAAGTAACTATTGCGCTCCCATTGCCATACACAGTGCAAATAGCACTCGTGTCTGTTCCCAGCAAGTACAGTGTATTGGACTGAAGAGGAGGTACTGTTCTTGGCAGTATTCTAAGAAGAGTTGAACTAGATATGGCTCGTGTGTGTAGGAAGCACAGTTCTTTTGTTCTGAGCAAGCTCACAGTTCGGACACCATAGGAAACACAGTAGAGTAGAAGAGTTCTCTTTTCTCAAAAGCAGAGTGTGTTTCTTGTAAGGCGAGCTAGCGTTTTTTTCCCCGTCCTAAATGGAGTTGAATCACATGCAGCTTCGGGTCCTATGAGCAAGAGTTGTTTTCTGGTAAGAAGTGTCACTATTGCGCTCCCTTTGTCATACACAGGGCAAATAGCACAGCGTCTGATCCCAGCATGTACAGTGTATTGGAATGAAGAGGATCTACTGTTCTTTTCAGTTTCCTATGCACAATTGAACTATATATGGCCGTGTGTGTAGGAAGCACAGTTCTTTTGTTATGAGGAAGCTCACTGTTCGGACCCCATAGGAAAAACCGTAGAGTAGAAGAGTGCTGTTTTCTCAAATGCAGAGTGTGTTTCTTGTAAGGCGAGCTGGCGTTTGTTTCCCAATCCCAAATGGAGTTGAATCACATCCAGTTTCTGGTCCTACGAGCAAAAGTTGTTTTCTGGTAAGGAAAGTCACTATTTCGCTCCCATTGCCATACACAGTACAAATAGCACTCGCGTCTGTTCCCAGCAAGTACAGTGTATTGGACTGAAGAGGAGCTACTGTTCTTGTCAGTTTCCTAAGCAGAGTTGAACTAGATATGGCCCGTGTGTAGGAAGCACAGTTCTTTTGTTCTGAGCAAGCTCACTCTTCGGACCCCATAAGAAACACAGTAGGGTAGAAGAGTGCTCTTTTCTCAAAAGCAGAGTGTGTCTGTTGTAAGGCGAGCTAGCATTTTTTTCCCAGTCCTAAATGGAGTTGAATCACATGCAGTTTCTGGTCCTACGAGCAAGAGTTGTTTTCTGGTAAGAAGAGTCACTATTGTTCTCCCATTGTCATACACAGGGCAAATAGCACTGGCGTCTGTTCCCAGCAAGTACAGTGTATTGGACTGAAGAGGAGGTACTGTTCTTGTCAGGTTCCTAAGAAGAGTTGAACTAGATATGGCCCGTGTGTGTAGGAAGCACAGTTCTTTTGTTCTGAGCAAGCTCACAGTTCGGACACCATAGGAAACACAGTAGAGTAGAAGAGTTCTCTTTTCTCAAAAGCAGAGTGTGTTTCTTGTAAGGCGAGCTAGCGTTTCTTTCCCCGTCCTAAATGTAGTTGAATCACATGCAGCTTCGGGTCCTAGGAGCAAGAGTTGTTTTCTGCTAAGAAGAGTCACTATTGCGCTCCCTTTGTCATACACAGGGCAAATAGCACAGGCTTCTGATCCCAGCATGTACAGTGTATTGGACTGAAGAGGATCTACTGTTCTTGTCAGTTTCCTAAGCAGAATTGAACTAGATATGGCCGTGTGTGTAGGAAACACAGTTCTTTTGTTCTGAGCAAGCTCACAGTTCTGGCCCTATAGGAAACACAGTAGAGTAGAAGAGTGATCTTTTCTCAAAAGCAGAGTGTGTTTCTTGTAAGGCGAACTAGCGTTTGTTTCCCAGTCCTAAAAGGAGTTGAATCACATGCAGTTTTTGGTCCTACGAACAAGAGTTGTTTTCTGGTAAAGAAAGTCACTATTGCGCTCCCATTGCCATACACAGTGCAAAAAGCACTCGCGTCTGTTCCCAGCAAGTACAGTGTATTGGACTGAAGAGGAGCTACTGTTCTTGTCAGTTTTTTAAGCAGAATTGAACTAGATATGGCCCGTGTGTATAAAGCACAGTTCTTTTGTTCTGAGCAAGCTCACTCTTCGGACCCCATAAGAAACACAGTAGAGTAGAAGAGTGCTCTTTTCTCAAAAGAAGAGTGTGTTTCTTGTAAGGCGAGCTAGCGTTTGTTTCCCAGTCCTAAATGGAGTTGAATCACATCCAGTTTCTGGTCCTACGAGCAAGAGATGTTTTCTGGTAAGAAGAGTCACTATTGCGCTCTTATTTGCCCACAGGGCAAATAGGACTGGCGTCTGTTCCCAAAATGTACAGTGTATTGGACTGAAGAGGAGCTACTGTTCTTGTCAGTTTCCTAAGCAGAGTTGAACTAGATGTAGCCTCTGTGTAGGAAGCACAGTTCTTTTGTTCTGAGAAAGCTCACTTTTCTAACCCTATAGGAAACACAGTAGTGTAGAAGTGTGCTCTTTCTCAAAAGCAGAGTGTGTTTCTTGTAAGGCAAGCTAGCATTTGTTTCCAAGTCCCAAATGGAGTTGAATCACATGCAGTTGTGTGTCCCACGAGCAAGAGTTGTTTTCTGGTAAGGAAAGTCACTATTTCACTCCCATTGCCATACACAGTACAAATAGCACTCGCGTCTGTTCCCAGCAAGTACAGTGTATTGGACTGAAGAGGAGCTACTGTTCTTGTCAGTTTCCTAAGCAGAGTTGAAATAGATATGGCCTGTGTGTAGGAAGCACAGTTCTTTTTTTCTGAGCAAGCTCACTGTTCGGACCCCATAAGAAACACAGTAGAGTAGAAGAGTGCTCTTTTCTCTAAAGCAGAGTGTGTTTCTTGTAAGGCGAGCTAGTGTTTGTTTCCCAGTCCTAAATGGAGTTGAAATACATGCAGTTTCTGGTCCTACGAGCAAGAGTTTTTTTCTGATAAGAAGAGTCACTATTGTGCTCCCATTGTCATACACAGGGCAAATAGCACTGGCGTCTGTTCCCAGCATGTACAGTATATTGGACTGAAGAGGATCTACTATTCTTGTCAGTTTCCTATGCAGAGTTGAACTAGATATAGCCCGTGTGTGTAGGAAGCACAGTTCTTTTGTTCTGAGCAAGCTCACTGTTCGGGAACCGATAGGAAACAGAGTAGAGTAGAAGGGTGCTCTTTTCTCAAAAGCAGAGTGTGTTTCTTGTAAGGCGAGCTAGCGTTTGTTTCCCAGTCCTAAATGGAGTTGAATCACATGCAGTTACTGGTCCTTTGAGCAAGAGTTGTTTTCTGGTAAGAAGAGTAACTATTGCGCTCCCATTGTCATTCACAGGGAAAATAGCACTGGCGTCTGTTCCCAGCATGTACAGTGTATTGGACTGAAGAGGATCTACTGCTCTTGTCAGTTTCCTAAGCAGAATTGAACTAGATATGGCCCTGTGTGTAGGAAGCACCGTTCTTTTGTTCTGAGCAAGCTCACTGTTCTGGCCCTATAGGAAACACAGTAGAGTAGAAGAGTGATCTTTTCTCAAAAGCAGAGTGTGTTTCTTGTAAGGCGAGCTAGCGTTTGTTTCCCAGTCCTAAATGGAGTTGAATCACATCCAGTTTTTGGTCCTACGAACAAGAGTTGTTTTCTGGTAAAGAAAGTCACTATTAGCCGGGCAGAAGTGGAGCACGCCTTTAATCCTAGCACTCGGGAGGCAGAGCCAGGTGGATCTCTTTGAGTTCGAGGCCAGCCTGGGCTACCTAGTGAGTTCCAGGAAAGGCACAAAGCTACACAGAGAAACGCTGTCTTGAAAAACTAAAAAAAAAAAAAAAAAAAAAAAGAAAGTCACTATTGCGCTCCCATTGCCATACACAATGCAAAAAGCACTCACGTCTGTTCAAAGCAAGTACAGTGTATTGGACTGAAGAGGATCTACTTTTCTTTTCAGTTTCCTAAGCAGAATTGAACTAAATAGGGCCGTGTGTATGAAGCACAGTTCTTTTGTTCTGAGAAAGCTCACTGTTTTGGCCCTATAAGAAACACAGTAGAGTAGAAGAGTGCTCTTTTCTCAAAAGCAGAGTGTGTTTCTTGTAAGGCGAGCTAGCGTTTGTTTCCCAGTCCTAAATGGAGCTGAATCACATCCAGTTTTTGGTCCTACGAACAAGAGTTGTTTTCTGGTAAAGAAAGTCACTATTGCGCTACCATTGCCATACACAGTGCAAATAGCACTCGCGTCTGTTCCCAGCAAGTACAGTGTATTGGACTGAAGAGGATCTACAGTTCTTTTCAGTTTCCTAATCACAGTTGAACTAGATATGGCCATGTGTGTAGGAAGCACAGTTCTTTTGTCCTGAGCAAGCTCACTGTTCGGACCCCATAGGAAACACAGTAGAGTAGAAGAGTGCTCTTTTCTCAAAAGCAGTGTGTGTTTCTTGTAAGGCGAGCTAGCGTTGTTTCCCAGTCCTAAATGGAGTTGAATCACATGCAGTTTCTGGTCATACAAGCAAGAGTTGTTTTCTGGTAAGAAGTGTCACTATTGTGCTCCCAATGTCATTCACAGGGCAAATAGCACTGGCGTCTGTTCCCAGCATGTACAGTGTATTGGACTGAAGAGGATCTACTGTTCTTGTCAGTTTTCTAAGCAGAATTGAACTAGATAAGGCCGTGTATGTAGGAAGCACAATTCTTTTGTTCTGAGCAACCTCAATGTTTTGGCCCTATAGGAAACACATTAGAGTAAAAGAGTGCTCTTTTCTCAAAAGCAGTGTGTGTTTCTTGTAAGGCGAGCTAGCGTTGTTTCCCAGTCCTAAATGGAGTTGAATCACATTCAGTTGTTGGTTCTACGAGCAAGAGTTGTTTTCTGGTAAGAAGAGTCACTATTGTGCTCTTATTTGCCCAGAGGACAAATAGCACTGGCGTCTGTTCCCAAAATGTACAGTGTATTGGACTGAAGAGGAGCTACTCTTCTTGTCAGTTTCCTAAGCAGAGTTGAACTAGATGTAGCCCGTGTGTGTAGGAAGCACAGTTCTTTTGTTCTGAGCAAGCTCACTGTTCTAACCCTAAAGGAATCACATTAGAGTAGAAGAGTGCTCTTTTCTCAAAAGCAGAGTGTGTTTCTTGTAAGGCGAGCTAGCGTTTGTTTCCCAGTCCTAAATGGAGCTGAATCACATCCAGTTTTTGGTCCTACGAACAAGAGTTGTTTTCTGGTAAAGAAAGTCACTATTGCGCTACCATTGCCATACACAGTGCAAATAGCACTCGCGTCTGTTCCCAGCAAGTACAGTGTATTGGACTGAAGAGGATCTACAGTTCTTTTCAGTTTCCTAATCACAGTTGAACTAGATATGGCCATGTGTGTAGGAAGCACAGTTCTTTTGTCCTGAGCAAGCTCACTGTTCGGACCCCATAGGAAACACAGTAGAGTAGAAGAGTGCTCTTTTCTCAAAAGCAGTGTGTGTTTCTTGTAAGGCGAGCTAGCGTTGTTTCCCAGTCCTAAATGGAGTTGAATCACATGCAGTTTCTGGTCATACAAGCAAGAGTTGTTTTCTGGTAAGAAGTGTCACTATTGTGCTCCCAATGTCATTCACAGGGCAAATAGCACTGGCGTCTGTTCCCAGCATGTACAGTGTATTGGACTGAAGAGGATCTACTGTTCTTGTCAGTTTTCTAAGCAGAATTGAACTAGATAAGGCCGTGTATGTAGGAAGCACAATTCTTTTGTTCTGAGCAACCTCAATGTTTTGGCCCTATAGGAAACACATTAGAGTAAAAGAGTGCTCTTTTCTCAAAAGCAGTGTGTGTTTCTTGTAAGGCGAGCTAGCGTTGTTTCCCAGTCCTAAATGGAGTTGAATCACATTCAGTTGTTGGTTCTACGAGCAAGAGTTGTTTTCTGGTAAGAAGAGTCACTATTGTGCTCTTATTTGCCCAGAGGACAAATAGCACTGGCGTCTGTTCCCAAAATGTACAGTGTATTGGACTGAAGAGGAGCTACTCTTCTTGTCAGTTTCCTAAGCAGAGTTGAACTAGATGTAGCCCGTGTGTGTAGGAAGCACAGTTCTTTTGTTCTGAGCAAGCTCACTGTTCTAACCCTAAAGGAATCACATTAGAGTAGAAGAGTGCTCTTTTCTCAAAAGCAGAGTGTGTTTCTTGTAAAGCGAGCAAGCATTTGTTACCCAGTCCGAAATGGAGTTGAATCCCATGCAGTTTCTGTTCCTACGAGCAAGAGTTGTTTTCTGATAAGAGTCACTATTGCGCTCCTATTTCCATACATAGTGCAAATAACACTCTCGTCTGTTCCCAGCAAGTACAGTGTATTGGACTGAAGAGGAGCTACTGTTCTTGTCAGGTTCCTCAGCAGAGTTGAACTAGATATGGCCCGTGTGTGTAGGAAGCACAGTTCTTTTGTTCTGAGCAAGCTCACTGTTCGGACCCCATAAGAAACACAGTAGGGTAGAAGCGTGTTCTTTTCTCAAAAGCAGAGTGTGTTTCTTGTAAGGCGAGCTAGCGTTTGTTTCCCAGTCCTAAATGGAGTTGAATCACATGCAGCTTCGGGTCCTACGAGCAAGAGTTGTTTTCTGGTAAGAAGAGTCACTATTGCGCTCCCAATGTCATTCACAGGGCAAACAGCACTGGCGTCTGTTCCCAGCATGTACAGTGTATTGGACTGAAGAGGATCTACTGTTCTTTTCAGTTTCCTAAGGAGAATTGAACTAGATAGGGCCGTGTGTGTAGGAAGCACAATTCTTTTGTTCTGAGAAAGCTCACTGTTCTGGACCTATAGGAAACACAGAAGAGTAGAAGAGTGCTCTTTTCCCAAAAGCAGAGTGTGTTTCTTGTAAGGCGAGCTAGCGTTTGTTTCCCAGTCCTAAATGGAGCTGAATCACATGCAGTTTTTGGTCCTAAAAACAAGAGTAGTTTTCTGGTAAAGAAAGTCACTATTGCCCTCCCATTCCATACACAGTGCAAATAGCACTCGCGTCTGTTCCCAGCAAGTACAGTGTATTGGACTGAAGAGGATCTACAGTTCTTGTCAGTTTCCTAATCACAGTTGAACTAGATATGGCCGTGTGTAGGAAGCACAGTTCTTTTGTTCTGAGCAAGCTCACTGTTCGGACCCCATAGGAAACACAGTAGAGTAGAAGAGTGCTCTTTTCTCAAAAGCAGAGTGTGTTTCTTGTAAGGTGAGCAAGCGTTGTTTCCCAGTCCTAAATGGAGTTGAATCACATGCAGTTTCTGGTCCTACGAGCAAGAGTTGTTTTCTGGTAAGAAGAGTCACTATTGTGCTCCCATTGTCATACACAGGGCAAGTAGCACTCGCGTCTGTTCCCAGCATGGACAGTGTATTGGACTGAAGAGGATCTACTGTTCTTGTAAGTTTCCTAAGCAGAGTTGAACTAGATATAGCCCGTGTGTGTAGGAAGCACAGTTCTTTTGTTCTGAGCAAGCTCACTGTTCGGACCCCATAGGAAACACAGTAAAGTAGAAGAGTGCTCTTTTCTCAAAAGAAGAGTGTGTTTCTTGTAAGGCGAGCTAGCGTTTCTTTTCAAGTCCTAAATGGAGTTGAATCACATGCAGTTTCTGGTCCTACGAGCAAGAGATGTTTTCTGGTAAGAAGATTCACTATTGCGCTCCCATTGTCATACGCAGGGCAAATAGCTCTGGCGTCTGTTCACAGCATGTACAGTGTATTGGACTGAAGAGGATCTACTGTTCTTGTCAGTTTCCTAAGCAGAATTGAACAAGATATGGCCGTGTGTGTAGGAAGCACAGTTCTTTGTTATGAGCAAGCTCACTCTTCGGACCCCATAGGAAAAACAGTAGAGTAGAAGAGTGCTCTTTTCTCAAATGCAAAATGTGTTTCTTCTAAGGCGAGCTGTCGTTTGTTTCGCAGTCCTAAATGGAGTTGAATCACATGCAGTTTCTGGTCCTAAGAGCAAGAGTTGTTTTCTGGTAAGGAAAGTCACTATTGCGCTCCCATTGCCATACACAGTGCAAATAGCACTCGCATCTGTTCCCAGCAAGTACAGTGTATTGGACTGAAGAGGATCTACTGTTCTTTTCAGTTTCCTAAGCAGAGTTGAACTAGATAAGGCCCGTGTGTAGGAAGCACAGTTCTTTTGTTCTGAGCAAGCTCACTGTTCTGGCCCTATAGGAAACACAGTAGAGTAGAAGAGTGCTCTTTTCTCAAAAGCAGAGTGTGTTTCTTATAAGGCGAGCTAGCGTTTGTTTCCCAGTTCTAAATGGAGTTGAATCACATGCAGTTTCTGCTCCTACAAGCAAGAGTTGTTTTCTGGTAAAAAGAATCACTATTGCGCTCCCATTGCCATACACAGTGCAAATAGCACCCGCGTCTGTTCCCAGCAAGTACATTGTATTGGACAGAAGATTAGCTACAGTTATTGTCAGTTTCCTAAGCAGAGTTGAACTAGATGTGGCCCGTGTGTGTAGGAAGCACAGTTCTTTTGTTCTGAGCAAGCTCATAGTTCGGACCCCATAGGAAACACAGTAGAGTAGAAGAGTGCTCTTTTCTCTCAAGCAGAGTGTGTTTCTTGTAAGGCGAGCTAGCATTTGTTTCCCAGTCCTAAATGGAGTTGAATCACATGCAGTTTCGGGTCCTATGAAGAAGAGTTGTTTTCTGATAAGAAGAGTCACTATTGTGCTGCTATTGCCATACACAGTGCAAATAGCACTCGCGTCTGTTCCCAGCATGTACAGTTTAATGGACTGAAGAGGATCTACTGTTCTTGTCAGTTTCCTAAGCAGAATTGAACTAGATAGGGCCCGTGTGTGTATGAAGCACAGTTCTTTTGTTCTGAGCAACCTCACTGTATTGGCCCTATAGGAAACACAGTAGAGTAGAAGAGTGCTCTTTTCTCAAAAGCAGAGTGTGTTTCTTGTAAGGCGAGCTAGTGTTGTTACCCAGTCCTACATGGAGTTGAATCACATGCAGTTGTTGTTTCCACGAGCAAGAGTTGTTTTCTGGTTAGGAAAGTCACTATTGCGCTCCCATTGCCATACACAGTGCAAATAGCACTCGTGTCTGTTCCCAGCAAGTACAGTGTATTGGACTGAAGAGGAGGTACTGTTCTTGCCAGTTTCCTAAGAAGAGTTGAACTAGATATGGCTCGTGTGTGTAGGAAGCACAGTTCTTTTGTTCTGAGCAAGCTCACAGTTCGGACACCATAGGAAACACAGTAGAGTAGAAGAGTTCTCTTTTCTCAAAAGCAGAGTGTGTTTCTAGTAAGGCGAGCTAGCTTTTTTTTCCCCGTCCTAAATGGAGTTGAATCACATGCAGCTTCGGGTCCTACGAGCAAGTGTTGTTTTCTGCTAAGAAGAGTCACTATTGCGCTCCCTTTGTCATACACAGGGCAAATAGCACAGCGTCTGATCCAAGCATATACAGTGTATTGGAATGAAGAGGATCTACTGTTCTTGTCAGTTTCCTATGCACAATTGATCTATATATGGCCGTGTGTGTAGGAAGCACAATTCTTTTGTTATGAGGAAGCTCACTGTTCGGACCCCATAGGAAAAACCGTAGAGTAGAAGAGTGCTGTTTTCTCAAATGCAGAGTGTGTTTCTTGTAAGGCGAGCTGGCGTTTGTTTCCCAGTCCTAAATGGAGTTGAATCACATCCAGTTTCTGGTCCTACGAGCAAAAGTTGTTTTCTGGTAAGGAAAGTCACTATTTCGCTCCCATTGCCATACACAGTACAAATAGCACTCGCGTCTGTTCCCAGCAAGTACAGTGTATTGGACTGAAGAGGATCTACAGTTCTTGTCAGTTTCCTAATCACAGTTGAACTAGATATGGCCATGTGTGTAGGAAGCACAGTTCTTTTGTCCTGAGCAAGCTCACTGTTCGGACCCCATAGGAAACACAGTAGAGTAGAAGAGTGCTCTTTTCTCAAAAGCAGTGTGTGTTTCTTGTAAGGCGAGCTAGCGTTGTTTCCCAGTCCTAAATGGAGTTGAATCACATGCAGTTTCTGGTCATACAAGCAAGAGTTGTTTTCTGGTAAGAAGTGTCACTATTGTGCTCCCAATGTCATTCACAGGGCAAATAGCACTGGCGTCTGTTCCCAGCATGTACAGTGTATTGGACTGAAGAGGATCTACTGTTCTTGTCAGTTACCTAAGCAGAATTGAACTAGATAAGGCCGTGTATGTAGGAAGCACAATTCTTTTGTTCTGAGCAACCTCAATGTTTTGGCCCTATAGGAAACACATTAGAGTAAAAGTGTGCTCTTTTCTCAAAAGCAGAGTGTGTTTCTTGTAAAGCGAGCTAGCGTTTGTTTCCCTGTCCTAAATGGAGTTGAATCACATTCAGTTGTTGGTTCTACGAGCAAGAGTTGTTTTCTGGTAAGAAGAGTCACTATTGCGCTCTTTTTTGCCCAGAGGACAAATAGCACTGGCGTCTGTTCCCAAAATGTACAGTGTATTGGACTGAAGAGGAGCTACTCTTCTTGTCAGTTTCCTAAGCAGAGTTGAACTAGATGTAGCCCGTGTGTGTAGGAAGCACAGTTCTTTTGTTCTGAGCAAGCTCACTGTTCTAACCCTATAGGAAACACATTAGAGTAGAAGAGTGCTCTTTTCTCAAAAGCAGAGTGTGTTTCTTGTAAAGCGAGCAAGCATTTGTTACCCAGTCCGAAATGGAGTTGAATCCCATGCAGTTTCTGTTCCTACGAGCAAGAGTTGTTTTCTGATAAGAGTCACTATTGCGCTCCTATTTCCATACATAGTGCAAATAACACTCTCGTCTGTTCCCAGCAAGTACAGTGTATTGGACTGAAGAGGAGCTACTGTTCTTGTCAGGTTCCTCAGCAGAGTTGAACTAGATATGGCCCGTGTGTGTAGGAAGCACAGTTCTTTTGTTCTGAGCAAGCTCACTGTTCGGACCCCATAAGAAACACAGTAGGGTAGAAGCGTGTTCTTTTCTCAAAAGCAGAGTGTGTTTCTTGTAAGGCGAGCTAGCGTTTGTTTCCCAGTCCTAAATGGAGTTGAATCACATGCAGCTTCGGGTCCTACGAGCAAGAGTTGTTTTCTGGTAAGAAGAGTCACTATTGCGCTCCCAATGTCATTCACAGGGCAAACAGCACTGGCGTCTGTTCCCAGCATGTACAGTGTATTGGACTGAAGAGTATCTACTGTTCTTTTCAGTTTCCTAAGGAGAATTGAACTAGATTGGGCCGTGTGTGTAGGAAGCACAATTCTTTTGTTCTGAGAAAGCTCACTGTTCTGGACCTATAGAAAACACAGAAGAGTAGAAGAGTGCTCTTTTCCCAAAAGCAGAGTTTGTTTCTTGTAAGGCGAGCTAGCGTTTGTTTCCCAGTCCTAAATGGAGCTGAATCACATGCAGTTTTTGGTCCTAAAAACAAGAGTAGTTTTCTGGTAAATAAAGTCACTATTGCCCTCCCATTCCATACACAGTGCAAATAGCACTCGCGTTTGTTCCCAGCAAGTACAGTGTATTGGACTGAAGAGGATCTACAGTTCTTGTCAGTTTCCTAATCACAGTTGAACTAGATATGGCCATGTGTGTAGGAAGCACAGTTCTTCTGTTCTGAGCAAGCTCACTGTTCGGACCCTATAGGAAACACAGTAGAGTAGAAGAGTGCTCTTTTCTCAAAAGCAGAGTGTGTTTCTTGTAAGGTGAGCAAGCGTTGTTTCCCAGTCCTAAATGGAGTTGAATCACATGCAGTTTCTGGTCCTACGAGCAAGAGTTGTTTTCTGGTAAGAAGAGTCACTATTGTGCTCCCATTGTCATACACAGGGCAAGTAGCACTCGCGTCTGTTCCCAGCATGGACAGTGTATTGGACTGAAGAGGATCTACTGTTCTTGTAAGTTTCCTAAGCCGAGTTGAACTAGATATAGCCCGTGTGTGTAGGAAGCACAGTTCTTTTGTTCTGAGCAAGCTCACTGTTCGGACCCCATAGGAAACACAGTAAAGTAGAAGAGTGCTCTTTTCTCAAAAGAAGAGTGTGTTTCTTGTAAGGCGAGCTAGCATTTCTTTTCAAGTCCTAAATGGAGTTGAATCACATGCAGTTTCTGGTCCTACGAGCAAGAGATGTTTTCTGGTAAGAAGATTCACTATTGCGCTCCCATTGTCATACACAGGGCAAATAGCTCTGGCGTCTGTTCACAGCATGTACAGTGTATTGGACTGAAGAGGATCTACTGTTCTTGTCAGTTTCCTAAGCAGAATTGAACAAGATATGGCCGTGTGTGTAGGAAGCACAGTTCTTTGTTATGAGCAAGCTCACTCTTCGGACCCCATAGGAAAAACAGTAGAGTAGAAGAGTGCTCTTTTCTCAAATGCAAAATGTGTTTCTTCTAAGGCGAGCTGTCGTTTGTTTCACAGTCCTAAATGGAGTTGAATCACATGCAGTTTCTGGTCCTAAGAGCAAGAGTTGTTTTCTGGTAAGGAAAGTCACTATTGCGCTCCCATTGCCATACACAGTGCAAATAGCACTCGCATCTGTTCCCAGCAAGTACAGTGTATTGGACTGAAGAGGATCTACTGTTCTTTTCAGTTTCCTAAGCAGAGTTGAACTAGATATGGCCCGTGTGTAGGAAGCACAGTTCTTTTGTTCTGAGCAAGCTCAATGTTCTGGCCCTATAGGAAACACAGTAGAGTAGAAGAGTGCTCTTTCTCAAAAGCAGAGTGTGTTTCTTATAAGGCGAGCTAGCG
Organism: Peromyscus eremicus; assembly: GCF_949786415.1. NCBI lineage: Eukaryota > Metazoa > Chordata > Mammalia > Rodentia > Cricetidae > Peromyscus > Peromyscus eremicus. The sequence goes on from NW_026734295.1 coordinate 1,971,900, forward strand.
TTTGTTTCCCAGTTCTAAATGGAGTTGAATCACATGCAGTTTCTGCTCCTACAAGCAAGAGTTGTTTTCTGGTAAAAAGAATCACTATTGCGCTTCCATTGCCATACACAGTGCAAATAGCCCCCGCGTCTGTTCCCAGCAAGTACATTGTATTGGACAGAAGATTAGCTACAGTTCTTGTCAGTTTCCTAAGCAGAGTTGAACTAGATGTGGCCCGTGTGTGTAGGAAGCACAGTTCTTTTGTTCTGAGCAAGCTCATAGTTCGGACCCCATAGGAAACACAGTAGAGTAGAAGAGTGCTCTTTTCTCTCAAGCAGAGTGTGTTTCTTGTAAGGCGAGCTAGCGTTTGTTTCCCAGTCCTAAATGGAGTTGAATCACATGCAGTTTCGGGTCCTATGAAGAAGAGTTGTTTTCTGATAAGAAGAATCACTATTGCGCTCCTATTGCCATACACAGTGCAAATAGCACTCGCGTCTGTTCCCAGCATGTACAGTTTATTGGACTGAAGAGGATCTACTGTTCTTGTCAGTTTCCTAAGCAGAATTGAACTAGATAGGGCCCGTGTGTGTATGAAGCACAGTTCTTTTGTTCTGAGCAACCTCACTGTATTGGCCCTATAGGAAACACAGTAGAGTAGAAGAGTGCTCTTTTCTCAAAAGCAGTGTGTGTTTCTTTAAGGCGAGCTAGTGTTGTTACCCAGTCCTACATGGAGTTGAATCACATGCAGTTGTTGTTTCCACGAGCAAGAGTTGTTTTCTGGTTAGGAAAGTAACTATTGCGCTCCCATTGCCATACACAGTGCAAATAGCACTCGTGTCTGTTCCCAGCAAGTACAGTGTATTGGACTGAAGAGGAGGTACTGTTCTTGGCAGTTTCCTAAGAAGAGTTGAACTAGATATGGCTCGTGTGTGTAGGAAGCACAGTTCTTTTGTTCTGAGCAAGCTCACAGTTCGGACACCATAGGAAACACAGTAGAGTAGAAGAGTTCTCTTTTCTCAAAAGCAGAGTGTGTTTCTTGTAAGGCGAGCTAGCGTTTTTTTCCCCGTCCTAAATGGAGTTGAATCACATGCAGCTTCGGGTCCTATGAGCAAGAGTTGTTTTCTGGTAAGAAGTGTCACTATTGCGCTCCCTTTGTCATACACAGAGCAAATAGCACAGCGTCTGATCCCAGCATGTACAGTGTATTGGAATGAAGAGGATCTACTGTTCTTTTCAGTTTCCTATGCACAATTGAACTATATATGGCCGTGTTTGTAGGAAGCACAGTTCTTTTGTTATGAGGAAGCTCACTGTTCGGACCCCATAGGAAAAACCGTAGAGTAGAAGAGTGCTGTTTTCTCAAATGCAGAGTGTGTTTCTTGTAAGGCGAGCTGGCGTTTGTTTCCCAGTCCCAAATGGAGTTGAATCACATCCAGTTTCTGGTCCTATGAGCAAAAGTTGTTTTCTGGTAAGGAAAGTCACTATTTCGCTCCCATTGCAATACACAGTACAAATAGCACTCGCGTCTGTTCCCAGCTAGTACAGTGTATTGGACTGAAGAGGAGCTACTGTTCTTGTCAGTTTCCTAAGCAGAGTTGAACTAGATATGGCTCGTGTGTGTAGGAAGCACAGTTCTTTTGTTCTGAGCAAGCTCACAGTTCGGACACCATAGGAAACACAGTAGAGTAGAAGAGTTCTCTTTTCTCAAAAGCAGAGTGTGTTTCTTGTAAGGCGAGCTAGCGTTTCTTTCCCCGTCCTAAATGTAGTTGAATCACATGCAGCTTCGGGTCCTAGGAGCAAGAGTTGTTTTCTGTTAAGAAGAGTCACTATTGCGCTCCCTTTGTCATACACAGGGCAAATAGCACAGGCTTCTGATCCCGGCATGTACAGTGTATTGGACTGAAGAGGATCTACTGTTCTTGTCAGTTTCCTAAGCAGAATTGAACTAGATATGGCCGTGTGTGTAGGAAACACAGTTCTTTTGTTCTGAGCAAGCTCACAGTTCTGGCCCTATAGGAAACACAGTAGAGTAGAAGAGTGATCTTTTCTCAAAAGCAGAGTGTGTTTCTTGTAAGGCGAACTAGCGTTTGTTTCCCAGTCCTAAAAGGAGTTGAATCACATGCAGTTTTTGGTCCTACGAACAAGAGTTGTTTTCTGGTAAAGAAAGTCACTATTGCGCTCCCATTGCCATACACAGTGCAAAAAGCACTCGCGTCTGTTCCCAGCAAGTACAGTGTATTGGACTGAAGAGGAGCTACTGTTCTTGTCAGTTTTTTAAGCAGAATTGAACTAGATATGGCCGTGTGTGTAAGAAGCACAGTTCTTTTGTTCTGAGCAAGCTCACTGTTCGGAACCCAAAGGAAACACATAAAGTAGATGAGTGCTCTTTTCTCAAATGCAGAGTGTGTTTCTTGTAAGGCGAGCTGGCGTTTGTTTCCCAGTCCTAAATGGAGTTGAATCACATGCAGTTTCCTGTCCTACGAGCAAAAGTTGTTTTCTAGTAAGGAAAGTCACTATTTCGCTCCCATTGCCATAAACAGTACAAATAGCACTCGCGTCTGTTCCCAGCAAGTACAGTGTATTGGACTGAAGAGGAGCTACTGTTCTTGTCAGTTTCCTAAGCAGAGTTGAACTAGATATGGCCCGTGTGTATAAAGCACAGTTCTTTTGTTCTGAGCAAGCTCACTCTTCGGACCCCATAAGAAACACAGTAGAGTAGAAGAGTGTTCTTTTCTCAAAAGAAGAGTGTGTTTCTTGTAAGGCGAGCTAGCGTTTGTTTCCCAGTCCTAAATGGAGTTGAATCACATGCAGTTTCTGGTCCTACGAGCAAGAGATGTTTTCTGGTAAGAAGAGTCACTATTGCGCTCTTATTTGCCCACAGGGCAAATAGCACTGGCGTCTTGTCCCAAAATGTACAGTGTATTGGACTGAAGAGGAGCTACTGTTCTTGTCAGTTTCCTAAGCAGAGTTGAACTAGATGTAGCCTCTGTGTAGGAAGCACAGTTCTTTTGTTCTGAGAAAGCTCACTTTTCTAACCCTATAGGAAACACAGTAGTGTAGAAGTGTGCTCTTTCTCAAAAGCAGAGTGTGTTTCTTGTAAGGCAAGCTAGCATTTGTTTCTAAGTCCCAAATGGAGTTGAATCACATGCAGTTGTGTGTCCCACGAGCAAGAGTTGTTTTCTGGTAAGGAACGTCACTATTTCACTCCCATTGCCATACACAGTACAAATAGCACTCGCGTCTGTTCCCAGCAAGTACAGTGTATTGGACTGAAGAGGAGCTACTGTTCTTGTCAGTTTTCTAAGCAGAGTTGAAATAGATATGGCCTGTGTGTAGGAAGCACAGTTCTTTTTTTCTGAGCAAGCTCACTGTTCGGGAACCGATAGGAAACAGAGTAGAGTAGAAGGGTGCTCTTTTCTCAAAAGCAGAGTGTGTTTCTTGTAAGGCGAGCTAGCGTTTGTTTCCCAGTCCTAAATGGAGTTGAATCACATGCAGTTACTGGTCCTTTGAGCAAGAGTTGTTTTCTGGTAAGAAGAGTAACTATTGCGCTCCCATTGTCATTCACAGGGAAAATAGCACTGGCGTCTGTTCCCAGCATGTACAGTGTATTGGACTGAAGAGGATCTACTGCTCTTGTCAGTTTCCTAAGCAGAATTGAACTAGATATGGCCCTGTGTGTAGGAAGCACCGTTCTTTTGTTCTGAGCAAGCTTACTGTTCTGGCCCTATAGGAAACACAGTAGAGTAGAAGAGTGATCTTTTCTCAAAAGCAGAGTGTGTTTCTTGTAAGGCGAGCTAGCGTTTGTTTCCCAGTCCTAAATGGAGTTGAATCACATCCAGTTTTTGGTTCTACGAACAAGAGTTGTTTTCTGGTAAAGAAAGTCACTATTAGCCGGGCGGAAGTGGAGCACGCCTTTAATCCTAGCACTCGGGAGGCAGAGCCAGGTGGATCTCTTTGAGTTCGAGGCCAGCCTGGGCAACCTAGTGAGTTCCAGGAAAGGCACAAAGCTACACAGAGAAACACTGTCTTGAAAAACTAAAAAAAAAAAAAAAGAAAGTCACTATTGCGCTCCCATTGCCATACACAATGCAAAAACACTCACGTCTGTTCAAAGCAAGTACAGTGTATTGGACTGAAGAGGATCTACTTTTCTTTTCAGTATCCTAAGCAGAATTGAACTAAATAGGGCCGTGTGTAGGAAGCACAGTTCTTTTGTTCTGAGAAAGCTCACTGTTTTGGCCCTATAGGAAACACAGTAGAGTAGAAGAGTGCTCTTTTCTCAAAAGCAGAGTGTGTTTCTTGTAAGGCGAGCTAGCGTTTGTTTCCCAGTCCTAAATGGAGCTGAATCACATCCAGTTTTTGGTCCTACGAACAAGAGTTGTTTTCTGGTAAAGAAAGTCACTATTGCGCTACCATTGCCATACACAGTGCAAATAGCACTCGCGTCTGTTCCCAGCAAGTACAGAGTATTGGACTGAAGAGGATCTACAGTTCTTTTCAGTTTCCTAATCACAGTTGAACTAGATATGGCCATGTGTGTAGGAAGCACAGTTCTTTTGTCCTGAGCAAGCTCACTGTTCGGACCCCATAGGAAACACAGTAGAGTAGAAGAGTGCTCTTTTCTCAAAAGCAGTGTGTGTTTCTTGTAAGGCGAGCTAGCGTTATTTCCCAGTCCTAAATGGAGTTGAATCACATGCAGTTTCTGGTCATACAAGCAAGAGTTGTTTTCTGGTAAGAAGTGTCACTATTGTGCTCCCAATGTCATTCACAGGGCAAATAGCACTGGCGTCTGTTCCCAGCATGTACAGTGTATTGGACTGAAGAGGATCTACTGTTCTTGTCAGTTTCCTAAGCAGAATTGAACTAGATAAGGCCGTGTATGTAGGAAGCACAATTCTTTTGTTCTGAGCAACCTCAATGTTTTGGCCCTATAGGAAACACATTAGAGTAAAAGTGTGCTCTTTTCTCAAAAGCAGAGTGTGTTTCTTGTAAAGCGAGCTAGCGTTTGTTTCCCTGTCCTAAATGGAGTTGAATCACATTCAGTTGTTGGTTCTACGAGCAAGAGTTGTTTTCTGGTAAGAAGAGTCACTATTGCGCTCTTATTTGCCCAGAGGACAAATAGCACTGGCGTCTGTTCCCAAAATGTACAGTGTATTGGACTGAAGAGGAGCTACTCTTCTTGTCAGTTTCCTAAGCAGAGTTGAACTAGATGTAGCCCGTGTGTGTAGGAAGCACAGTTCTTTTGTTCTGAGCAAGCTCACTGTTCTAACCCTATAGGAAACACATTAGAGTAGAAGAGTGCTCTTTTCTCAAAAGCAGAGTGTGTTTCTTGTAAAGCGAGCAAGCATTTGTTACCCAGTCCGAAATGGAGTTGAATCCCATGCAGTTTCTGTTCCTACGAGCAAGAGTTGTTTTCTGATAAGAGTCACTATTGCGCTCCTATTTCCATACATAGTGCAAATAACACTCTCGTCTGTTCCAAGCAAGTACAGTGTATTGGACTGAAGAGGAGCTACTGTTCTTGTCAGGTTCCTCAGCAGAGTTGAACTAGATATGGCCCGTGTGTGTAGGAAGCACAGTTCTTTTGTTCTGAGCAAGCTCACTGTTCGGACCCCATAAGAAACACAGTAGGGTAGAAGCGTGTTCTTTTCTCAAAAGCAGAGTGTGTTTCTTGTAAGGCGAGCTAGCGTTTGTTTCCCAGTCCTAAATGGAGTTGAATCACATGCAGCTTCGGGTCCTACGAGCAAGAGTTGTTTTCTGGTAAGAAGAGTCACTATTGTGCTCCCAATGTCATTCACAGGGCAAACAGCACTGGCGTCTGTTCCCAGCATGTACAGTGTATTGGACTGAAGAGGATCTACTGTTCTTTTGAGTTTCCTAAGGAGAATTGAACTAGATACGGCCGTATGTGTAGGAAGCACAATTCTTTTGTTCTGAGAAAGCTCACTGTTCTGGACCTATAGGAAACACAGAAGAGTAGAAGAGTGCTCTTTTCCCAAAAGCAGAGTGTGTTTCTTGTAAGGCGAGCTAGCGTTTGTTTCCCAGTCCTAAATGGAGCTGAATCACATGCAGTTTTAGTCCTAAAAACAAGAGTAGTTTTCTGGTAAAGAAAGTCACTATTGCCCTCCCATTCCATACACAGTGCAAATAGCACTCGCGTCTGTTCCCAGCAAGTACAGTGTATTGGACTGAAGAGGATCTACAGTTCTTGTCAGTTTCCTAATCACAGTTGAACTAGATATGGCCGTGTGTGTAGGAAGCACAGTTCTTTTGTTCTGAGCAAGCTCACTGTTCGGACCCCATAGGAAACACAGTAGAGTAGAAGAGTGCTCTTTTCTCAAAAGCAGAGTGTGTTTCTTGTAAGGTGAGCAAGCGTTGTTTCCCAGTCCTAAATGGAGTTGAATCACATGCAGTTTCTGGTCCTACGAGCAAGAGTTGTTTTCTGGTAAGAAGAGTCACTATTGTGCTCCCATTGTCATACACAGAGCAAGTAGCACTCGCGTCTGTTCCCAGCATGGACAGTGTATTGGACTGAAGAGGATCTACTGTTCTTGTCAGTTTCCTAAGCAGAGTTGAACTAGATATAGCCCGTGTGTGTAGGAAGCACAGTTCTTTTGTTCTGAGCAAGCTCGCTGTTCGGACCCCATAGGAAACACAGTAAAGTAGAAGAGTGCTCTTTTCTCAAAAGAAGAGTGTGTTTCTTGTAAGGCGAGCTAGCGTTTCTTTTCAAGTCCTAAATGGAGTTGAATCACATGCAGTTTCTGGTCCTACGAGCAAGAGATGTTTTCTGGTAAGAAGATTCACTATTGCGCTCCCATTGTCATACACAGGGCAAATAGCTCTGGCGTCTGTTCACAGCATGTACAGTGTATTGGACTGAAGAGGATCTACTGTTCTTGTCAGTTTCCTAAGCAGAATTGAACAAGATATGGCCGTGTGTGTAGGAAGCACAGTTCTTTGTTATGAGCAAGCTCACTCTTCGGACCCCATAGGAAAAACAGTAGAGTAGAAGAGTGCTCTTTTCTCAAATGCAAAATGTGTTTCTTCTAAGGCGAGCTGTCGTTTGTTTCGCAGTCCTAAATGGAGTTGAATCACATGCAGTTTCTGGTCCTAAGAGCAAGAGTTGTTTTCTGGTAAGGAAAGTCACTATTGCGCTCCCATTGCCATACACAGTGCAAATAGCACTCGCATCTGTTCCCAGCAAGTACAGTGTATTGGACTGAAGAGGATCTACAGTTCTTTTCAGTTTCCTAATCACAGTTGAACTAGATATGGCCATGTGTGTAGGAAGCACAGTTCTTTTGTCCTGAGCAAGCTCACTGTTCGGACCCCAAAGGAAACACAGTAGAGTAGAAGAGTGCTCTTTTCTCAAAAGCAGTGTGTGTTTCTTGTAAGGCGAGCTAGCGTTATTTCCCAGTCCTAAATGGAGTTGAATCACATGCAGTTTCTGGTCATACAAGCAAGAGTTGTTTTCTGGTAAGAAGTGTCACTATTGTGCTCCCAATGTCATTCACAGGGCAAATAGCACTGGCGTCTGTTCCTAGCATGTACAGTGTATTGGACTGAAGAGGATCTACTGTTCTTGTCAGTTTCCTAAGCAGATATGAACTAGATAAGGCCGTGTATGTAGGAAGCACAATTCTTTTGTTCTGAGCAACCTCAATGTTTTGGCCCTATAGGAAACACATTAGAGTAAAAGTGTGATCTTTTCTCAAAAGCAGAGTGTGTTTCTTGTAAAGCGAGCTAGCGTTTGTTTCCCTGTCCTAAATGGAGTTGAATCACATTTAGTTGTTGTTTCTAAGAGCAAGAGTTGTTTTCTGGTAAGAAGAGTCACTATTGCGCTCCAATTTGCCCAGAGGACAAATAGCACTGGCGTCTGTTCCCAAAATGTACAGTGTATTGGACTGAAGAGGAGCTACTCTTCTTGTCAGTTTCCTAAGCAGAGTTGAACTAGATGTGGCCCGTGTGTGTAGGAAGCACAGTTCTTTTGTTCTGAGCAAGCTCATAGTTCGGACCCCATAGGAAACACAGTAGAGTAGAAGAGTGCTCTTTTCTCTCAAGCAGAGTGTGTTTCTTGTAAGGCGAGCTAGCGTTTGTTTCCCAGTCCTAAATGGAGTTGAATCACATGCAGTTTCGGGTCCTATGAAGAAGAGTTGTTTTCTGATAAGAAGAGTCACTATTGCGCTCCTATTGCCATACACAGTGCAAATTGCACTCGCGTCTGTTCCCAGCATGTACAGTTTATTGGACTGAAGAGGATCTACTGTTCTTGTCAGTTTCCTAAGCAGAATTGAACTAGATAGGGCCCGTGTGTGTATGAAGCACAGTTCATTTTTTTCTGAGCAACCTCACTGTATTGGCCCTAAAGGAAACACAGTAGAGTAGAAGAGTGCTCTTTTCTCAAAAGCAGAGTGTGTTTCTTGTAAGGCGAGCTAGTGTTGTTACCCAGTCCTACATGGAGTTGAATCACATGCAGTTTCTGGTCCTACGAGCAAGAGTTGTTTTCTGGTAAGAAGAGTCACTATTGTGCTCCCATTGCCATACACAGTGCAATCAGCACTCATGTCTGTTCCTAGCAAGTACAGTGTATTCGATAGAAGAGTAGCGACTGTTCTTGTCAGTTTCCTAAGCAGAGTTGAACTAGATATGGCCCGTGAGTGTAAGAAGCACAGTTCTTTGTTCTGAGCAAGCTCACTGTTCGGGCCCCAATGGAAACACGGTAGAGTAGAAGAGTGCCCTTTTTTCAAAAGCAGAGTGTGTTTCTTGTAAGGCGAGCTAGCGTTTGTTTCTCAGTCCAAAATGGAGTTGAGTCACATGCAGTTTCTGGTCCTACGAGCAAGAGTTGTTTTCTAGTAAGGAAAGTCACTATTTCGCTCCCATTGCCATACACAGTACAAAGAGCACTCGCGTCTGTTCCCAGCAAGTACAGTGTATTGGACTGAAGAGGAGCTACTGTTCTTATCAGTTTCCTAAGCAGAGTTGAACTAGATATGGCCCGTGTGTATAAAGCACAGTTCTTTTGTTCTGAGCAAGCTCACTCTTCGGACCCCATAAGAAATACAGTAGAGTAGAAGAGTGTTCTTTTCTCAAAAGAAGAGTGTGTTTCTTGTAAGGCGAGCTAGCGTTTGTTTCCCAGTCCTAAATGGAGTTGAATCACATGCAGTTTCTGGTCCTACGAGCAAGAGATGTTTTCTGGTAAGAAGAGTCACTATTGCGCTCTTATTTGCCCACAGGTCAAATAGCACTGGCGTCTGTTCCCAAAATGTACAGTGTATTGGACTGAAGAGGATCTACTATTCTTGTCAGTTTCCTATGCAGAGTTGAACTAGATATAGCCCGTGTGTGTAGGAAGCACAGTTCTTTTGTTCTGAGCAAGCTCACTGTTCGGAACTGATAGGAAACAGAGTAGAGTAGAAGGGTGCTCTTTTCTCAAAAGCAGAGTGTGTTTCTTGTAAGGCAAGCTAGCGTTTGTTTCCCAGTCCTAAATGGAGTTGAATCACACGCAGTTACTGGTCCTATGAGCAAGAGTTGTTTTCTGGTAAGAAGAGTAACTATTGCGCTCCCATTGTCATTCACAGGAAAAATAGCACTGGCGTCTGTTCCCAGCATGTACAGTGTATTGGACTGAAGAGGATCTACTGCTCTTGTCAGTATCCTAAGCAGAATTGAACTAGATATGGCCCTGTGTGTAGGAAGCAGAGTTCTTTTGTTCTGAGCAAGCTCACTGTTCTGGCCCTATAGGAAACACAGTAGAGTAGAAGAGTGATCTTTTCTCAAAAGCAGAGTGTGTTTCTTGTAAGGCGAGCTAGCGTTTGTTTCCCAGTCCTAAATGGAGTTGAATCACATCCAGTTTTTGGTCCTACGAACAAGAGTTGTTTTCTGGTAAAGAAAGTCACTATTAGCCGGGCGGAAATGGAGCACGCCTTTAATCCTAGCACTTGGGAGGCAGAGCCAGGCGGATCTCTTTGAGTTTGAGGCCAGCCTGGGCTACCAAGTGAGTTCCAGGAAAGGCACAATGCTACACAGAGAAACGCTGTCTTGAAAAACTAAAAAAAAAAAAAAAAAAAAAAAAGAAATTCACTATTGCGCTCCCATTGCCATACACAAGGCAAAAAGCACTCGCGTCTGTTCAAAGCAAGTACAGTGTATTGGACTGAAGAGGATCTACTTTTCTTTACAGTTTCCTAAGCAGAATTGAACTAAATAGGGCCGTGTGTGTAGGAAGCACAGTTCTTTTTTTCTGAGAAAGCTCACTGTTTTGGCCCTATAGGAAACACAGTAGAGTAGAAGAGTGCTCTTTTCTCAAAAGCAGAGTGTGTTTCTTGTAAGGCGAGCTAGCGTTTGTTTCCCAGTCCTAAATGGAGCTGAATCACGTCCAGTTTTTGGTCCTACGAACAAGAGTTGTTTTCTGGTAAAGAAAGTCACTATTGCTCTACCATTGCTATACACAGTGCAAATAGCACTCGCGTCTGTTCCCAGCAAGTACAGTGTTTTGGACTGAAGAGGATCTACTGTTCTTTTCAGTTTCCTAATCACAGTTGAACTAGATATGGCCATGTGTGTAGGAAGCACAGTTCTTTTGTTCTGAGCAAGCTCACTGTTCGGACCCCATAGGAAACACAGTAGAGTAGAAGAGTGCTCTTTTCTCAAAAGCAGAGTGTGTTTCTTGTAAGGCGAGCTAGCGTTGTTTCCCAGTCCTAAATGGAGTTGAATCACATGCAGTTTCTGGTCATACAAGCAAGAGTTGTTTTCTGGTAAGAAGTGTCACTATTGTGCTCTCAATGTCATTCACAGGGCAAATAGCACTGGCGTCTGTTCCCAGCATGTACAGTGTATTGGACTGAAGAGGATCTACTGTTCTTGTCAGTTTCCTAAGCAGAATTGAACTAGATAAGGCCGTGTATGTAGGAAGCACAATTCTTTTGTTCTGAGCAACCTCAATGTTTTGGCCCTATAGGAAACACATTAGAGTAAAAGTGTGCTCTTTTCTCAAAAGCAGAGTGTGTTTCTTGTAAAGCGAGCTAGCGTTTGTTTCCCTGTCCTAAATGGAGTTGAATCACATTCAGTTGTTGGTTCTACGAGCAAGAGTTGTTTTCTGGTAAGAAGAGTCACTATTGCGCTCTTATTTGCCCAGAGGACAAATAGCACTGGCGTCTGTTCCCAAAATGTACAGTGTATTGGACTGAAGAGGAGCTACTGTTCTTGTCAATTTCCTAAGCAGAGTTGATCTAGATACGGCCCGTGTGTGTAGGGAACACAGTTCTTTTGTTCTGAGTAAGCTGACTGTTCGAACACCATAGGAAACACAGTAGAGTAGAAGAGTGCTCTTTTCTCAAAAGCAGAGTGTGTTTCTTGTAAGGCAAGCTGCAGTTTGTTTCCCAGTCCTAAATGTAGTTGAATCACATGCAGTTTCTGGTCCTATGAGCAAGAGTTGTTTTCTGGTAAGAAGAGTCACTATTGCGCTCCCATTGTCATACACAGGGCAAATAGCACTGGCGTCTGTTCCCAGCAAGTACAGTGTTTTGGACTGAAGAGGATCTACAGTTCTTGTCAGTTTCCTAAGCAGAATTGAACTAGATATGGCCCTTGTGTGTAGGAAGCAGAGTTCTTTTGTTCTGAGCAAGCTCAATGTTCTGGCCCTGTGGGAAACACATTAGAGAAGAAGTGTGCTCTTTTCTGAAAATCAGAGTGTGTTTCTTGTAAGGCGAGCTAGCGTTTGTTTCCCAGTCCTAAATGGAGTTGAGTCACATGCAGTTTCTGGTCCTACGAGCAAGAGTTGTTTTGTGGTAAGAAGAGTCACTATTGAGCTCCCATTGCCATACACAGTGCAAATAGCACTCGCATCTGTTCCCAGTAAGTACAGTGTATTGGACTGAAGAGGAGCTACTGTTCTTGTCAATTTCCTAAGCAGAGTTGAACTAGATATGGTCCATGTGTGTAGAAAGCACAGTTCTTTTGTTCTGAGCAAGCTCACTGTTCGGACGACATAGGAAACACAGTAGAGTAGAAGAGTGTTCTTTCCTCAAAAGCAGAGTGTGTTTCTTATAAGGCGAGCTAGAGTTTGTTTCCCAGTCCTAAATGGAGTTGAATCACATGCGTTTTCTGGTCCTGTGAGCAAGAGTTGTTTTCTGGTAAGAAGAGTCACTATTGCGCTCCCATTGCCATACACAGTGCAAATAGCACTCCCGTTTGTTCCCAGCAAGTACAGTGTATTGGACTGAAGAGGAGCTACTGTTCTTGTCAGTTTCCTAAGAAGAGTTGAACTAGATATGGCCTGTGTGTGTAGGAAGCACAGTTCTTTTGTTCTGAGCAAGCTCACTGTTCTGGCGCTATAGAAAACACAGTAGAGTAGAAGACTGCGCTTTTCTCAAAATCAGAGTGTGTTTCTTGGAAGGCAAGATAGCGTTTGTTTCCCAGGCCTAAATGGAGTTGAATAACATGCAGTTTCTGGTCCTTTGAGCAAGAGTTGTTTTCTAGTAAGAAGAGTCACTATTGCGCTCCCATTGTCATACACAGGGCAAGTAGCACTGGCGTCTGTTCCCAACATGTACAGTGTATTGGACTGAAGAGGAGCTACTTTTCTTGTCAGTTTCCTAAGCAGAGTTGAACTAGATATTGCCCGTGTGTGTAGGAAGCCCAGTTCTTTTGTTCTGAGCAAGCTCACTGTTCAGGCCCTATAGGAAACACAGTAGAGTAGAAGAGTGCTCTTTTCTCAAAAGCAGAGTGTGTTTTTTGTAAGGCGAGCTAGTGTTTGTTTCCCAGTCCTACATGGAGTTGAATCACATGCAGTTTCTGGTCCTATGAGCAAGAGTTGTTTTCTGGTAAGAAGAGTCACTATTGCGCTCCCATTGCCATAAACAGGGCAAACAGCACTCGTGTCTGTTCCCAGCAAGTACAGTGTATTGGACTGAAGAGGAGCTACTTTTCTTGTCAGTTTCCTAAGCAGAGTTGAACTAGATATGGCCCGTGAGTGTAGGAAGCACAGTTCGTTGTTCTGAGCAAGCTAACTGTTTGGACCCCATTGGAACCACGGTAGAGTACAAGAGTGCTCTTTTTTCAAAAGCAGAGTGTGTTTCTTGTAAGGGGAGCTAGCGTTTGTTTCCCAGTCCTAAATGGAGTTGAGTCACATGCAGTTTCTGGTCCTACGAGCAAGAGTTGTTTTCTGGTAAGGAAAGACACTATTGTGCTCCCACTGTCATACACAGTGCAAATAGCACTCATGTCTGTTCCCAGCAAGTACAGTGTATTGGACTGAAGAGGAGCTACTGTTTTTGTCAGTTTCCTAAGCAGAGTTGAACTAGATAGGCCCGTGTGTGTAGGAAGCACAGTTCTTTTGTTCTGAGCAAGCTCACTGTTCTGGCGCTAAAGAAAACACAGTAGAGTAGAAGAGTGCTCTTATCTCAAAAGCAGAGTGTGTTTCTTGTAAGGCGAGCTAGCGTTTGTTTCCCAGTGCTAAAAGGAGTTGAATCACATGCAGTTTTTTGTCCTACGAGCAAGAGTTGTTTTCTGGTAAGGAAAGTCACTATTGTGCTCCCATTGCCAGACACAGTGCAAACAGCACTCATGTCTGTTCCCAGCAAGTACAGTGTATTGGACTGACGAGGAGCTACTGTTCTTGTCAGTTTCCTAAGCAGAGGTGAACTAGATATGGCGCGTGTGTGTAGGAAGCACAGTTCTTTTGTTCTGAGCAAGCTCACTGTTCTGGCCCTATAGGAAACACTCAAGAATAGAAGAGTGCTCTTTTCTCAAAAGCAGAGTGTGTTTCTTGTAAGGCGAACTAGTGTTTGTTTCCCAGTCCTACATGTAGTTGAATCCCATGCAGTTTCTGGTCCTACGATCAAGAGTTGTTTTCTGGTAAGAAGAGTCACTATTGCACTCCCATTGACATACACAGTGCAAATAGCACTGGCGTCTGTTTCCAGCAAGTACAGTGTATTGGACTGAAGAGGAACTACTGTTCTTGTCAGTTTTTTAAGCAGAGTTGAACTAGATATGGCCCGTGTGTGTAGGAAACAGTTCTTCTGTTCTGAGCAAGGTGACTCTTCGGACACCATAGGAAACACAGTAGAGTAGAAGAGTGCTCTTTTCTCAAAAGCAGAGTGTGTTTCTTGTAAGGCGAGCTATAGTTTGTTTCCCAGTCCTAAATGGAGTTGAATCAAATGCAGTTTCTTGTCCAATGAGCAAGGGTTGTTTTCTGGTAAGAAGAGTCAGTATTGTGCTCCCATTGTCATACACAGGGCAAATAGCACTGGCGTCTGTTCCCAGCAAGTACAGTGTATTGGACTGAAGAGGATCTACAGTTCTTGTCAGTTTCCTATGCAGAATTGAACTAGATATGGCCCGTGTGTGTAGGAAGCACAGTTCTTTTGTTCTGAGCAAGCTCAATGTTCTGGCCCTATGGGAAACACAGTAGAGTAGAAGAGTGCTCTTTTCTCAAAAGCAGAGTGTGATTCTTGTAAGGAAAGCTAGCATTTGTTTCCCAGTCCTAAAATGAATTGAATCACATGCAGTTTCTGGTCCTACGAGCAAGAGTTGTTTTCTGGTAAGGAATGTCACTATTGTGCTCCCATTGCCATACCCAGTACAAACAGCCCTCATGTCTGTTCCCAGTAAGTACAGTGTATTGGACTGAAGAGGAGCTACTGTTTTTGTCAGTTTCCTAAGCAGAGTTGAACTAGATAGGCCCGTGTGTGTAGGAAGCACAGTTCTTTTGTTCTGAGCAAACTCACTGTTCGGACCCATTTGGAAACACAGTAGAGTAGAAGAGTGCTCTTTTTTGAAAAGCAGAGTGTGTTTCTTGTAAGGAGAGCTAGCGTTTGTTTTCCAGTCCTAAATGGAGTTGAGTCACATGCAGTTTCTGGTCCTACGAGCAAGAGTTGTTTTCTGGTAAGGAAAGTCACTATTGTGCTCCCATTGCCATACCCAGTACAAACAGCCCTCATGTCTGTTCCCAGTAAGTACAGTGTATTAGACTGAAGAGTAGCTACTGTTCTTGTCAGTTTCCTAAGCAGAGTTGAACTAGATATGGCCCGTGTGTGTAGGAAGCACAGTTCTTTTGTTCTGAGCAAGCTCACTGTTCTGCCCTATAGGAAACACAGTAGAGTAGAAGAGTGCTCTTTTCTCAAAAGCAGAGTGTGTTTCTTGTAAGGCAAGCTAGTGTTTGTTTCCCAGTCCTACATGGAGTTGAATCCCATGCAGTTTCTGTTCTTACGAGCAAGAGTTGTTTTCTGGTAAGAAGAGTCACTACTGCGCTCCCATTGCCATACACAGTGCAAATAGCACTCGCGTCTGTTTCCAGCAAGTACAGTGTATTGGACTGAAGAGGATGTACTGTTCTTGTCAGTTTTTTAAGCAGAGTTGAACTAGATATGGCCCGTGTGTGTAGGAAACAGTTCTTCTGTTCTGAGCAAGCTGACTCTTCGGACACCATAGGAAACACAGTAGAGTAGAAGAGTGCTCTTTTCTCAAAAGCAGAGTGTGTTTCTTGTAAGGCGAGCTAGAGTTTGTTTCCCAGTCCTAAATGGAGTTGAATCACATGCAGTTTCTGGTCCTATGAGCAAGAGTTGTTTTCTGGTAAGAAGAGTCAGTATTGTGCTCCCATTGTCATACACAGGGCAAATAGCACTGGCGTCTGCTCCCAGCAAGTACAGTGTATTGGACTGAAGAGTAGCTACTGTTCTTGACAGTTCTTTAAGCAGAGTTGAACTAGATATGGCCCGTGTGTGTAGGAAGCACATTTCTTTTGTTCTGAGCAAGCTCACTGTTCTGGCCCTATGGGAAACACAGTAGAGTAGAAGAGTGCTCTTTTCTCAAAAGCAGAGAGTGTTTCTTGTAAGGCGAGCTAGTGTTTGTAACCCAGTACTACATGGAGTTGAATCCCATGCAGTTTCTGTTCCTATGAGCAAGAGTTGTTTTCTGGTAAGAAGAGTCTCTATTGCGCTCCCATTTCCATACACAGTGCAAATAGCACTCGCGTCAGTTTCCAGCAAGTACAGTGTATTGGACTGAAGAGGATCTACTGTTCTTGTCAGTTTCCTAAGCAGAGTTGAACTAGATATGGCCCGTGTGTGTAGGAAGCACAGTTCTTTTGTTCTGAGCAAGCTCACTGTTCTGCCCTATAGGAAACACAGTAGAGTAGAAGAGTGCTCTTTTCTCAAAAGCAGAGTGTGTTTCTTGTAAGGCGAGCTAGTGTTTGTTTCCCAGTCCTACATGGAGTTGAATCCCATGCAGTTTCTGTTCTTACGAGCAAGAGATGTTTTCTGGTAAGAAGAGTCACTACTGCGCTCCCATTGCCATACACAGTGCAAATAGCACTCGCGTCTGTTTCCAGCAAGTACAGTGTATTGGACTAAAGAGGATGTACTGTTCTTGTCAGTTTTTTAAGCAGAGTTGAACTAGATATGGCCCGTGTGTGTAGGAAACAGTTCTTCTGTTCTGAGCAAGCTGACTCTTCGGACACCATAGGAAACACAGTAGAGTAGAAGAGTGCTCTTTTCTCAAAAGCAGAGTGTGTTTCTTGTAAGGCGAGCTAGAGTTTGTTTCCCAGTCCTAAATGGAGTTGAATCACATGCAGTTTCTGGTCCTATGAGCAAGAGTTGTTTTCTGGTAAGAAGAGTCAGTATTGTGCTCCCATTGTCATACACAGGGCAAATAGCACTGGCGTCTGCTCCCAGCAAGTACAGTGTATTGGACTGAAGAGTAGCTACTGTTCTTGACAGTTCCCTAAGCAGAGTTGAACTAGATATGGCCCGTGTGTGTAGGAAGCACATTTCTTTTGTTCTGAGCAAGCTCACTGTTCTGGCCCTATGGGAAACACAGTAGAGTAGAAGAGTGCTCTTTTCTCAAAAGCAGAGAGTGTTTCTTGTAAGGCGAGCTAGTGTTTGTAACCCAGTACTACATGGAGTTGAATCCCATGCAGTTTCTGTTCCTACGAGCAAGAGTTGTTTTCTGGTAAGAAGAGTCTCTATTGCGCTCCCATTTCCATACACAGTGCAAATAGCACTCGCGTCAGTTTCCAGCAAGTACAGTGTATTGGACTGAAGAGGATCTACTGTTCTTGTCAGTTATTTAAGCAGAATTGAACTAGATATGGCCCGTGTGTGTAGGAAGCACAATTCTTTTTTTCTGAGCAAGCTCACTCTTCTGGCCCTATAGGAAACACAGTAGAATAGAAGAGTGCTCTTTTCTCAAAAGCAGAGTGTGTTTCTTGTAAGGCGAGCTAGTGTTTGTTTCCCAGTCCTACAAGGAGTTGAATCCCATGCAGTTTCTGTTCCTACGAGCAAGAGTTGTTTTCTGGTAAGAAGAGTCACTATTGCGCTCCCATTGCCATACACAGTGCAAATAGGACTCGAGTCTGTTCCCAGCAAGTACAGTGTATTGGACTGAAGAGGAGCTACTGTTCTTGTTCAGTTTCCTAAGCAGAGTTGAACTAGATATGGCCCGTGTGTGCAGGAAACACAGTTCTTTTGTTCTGAGCAAGCTCACTGTTCGGACAACATAGGAAACACAGTAGGGTAGAACAGTGCTCTTTTCTCAAAATCAGAGTGTGTTTCTTGTAAGGCGAGCTAGTGTTTTTTTCCCAGTCCTAAATGGAGTTGAATCCCATGCAGTTTCTGTTCCTACGAGCAAGAGTTGTTTTCTGGTAAGAAGAGTCTCTATTGCGCTCCCATTTCCATACACAGTGCAAATAGCACTCGCGTCAGTTTCCAGCAAGTACAGTGTATTGGACTGAAGAGGATCTACTGTTCTTGTCAGTTATTTAAGCAGAATTGAACTAGATATGGCCCGTGTGTGTAGGAAGCACAATTCTTTTTTTCTGAGCAAGCTCACTCTTCTGGCCCTATAGGAAACATAGTAGAATAGAAGAGTGCTCTTTTCTCAAAAGCAGAGTGTGTTTCTTGTAAGGCGAGCTAGTGTTTGTTTCCCAGTCCTACAAGGAGTTGAATCCCATGCAGTTTCTGTTCCTACGAGCAAGAGTTGTTTTCTGGTAAGAAGAGTCACTATTGCGCTCCCATTGCCATACACAGTGCAAATAGCACTCGGTCTGTTTCCAGCAAGTACAGTGTATTGGACTGAAGAGGATTTGCTGTTCTTGTCAGTTTTTTAAGCAGAGTTGAACTAGATATGGCCCGTGTGTTTAGGAAACAGTTCTTCTGTTCTGAGCAAGCTGACTCTTGGAAACCATAGGAAACAATGTAGAGTAGAAGAGTGCTCTTTTCTCAAAAGCAGAGTGTGTTTCTTGTAAGGCGAGCTAGAGTTTGTTTCCCAGTCCTAAATGGAGTTGAATCACATGCAGTTTCTGGTCCTATGAGCAAGAGTTGTTTTCTGGTAAGAAGAGTCACTATTGCGCTCCCATTGTCATACACAGTGCAAACAGCACTCATGTCTGTTTCCAGCAAGGACAGTGTATTGGACTGAAGAGGAGCTACTGTTCCTGTCAGTTTCCTAAGCAGAGTTGAACTAGATATGGCCCGTGTGTGTAGGAAGCACAGTTCTTTTGTTCTGAGCAAGCTCACTGTTCGGACCCATTTGGAAACACAGTAGAGTAGAAGAGTGCTCTTTTTTCAAAAGCAGAGTGTGTTTCTTGTAAGGGGAGCTAGCGTTTGTTTCCCAGTCCTAAATGGAGTTGAGTCACATGCAGTTTCTGGTCCTACGAGCAAGAGTTGTTTTCTGGTAAGGAAAGTCACTATTGTGCTCCCATTGCCATACACAGTGCAAACAGCACTCATGTCTGTTCCCAGGAAGTACAGTGTATTGGACTGAAGAGTAGCTACTGTTCTTGTCAGTTTCCTAAGCAGAGTTGAACTAGATATGGCCGTGTGTGTAGGAAGTACAGTTCTTTTGTTCTGAGCAAGCTCACTGTTCGGACCCATTTGGAAACACAGTAGATTGAAGAGTGCTCTTTTTTCAAAAGCAGAGTGTGTTTCTTGTAAGGGGAGCTAGCGTTTGTTTCCCAGTCCTAAATGGAGTTGAGTCACATGCAGTTTCTGTTCCTACGAGCAAGAGTTGTTTTCTGGTAAGAAGAGTCACTATTGCGCTCCCATTTCCGTACACAGTACAAATAGCACTCGCGTCTGTTTCCAGCAAGTACAGTGTATTGGACTGAAGAGGATCTACTGTTCTTGTCAGTTATTTAAGCAGAATTGAACTAGATATGGCCGGTGTGTGTAGGAAGCACAGTTCTTTTGTTCTGAGCAAGCTCACTCTTCTGGCCCTATAGGAAACACAGTAGAGCAGAAGAGTGCTCTTTTCTCAAAAGCAGAGTGTGTTTCTTGCAAGGCTAGCTAGTGTTTGTAACCCAGTCCTACATGGAGTTGAATCCCATGCAATTTCTGGTCCAAGAGCAAGACTTGTTTTCTGGTAAGAAGAGTCACTATTGAGCTCCCATTGCCATACACAGTGCAAATAGCACTCGCGTCAGTTCCCAGCAAGTACAGTGTATTGGACTGAAGAGGAGCTACTGTTCTTGTCAGTTTCCTAAGCAGAGTTGAACTAGATATGGCCCGTGTGTGTAGGAAACACAGTTCTTTTGTTCTGAGCAAGCTCACTGTTCGGACACCATAGGAAACACAGTAGGGTAGAAGAGTGCTCTTTTCTCAAAAGCAGAGTGTGTTTCTTGTAAGGCCAGCTAGTGTTTTTTTCCAAGTCCTAAATGGAGTTGAATCCCATGCAGTTTCTGTTCCTACGAGCAAGAGTTGTTTTCTGGTAAGAAGAGTCACTATTGCGCTCCCATTTCCATACACAATGCAAATAGCACTCGCGTCTGTTTCCAGCAAGTACAGTGTATTGGACTGAAGAGGAGCTACTGTTCTTGTCAGTTTCCTAAGCAGAGTTGAACTAGATATGGCCCGTGTGTGTAGGAAACACAGTTCTTTTGTTCTGAGCAAGCTCACTGTTCGGACACCATAGGAAACACAGTAGGGTAGAAGAGTGCTCTTTTCTCAAAAGCAGAGTGTGTTTCTTGTAAGGCCAGCTAGTGTTTTTTTCCAAGTCCTAAATGGAGTTGAATCCCATGCAGTTTCTGTTTCTACGAGCAAGAGTTGTTTTCTGCTACGAAGAGTCACTATTGCGCTCCCATTTCCATACACAGTGCAAATAGCACTCGCGTCTGTTTCCAGCTAGTACAGTGTATTGGACTGAAGAGGATCTACTGTTCTTGTTAGTTATTTAAGCAGAATTGAACTGGATATGGCCCGTGTGTGTAGGAAGCACAATTCTTTTGTTCTGAGCAAGCTCACTCTTCTGGCTCTATAGGAAACACAGTAGAATAGAAGAGTGCTCTTTTCTCAAAAGCAGAGTGTGTTTCTTGTAAGGCGAGCTAGTGTTTGTTTCCCAGTCCTACATCTAGTTGAATTCCATGCAGTTTCTGTTCCTACGAGCAAGAGTTTTTTTCTGGTAAGAAGAGTCACTATTGCGCTCCCATTGCCATACACAGTGCAAATAGCACTCGCGTCTGTTTCCAGCTAGTACAGTGTATTGGACTGAAGAGGATGTACTGTTCTTGTCAGTTTTTTAAGCACAGTTGAACTAGATATGGCCCGTGTTTGTAGGAAACAGTTCTTCTGTTCTGAGCAAGCTGACTCTTCGGAAACCATAGGAAACACAGTAGAGTAGAAGACTGCTCTTTTCTCAAAAGCAGAGTGTGTTTCTTGTAAGGCGAGTTAGAGTTTGTTTCCCAGTCCTAAATGGAGTTGAATCACATGCAGTTTCTGGTCCTATGAGCAAGAGTTGTTTTCTGGTAAGAAGAGTGACTATTGCGCTCCCATGGTCATACACAGGGCAAATAGCACTGGCGTCTGTTCCCAGCAAGTACAGTGTATTGGACTGAAGAGTAGCTACTGTTCTTTTCAGTTTCCTAAGCAGAATTGAACTAGATAGGGCCCGTGTGTGTAGGAAGCACAGTTCTTTTGTTCTGAGCAAGCTCAATGTTCTGGCCCTATGGGAAACACAGTAGAGTAGAAGAGTGCTCTTTTCTCAAAAGCAGAGTGTGTTTCTTGTAAGGCGAGCTAGCGTTTGTTTCCCAGTCCTAAATGGAGCTGAATCACATCCAGTTTTTGGTGCTACGAACAAGAGTTGTTTTCTGGTAAAGAAAGTCACTATTGCGCTACCATTGCCATACACAGTGCAAATAGCACTCGCGTCTGTTCCCAGCAAGTACAGTGTATTGGACTGAAGAGGATCTACAGTTCTTTTCAGTTTCCTAATCACAGTTGAACTAGATATGGCCATGTGTGTAGGAAGCACAGTTCTTTTGTTCTGAGCAAGCTGACTGTTCGGACCCCATAGGAAACACAGTAGAGTAGAAGAGTGCTCTTTTCTCAAAAGCAGAGTGTGTTTCTTGTAAGGCGAGCTAGCGTTGTTTCCCAGTCCTAAATGGAGTTGAGTCACATGCAGTTTCTGGTCCTACGAGCAAGAGTTGTTTTCTGGTAAGGAAAGTCACTATTGTGCTCCCATTGCCATACACAGTGCAAACAGCACTCATGTCTGTTCCCAGCAAGTACAGTGTATTTGACTGAAGAGTAGCTACTGTTCTTGTGAGTTTCCTAAGCAGAGTTGAACTAGATATGGCCCGTGTGTGTAGGAAGCACAGTTCTTTTGATCTGAGCAAGCTCACTGTTCGGAACCATTTGGAAACACAGTAGATTGAAGAGTGCTCTTTTTTCAAAAGCAGAGTGTGTTTCTTGTAAGGCGAGCTAGCGTTTGTTTCCCAGTCCTAAATGGAGTTGATTCACATGCAGTTTCTGGTCCTACGAGCAAGAGTTGTTTTCTGGTAAGGAAAGTCACTATTGTGCTCCCATTGCCATACCCAGTACAAACAGCCATCATGTCTGTTCCCAGCAAGTACAGTGTATTGGACTGAAGAGTAGCTACTGTTCTTGTCAGTTTCCTAAGCAGAGTTGAACTAGATATGGCCCGTGTGTGTAGGAAGCACATTTCTTTTGTTCTGAGCAAGTTCACTGTTGTGGCCCTATAGGAAACACTGTAGAGTAGAAGAGTGCTCTTTTCTCAAAAGCAGAGTGTGTTTCTTGTAAGGCGAGCTATTGTTTGTAACCCATTCCTACATGGAGTTGAATCCCATGCAATTTCTGGTCCAAGAGCAAGAGTTGTTTTCTGGTAAGAAGAGTCACTATTGAGCTCCCATTGTCATACACAGTGCAAATAGCACTCGCGTCAGTTCCCAGCAAGTACAGTGTATTGGACTAAAGAGGAGCTACTGTTCTTGTCAGTTTCCTAAGCAGAGTTGAACTAGATATGGCCCGTGTGTGTAGGAAACACAGTTCTTTTGTTCTGAGCAAGCTCACTGTTCAGACACCATAGGAAACACAGTAGGGTAGAAGAGTGCTCTTTTCTCAAAAGCAGAGTGTGTTTCTTGTAAGGCCAGCTAGTGTTTTTTTCCAAGTCCTAAATGGAGTTGAATCCCATGCAGTTTCTGTTCCTACGAGCAAGAGTTGTTTTCTGGTAAGAAGAGTCACTATTGCGCTCCCATTTCCATACACAGTGCAAATAGCACTCGCGTCTGTTTCCAGCAAGTACAGTGTATTGGACTGAAGAGGAGCTACTGTTCTTGTCAGTTTACTAAGCAGAGTTGAACTAGATATGGCCCGTGTGTGTAGGAAACACAGTTCTTTTGTTCTGAGCAAGCTCACTGTTCGGACACCATAGGAAACACAGTAGGGTAGAAGAGTGCTCTTTTCTCAAAAGCAGAGTGTATTTCTTGTAAGGCCAGCTAGTGTTTTTTTCCAAGTCCTAAATGGAGTTGAATCCCATGCAGTTTCTGTTCCTATGAGCAAGAGTTGTTTTCTGCTAAGAAGAGTCACTATTGCGCTCCCATTTCCATACACAGTGCAAATAGCACTCGCGTCTGTTTCCAGCAAGTACAGTGTATTGGACTGAAGAGGATCTACTGTTCTTGTTAGTTATTTAAGCAGAATTGAACTGGATATGGCCCGTGTGTGTAGGAAGCACAGTTCTTTTGTTCTGAGCAAGCTCACTCTTCTGGCCCTATAGGAAACACAGTAGAATAGAAGAGTGCTCTTTTCTCAAAAGCAGAGTGTGTTTCTTGTAAGGCGAGCTAGTGTTTGTTTCCCAGTCCTACATGGAGTTGAATTCCATGCAGTTTCTGTTCCTACGAGCAAGAGTTTTTTTCTGGTAAGAAGAGTCACTATTGCGCTCCCATTGCCATACACAGTGCAAATAGCACTCGCGTCTGTTTCCAGCTAGTACAGTGTATTGGACTGAAGAGGATGTACTGTTCTTGTCAGTTTTTTAAGCACAGTTGAACTAGATATGGCCCGTGTTTGTAGGAAACAGTTCTTCTGTTCTGAGCAAGCTGACTCTTCGGACACCATAGGAAACACAGTAGAGTAGAAGACTGCTCTTTTCTCAAAAGCAGAGTGTGTTTCTTGTAAGGCGAGTTAGAGTTTGTTTCCCAGTCCTAAATGGAGTTGAATCACATGCAGTTTCTGGTCCTATGAGCAAGAGTTGTTTTCTGGTAAGAAGAGTGACTATTGCGCTCCCATGGTCATACACAGGGCAAATACCACTGGCGTCTGTTCCCAGCAAGTACAGTGTATTGGACTGAAGAGGATCTACAGTTCTTTTCAGTTTCCTAATCACAGTTGAACTAGATATGGCCATGTGTGTAGGAAGCACAGTTCTTTTGTTCTGAGCAATCTCACTGTTCGGACCCCATAGGAAACACAGTAGAGTAGAAGAGTGCTCTTTTCTCAAAAGCAGAGTGTGTTTCTTGTAAGGCGAGCTAGAGTTGTTTCCCAGTCCTAAATGGAGTTGAATCACATGCAGTTTCTGGTCATACAAGCAAGAGTTGTTTTCTGGTAAGAAGTGTCACTATTGTGCTCCCAATGTCATTCACAGGGCAAATAGCACTGGCGTCTGTTCCCAGCATGTACAGTGTATTGGACTGAAGAGGATCTACTGTTCTTGTCAGTTTCCTAAGCAGAATTGAACTAGATAAGGCCGTGTATGTAGGAAGCACAATTCTTTTGTTCTGAGCGACCTCAATGTTTTGGCCCTACAGGAAACACATTAGAGTAAAAGTGTGCTCTTTTCTCAAAAGCAGAGTGTGTTTCTTGTAAAGCGAGCTAGCGTTTGTTTCCCTGTCCTAAATGGAGTTGAATCACATTCAGTTGTTGGTTC
Source organism: Peromyscus eremicus (assembly GCF_949786415.1). Lineage (NCBI taxonomy): Eukaryota > Metazoa > Chordata > Mammalia > Rodentia > Cricetidae > Peromyscus > Peromyscus eremicus. The sequence continues at coordinate 1,996,035 of NW_026734295.1, forward strand.
TATGAGCAAGAGTTGTTTTCTGGTAAAAAGAGTCACTATTGCGCTCTTATTTGCCCAGAGGACAAATAGCACTGGCGTCTGTTCCCAAAATGTACAGTGTATTGGACTGAAGAGGAGCTACTCTTCTTGTCAGTTTCCTAAGCAGAGTTGAACTAGATGTAGCCCGTGTGTGTAGGAAGCACAGTTCTTTTATTCTGAGCAAGCTCACTGTTCTAACCCTATAGGAAACACATTAGAGTAGAAGAGTGCTCTTTTCTCAAAAGCAGAGTGTGTTTCTTGTAAAGTGAGCAAGCATTTGTTACCCAGTCCGAAATGGAGTTGAATCCCATGCAGTTTCTGTTCCTACGAGCAAGAGTTGTTTTCTGATAAGAGTCACTATTGCGCTCCTATTTCCATACATAGTGCAAATAACACTCTCGTCTGTTCCCAGCATGTACAGTGTATTGGACTGAAGAGGAGCTACTGTTCTTGTCAGGTTCCTCAGCAGAGTTGAACTAGATATGGCCCGTGTGTGTAGGAAGCACAGTTCTTTTGTTCTGAGCAAGCTCACTGTTCGGACCCCATAAGAAATACACTAGGGTAGAAGCGTGCTCTTTTCTCAAAAGCAGAGTGTGTTTCTTGTAAGGCGAGCTAGCGTTTGTTTCCCAGTCCTAAATGGAGTTGAATCACATGCAGCTTCGGGTCCTACGAGCAAGAGTTGTTTTCTGGTAAGAAGAGTCACTATTGCGCTCCCAATATCATTCACAGGGCAAATAGCACTGGCGTCTGTTCCCAGCATGTACAGTGTATTGGACTGAAGAGGATCTACTGTTCTTTTCAGTTTCCTTAGGAGAATTGAACTAGATAGGGCCATGTGTGTAGGAAGCACAATTCTTTTGTTCTGAGAAAGCTCACTGTTCTGGACCTATAGGAAACACAGAAGAGTAGAAGAGTGCTCTTTTCCCAAAAGCAGAGTGTGTTTCTTGTAAGGCGAGCTAGCGTTTGTTTCCCAGTCCTACATGGAGCTGAATCACATGCAGTTTTTGGTCCTAAAAACAAGAGTAGTTTTCTGGTAAAGAAAGTCACTATTGCCCTCCCATTCCATACACAGTGCAAATAGCACTCGCGTCTGTTCCCAGCAAGTACAGTGTATTGGACTGAAGAGGATCTACAGTTCTTGTCAGTTTCCTAATCACAGTTGAACTAGATATGGCCGTGAGTGTAGGAAGCACAGTTCTTTTGTTCTGAGCAAGCTCACTGTTCGGACCCCATAGGAAACACAGTAGAGTAGAAGAGTGCTCTTTTCTCAAAAGCAGAGTGTGTTTCTTGTAAGGTGAGCTAGCGTTTCTTTTCAAGTCCTAAATGGAGTTGAATCACATGCAGTTTCTGGTCCTACGAGCAAGAGATGTTTTCTGGTAAGAAGATTCACTATTGCGCTCCCATTGTCATACACAGGGCAAATAGCTCTGGCGTCTGTTCACAGCATGTACAGTGTATTGGACTGAAGAGGATCTACTGTTCTTGTCAGTTTCCTAAGCAGAATTGAACAAGATATGGCCGTGTGTGTAGGAAGCACAGTTCTTTGTTATGAGCAAGCTCACTCTTCGGACCCCATAGGAAAAACAGTAGAGTAGAAGAGTGCTCTTTTCTCAAATGCAAAATGTGTTTCTTCTAAGGCGAGCTGTCGTTTGTTTCGCAGTCCTAAATGGAGTTGAATCACATGCAGTTTCTGGTCCTAAGAGCAAGAGTTGTTTTCTGGTAAGGAAAGTCACTATTGTGCTCCCATTGCCATACACAGTGCAAATAGCACTCGCATCTGTTCCCAGCAAGTACAGTGTATTGGACTGAAGAGGATCTACTGTTCTTTTCAGTTTCCTAAGCAGAGTTGAACTAGATATGGCCCGTGTGTAGGAAGCACAGTTCTTTTGTTCTGAGCAAGCTCACTGTTCAGACCCTATAAGAAACACAGTAGATTAGAAGAGTGCTCTTTTCTCAAAAGAAGAGTGTGTTTTTTGTAAGGCGAGCTAGCGTTTCTTTCCCAGTACTACAGGAGTTGAATCACATGCAATTTCTGGTCCTACGAGCAAGAGTTGTTTTCTGGTAAGAAGAGTCACTATTGTGCTCCCATTGCCATATACAGTGCAAATTGCACTCTCGTCTGTTCCCAGCAAGTACAGTGTATTGGACTGAAGAGGAGCTACTGTTCTTCTCAGTTCCTAAGCAGAGTTGAACTAGATATAGCCCGTGGGTGTAGGAAGCACAGTTCTTTTGTTCTGAGCAAGCTCACTGTTCTGGCACCATAAGAAAAACAGTAGAGTGGAAGAGTCCTCTTTTCTCAAAAGCAGAGTGTGTTTCTTGTAAGGCGAGCTAGTGTTTGTTTTCCCAGTCCTAAATGGAGTTGAATAACATGCAGTTTCTGGTCGTATGATCAAGAGTTATTTTCTGGTAAGAAGAGTCACTCTTGCGCTCCCACATGCACGCAGGGCAAATAGAACTGGCGTCTGTTCCCAGCATGTACAGTGTATTGGACTGAAGAGGATCTACTGCTCTTGTCAGTTTTATAAGCAGAATTGAACTACATATGGCCGTGAGTGTAGGCAGCACAGTTCTTTTGTTCTGAGCAAGCTCACTGTTCTGGCCCTATAGGAAACACAGTAGAGTAGAAGAGTGATCTTTTCTCAAAAGCAGAGTGTGTTTCATGTAAGGCGAGCTAGTGTTTGTTTCCCTGTTTTAAATGGAGTTGAATCACAGGCAATTTTTGGTCCTACGAACAAGAGTTGTTTTCTCGTAAAGAAAGTCACTATTAGCCGGGCGATAGTGGCGAATGCCTTTAATCCCAGCACTCGATAGGCAGAGCCAGGTGGATATCTGTGAGTTTGAACCTGCCTGGGCTACCAAGTGAGTTCCAGGAAAGGGGCAAAGCTACACAGAGAAACCCTGTCTCGAAAAAAAAAAATTCACTATTGCGTTCCCATTGCCATACACAGTGCAAATAGCACTCGCGTCTGTTCCCACCAGGTACAGTGTATTGGACTGAAGAGGAGCTACTGTTCTTGTCAGGTTCGTAAGCAGAGTTGAACTAGATATGGACCTTGTGTGTAGGAAGCACAGTTCTTTATTTCTGAGCAAGCTCAGTCTTTGGACCCCATAGTAAAAACAGTAGAGTAGAAGAGTGCTCTTTTCTCAAAAGCAGAGTGTGTTTCTTGTAAGGCGAGCTAGTGTTGTTTCCCAGTCCTAAATGGAGTTGAATCACAAGCCGTTTCTTGTCCTACAAGCAAGAGTTGTTTTCTGGTAAGAAGAGTCACAATTGCGCTCCCATTGTCATACACAGGGCAAATAGCACTGGCGTCTGTTCACAGCAATTACAGTGTATTGGACTGAAAGGATCTACTGTTCTTGTCAGTTTCCTAAGCAGAATTGAACTAGATGTGGCCGTGTGTGTAGGAAGCACAGTACTTTTGTTCTGAGCAAGCTCACTGTTTTGGCCCTATAGGAAACACAGTAGAGTAGAATAGTGCTCTTTTCTCAAAAGCAGAGTGTGTTTCTTGTAAGGCGAGCTAGCGTGTGTTTCCCAGTTCTCAATGGAGTTGAATCACATGCAGTTTTTGGTCCTACGAGCAAGAGTTGTTTTCTGGTAAGGAAAGTCACTATTGCTCTCCCATTGCCATACACAGTGCAAATAGCACTCGTGTCTGTTCCCAGCAAGGACAGTGTATTGGACTGAAGACGAGCCACTGTTCTTGTCAGTTTCCTAAGCAGAGTTGAACTAGATATGGCCCGTGTGTGTAGGAAGCATAGTTCTTTTGTTCTGAGCAAGCTCACAGTTCGGACACCATAGGAAACATAGTAGAGTAGAAGAGTTCTCTTTTCTCAAAAGCAGAGTGTGTTTCTTGTAAGGTGAGCCTGCGTTTGTTTCCCAGTCCTAAATGCAGTTGAATCACATGCAGTTTCTGGTCCTACGAGCAAGAGTTGTTTTCTGGTAAGAAGATTCACTATTGTGCTCCCTTTGTCATACACTGGGCAAATAGGACAGGCATCTGTTCCCAGCATGTACAGTGTATTGGACTGAAGAGGATCTACTGTTCTTGTCAGTTTCCTAAGCAGAATTGAACTAGATGTGGCCGTGTGTGTAGGAAGCACAGTACTTTTGTTCTGAGCAAGCTCACTGTTTTGGCCCTATAGGAAACACAGTAGAGTAGAATAGTGCTCTTTTCTCAAAAGCAGAGTGTGTTTCTTGTAAGGCGAGCTAGCGTGTGTTTCCCAGTTCTCAATGGAGTTGAATCACATGCAGTTTTTGGTCCTACGAGCAAGAGTTGTTTTCTGGTAAGGAAAGTCACTATTGCTCTCCCATTGCCATACACAGTGCAAATAGCACTCGCGTCTGTTCCCAGCAAGGACAGTGTATTGGACTGAAGACGAGCCACTGTTCTTGTCAGTTTCCTAAGCAGAGTTGAACTAGATATGGCCCGTGTGTGTAGGAAGCACAGTTCTTTTGTTCTGAGCAAGCTCACAGTTCGGACACCATAGGAAACATAGTAGAGTAGAAGAGTTCTCTTTTCTCAAAAGCAGAGTGTGTTTCTTGTAAGGTGAGCCTGCGTTTGTTTCCCAGTCCAAAATGCAGTTGAATCACATGCAGTTTCTGGTCCTACGAGCAAGAGTTGTTTTCTGGTAAAAAGATTCACTATTGTGCTCCCTTTGTCATACACTGGGCAAATAGGACAGGCATCTGTTCCCAGCATGTACAGTGTATTGGACTGAAGAGGATCTACTGTTCTTGTCAGTTTCCTAAGCACAATTGAACTAGATATGGCCGTGTGTGTAGGAAGCACAGTTCTTTTGTTATGAGGAAGCTCACTGTTCGCACCCTATAGGAAAAACAGTAGAGTAGAAGAGTGCTCTTTTCTCAAATGCAGAGTGTGTTTCTTGTAAGGCAAGCTGGCGTTTGTTTCCCAGTCCTAAATGGAGTTGAATCACATGCAGTTTCTGGTCCTAGGAACAAAAGTTGTTTTCTGGTAAGGAAAGTCACTATTGCGCTCCCATTGCCATACACAGTACAAATAGCACTCGCGTCTGTTCCCAGCAAGTACAGTGTATTGGACTGAAGAGGAGCTACTGTTCTTGTCAGTTTCCTAAGCAGAGTTGAACTAGATATGGCCCGTGTGTAGGAAGCACAGTTCTTTTGTTCTGAGCAAGCTCACTGTTCTGGCCCTATAGGAAACACAGTCGAGTAGAAGAGTGCTCTTTTCTCAAAAGCAGAGTGTGTTTCTTGTAAGGCGAGCTAGCGTTTGTTTCCCAGTCCTAAATGGAGTTGAATCACATGCAGTTTCAGGTCCTATGAAGAAGAGTTGTTTTCTGATAAGAAGAGTCACTATTGCGCTCCTATTGCCATACACAGTGCAAATAGCACTCGCGTCTGTTCCCAGCATGTACAGTTTATTGGACTGAAGAGGATCTACTGTTCTTGTCAGTTTCCTGAGCAGAATTGAACTAGATAGGGCCCGTGTGTGTATGAAGCACAGTTCTTTTGTTCTGAGCAACCTCACTGTTCTGGCCCTATAGGAAACACAGTAGAGTAGAAGAGTGCTCTTTTCTCAAAAGCAGAGTGTGTTTCTTGTAAGGCAAGCTAGTGTTGTTACCCAGTCCTACATGGAGTTGAATCACATGCAGTTTCTGGTCCTACGAGCAAGAGTTGTTTTCTTGTAAGAAGAGTCACTATTGTGCTCCCATTGCCATACACAGTGCAATCAGCACTCATGTCTGTTCCTAGCAAGTACAGTGTATTGGATAGAAGAGTAGCTACTGTTCTTGTCAGTTTCCTAAGCAGAGTTGAACTAGATATGGCCCGTGAGTGTAAGAAGCACAGTTCTTTGTTCTGAGCAAGCTCACTGTTCGGACCCCAATGGAAACACGGTAGAGTAGAAGAGTGCCCTTTTTTCAAAAGCAGAGTGTGTTTCTTGTAAGGCGAGCTAGCGTTTGTTTCTCAGTCCAAAATGGAGTTGAGTCACATGCAGTTTCTGGTCCTACGAGCAAGAGGTGTTTTCTGGTAAGGAAAGTCACTATTGTGCTCCCATTGCCATACACAGTGCAAACAGCACTCATCTCTGTTCCCAGCAAGTACAGTGTATTGGACTGAAGAGGAGCTACTGTTCTTGTCAGTTTCCTAAGCAGAATTGAACTAGATATGGCCCTTGTGTGTAGGAAACACAGAACTTTTGTTCTGAGCAAGCTCAATGTTCTGGCCCTATGGGAAACACAGTAGAGTAGACGAGTGCTCTTTTTTCAAAAGCAGAGTATGTTTCTTGTAAGGCAAGCTAGTATTTGTTTCCCAGTCACAAATGGAGTTGAATCACATGCAGTTTCTGTTCCTACGAGCAAGAGTTGTTTTCTCGTAAGGAAAGTCACTATTTCGCTCCCCTTGCCATACACAGTACAAATAGCCCTCGCGTCTGTTCCCAGCAAGTACAGTGTATTGGACTGAAGAGGAGCTACTGTTCTTGTCAGTTTCCTAAGCAGAGTTGAACTAGATATGGCCCGTGTGTATAAAGCACAGTTTTTTTGTTCTGAGCAAGCTCACTCTTCGGACCCCATAAGAAACACAGTAGAGTAGAAGAGTGTTCTTTTCTCAAAAGAAGAGTGTGTTTCTTGTAAGGCGAGCTAGCGTTTGTTTCCCAGTCCTAAATGGAGTTGAATCACATGCAGTTTCTGGTCCTACGAGCAAGAGATGTTTTCTGGTAAGAAGAGTCACTATTGCGCTCTTATTTGCCCACAGGGCAAATAGCACTGGCGTCTTGTCCCAAAATGTACAGTGTATTGGACTGAAGAGGAGCTACTGTTCTTGTCAGTTTCCTAAGCAGAGTTGAACTAGATGTAGCCTCTGTGTAGGAAGCACAGTTCTTTTGTTCTGAGAAATCTCACTTTTCTAACCCTATAGGAAACACAGTAGTGTAGAAGTGTGCTCTTTCTCAAAAGCAGAGTGTGTTTCTTGTAAGGCAAGCTAGCATTTGTTTCCAAGTCCCAAATGGAGTTGAATCACATGCAGTTGTGTGTCCCACGAGCAAGAGTTGTTTTCTGGTAAGGAAAGTCACTATTTCACTCCAATTGCCATACACAGTACAAATAGCACTCGCGTCTGTTCCCAGCAAGTACAGTGTATTGGACAGAAGAGGAGCTACTGTTCTTGTCAGTTTCCTAAGCAGAGTTGAAATAGATATGGCCTGTGTGTAGGAAGCACAGATCTTTTTTTCTGAGCAAGCTCACTGTTCGGACCCCATAAGAAACACAGTAGAGTAGAAGTGTGCTCTTTTCTCAAAAGCAGAGTGTGTTTCTTGTAAGGCGAGCTAGTGTTTGTTTCCCAGTCCTAAATGGAGTTGAAATACATGCAGTTTCTGGTCCTACGAGCAAGAGTTTTTTTCTGATAAGAAGAGTCACTATTGTGCTCCCATTGTCATACACAGGGCAAATAGCACTGGCGTCTGTTCCCAGCATGTACAGTATATTGGACTGAAGAGGATCTACTATTCTTGTCAGTTTCCTATGCAGAGTTGAACTAGATATAGCCCGTGTGTGTAGGAAGCACAGATCTTTTGTTCTGAGCAAGCTCACTGTTCGGAACCGATAGGAAACAGAGTAGAGTAGAAGGGTGCTCTTTTCTCAAAAGCAGAGTGTGTTTCTTGTAAGGCGAGCTAGCGTTTGTTTCCCAGTCCTAAATGGAGTTGAATCACATGCAGTTACTGGTCCTATGAGCAAGAGTTGTTTTCTGGTAAGAAGAGTAACTATTGCGCTCCCATTGTCATTCACAGGGAAAATAGCACTGGCGTCTGTTCCCAGCATGTACAGTGTATTGGACTGAAGAGGATCTACTGCTCTTGTCAGTTTCCTAAGCAGAATTGAACTAGATATGGCCCTGTGTGTAGGAAGCACCGTTCTTTTGTTCTGAGCAAGCTCACTGTTCTGGCCCTATAGGAAACACAGTAGAGTAGAAGAGTGATCTTTTCTCAAAAGCAGAGTGTGTTTCTTGGAAGGCGAGCTAGCGTTTGTTTCCCAGTCCTAAATGGAGTTGAATCACATGCAGTTTTTGGTCCTACGAACAAGAGTTGTTTTCTGGTAAAGAAAGTCACTATTAGCCGGGCGGAAGTGGAGCACGCCTTTAATCCTGGCACTAGGGAGGGAGAGCCAGGTGGATCTCTTTGAGTTTGAGGCCAGCCTGGGCTACCAAGTGAGTTCCATGAAAGTCACAAAGCTACACAGAGAAACGCTGTCTTGAAAAACTAAAAAAAAAAAAAAAAAGAAAAGAAATTCACTATTGCACTCCCATTGCCATACACAATACAAAAAGCACTCGCGTCTGTTCAAAGCAAGTACAGTGTATTGGACTGAAGAGGATCTACTTTTCTTTACAGTTTCCTAAGCAGAATTGAACTAAATAGGGCCGTGTGTGTAGGAAGCACAGTTCTTTTGTTCTGAGAAAGCTCACTGTTTTGGCCCTATAGGAAACACAGTAGAGTAGAAGAGTGCTCTTTTCTCAAAAGCAGAGTGTGTTTCTTGTAAGGCGAGCTAGAGTTTGTTTCCCAGTCCTAAATGGAGCTGAATCACATCCAGTTTTTCATCCTACGAACAAGAGTTCTTTTCTGGTAAAGAAAGTCACTATTGCTCTACCATTGCCATACACAGTGCAAATATCACTGGCGTCTGTTCCCAGCAAGTACAGTGTATTGGACTGAAGAGGATCTACTGTTCTTTTCAGTTTCCTAATCACAGTTGAACTAGATATGGCCATGTGTGTAGGAAGCACAGTTCTTTTGTTCTGAGCAAGCTCACTGTTCGGACCCCATAGGAAACACAGTAGAGTAGAAGAGTGCTCTTTTCTCAAAAGCAGAGTGTGTTTCTTGTAAGGCGAGCTAGCGTTGTTTCCCAGTCCTAAATGGAGTTGAATCACATGCAGTTTCTGGTCATACAAGCAAGAGTTGTTTTCTGGTAAGAAGTGTCACTATTGTGCTCTCAATGTCATTCACAGGGCAAATAGCACTGGCGTCTGTTCCCAGCATGTACAGTGTATTGGACTGAAGAGGATCTACTGTTCTTGTCAGTTTCCTAAGCAGAATTGAACTAGATAAGGCCGTGTATGTAGGAAGCACAATTCTTTTGTTCTGAGCAACCTCAATGTTTTGGCCCTATAGGAAACACATTAGAGTAAAAGTGTGCTCTTTTCTCAAAAGCAGAGTGTGTTTCTTGTAAAGCGAGCTAGCGTTTGTTTCCCTGTCCTAAATGGAGTTGAATCACATTCAGTTGTTGGTTCTACGAGCAAGAGTTGTTTTCTGGTAAGAAGAGTCACTATTGCGCTCTTATTTGCCCAGAGGACAAATAGCACTGGCGTCTGTTCCCAAAATGTACAGTGTATTGGACTGAAGAGGAGCTACTGTTCTTGTCAGTTTCCTAAGCAGAGTTGAACTAGATGTAGCCCGTGTGTGTAGGAAGCACAGTTCTTTTGTTCTGAGTAAGCTGACTGTTCGAACACCATAGGAAACACAGTAGAGTAGAAGAGTGCTCTTTTCTCAAAAACAGAGTGTGTTTCTTGTAAGGCAAGCTACAGTTTGTTTCCCAGTCCTAAATGGAGTTGAATCACATGCAGTTTCTGGTCCTATGAGCAAGAGTTGTTTTCTGGTAAGAAGAGTCAGTATTGTGCTCCCATTGTCATACACAGGGCAAATAGCACTGGCGTCTGTTCCCAGCAAGTACAGTGTTTTGGACTGAAGAGGATCTACAGTTCTTGTCAGTTTCCTAAGCAGAATTGAACTAGATATGGCCCTTGTGTGTAGGAAGCAGAGTTCTTTTGTTCTGAGCAAGCTCAATGTTCTGGCCCTGTGGGAAACACAGTAGAGTAGAAGAGTGCTCTTTTCTCAAAATCAGAGTGTGTTTCTTGTAAGGCGAGCTAGTGTTTGTTTCCCAGTCCTAAATGGAGTTGAGTCACATGCAGTTTCTGGTCCTACGAGCAAGAGTTGTTTTGTGGTAAGAAGAGTCACTATTGAGCTCCCATTGCCATACACAGTGCAAATAGCACTCGCATCTGTTCCCAGTAAGTACAGTGTATTGGACTGAAGAGGAGCTACTGTTCTTGTCAATTTCCTAAGCAGAGTTGAACTAGATATGGCCCGTGTGTGTAGGGAACACAGTTCTTTTGTTCTGAGTAAGCTGACTGTTCGAACACCATAGGAAACACAGTAGAGTAGAAGAGTGCTCTTTTCTCAAAAGCAGAGTGTGTTTCTTGTAAGGCAAGCTGCAGTTTGTTTCCCAGTCCTAAATGGAGTTGAATCACATGCAGTTTCTGGTCCTATGAGCAAGAGTTGTTTTCTGGTAAGAAGAGTCAGTATGGTGCTCCCATTGTCATACACAGGGCAAATAGCACTGGCGTCTGTTCCCAGCAAGTACAGTGTTTTGGACTGAAGAGGATCTACAGTTCTTGTCAGTTTCCTAAGCAGAATTGAACTAGATATGGCCTGTGTGTGTAGGAAGCACAGTTCTTTTGTTCTGAGCAAGCTCACTGCTCTGGCGCTATAGAAAACAGAGTAGAGTAGAAGAGTGCTCTTATCTCAAAAGCAGAGTGTGTTTCTTGTAAGGCGAGCTAGCGTTTGTTTCCCAGTGCTAAAAGGAGTTGAATCACATGCAGTTTTTTGTCCTACGAGCAAGAGTTCTTTTCTGCTAAGGAAAGTCACTATTGTGCTCCCATTGCCAGTCACAGTGCAAACAGCACTCATGTCTGTTCCCAGCAAGTACAGTGTATTGGACTGACGAGGAGCTACCGTTCTTGTCAGTTTCCTAAGCAGAGGTGAACTAGATATGGCCCGTGTGTGTAGGAAGCACAGTTCTTTTGTTCTGAGCAAGCTCACTGTTCTGGCCCTATAGGAAACACTCAAGAATAGAAGAGTGCTCTTTTCTCAAAAGCAGAGTGTGTTTCTTGTAAGGCGAACTAGTGTTTGTTTCCCAGTCCTACATGTAGTTGAATCATATGCAGTTTCTGGTCCTACGATCAAGAGTTGTTTTCTGGTAAGAAGAGTCACTATTGCACTCCCATTGACATACACAGTGCAAATAGCACTGGCGTCTGTTTCCAGCAAGTACAGTGTATTGGACTGAAGAGGAACTACTGTTCTTGTCAGTTTTTTAAGCAGAGTTGAACTAGATATGGCCCGTGTGTGTAGGAAACAGTTCTTCTGTTCTGAGCAAGGTGACTCTTCGGACACCATAGGAAACACAGTAGAGTAGAAGAGTGCTCTTTTCTCAAAAGCAGAGTGTGTTTCTTGTAAGGCGAGCTATACTTTGTTTCCCAGTCCTAAATGGAGTTGAATCAAATGCAGTTTCTGGTCCAATGAGCAAGGGTTGTTTTCTGGTAAGAAGAGTCAGTATTGTGCTCCCATTGTCATACACTGGGCAAATAGCACTGGCGTCTGTTCCCAGCAAGTACAGTGTATTGGACTGAAGAGGATCTACAGTTCTTGTCAGTTTCCTAAGCAGAATTGAACTAGATATGGCCCGTGTGTGTAGGAAGCACAGTTCTTTTGTTCTGAGCAAGCTCAATGTTCTGGCCCTATGGGAAACACTGTTGAGTAGAAGAGTGCTCTTTTCTCAAAAGCAGAGTGTGATTCTTGTAAGGCAAGCTAGCGTTTGTTTCCCAGTCCTAAAATGAATTGAATCACATGCAGTTTCTGGTCCTACGAGCAAGAGTTGTTTTCTGGTAAGGAATGTCACTATTGTGCTCCCATTGCCTACACAGTGCAAACAGCACTCATGTCTGATCCCAGCAAGTACAGTGTATAGGACTGAAGAGGAGCTACTGTTCTTGTCAGTTTCCTAAGCAGAGTTGAACTAGATATGGCCCGTGTGTTTAGGAAGCACAGTTCTTTTGTTCTGAGCAAACTCACTGTTCGGACCCATTTGGAAACACAGTAGAGTAGAAGAGTGCTCTTTTTTCAAAAGCAGAGTGTGTTTCTTGTAAGGAGAGCTAGCGTTTGTTTTCCAGTCCTAAATGGAGTTGAGTCACATGCAGTTTCTGGTCCTACGAGCAAGAGTTGTTTTCTGGTAAGGAAAGTCACTATTGTGCTCCCATTGCCATACCCAGTACAAACAGCCCTCATGTCTGTTCCCAGTAAGTACAGTGTATTAGACTGAAGAGTAGCTACTGTTCTTGTCAGTTTCCTAAGCAGAGTTGAACTAGATATGGCCCGTGTGTGTAGGAAGCACAGTTCTTTTGTTCTGAGCAAGCTCACTGTTCTGGCCCTATAGGAAACACAGTAGAGTAGAAGAGTGCTCTTTTCTCAAAAGCAGAGTGTGTTTCTTGTAAGGCGAGCTAGTGTTTGTTTCCCAGTCCTACATGGAGTTGAATCCCATGCAGTTTCTGTTCTTATGAGCAAGAGTTGTTTTCTGGTAAGAAGAGTCACTATTGCGCTCCCATTGCCATACACAGTGCAAATAGCACTCGCGTCTGTTTCCAGCAAGTACAGTGTATTGGACTGAAGAGGATGTACTGTTCTTGTCAGTTTTTTAAGCAGAGTTGAACTAGATATGGCCTGTGTGTGTAGGAAACAGTTCTTCTGTTCTGAGCAAGCTGGCTCTTCGGACACCATAGGAAACACAGTAGAGTAGAAGAGTGCTCTTTTCTCAAAAGCAGAGTGTGTTTCTTGTAAGGCGAGCTAGAGTTTGTTTCCCAGTCCTAAATGGAGTTGAATCACATGCAGTTTCTGGTCCTATGAGCAAGAGTTGTTTTCTGGTAAGAAGAGTCAGTATTGTGCTCCCTTTGTCATACACAGGGCAAATAGCACTGGCATCTGCTCCGAGCAAGTACAGTGTATTGGACTGAAGAGTAGCTACTGTTCTTGACAGTTTCATAAGCAGAGTTGAACTAGATATGGCCCGTGTGTGTAGGAAGCACATTTCTTTTGTTATGAGCAAGCTCACTGTTCTGGCCCTATAGGAAACACAGTAGAGTAGAAGAGTGCTCTTTTCTCAAAAGCAGAGTGTGTTTTTTGTAAGGCGAGCTAGTGTTTGTAACCCAGTCCTACATGGAGTTGAATCCCATGCAATTTCTGGTCCTAAGAGCAAGAGTTGTTTTCTGGTATGAAGAGTCACTATTGAGCTCCCATTGCCATACACAGTGCAAATAGGACTCGAGTCTGTTCCCAGCAAGTACAGTGTATTGGACTGAAGAGGAGCTACTGTTCTTGTTCAGTTTCCTAAGCAGAGTTGAACTAGATATGGCCCGTGTGTGCAGGAAACACAGTTCTTTTGTTCTGAGCAAGCTCACTGTTCGGACAACATAGGAAACACAGTAGGGTAGAACAGTGCTCTTTTCTCAAAAGCAGAGTGTGTTTCTTGTAAGGCAAGCTAGTGTTTTTTTCCCAGTCCTAAATGGAGTTGAATCCCATGCAGTTTCTGTTCCTACGAGCAAGAGTTGTTTTCTGGTAAGAAGAGTCACTATTGCGCTCCCATTTCCATACACAGTGCAAATAGCACTCGCGTCAGTTTCCAGCAAGTACAGTGTATTGGACTGAAGAGGATCTACTCTTCTTGTCAGTTATTTAAGCAGAATTGAACTAGATATGGCCCGTGTGTGTAGGAAGCACAGTTCTTTTGTTCTGAGCAAGCTCAATGTTCTGGCCCTATGGGAAACACAGTAGAGTAGAAGAGTGCTCTTTTCTCAAAAGCAGAGTGTGATTCTTGTAAGGCAAGCTAGCGTTTGTTTCCCAGTCCTAAAATGAATTGAATCACATGCAGTTTCTTGTCCTACGAGCAAGAGTTGTTTTCTGGTAAGGAATGTCACTATTGTGCTCCCATTGCCTACACAGTGCAAACAGTACTCATGTCTGTTCCCAGCAAGTACAGTGTATTGGACTGAAGAGGAGCTACTGTTCTTGTCAGTTTCCTAAGCAGAGTTGAACTAGATATGGCCCGTGTGTTTAGGAAGCACAGTTCTTTTGTTCTGAGCAAACTCACTGTTCGGACCCACTTGGAAACACAGTAGAGTAGAAGAGTGCTCTTTTTTCAAAAGCAGAGTGTGTTTCTTGTAAGGAGAGCTAGCGTTTGTTTTCCAGTCCTAAATGGAGTTGAGTCACATGCAGTTTCTGGTCCTACGAGCAAGAGTTGTTTTCTGGTAAGGAAAGTCACTATTGTGCTCCCATTGCCATACCCAGTACAAACAGCCCTCATGTCTGTTCCCAGTAAGTACAGTGTATTAGACTGAAGAGTAGCTACTGTTCTTGTCAGTTTCCTAAGCAGAGTTGAACTAGATATGGCCCGTGTGTGTAGGAAACACAGTTCTTTTGTTCTGAGCAAGCTCACTGTTCTGGCCCTATAGGAAACACAGTAGAGTAGAAGAGTGCTCTTTTCTCAAAAGCAGAGTGTGTTTCTTGTAAGGCGAGCTAGTGTTTGTTTCCCAGTCCTACATGGAGTTGAATCCCATGCAGTTTCTGTTCTTACGAGCAAGAGTTGTTTTCTGGTAAGAAGAGTCACTATTGCGCTCCCATTGCCATACACAGTGCAAATAGCACTCGCGTCTGTTTCCAGCAAGTACAGTGTTTTGGACTGAAGAGGATGTACTGTTCTTGTCAGTTTTTTAAGCAGAGTTGAACTAGATATGGCCCGTGTGTGTAGGAAACAGTTCTTCTGTTCTGAGCAAGCTGACTCTTTGGACACCATAGGAAACACAGTAGAGTAGAAGAGTGCTCTTTTCTCAAAAGCAGAGTGTGTTTCTTGTAAGGCGAGCTAGAGTTTGTTTCCCAGTCCTAAATGGAGTTGAATCACATGCAGTTTCTGGTCCTATGAGCAAGAGTTGTTTTCTGGTAAGAAGAGTCAGTATTGTGCTCCCATTGTCATACACAGGGCAAATAGCACTGGCGTCTGCTCCCAGCAAGTACAGTGTATTGGACTGAAGAGTAGCTACTGTTCTTGACAGTTTCTTAAGCAGAGTTGAACTAGATATGGCCCGTGTGTGTAGGAAGCACATTTCTTTTGTTCTGAGCAAGCTCACTGTTCTGGCCCTATAGGAAACACAGTAGAGTAGAAGAGTGCTCTTTTCTCAAAAGCAGAGTGTGTTTCTTGTAAGGCGAGCTAGTGTTTGTAACCCAGTCCTACATGGAGTTGAATCTCATGCAATTTCTGGTCCTAAGAGCAAGAGTTGTTTTCTGGTATGAAGAGTCACTATTGAGCTCCCATTGCCATACACAGTGCAAATAGGACTCGAGTCTGTTCCCAGCAAGTACAGTGTATTGGACTGAAGAGGAGCTACTGTTCTTGTTCAGTTTCCTAAGCAGAGTTGAACTAGATATGGCCCGTGTGTGCAGGAAACACAGTTCTTTTGTTCTGAGCAAGCTCACTGTTCGGACAACATAGGAAACACAGTAGGGTAGAACAGTGCTCTTTTCTCAAAAGCAGAGTGTGTTTCTTGTAAGGCGAGCTAGTGTTTTTTTCCCAGTCCTAAATGGAGTTGAATCCCATGCAGTTTCTGTTCCTACGAGCAAGAGTTGTTTTCTGGTAAGAAGAGTCACTATTGCGCTCCCATTTCCATACACAGTGCAAATAGCACTCGCGTCAGTTTCCAGCAAGTACAGTGTATTGGACTGAAGAGGATCTACTGTTCTTGTCAGTTATTTAAGCAGAATTGAACTAGATATGGCCCGTGTGTGTAGGAAGCACAGTTCTTTTTTTCTGAGCAAGCTCACTCTTCTGGCCCTATAGGAAACACAGTAGAATAGAAGAGTGCTCTTTTCTCAAAAGCAGAGTGTGTTTCTTGTAAGGCGAGCTAGTGTTTGTTTCCCAGTCCTACAAGGAGTTGAATCCCAAGCAGTTTCTGTTCCTACGAGCAAGAGTTGTTTTCTGGTAAGAAGAGTCACTATTGCGCTCCCATTTCCATACACAGTGCAAATAGCACTCGCGTCTGTTTCCAGCAAGTACAGTGTATTGGACTGAAGAGGAGCTACTGTTCTTGTCAGTTTCCTAAGCAGAGTTGAACTAGATATGGCCCGTGTGTTTAGGAAGCACAGTTCTTTTGTTCTGAGCAAACTCACTGTTCGGACCAATTTGGAAACACAGTAGAGTAGAAGAGTGCTCTTTTTTCAAAAGCAGAGTGTGTTTCTTGTAAGGAGAGATAGCGTTTGTTTTCCAGTCCTAAATGGAGTTGAGTCACATGCAGTTTCTGGTCCTACGAGCAAGAGTTGTTTTCTGGTAAGGAAAGTCACTATTGTGCTCTCATTGCCATACCCAGTACAAACAGCCCTCATGTCTGTTCCCAGTAAGTACAGTGTATTAGACTGAAGAGTAGCTACTGTTCTTGTCAGTTTCCTAAGCAGAGTTGAACTAGATATGGCCCGTGTGTGTAGGAAACACAGTTCTTTTGTTCTGAGCAAGCTCACTGTTCTGGCCCTATAGGAAACACAGTAGAGTAGAAGAGTGCTCTTTTCTCAAAAGCAGAGTGTGTTTCTTGTAAGGCGAGCTAGTGTTTGTTTCCCAGTCCTACATGGAGTTGAATCCCATGCAGTTTCTGTTCTTACGAGCAAGAGTTGTTTTCTGGTAAGAAGAGTCACTATTGCGCTCCCATTTCCATACACAGTGCAAATAGCACTCGCGTCTGTTTCCAGCAAGTACAGTGTATTGGACTGAAGAGGAGCTACTGTTCTTGTCAGTTTCCTAAGCAGAGTTGAACTAGATATGGCCCGTGTGTGTAGGAAACACAGTTCTTTTGTTCTGAGCAAGCTCACTGTTCGGACACCACAGGAAACACAGTAGGGTAGAAGAGTGCTCTTTTCTCAAAAGCAGAGTGTGTTTCTTGTAAGGCGAGCTATACTTTGTTTCCCAGTCCTAAATGGAGTTGAATCAAATGCAGTTTCTGGTCCAATGAGCAAGGGTTGTTTTCTGGTAAGAAGAGTCAGTATTGTGCTCCCATTGTCATACACAGGGCAAATAGCACTGGCGTCTGTTCCCAGCAAGTACAGTGTATTGGACTGAAGAGGATCTACAGTTCTTGTCAGTTTCCTAAGCAGAATTGAACTAGATATGGCCCGTGTGTGTAGGAAGCACAGTTCTTTTGTTCTGAGCAAGCTCAATGTTCTGGCCCTATGGGAAACACTGTTGAGTAGAAGAGTGCTCTTTTCTCAAAAGCAGAGTGTGATTCTTGTAAGGCAAGCTAGCGTTTGTTTCCCAGTCCTAAAATGAATTGAATCACATGCAGTTTCTGGTCCCACGAGCAAGAGTTGTTTTCTGGTAAGGAATGTCACTATTGTGCTCCCATTGCCTACACAGTGCAAACAGCACTCATGTCTGATCCCAGCAAGTACAGTGTATAGGACTGAAGAGGAGCTACTGTTCTTGTCAGTTTCCTAAGCAGAGTTGAACTAGATATGGCCCGTGTGTTTAGGAAGCACAGTTCTTTTGTTCTGAGCAAACTCACTGTTCGGACCCATTTGGAAACACAGTAGAGTAGAAGAGTGCTCTTTTTTCAAAAGCAGAGTGTGTTTCTTGTAAGGAGAGCTAGCGTTTGTTTTCCAGTCCTAAATGGAGTTGAGTCACATGCAGTTTCTGGTCCTACGAGCAAGAGTTGTTTTCTGGTAAGGAAAGTCACTATTGTGCTCCCATTGCCATACCCAGTACAAACAGCCCTCATGTCTGTTCCCAGTAAGTACAGTGTATTAGACTGAAGAGTAGCTACTGTTCTTGTCAGTTTCCTAAGCAGAGTTGAACTAGATATGGCCCGTGTGTGTAGGAAGCACAGTTCTTTTGTTCTGAGCAAGCTCACTGTTCTGGCCCTATAGGAAACACAGTAGAGTAGAAGAGTGCTCTTTTCTCAAAAGCAGAGTGTGTTTCTTGTAAGGCGAGCTAGTGTTTGTTTCCCAGTCCTACATGGAGTTGAATCCCATGCAGTTTCTGTTCTTATGAGCAAGAGTTGTTTTCTGGTAAGAAGAGTCACTATTGCGCTCCCATTGCCATACACAGTGCAAATAGCACTCGCGTCTGTTTCCAGCAAGTACAGTGTATTGGACTGAAGAGGATGTACTGTTCTTGTCAGTTTTTTAAGCAGAGTTGAACTAGATATGGCCTGTGTGTGTAGGAAACAGTTCTTCTGTTCTGAGCAAGCTGGCTCTTCGGACACCATAGGAAACACAGTAGAGTAGAAGAGTGCTCTTTTCTCAAAAGCAGAGTGTGTTTCTTGTAAGGCGAGCTAGAGTTTGTTTCCCAGTCCTAAATGGAGTTGAATCACATGCAGTTTCTGGTCCTATGAGCAAGAGTTGTTTTCTGGTTAGAAGAGTCAGTATTGTGCTCCCATTGTCATACACAGGGCAAATAGCACTGGCATCTGCTCCGAGCAAGTACAGTGTATTGGACTGAAGAGTAGCTACTGTTCTTGACAGTTTCATAAGCAGAGTTGAACTAGATATGGCCCGTGTGTGTAGGAAGCACATTTCTTTTGTTCTGAGCAAGCTCACTGTTCTGGCCCTATAGGAAACACAGTAGAGTAGAAGAGTGCTCTTTTCTCAAAAGCAGAGTGTGTTTTTTGTAAGGCGAGCTAGTGTTTGTAACCCAGTCCTACATGGAGTTGAATCCCATGCAATTTCTGGTCCTAAGAGCAAGAGTTGTTTTCTGGTATGAAGAGTCACTATTGAGCTCCCATTGCCATACACAGTGCAAATAGGACTCGAACTGTTCCCAGCAAGTACAGTGTATTGGACTGAAGAGGAGCTACTGTTCTTGTTCAGTTTCCTAAGCAGACTTGAACTAGATATGGCCCGTGTGTGCAGGAAACACAGTTCTTTGGTTCTGAGCAAGCTCACTGTTCGGACAACATAGGAAACACAGTAGGGTAGAACAGTGCTCTTTTCTCAAAAGCAGAGTGTGTTTCTTGTAAGGCAAGCTAGTGTTTTTTTCCCAGTCCTAAATGGAGTTGAATCCCATGCAGTTTCTGTTCCTACGAGCAAGAGTTGTTTTCTGGTAAGAAGAGTCACTATTGCGCTCCCATTTCCATACACAGTGCAAATAGCACTCGCGTCAGTTTCCAGCAAGTACAGTGTATTGGACTGAAGAGGATCTACTCTTCTTGTCAGTTATTTAAGCAGAATTGAACTAGATATGGCCCGTGTGTGTAGGAAGCACAGTTCTTTTGTTCTGAGCAAGCTCAATGTTCTGGCCCTATGGGAAACACAGTAGAGTAGAAGAGTGCTCTTTTCTCAAAAGCAGAGTGTGATTCTTGTAAGGCAAGCTAGCGTTTGTTTCCCAGTCCTAAAATGAATTGAATCACATGCAGTTTCTGGTCCTACGAGCAAGAGTTGTTTTCTGGTAAGGAATGTCACTATTGTGCTCCCATTGCCTACACAGTGCAAACAGCACTCATGTCTGTTCCCAGCAAGTACAGTGTATTGGACTGAAGAGGAGCTACTGTTCTTGTCAGTTTCCTAAGCAGAGTTGAACTAGATATGGCCCGTGTGTTTAGGAAGCACAGTTCTTTTGTTCTGAGCAAACTCACTGTTCGGACACATTTGGAAACACAGTAGAGTAGAAGAGTGCTCTTTTTTCAAAAGCAGAGTGTGTTTCTTGTAAGGAGAGCTAGCGTTTGTTTTCCAGTCCTAAATGGAGTTGAGTCACATGCAGTTTCTGGTCCTACAAGCAAGAGTTGTTTTCTGGTAAGGAAAGTCACTATTGTGCTCCCATTGCCATACCCAGTACAAACAGCCCTCATGTCTGTTCCCAGTAAGTACAGTGTATTAGACTGAAGAGTAGCTACTGTTCTTGTCAGTTTCCTAAGCAGAGTTGAACTAGATATGGCCCGTGTGTGTAGGAAACACAGTTCTTTTGTTCTGAGCAAGCTCACTGTTCTGGCCCTATAGGAAACACAGTAGAGTAGAAGAGTGCTCTTTTCTCAAAAGCAGAGTGTGTTTCTTGTAAGGCGAGCTAGTGTTTGTTTCCCAGTCCTACATGGAGTTGAATCCCATGCAGTTTCTGTTCTTACGAGCAAGAGTTGTTTTCTGGTAAGAAGAGTCACTATTGCGCTCCCATTGCCATACACAGTGCAAATAGCACTCGCGTCTGTTTCCAGCAAGTACAGTGTATTGGACTGAAGAGGATGTACTGTTCTTGTCAGTTTTTTAAGCAGAGTTGAACTAGATATGGCCCGTGTGTGTAGGAAACAGTTCTTCTGTTCTGAGCAAGCTGACTCTTTGGACACCATAGGAAACACAGTAGAGTAGAAGAGTGCTCTTTTCTCAAAAGCAGAGTGTGTTTCTTGTAAGGCGAGCTAGAGTTTGTTTCCCAGTCCTAAATGGAGTTGAATCACATGCAGTTTCTGGTCCTATGAGCAAGAGTTGTTTTCTGGTAAGAAGAGTCAGTATTGTGCTCCCATTGTCATACACAGGGCAAATAGCACTGGCGTCTGCTCCCAGCAAGTACAGTGTATTGGACTGAAGAGTAGCTACTGTTCTTGACAGTTTCCTAAGCAGAGTTGAACTAGATATGGCCCGTGTGTGTAGGAAGCACATTTCTTTTGTTCTGAGCAAGCTCACTGTTCTGGCCCTATATGAAACACAGTAGAGTAGAAGAGTGCTCTTTTCTCAAAAGCAGAGTGTGTTTCTTGTAAGGCGAGCTAGTGTTTGTAACCCAGTCCTACATGGAGTTGAATCTCATGCAATTTCTGGTCCTAAGAGCAAGAGTTGTTTTCTGGTATGAAGAGTCACTATTGAGCTCCCATTGCCATACACAGTGCAAATAGGACTCGAGTCTGTTCCCAGCAAGTACAGTGTATTGGACTGAAGAGGAGCTACTGTTCTTGTTCAGTTTCCTAAGCAGAGTTGAACTAGATATGGCCCGTGTGTGCAGGAAACACAGTTCTTTTGTTCTGAGCAAGCTCACTGTTCGGACAACATAGGAAACACAGTAGGGTAGAACAGTGCTCGTTTCTCAAAAGCAGAGTGTGTTTCTTGTAAGGCGAGCTAGTGTTTTTTTCCCAGTCCTAAATGGAGTTGAATCCCATGCAGTTTCTGTTCCTACGAGCAAGAGTTGTTTTCTGGTAAGAAGAGTCACTATTGCGCTCCCATTTCCATACACAGTGCAAATAGCACTCGCGTCAGTTTCCAGCAAGTACAGTGTATTGGACTGAATAGGATCTACTGTTCTTGTCAGTTATTTAAGCAGAATTGAACTAGATATGGCCCGTGTGTGTAGGAAGCACAGTTCTTTTGTTCTGAGCAAGCTCACTGTTCTGGCCCTATAGGAAACACAGTAGAGTAGAAGAGTGCTCTTTTCTCAAAAGCAGAGTGTGTTTCTTGTAAGGCGAGCTAGTGTTTGTTTCCCAGTCCTACATGGAGTTGAATCCCATGCAGTTTCTGTTCTTATGAGCAAGAGTTGTTTTCTGGTAAGAAGAGTCACTATTGCGCTCCCATTGCCATACACAGTGCAAATAGCACTCGCGTCTGTTTCCAGCAAGTACAGTGTATTGGACTGAAGAGGATGTACTGTTCTTGTCAGTTTTTTAAGCAGAGTTGAACTAGATATGGCCTGTGTGTGTAGGAAACAGTTCTTCTGTTCTGAGCAAGCTGGCTCTTCGGACACCATAGGAAACACAGTAGAGTAGAAGAGTGCTCTTTTCTCAAAAGCAGAGTGTGTTTCTTGTAAGGCGAGCTAGAGTTTGTTTCCCAGTCCTAAATGGAGTTGAATCACATGCAGTTTCTGGTCCTATGAGCAAGAGTTGTTTTCTGGTTAGAAGAGTCAGTATTGTGCTCCCATTGTCATACACAGGGCAAATAGCACTGGCATCTGCTCCGAGCAAGTACAGTGTATTGGACTGAAGAGTAGCTACTGTTCTTGACAGTTTCATAAGCAGAGTTGAACTAGATATGGCCCGTGTGTGTAGGAAGCACATTTCTTTTGTTCTGAGCAAGCTCACTGTTCTGGCCCTATAGGAAACACAGTAGAGTAGAAGAGTGCTCTTTTCTCAAAAGCAGAGTGTGTTTTTTGTAAGGCGAGCTAGTGTTTGTAACCCAGTCCTACATGGAGTTGAATCCCATGCAATTTCTGGTCCTAAGAGCAAGAGTTGTTTTCTGGTATGAAGAGTCACTATTGAGCTCCCATTGCCATACACAGTGCAAATAGGACTCGAACTGTTCCCAGCAAGTACAGTGTATTGGACTGAAGAGGAGCTACTGTTCTTGTTCAGTTTCCTAAGCAGACTTGAACTAGATATGGCCCGTGTGTGCAGGAAACACAGTTCTTTGGTTCTGAGCAAGCTCACTGTTCGGACAACATAGGAAACACAGTAGGGTAGAACAGTGCTCTTTTCTCAAAAGCAGAGTGTGTTTCTTGTAAGGCAAGCTAGTGTTTTTTTCCCAGTCCTAAATGGAGTTGAATCCCATGCAGTTTCTGTTCCTACGAGCAAGAGTTGTTTTCTGGTAAGAAGAGTCACTATTGCGCTCCCATTTCCATACACAGTGCAAATAGCACTCGCGTCAGTTTCCAGCAAGTACAGTGTATTGGACTGAAGAGGATCTACTCTTCTTGTCAGTTATTTAAGCAGAATTGAACTAGATATGGCCCGTGTGTGTAGGAAGCACAGTTCTTTTGTTCTGAGCAAGCTCAATGTTCTGGCCCTATGGGAAACACAGTAGAGTAGAAGAGTGCTCTTTTCTCAAAAGCAGAGTGTGATTCTTGTAAGGCAAGCTAGCGTTTGTTTCCCAGTCCTAAAATGAATTGAATCACATGCAGTTTCTGGTCCTACGAGCAAGAGTTGTTTTCTGGTAAGGAATGTCACTATTGTGCTCCCATTGCCTACACAGTGCAAACAGCACTCATGTCTGTTCCCAGCAAGTACAGTGTATTGGACTGAAGAGGAGCTACTGTTCTTGTCAGTTTCCTAAGCAGAGTTGAACTAGATATGGCCCGTGTGTTTAGGAAGCACAGTTCTTTTGTTCTGAGCAAACTCACTGTTCGGACACATTTGGAAACACAGTAGAGTAGAAGAGTGCTCTTTTTTCAAAAGCAGAGTGTGTTTCTTGTAAGGAGAGCTAGCGTTTGTTTTCCAGTCCTAAATGGAGTTGAGTCACATGCAGTTTCTGGTCCTACAAGCAAGAGTTGTTTTCTGGTAAGGAAAGTCACTATTGTGCTCCCATTGCCATACCCAGTACAAACAGCCCTCATGTCTGTTCCCAGTAAGTACAGTGTATTAGACTGAAGAGTAGCTACTGTTCTTGTCAGTTTCCTAAGCAGAGTTGAACTAGATATGGCCCGTGTGTGTAGGAAACACAGTTCTTTTTTTCTGAGCAAGCTCACTGTTCAGGCCCTATAGGAAACACAGTAGAGTAGAAGAGTGCTCTTTTCTCAAAAGCAGAGTGTGTTTCTTGTAAGGCGAGCTAGTGTTTGTTTCCCAGTCCTACATGGAGTTGAATCCCATGCAGTTTCTGTTCTTACGAGCAAGAGTTGTTTTCTGGTAAGAAGAGTCACTATTGCGCTCCCATTGCCATACACAGTGCAAATAGCACTCGCGTCTGTTTCCAGCAAGTACAGTGTATTGGACTGAAGAGGATGTACTGTTCTTGTCAGTTTTTTAAGCAGAGTTGAACTAGATATGGCCCGTGTGTGTAGGAAACAGTTCTTCTGTTCTGAGCAAGCTGACTCTTTGGACACCATAGGAAACACAGTAGAGTAGAAGAGTGCTCTTTTCTCAAAAGCAGAGTGTGTTTCTTGTAAGGCGAGCTACAGTTTGTTTCCCAGTCCTAAATGGAGTTGAATCACATGCAGTTTCTGGTCCTATGAGCAAGAGTTGTTTTCTGGTAAGAAGAGTCAGTATTGTGCTCCCATTGTCATACACAGGGCAAATAGCACTGGCGTCTGCTCCCAGCAAGTACAGTGTATTGGACTGAAGAGTAGCTACTGTTCTTGACAGTTTCCTAAGCAGAGTTGAACTAGATATGGCCCGTGTGTGTAGGAAGCACATTTCTTTTGTTCTGAGCAAGCTCACTGTTCTGGCCCTATAGGAAACACAGTAGAGTAGAAGAGTGCTCTTTTCTCAAAAGCAGAGTGTGTTTCTTGTAAGGCGAGCTAGTGTTTGTAACCCAGTCCTACATGGAGTTGAATCTCATGCAATTTCTGGTCCTAAGAGCAAGAGTTGTTTTCTGGTATGAAGAGTCACTATTGAGCTCCCATTGCCATACACAGTGCAAATAGGACTCGAGTTTGTTCCCAGCAAGTACAGTGTATTGGACTGAAGAGGAGCTACTGTTCTTGTTCAGTTTCCTAAGCAGAGTTGACCTAGATATGGCCCGTGTGTGCAGGAAACACAGTTCTTTTGTTCTGAGCAAGCTCACTGTTCGGACAACATAGGAAACACAGTAGGGTAGAACAGTGCTCTTTTATCAAAAGCAGAGTGTGTTTCTTGTAAGGCGAGCTAGTGTTTTTTTCCCAGTCCTAAATGGAGTTGAATCCCATGCAGTTTCTGTTCCTACGAGCAAGAGTTGTTTTCTGGTAAGAAGAGTCACTATTGCGCTCCCATTTCCATACACAGTGCAAATAGCACTCGCGTCAGTTTCCAGCAAGTACAGTGTATTGGACTGAATAGGATCTACTGTTCTTGTCAGTTATTTAAGCAGAATTGAACTAGATATGGCCCGTGTGTGTAGGAAGCACAATTCTTTTTTTCTGAGCAAGCTCACTCTTCTGGCCCTATAGGAAACACAGTAGAATAGAAGAGTGCTCTTTTCTCAAAAGCAGAGTGTGTTTCTTGTAAGGCGAGCTAGTGTTTGTTTCCCAGTCCTACAAGGAGTTGAATCCCATGCAGTTTCTGTTCCTAGGAGCAAGAGTTGTTTTCTGGTAAGAAGAGTCACTATTGCGCTCCCATTTCCATACACAGTGCAAATAGCACTCGCGTCTGTTTCCAGCAAGCACAGTGTATTGGACTGAAGAGGAGCTACTGTTCTTGTCAGTTTCCTAAGCAGAGTTGAACTAGATATGGCCCGTGTGTTTAGGAAGCACAGTTCTTTTGTTCTGAGCAAACTCACTGTTCGGACCCATTTGGAAACACAGTAGAGTAGAAGAGTGCTCTTTTTTCAAAAGCAGAGTGTGTTTCTTGTAAGGAGAGCTAGCGTTTGTTTTCCAGTCCTAAATGGAGTTGAGTCACATGCAGTTTCTGGTCCTACGAGCAAGAGTTGTTTTCTGGTAAGGAAAGTCACTATTGTGCTCCCATTGACATACCCAGTACAAACAGCCCTCATGTCTGTTCCCAGTAAGTACAGTGTATTAGACTGAAGAGTAGCTACTGTTCTTGTCAGTTTCCTAAGCAGAGTTGAACTAGATATGGCCCGTGTGTGTAGGAAACACAGTTCTTTTGTTCTGAGCAAGCTCACTGTTCTGGCCATATAGGAAACACAGTAGAGTAGAAGAGTGCTCTTTTCTCAAAAGCAGAGTGTGTTTCTTGTAAGGCGAGCTAGTGTTTGTTTCCCAGTCCTACATGGAGTTGAATCCCATGCAGTTTCTGTTCTTACGAGCAAGAGTTGTTTTCTGGTAAGAAGAGTCACTATTGCGCTCCCATTTCCATACACAGTGCAAATAGCACTCGCGTCTGTTTCCAGCAAGTACAGTGTATTGGACTGAAGAGGAGCTACTGTTCTTGTCAGTTTCCTAAGCAGAGTTGAACTAGATATGGCCCGTGTGTGTAGGAAACACAGTTCTTTTGTTCTGAGCAAGCTCACTGTTCGGACACCATAGGAAACACAGTAGGGTAGAAGAGTGCTCTTTTCTCAAAAGCAGAGTGTGTTTCTTGTAAGGCCAGCTAGTGTTTTTTTCCAAGTCCTAAATGGAGTTGAATCCCATGCGGTTTCTGTTCCTACGAGCAAGAGTTGTTTTCTGCTATGAAGAGTCACTATTGCGCTCCCATTTCCATACACAGTGCAAATAGCACTCGCGTCTGTTTCCAGCAAGTACAGTGTATTGGACTGAAGAGGATCTACTGTTCTTGTTAGTTATTTAAGCAGAATTGAACTGGATATGGCCCGTGTGTGTAGGAAGCCCAATTCTTTTGTTCTGAGCAAGCTCACTCTTCTGGCCCTATAGGAAACACAGTAGAATAGAAGAGTGCTCTTTTCTCAAAAGCAGAGTGTGTTTCTTGTAAGGCGAGCTAGTGTTTGTTTCCCAGTCCTACATGGAGTTGAATTCCATACAGTTTCTGTTCCTACGAGCAAGAGTTTTTTTCTGGTAAGAAGAGTCATTATTGCGCTCCCATTGCCATACACAGTGCAAATATCACTCGCGTCTGTTTCCAGCAAGTACAGTGTATTGGACTGAAGAGGATGTACTGTTCTTGTCAGTTTTTTAAGCAGAGTTGAACTAGATATGGCCCGTGTGTGTAGGAAACAGTTCTTCTGTTCTGAGCAAGCTGACTCTTCGGACACCATAGGAAACACAGTAGAGTAGAAGACTGCTCTTTTCTCAAAAGCAGAGTGTGTTTCTTGTAAGGCGAGTTAGAGTTTGTTTCCCAGTCCTAAATGGAGTTGAATCACATGCAGTTTCTGGTCCTATGAGCAAGAGTTGTTTTCTGGTAAGAAGAGTCAGTATTGTGCTCCCATTGTCATACACAGGGCAAATAGCACTGGCGTCTGCTCCCAGCAAGTACAGTGTATTGGACTGAAGAGTAGCTACTGTTCTTGACAGTTTCATAAGCAGAGTTGAACTAGATATGGCCCGTGTGTGTAGGAAGCACATTTCTTTTGTTCTGAGCAAGCTCACTGTTCTGGCCCTATAGGAAACACAGTAGAGTAGAAGAGTGCTCTTTTCTCAAAAGCAGAGTGTGTTTTTTGTAAGGCGAGCTAGTGTTTGTAACCCAGTCCTACATGGAGTTGAATCCCATGCAATTTCTGGTCCTAAGAGCAAGAGTTGTTTTCTGGTATGAAGAGTCACTATTGAGCTCCCATTGCCATACACAGTGCAAATAGGACTCGAGTCTGTTCCCAGCAAGTACAGTGTATTGGGCTGAAGAGGAGCTACTGTTCTTGTTCAGTTTCCTAAGCAGAGTTGAACTAGATATGGCCCGTGTGTGCAGGAAACACAGTTCTTTGGTTCTGAGCAAGCTCACTGTTCGGACAACATAGGAAACACAGTAGGGTAGAACAGTGCTCTTTTCTCAAAAGCAGAGTGTGTTTCTTGTAAGGCAAGCTAGTGTTTTTTTCCCAGTCCTAAATGGAGTTGAATCCCATGCAGTTTCTGTTCCTAAGAGCAAGAGTTGTTTTCTGGTAAGAAGAGTCACTATTGCGCTCCCATTTCCATACACAGTGCAAATAGCACTCGCGTCTGTTTCCAGCAAGTACAGTGTATTGGACTGAAGAGGATCTACTCTTCTTGTCAGTTATTTAAGCAGAATTGAACTAGATATGGCCCGTGTGTGTAGGAAGCACAGTTCTTTTGTTCTGAGCAAGCTCAATGTTCTGGCCCTATGGGAAACACAGTAGAGTAGAAGAGTGCTCTTTTCTCAAAAGCAGAGTGTGATTCTTGTAAGGCAAGCTAGCGTTTGTTTCCCAGTCCTAAAATGAATTGAATCACATGCAGTTTCTGGTCCTACGAGCAAGAGTTGTTTTCTGGTAAGGAATGTCACTATTGTGCTCCCATTGCCTACACAGTGCAAACAGCACTCATGTCTGTTCCCAGCAAGTACAGTGTATTGGACTGAAGAGGAGCTACTGTTCTTTCAGTTTCCTAAGCAGAGTTGAACTAGATATGGCCCGTGTGTTTAGGAAGCACAGTTCTTTTGTTCTGAGCAAACTCACTGTTCGGACCCATTTGGAAACACAGTAGAGTAGAAGAGTGCTCTTTTTTCAAAAGCAGAGTGTGTTTCTTGTAAGGAGAGCTAGCGTTTGTTTTCCAGTTCTAAATGGAGTTGAGTCACATGCAGTTTCTGGTCCTACGAGCAAGAGTTGTTTTCTGGTAAGGAAAGTCACTATTGTGCTCCCATTGCCATACCCAGTACAAACAGCCCTCATGTCTGTTCCCAGTAAGTACAGTGTATTAGACTGAAGAGTAGCTACTGTTCTTGTCAGTTTCCTAAGCAGAGTTGAACTAGATATGGCCCGTGTGTGTAGGAAACACAGTTCTTTTTTTCTGAGCAAGCTCACTGTTCTGGCCCTATAGGAAACACAGTAGAGTAGAAGAGTGCTCTTTTCTCAAAAGCAGAGTGTGTTTCTTGTAAGGCGAGCTAGCGTTTGTTTCCCAGTCCTACATGGAGTTGAATCCCATGCAGTTTCTGTTCTTACGAGCAAGAGTTGTTTTCTGGTAAGAAGAGTCACTATTGCGCTCCCATTGCCATACACAGTGCAAATAGCACTCGCGTCTGTTTCCAGCAAGTACAGTGTATTGGACTGAAGAGGATGTACTGTTCTTGTCAGTTTTTTAAGCAGAGTTGAACTAGATATGGCCCGTGTGTGTAGGAAGCACAATTCTTTTGTTCTGAGCAAGCTCACTCTTCTGGCCCTATAGGAAACACAGTAGAATAGAAGAGTGCTCTTTTCTCAAAAGCAGAGTGTGTTTCTTGTAAGGCGAGCTAGAGTTTGTTTCCCAGTCCTAAATGGAGTTGAATCACATGCAGTTTCTGGTCCTATGAGCAAAAGTTGTTTTCTGGTAAGAAGAGTCAGTATTGTGCTCCCATTGTCATACACAGGGCAAATAGCACTGGCGTCTGCTCCCAGCAAGTACAGTGTATTGGACTGAAGAGTAGCTACTGTTCTTGACAGTTTCCTAAGCAGAGTTGAACTAGATATGGCCCGTGTGTGTAGGAAGCACATTTCTTTTGTTCTGAGCAAGCTCACTGTTCTGGCCCTATAGGAAACACAGTAGAGTAGAAGAGTGCTCTTTTCTCAAAAGCAGAGTGTGTTTCTTGTAAGGCGAGCTAGTGTTTGTAACCCAGTCCTACATGGAGTTGAATCTCATGCAATTTCTGGTCCTAAGAGCAAGAGTTGTTTTCTGGTATGAAGAGTCACTATTGAGCTCCCATTGCCATACACAGTGCAAAGAGGACTCGAGTCTGTTCCCAGCAAGTACAGTGTATTGGACTGAAGAGGAGCTACTGTTATTGTTCAGTTTCCTAAGCAGAGTTGAACTAGATATGGCCCGTGTGTGCAGGAAACACAGTTCTTTTGTTCTGAGCAAGCTGACTGTTCGGACAACATAGGAAACACAGTAGGGTAGAACAGTGCTCTTTTCTCAAAAGCAGAGTGTGTTTCTTGTAAGGCGAGCTAGTGTTTTTTTCCCAGTCCTAAATGGAGTTGAATCCCATGCAGTTTCTGTTCCTACGAGCAAGAGTTGTTTTCTGGTAAGAAGAGTCACTATTGCGCTCCCATTTCCATACACAGTGCAAATAGCACTCGCGTCAGTTTCCAGCAAGTACAGTATATTGGACTGAAGAGGATCTACTGTTCTTGTCAGTTATTTAAGCAGAATTGAACTAGATATGGCCCGTGTGGGTAGGAAGCACAATTCTTTTTTTCTGAGCAAGCTCACTCTTCTGGCCCTATAGGAAACACAGTAGAATAGAAGAGTGCTCTTTTCTCAAAAGCAGAGTGTGTTTCTTGTAAGGCGAGCTAGTGTTTGTTTCCCAGTCCTACAAGGAGTTGAATCCCATGCAGTTTCTGTTCCTACGAGCAAGAGTTGTTTTCTGGTAAGAAGAGTCACTATTGCGCTCCCATTTCCATACACAGTGCAAATAGCACTCGCGTCTGTTTCCAGCAAGTACAGTGTATTGGACTGAAGAGGAGCTACTGTTCTTGTCAGTTTCCTAAGCAGAGTTGAACTAGATATGGCCCGTGTGTGTAGGAAACACAGTTCTTTTGTTCTGAGCAAGCTCACTGTTCGGACACCATAGGAAACACAGTAGGGTAGAAGAGTGCTCTTTTCTCAAAAGCAGAGTGTGTTTCTTGTAAGGCCAGCTAGTGTTTTTTTCCAAGTCCTAAATGGAGTTGAATCCCATGCGGTTTCTGTTCCTACGAGCAAGAGTTGTTTTCTGCTATGAAGAGTCACTATTGCGCTCCCATTTCCATACACAGTGCAAATAGCACTCGCGTCTGTTTCCAGCAAGTACAGTGTATTGGACTGAAGAGGATCTACTGTTCTTGTTAGTTATTTAAGCAGAATTGAACTGGATATGGCCCGTGTGTGTAGGAAGCACAATTCTTTTGTTCTGAGCAAGCTCACTCTTCTGGCCCTATAGGAAACACAGTAGAATAGAAGAGTGCTCTTTTCTCAAAAGCAGAGTGTGTTTCTTGTAAGGCGAGCTAGTGTTTGTTTCCCAGTCCTACATGGAGTTGAATTCCATACAGTTTCTGTTCCTACGAGCAAGAGTTTTTTTCTGGTAAGAAGAGTCATTATTGCGCTCCCATTGCCATACACAGTGCAAATATCACTCGCGTCTGTTTCCAGCAAGTACAGTGTATTGGACTGAAGAGGATGTACTGTTCTTGTCAGTTTTTTAAGCAGAGTTGAACTAGATATGGCCCGTGTGTGTAGGAAACAGTTCTTCTGTTCTGAGCAAGCTGACTCTTCGGACACCATAGGAAACACAGTAGAGTAGAAGACTGCTCTTTTCTCAAAAGCAGAGTGTGTTTCTTGTAAGGCGAGTTAGAGTTTGTTTCCCAGTCCTAAATTGAGTTGAATCACATGCAGTTTCTGGTCCTATGAGCAAGAGTTGTTTTCTGGTAAGAAGAGTGACTATTGCGCTCCCATGATCATACACAGGGCAAATAGCACTGGCGTCTGTTCCCAGCAAGTACAGTGTATTGGACTGAAGAGGATCTACAGTTCCTTTCAGTTTCCTAAGCAGAATTGAACTAGATAGGGCCCGTGTGTGTAGGAAGCACAGTTCTTTTGTTCTGAGCAAGCTCAATGTTCTGGCCCTATGGGAAACACAGTAGAGTAGAAGAGTGCTCTTTTCTCAAAAGCAGAGTGTGTTTCTTGTAAGGCGAGCTAGCGTTTGTTTCCCAGTCCTAAATGGATTTGAGTCACATGCAGTTTCTGGTCCTATGAGCAAGAGTTGTTTTCTGGTAAGGAAAGTCACTATTGTGCTCCCATTGCCATACACAGTGCAAACAGCACTCATGTCTGTTCCCAGCAAGTACAGTGTATTGGACTGAAGAGTAGCTACTGTTCTTGTCAGTTTCCTAAGCAGAGTTGAACTAGATATGGCCCGTGTGTGTAGGAAGCACAGTTCTTTTGTTCTGAGCAAGCTCACTGTTCAGACCATTTGGAAACACAGTAGATTGAAGAGTGCTCTTTTTTCAAAAGCAGAGTGTGTTTCTTGTAAGGGGAGCTAGCGTTTGTTTCCCAGTCCTAAATGGAGTTGAGTCACATGCAGTTTCTGGTCCTACGAGCAAGAGTTGTTTTCTGGTAAGGAAAGTCACTATTGTGCTCCCATTGCCATACCCAGTACAAACAGCCATCATGTCTGTTCCCAGCAAGTACAGTGTATTGGACTGAAGAGTAGCTACTGTTCTTGTCAGTTTCCTAAGCAGAGTTGAACTAGATAGGGCCCGTGTGTGTAGGAAGCACATTTCTTTTGTTCTGAGCAAGCTCACTGTTGTGGCCCTATAGGAAACACTGTAGAGTAGAAGAGTGCTCTTTTCTCAAAAGCAGAGTGTGTTTCTTGTAAGGCGAGTTATTGTTTGTAACCCAGTCCTACATGGAGTTGAATCCCATGCAATTTCTGGTCCAAGAGCAAGAGTTGTTTTCTGGTAAGAAGAGTCACTATTGAGCTCCCATTGTCATACACAGTGCAAATAGCACTCGCGTCAGTTCCCAGCAAGTACAGTGTATTGGACTAAAGAGTAGCTACTGTTCTTGTCAGTTTCCTAAGCAGAGTTGAACTAGATATGGCCCGTGTGTGTAGGAAACACAGTTCTTTTGTTCTGAGCAAGCTCACTGTTCAGACACCATAGGAAACACAGTAGGGTAGAAGAGTGCTCTTTTCTCAAAAGCAGAGTGTGTTTCTTGTAAGGCCAGCTAGTGTTTTTTTCCAAGTCCTAAATGGAGTTGAATCCCATGCAGTTTCTGTTCCTATGAGCAAGAGTTGTTTTCTGGTAAGAAGAGTCACTATTGCGCTCCCATTTCCATACACAGTGCAAATAGCACTCGCGTCTGTTTCCAGCAAGTACAGTGTATTGGACTGAAGAGGAGCTACTGTTCTTGTCAGTTTCCTAAGCAGAGTTGAACTAGATACGGCCCGTGTGTGTAGGAAACACAGTTCTTTTGCTCTGAGCAAGCTCACTGTTCGGACACCATAGGAAACACAGTAGGGTAGAAGAGTGCTCTTTTCTCAAAAGCAGAGTGTGTTTCTTGTAAGGCCAGCTAGTGTTTTTTTCCAAGTCCTAAATGGAGTTGAATCCCATGCAGTTTCTGTTCCTACGAGCAAGAGTTGTTTTCTGGTAAGAAGAGTCACTATTGCGCTCCCATTTCCATACACAGTGCAAATAGCACTCGCGTCTGTTTCCAGCAAGTACAGTGTATTGGACTGAAGAGGATCTACTGTTCTTGTTAGTTATTTAAGCAGAATTGAACTAGATATGGCCCGTGTGTGTAGGAAGCACAATTCTTTTGTTCTGAGCAAGCTCACTCTTCTGGCCCTATAGGAAACACAGTAGAGTAGAAGACTGCTGTTTTCTCAAAAGCAGAGTGTGTTTCTTGTAAGGCGAGTTAGAGTTTGTTTCCCAGTCCTAAATGGAGTTGAGTCACATGCAGTTTCTGGTCCTATGAGCAAGAGTTGTTTTCTGGTAAGGAAAGTCACTATTGTGCTCACATTGCCATACCCAGTACAAACAGCCATCATGTCTGTTCCCAGCAAGTACAGTGTATTGGACTGAAGAGTAGCTACTGTTCTTGTCAGTTTCCTAAGCAGAGTTGAACTAGATATGGCCCGTGTGTGAAGGAAGCACATTTCTTTTGTTCTGAGCAAGCTCACTGTTGTGGCCCTATAGGAAACACTGTAGAGTAGAAGAGTGCTCTTTTCTCAAAAGCAGAGTGTGTTTCTTGTAAGGCGAGCTATTGTTTGTATCCCATTCCTACATGGAGTTGAATCCCATGCAATTTCTGGTCCAAGACCAAGAGTTGTTTTCTGGTAAGAAGAGTCACTATTGAGCTCCCATTGTCATACACAGTGCAAATATCACTCGCGTCTGTTTCCAGCAAGTACAGTGTATTGGACTGAAGAGGATGTACTGTTCTTGTCAGTTTTTTAAGCAGAGTTGAACTAGATATGGCCCGTGTGTGTAGGAAACAGTTCTTCTGTTCTGAGCAAGCTGACTCTTCGGACACCATAGGAAACACAGTAGGGTAGAAGAGTGCTCTTTTCTCAAAAGCAGAGTGTGTTTCTTGTAAGGCCAGCTAGTGTTTTTTTCCAAGTCCTAAATGGAGTTGAATCCCATGCGGTTTCTGTTCCTACGAGCAAGAGTTGTTTTCTGCTATGAAGAGTCACTATTGCGCTCCCATTTCCATACACAGTGCAAATAGCACTCGCGTCTGTTTCCAGCAAGTACAGTGTATTGGACTGAAGAGGATCTACTGTTCTTGTTAGTTATTTAAGCAGAATTGAACTGGATATGGCCCGTGTGTGTAGGAAGCACAATTCTTTTGTTCTGAGCAAGCTCACTCTTCTGGCCCTATAGGAAACACAGTAGAATAGAAGAGTGCTCTTTTCTCAAAAGCAGAGTGTGTTTCTTGTAAGGCGAGCTAGTGTTTGTTTCCCAGTCCTACATGGAGTTGAATTCCATACAGTTTCTGTTCCTACGAGCAAGAGTTTTTTTCTGGTAAGAAGAGTCATTATTGCGCTCCCATTGCCATACACAGTGCAAATATCACTCGCGTCTGTTTCCAGCAAGTACAGTGTATTGGACTGAAGAGGATGTACTGTTCTTGTCAGTTTTTTAAGCAGAGTTGAACTAGATATGGCCCGTGTGTGTAGGAAACAGTTCTTCTGTTCTGAGCAAGCTGACTCTTCGGACACCATAGGAAACACAGTAGAGTAGAAGACTGCTCTTTTCTCAAAAGCAGAGTGTGTTTCTTGTAAGGCGAGTTAGAGTTTGTTTCCCAGTCCTAAATTGAGTTGAATCACATGCAGTTTCTGGTCCTATGAGCAAGAGTTGTTTTCTGGTAAGAAGAGTGACTATTGCGCTCCCATGATCATACACAGGGCAAATAGCACTGGCGTCTGTTCCCAGCAAGTACAGTGTATTGGACTGAAGAGGATCTACAGTTCCTTTCAGTTTCCTAAGCAGAATTGAACTAGATAGGGCCCGTGTGTGTAGGAAGCACAGTTCTTTTGTTCTGAGCAAGCTCAATGTTCTGGCCCTATGGGAAACACAGTAGAGTAGAAGAGTGCTCTTTTCTCAAAAGCAGAGTGTGTTTCTTGTAAGGCGAGCTAGCGTTTGTTTCCCAGTCCTAAATGGATTTGAGTCACATGCAGTTTCTGGTCCTATGAGCAAGAGTTGTTTTCTGGTAAGGAAAGTCACTATTGTGCTCCCATTGCCATACACAGTGCAAACAGCACTCATGTCTGTTCCCAGCAAGTACAGTGTATTGGACTGAAGAGTAGCTACTGTTCTTGTCAGTTTCCTAAGCAGAGTTGAACTAGATATGGCCCGTGTGTGTAGGAAGCACAGTTCTTTTGTTCTGAGCAAGCTCACTGTTCAGACCATTTGGAAACACAGTAGATTGAAGAGTGCTCTTTTTTCAAAAGCAGAGTGTGTTTCTTGTAAGGGGAGCTAGCGTTTGTTTCCCAGTCCTAAATGGAGTTGAGTCACATGCAGTTTCTGGTCCTACGAGCAAGAGTTGTTTTCTGGTAAGGAAAGTCACTATTGTGCTCCCATTGCCATACCCAGTACAAACAGCCATCATGTCTGTTCCCAGCAAGTACAGTGTATTGGACTGAAGAGTAGCTACTGTTCTTGTCAGTTTCCTAAGCAGAGTTGAACTAGATAGGGCCCGTGTGTGTAGGAAGCACATTTCTTTTGTTCTGAGCAAGCTCACTGTTGTGGCCCTATAGGAAACACTGTAGAGTAGAAGAGTGCTCTTTTCTCAAAAGCAGAGTGTGTTTCTTGTAAGGCGAGCTATTGTTTGTAACCCAGTCCTACATGGAGTTGAATCCCATGCAATTTCTGGTCCAAGAGCAAGAGTTGTTTTCTGGTAAGAAGAGTCACTATTGAGCTCCCATTGTCATACACAGTGCAAATAGCACTCGCGTCAGTTCCCAGCAAGTACAGTGTATTGGACTAAAGAGTAGCTACTGTTCTTGTCAGTTTCCTAAGCAGAGTTGAACTAGATATGGCCCGTGTGTGTAGGAAACACAGTTCTTTTGTTCTGAGCAAGCTCACTGTTCAGACACCATAGGAAACACAGTAGGGTAGAAGAGTGCTCTTTTCTCAAAAGCAGAGTGTGTTTCTTGTAAGGCCAGCTAGTGTTTTTTTCCAAGTCCTAAATGGAGTTGAATCCCATGCAGTTTCTGTTCCTATGAGCAAGAGTTGTTTTCTGGTAAGAAGAGTCACTATTGCGCTCCCATTTCCATACACAGTGCAAATAGCACTCGCGTCTGTTTCCAGCAAGTACAGTGTATTGGACTGAAGAGGAGCTACTGTTCTTGTCAGTTTCCTAAGCAGAGTTGAACTAGATACGGCCCGTGTGTGTAGGAAACACAGTTCTTTTGCTCTGAGCAAGCTCACTGTTCGGACACCATAGGAAACACAGTAGGGTAGAAGAGTGCTCTTTTCTCAAAAGCAGAGTGTGTTTCTTGTAAGGCCAGCTAGTGTTTTTTTCCAAGTCCTAAATGGAGTTGAATCCCATGCAGTTTCTGTTCCTACGAGCAAGAGTTGTTTTCTGGTAAGAAGAGTCACTATTGCGCTCCCATTTCCATACACAGTGCAAATAGCACTCGCGTCTGTTTCCAGCAAGTACAGTGTATTGGACTGAAGAGGATCTACTGTTCTTGTTAGTTATTTAAGCAGAATTGAACTAGATATGGCCCGTGTGTGTAGGAAGCACAATTCTTTTGTTCTGAGCAAGCTCACTCTTCTGGCCCTATAGGAAACACAGTAGAGTAGAAGACTGCTGTTTTCTCAAAAGCAGAGTGTGTTTCTTGTAAGGCGAGTTAGAGTTTGTTTCCCAGTCCTAAATGGAGTTGAGTCACATGCAGTTTCTGGTCCTATGAGCAAGAGTTGTTTTCTGGTAAGGAAAGTCACTATTGTGCTCACATTGCCATACCCAGTACAAACAGCCATCATGTCTGTTCCCAGCAAGTACAGTGTATTGGACTGAAGAGTAGCTACTGTTCTTGTCAGTTTCCTAAGCAGAGTTGAACTAGATATGGCCCGTGTGTGAAGGAAGCACATTTCTTTTGTTCTGAGCAAGCTCACTGTTGTGGCCCTATAGGAAACACTGTAGAGTAGAAGAGTGCTCTTTTCTCAAAAGCAGAGTGTGTTTCTTGTAAGGCGAGCTATTGTTTGTATCCCATTCCTACATGGAGTTGAATCCCATGCAATTTCTGGTCCAAGACCAAGAGTTGTTTTCTGGTAAGAAGAGTCACTATTGAGCTCCCATTGTCATACACAGTGCAAATATCACTCGCGTCTGTTTCCAGCAAGTACAGTGTATTGGACTGAAGAGGATGTACTGTTCTTGTCAGTTTTTTAAGCAGAGTTGAACTAGATATGGCCCGTGTGTGTAGGAAACAGTTCTTCTGTTCTGAGCAAGCTGACTCTTCGGACACCATAGGAAACACAGTAGGGTAGAAGAGTGCTCTTTTCTCAAAAGCAGAGTGTGTTTCTTGTAAGGCCAGCTAGTGTTTTTTTCCAAGTCCTAAATGGAGTTGAATCCCATGCGGTTTCTGTTCCTACGAGCAAGAGTTGTTTTCTGCTATGAAGAGTCACTATTGCGCTCCCATTTCCATACACAGTGCAAATAGCACTCGCGTCTGTTTCCAGCAAGTACAGTGTATTGGACTGAAGAGGATCTACTGTTCTTGTTAGTTATTTAAGCAGAATTGAACTGGATATGGCCCGTGTGTGTAGGAAGCACAATTCTTTTGTTCTGAGCAAGCTCACTCTTCTGGCCCTATAGGAAACACAGTAGAATAGAAGAGTGCTCTTTTCTCAAAAGCAGAGTGTGTTTCTTGTAAGGCGAGCTAGTGTTTGTTTCCCAGTCCTACATGGAGTTGAATTCCATACAGTTTCTGTTCCTACGAGCAAGAATTTTTTTCTGGTAAGAAGAGTCATTATTGCGCTCCCATTGCCATACACAGTGCAAATATCACTCGCGTCTGTTTCCAGCAAGTACAGTGTATTGGACTGAAGAGGATGTACTGTTCTTGTCAGTTTTTTAAGCAGAGTTGAACTAGATATGGCCCGTGTGTGTAGGAAACAGTTCTTCTGTTCTGAGCAAGCTGACTCTTCGGACACCATAGGAAACACAGTAGAGTAGAAGACTGCTCTTTTCTCAAAAGCAGAGTGTGTTTCTTGTAAGGCGAGTTAGAGTTTGTTTCCCAGTCCTAAATGGAGTTGAATCACATGCAGTTTCTTGTCCTATGAGCAAGAGTTGTTTTCTGGTAAGAAGAGTGACTATTGCGCTCCCATGATCATACACAGGGCAAATAGCACTGGCGTCTGTTCCCAGCAAGTACAGTGTATTGGACTGAAGAGGATCTACAGTTCCTTTCAGTTTCCTAAGCAGAATTGAACTAGATAGGGCCCGTGTGTGTAGGAAGCACAGTTCTTTTGTTCTGAGCAAGCTCAATGTTCTGGCCCTATGGGAAACACAGTAGAGTAGAAGAGTGCTCTTTTCTCAAAAGCAGAGTGTGTTTCTTGTAAGGCGAGCTAGCATTTGTTTCCCAGTCCTAAATGGATTTGAGTCACATGCAGTTTCTGGTCCTATGAGCAAGAGTTGTTTTCTGGTAAGGAAAGTCACTATTGTGCTCCCATTGCCATACACAGTGCAAACAGCACTCATGTCTGTTCCCAGCAAGTACAGTGTATTGGACTGAAGAGTAGCTACTGTTCTTGTCAGTTTCCTAAGCAGAGTTGAACTAGATATGGCCCGTGTGTGTAGGAAGCACAGTTCTTTTGTTCTGAGCAAGCTCACTGTTCAGACCATTTGGAAACACAGTAGATTGAAGAGTGCTCTTTTTTCAAAAGCAGAGTGTGTTTCTTGTAAGGGGAGCTAGCGTTTGTTTCCCAGTCCTAAATGGAGTTGAGTCACATGCAGTTTCTGGTCCTACGAGCAAGAGTTGTTTTCTGGTAAGGAAAGTCACTATTGTGCTCCCATTGCCATACCCAGTACAAACAGCCATCATGTCTGTTCCCAGCAAGTACAGTGTATTGGACTGAAGAGTAGCTACTGTTCTTGTCAGTTTCCTAAGCAGAGTTGAACTAGATAGGGCCCGTGTGTGTAGGAAGCACATTTCTTTTGTTCTGAGCAAGCTCACTGTTGTGGCCCTATAGGAAACACTGTAGAGTAGAAGAGTGCTCTTTTCTCAAAAGCAGAGTGTGTTTCTTGTAAGGCGAGCTATTGTTTGTAACCCAGTCCTACATGGAGTTGAATCCCATGCAATTTCTGGTCCAAGAGCAAGAGTTGTTTTCTGGTAAGAAGAGTCACTATTGAGCTCCCATTGTCATACACAGTGCAAATAGCACTCGCGTCAGTTCCCAGCAAGTACAGTGTATTGGACTAAAGAGTAGCTACTGTTCTTGTCAGTTTCCTAAGCAGAGTTGAACTAGATATGGCCCGTGTGTGTAGGAAACACAGTTCTTTTGTTCTGAGCAAGCTCACTGTTCAGACACCATAGGAAACACAGTAGGGTAGAAGAGTGCTCTTTTCTCAAAAGCAGAGTGTGTTTCTTGTAAGGCCAGCTAGTGTTTTTTTCCAAGTCCTAAATGGAGTTGAATCCCATGCAGTTTCTGTTCCTATGAGCAAGAGTTGTTTTCTGGTAAGAAGAGTCACTATTGCGCTCCCATTTCCATACACAGTGCAAATAGCACTCGCGTCTGTTTCCAGCAAGTACAGTGTATTGGACTGAAGAGGAGCTACTGTTCTTGTCAGTTTCCTAAGCAGAGTTGAACTAGATACGGCCCGTGTGTGTAGGAAACACAGTTCTTTTGCTCTGAGCAAGCTCACTGTTCGGACACCATAGGAAACACAGTAGGGTAGAAGAGTGCTCTTTTCTCAAAAGCAGAGTGTGTTTCTTGTAAGGCCAGCTAGTGTTTTTTTCCAAGTCCTAAATGGAGTTGAATCCCATGCAGTTTCTGTTCCTACGAGCAAGAGTTGTTTTCTGGTAAGAAGAGTCACTATTGCGCTCCCATTTCCATACACAGTGCAAATAGCACTTGCGTCTGTTTCCAGCAAGTACAGTGTATTGGACTGAAGAGGATCTACTGTTCTTGTTAGTTATTTAAGCAGAATTGAACTAGATATGGCCCGTGTGTGTAGGAAGCACAATTCTTTTGTTCTGAGCAAGCTCACTCTTCTGGCCCTATAGGAAACACAGTAGAGTAGAAGACTGATGTTTTCTCAAAAGCAGAGTGTGTTTCTTGTAAGGCGAGTTAGAGTTTGTTTCCCAGTCCTAAATGGAGTTGAGTCACATGCAGTTTCTGGTCCTACGAGCAAGAGTTGTTTTCTGGTAAGGAAAGTCACTATTGTGCTCACATTTCCATACCCAGTACAAACAGCCATCATGTCTGTTCCCAGCAAGTACAGTGTATTGGACTGAAGAGTAGCTACTGTTCTTGTCAGTTTCCTAAGCAGAGTTGAACTAGATATGGCCCGTGTGTGAAGGAAGCACATTTCTTTTGTTCTGAGCAAGCTCACTGTTGTGGCCCTATAGGAAACACTGTAGAGTAGAAGAGTGCTCTTTTCTCAAAAGCAGAGTGTGTTTCTTGTAAGGCGAGCTATTGTTTGTAACCCATTCCTACATGGAGTTGAATCCCATGCAATTTCTGGTCCAAGACCAAGAGTTGTTTTCTGGTAAGAAGAGTCACTATTGAGCTCCCATTGTCATACACAGTGCAAATAGCACTCGCGTCAGTTCCCAGCAAGTACAGTGTATTCGACTAAAGAGTAGCTACTGTTCTTGTCAGTTTCCTAAGCAGAGTTGAACTAGATATGGCCCGTGTGTGTAGGAAACACAGTTCTTTTGTTCTGAGCAATCTCACTGTTCGGACACCATAGGAAACACAGTAGGGTAGAAGAGTGCTCTTTTCTCAAAAGCAGAGAGTGTTTCTTGTAAGGCCAGCTAGTGTTTTTTTCCAAGTCCTAAATGGAGTTGAATCCCATGCAGTTTCTGTTCCTACGAGCAAGAGTTGTTTTCTGGTAAGAAGAGTCACTGTTGCGCTCCCATTTCCATACACAGTGCAAATAGCACTCGCGTCTGTTTCCAGCAAGTACAGTGTATTGGACTGAAGAGGATCTACTGTTCTTGTTAGTTATTTAAGCAGAATTGAACTAGATATGGCCCGTGTGTGTAGGAAGCACAATTCTTTTGTTCTGAGCAAGCTCACTCTTCTGGCCCTATAGGAAACACAGTAGAATAGAAGAGTGCTCTTTTCTCAAAAGCAGAGTG
The DNA here is from genome assembly GCF_949786415.1 of Peromyscus eremicus. Taxonomy (NCBI): domain Eukaryota; kingdom Metazoa; phylum Chordata; class Mammalia; order Rodentia; family Cricetidae; genus Peromyscus; species Peromyscus eremicus. The sequence continues at coordinate 2,036,590 of NW_026734295.1, forward strand.
TGTTTCTTGTAAGGCGAGCTAGTGTTTGTTTCCCAGTCCTACATGGAGTTGAATCCCATGCAGTTTCTGTTCCTACGAGCAAGAGTTGTTTTCTGGTAAGAAGAGTCACTATTGCGCTCCCATTGCCATACACAGTGCAAATAGCATTCGCGTCTGTTTCCAGCAAGTACAGTGTATTGGACTGAAGAGGATGTACTGTTCTTGTCAGTATTTTAAGCAGAGTTGAACTAGATATGGCCCGTGTGTGTAGGAAACAGTTCTTCTGTTCTGAGCAAGCTGACTCTTCGGACACCATAAGAAACACAGTAGAGTAGAAGAGTGCTCTTTTCTCAAATGCAGAGTGAGTTTCTTGTAAGGCGAGCTAGAGTTTGTTTCCCAGTCCAAATGGAGTTGAATCACATGCAGTTTCTGGTCCTATGAGCAAGAGTTGTTTTCTGGTAAGAAGAGTGACTATTGTGCTCCCATTGTCATACACAGGGCAAATAGCACTGGCGTCTGTTCCCAGCAAGTACAGTGTATTGGACTGAAGAGTAGCTACTGTTCTTGTCAGTTTCCTAGGCAGAATTGAACTAGATAGGGCCCGTGTGTGTAGGAAGCACAGTTCTTTTGTTCTGAGCAAGCTCAATGTTCTGGCCCTATGGGAAACACAGTAGAGTAGAAGAGTGCTCTTTTCTCAAAAGCAGAGTGTGTTTCTTGTAAGGCGAGCTAGCATTTGTTTCCCAGTCCTAAATGGAGTTGAGTCACATGCAGTTTCTGGTCCTATGAGCAAGAGTTGTTTTCTGGTAAGGAAAGTCACTATTGTGCTCCCAAAGCCATACACAGTGCAAACAGCACTCATGTCTGTTTCCAGCAAGTACAGTGTATTGGACTGAAGAGTAGCTACTGTTCTTGTCAGTTTCCTAAGCAGAGTTGAACTAGATATGGCCCGTGTGTGTAGGAAGCACAGTTCTTTTGTTCTGAGCAAGCTCACTGTTCGGACCGATTTGGAAACACAGTAGATTGATGAGTGCTCTTTTTTCAAAAGCAGAGTGTGTTTCTTGTAAGGGGAGCTAGCGTTTGTTTCCCAGTCCTAAATGGAGTTGAGTCACATGCAGTTTCTGGTCCTACCAGCAAGAGTTGTTTTCTGGTAAGAAGAGTCACTATTGCGCTCCCATTGCCATACACTGTGCAAATAGCACTCGCGTCTGTTTCCAGCAAGTACAGTGTATTGGACTGAAGAGGATGTACTGTTCTTGTCAGTTTTTTAAGCAGAGTTGAACTAGATATGGCCAGTGTGTGTAGGAAACAGTTCTTCTGTTCTGAGCAAGCTGACTCTTCGGACACCATAGGAAACACAGTAGAGTAGAAGTGTGCTCTTTTCTCAAAAGCAGAGTGTGTTTCTTGTAAGGCGAGCTAGCGTTTGTTTCCCAGTCCTAAAAGGAGTTGAATCACATGCAATTTCTGGTCCTACGAGCAAGAGTTGTTTTCTGGTAAGAAAAGTCACTATTGTGCTCCCATTGCCATACACAGTGCAAACAGCACTCATGTCTGTTCCCAGCAAGTACAGTGTATTGGATTGAAGAGGAGCTACTGTTCTTGTCAGTTTCCTAAGCAGAGTTGAACTAGATATGGCCCGTGAGTGTAGGAAGCACAGTTCTTTGTTCTGAGCAAGCTCACTGTTCGGACCCCAATGGAAACACGGTAGAGTAGAAGAGTGCCCTTTTTTCAAAAGCAGAGTGTGTTTCTTGTAAGGCGAGCTAGCGTTTGTTTCCCAGTCCTAAATGGAGTTGAGTCACATGCAGTTACTGGTCCTACGAGCAAGAGTTGTTTTCTGGTAAGGAAAGTCACTATTGTGCTGCCATTGTCCTACACAGTGCAAAGAGCACTCATGTCTGTTTCCAGCAAGGACAGTGTATTGGACTGAAGAGGAGCTACTGTTCCTGTCAGTTTCCTAAGCACAGTTGAACTAGATATGGCCCGTGTGGAGAGGAAGCACAGTTCTTTTGTTCTGAGCAAGCTCACTTTTCGGACCCATTTGGAAACACAGTATTGTAGATGAGTGCTCTTTTTTCAAAAGCAGAGTGTGTTTCTTGTAAGGGGAGCTAGCGTTTGTTTCCCAGTCCTAAATGGAGTTGAGTCACATGCAGTTTCTGGTCCTACAAGCAAGAGTTGTTTTCTGGTAAGGAAAGTCACTATTGTGCTCCCATTGCCATACCCAGTACAAAGAGCCCTCATGTCTGTTCCCAGCAAGTACAGTGTATTGGACTGAAGAGTAGCTCCTGTTCCTGTCAGTTTCCTAAGCAGAGTTGAACTAGATATGGGCCGTGTGTGTAGGAAACAGTTCTTCTGTTCTGAGCAAGCTGACTCTTCAAACACAATAAGAAACACAGTAGAGTAGAAGAGTGCTCTTTTCTCAAAAGCAGAGTGTGTTTCTTGTAAGGCGAGCTAGAGTTTGTTTCCCAGTCCTAAATGGAGTTGAATCACATGCAGTTTCTGTTCCTACGAGCAAGAGTTGTTTTCTGGTAAGAAGAGTCACTATTGCGCTCCCATTGTCATACACAGGGCAAATAGCACTGGCGTCTGTTCCCAGCAAGTACAGTGTATTGGACTGAAGAGGATCTACAGTTGTTGTCAGTTTCCTAAGCAGAATTGAACTAGATAGGGCCCGTGTGTGTAGGAAGCACAGTTCTTTTGTTCTGAGTAAGCTCAATGTTCTGGCCGTATGGGAAACACAGTAGAGTAGAAGAGTGCTCTTTTCTCAAAAGCAGAGTGTGTTTCTTGTAAGGCGAGCTAGCGTTTGTTTCCCAGTCCTAAATGGAGTTGAGTCACATGCAGTTTCTGGTCCTACGAGCAAGAGTTGTTTTCTGGTAAGGAAAGTCACTGTATGCTCCCATTGCCATACACAGTGCAAACAGCACTCATGTCTGTTCCCAGCAAGTACAGTGTACTGGACTGAAGAGTAGCTACTGTTCTTGTCAGTTTCCTAAGCAGAGTTGAACTAGATATGGCCCGTGTGTGTACGAAGCACAGTTCTTTTGTTCTGAGCAAGCTCACTGTTCGGACCCATTTGGAAACACAGTAGATTGAAGAGTGCTCTTTTTTCAAAAGCAGAGTGTGTTTCTTGTAAGGGGAGCTAGCGTTTGTTTCCCAGTCCTAAATGGAGTTGAGTCACATGCAGTTTCTGGTCCTATGAGCAAGAGTTGTTTTCTGGTAAGGAAAGTCACTATTGTGCTCCCATTGCCATGCCCAGTACAAACAGCCATCATGTCTGTTCCCAGCAAGTACAGTGTATTGGACTGAAGAGTAGCTACTGTTCTTGTCAGTTTCCTAAGCAGAGTTGAACTAGATATGGCCCGTGTGTGTAGGAAGCACATTTCTTTTGTTCTGAGCAAGCTCACTGTTCTGGCCCTATAGGAAACACAGTAGAGTAGAAGAGTGCTCTTTTCTCAAAAGCAGAGTGTGTTTCTTGTAAGGCGAGCTAGTGTTTGTAACCCAGTCCTACATGGAGTTGAATCCCATGCAATTTCTGGTCCAAGAGCAAGAGTTGTTTTCTGGTAAGAAGAGTCACTATTGAGCTCCCATTGCCACACACAGTGCAAATAGCACTCGTGTCAGTTCCCAGCAAGTACAGTGTATTGGACTGAAGAGGAGCTACTGTTCTTGTCAGTTTCTTAAGCAGAGTTGAACTAGATATGGCCCGTGTGTGTAGGAAACACAGTTCTTTTTTTCTGAGCAAGCTCACTGTTCGGACACCATAGGAAACACACTAGGGTAGAAGAGTGCTCTTTTCTCAAAAGCAGAGTGTGTTTCTTGTAAGGCGAGCTAGTGTTTTTTTCCCAGTCCTACATGGAGTTGAATCCCATGCAGTTTCTGTTCCTATGAGCAAGAGTTGTTTTCTGGTAAGAAGAGTCACTATTGCGCTCCCATTTCCATACACAGTACAAATAGCACTCGCGTCTGTTTCCAGCAAGCACAGTGTATTGGACTGAAGAGGATCTACTGTTCTTGTCAGTTATTTAAGCAGAATTGAACTAGATATGGCCCGTGTGTGTAGGAAGCACAGTTCTTTTGTTCTGAGCAAGCTCACTGTTCTGGCGTTATAGAAAACACAGTAGAGCAGAAGAGTGCTCTTTTCTCAAAAGCAGAGTGTGTTTCTTGAAAGGCAAGATAGCGTTTGGTTCCCAGGCCTAAATGGAGTTGAATCACATGCAGTTTCTGGTCCTATGAGCAAGAGTTGTTTTCTAGTAAGAAGAGTCACTATTGCGCTCCCATTGTCATATACAGGGCAAATAGCACTGGCGTCTGTTCTCAACATGTACAGTGTATTGGACTGAAGAGGAGCTACTTTTCTATTCAGTTTCCTAAGCAGAGTTGAACTAGATATGGCCTGTGTGTGTAGGAAGCACAGTTCTTTTGTTCTGAGCAAGCTCACTGTTCAGGCACTATAGGAAACACAGTAGAGTAGAAGAGTGCTCTTTTCTCAAAAGCAGAGTGTGTTTTTTGTAAGGCGAGCTAGTGTTTGTTTCCCAGTCCTACATAGAGTTTAATAACATGCAGTTTCTGGTCCTTCGAGCAAGAGTTGTTTTCTGGTAAGAAGAGTCACTATTGCGCTCCCATTGCCATACACAGGGCAAACAGCACTCGTGTCTGTTCCCAGCAAGTACAGTGTATTGGACTGAAGAGGAACTACTGTTCTGGTCAGTTTTTTAAGCAGAGTTGAACTACATATGGCCCATGAGTGTAGGAAGCACAGTTCATTGTTCTGAGCAAGCTCACTGTTCGGACCCCATTGGAAACACGGTAGAGTAGATGAGTCCCTTTTTTTGAAAAGCAGAGTGTGTTTCTTGTAAGGCGAGCTAGCGTTTGTTTCCCAGTCCTAATTGGAGTTGAGTCACATGAAGTTTCTGGTCCTACGAGCAAGAGTTGTTTTCTGGTAAGGAAAGACACTATTGTGCTCCCATTGCCATACACAGTGCAAACAGCACTCATGTCTATTCCCAGCAAGTACAGTGTATTGGACTGACGAGGAGCTACAGTTCTTGTCAGTTTCCTAAGCAGAATTGAACTAGATATGGCCCGTGTGTGTAGGAAGCACAGTTCTTTTGTTCTGAGCAAGCTCACTGTTCTGGCGCTATAGAAAACACAGTAGAGTAGAAGAGTGCTCTTTTCTCAAAAGCAGAGTGTGTTTCTTGTAAGGCGAGCTAGCGTTTGTTTCCCAGTGCTAAAAGGAGTTGAATCACATGCAGTTTTTGGTCCTACGAACAAGAGTTGTTTTCTGGTAAGGAAAGTCACTATTGTGCTCCCATTGCCAGACACAGTGCAAACAGCACTCATGTCTGTTCCCAGCAATTACAGTGTATTGGACTGAAGAGGAGCTACTGTTCCTGTCAGTTTCCTAAGCAGAGTTGATCTAGATATGGCCCGTGTGTGTAGGAAGCACAGTTCTTTTGTTCTGAGCAAGCTCACTGTTCTGGCGCTATAGAAAACACAGTAGAGTAGAAGAGTGCTCATTTCTCAAAAGCAGAGTGTGTTTCTTGTAAGGAAAGATAGTGTTTGTTTCCCAGTCCTAAATGGAGTTGAATCACATGCAGTTTCTGGTCCTACGAGCAAGAGTTGTTTTCTGATAAGAAGAGTCACTATTGCACTCCCATTGTCATACACAGGGCAAATAGCACTGGCTTCTGTTCCCAGCATGTACAGTGTATTGGACTGAAGAGGAGTTACTGTTCTTGTCAGTTTCCTAAGCAGAGTTGAACTAGATATGGCCCCGTGAGTGTAGGAAGCACAGTTCTTTGTTCTGAGCAAGCTCACTGTTCGGACAACAATGGAAACACGGTACAGTAGAAGAGTGCCCTTTTTTCAAAAGCAGAGTGTGTTTCTTGTAAGGCGAGCTAGTGTTTGTTTCCCAGTCCTAAATGGAGTTGAGTCACATGCAGTTTCTGGTCCTACGAGCAAGAGTTGTTTTCTGGTAAGGAAAGTCACTATTGTGCTCCCATTGCCATACACAGTGCAAACAGCACTCATGTCTGTTTCCAGCAAGGACAGTGTATTGGACTGAAGAGGAGCTACTGTTCCTGTCAGTTTCCTAAGCAGAGTTGAACTAGATATGGCCCGTGTGTGTAGGAAGCACAGTTCTTTTGTTCTGAGCAAGCTCACTGTTCTGGCGCTATAGAAAACACAGTAGAGTAGAAGAGTGCTCATTTCTCAAAAGCAGAGTGTGTTTCTTGTAAGGAAAGATAGTGTTTGTTTCCCAGTCCTAAATGGAGTTGAATCACATGCAGTTTCTGGTCCTACGAGCAAGAGTTGTTTTCTGATAAGAAGAGTCACTATTGCACTCCCATTGTCATACACAGGGCAAATAGCACTGGCTTCTGTTCCCAGCATGTACAGTGTATTGGACTGAAGAGGAGCTACTGTTATTGTCAGGTTCATAAGCAGAGGTGAACTAGATATGGCCTGTGTGTGTAGGAAGCACAGTTCTTTTGTTCTGAGCAAGCTCACTGTTCTGGCCCTACAGGAAACACAGTAGAATAGAAGAGTGTTCTTTTCTCAAAAGCAGAGTGTGTTTCTTGTAAGGTCATCTAGTATTGTTTCCCAGTCCTACATGGAGTTGAATCCCATGCAGTTTCTGTTCCTACGAGCAAGAGTTGTTTTCTGGTAAGAAGAGTCACTATTGAGCTCCCATTGCCATACACAGTGCAAATAGCACTCGCGTCTGTTTCCAGCAAGTACAGTGTATTGGACTGAAGAGGATCTACTGTTCTTGTCAGTTTTTTTAAGCAGAGTTGAACTAGATATGGCCCGTGTGTGTAGGAAACAGTTCTTCTGTTCTGAGCAAGCTCAATGTTCTGGCCCTATGGGAAACACAGTAGAGTAGAAGAGTGCTCTTTTCTCAAAAGCAGAGTGTGTTTCTTGTAAGGGGAGCTAGAGTTTGTTTCCCAGTCCTAAATGGAGTTGAATCACATGCAGTTTCTGGTCCAATGAGCAAGGGTTGTTTTCTGGTAAGAAGAGTCAGTATTGTACTCCCATTGTCATACACATGGCAAATAGCACTGGCGTCTGTTCCCAGCAAGTACAGTGTATTGGACCGAAGAGGATCTACACTTCTTGTCAGTTTCCTAAGCAGAATTGAACTAGATATGGCCCGTGTGTGTAGGAAGCACAGTTCTTTTGTTCTGAGCAAGCTCACTGTTCTGGCGCTATAGAAAACACAGTAGAGTAGAAGAGTGCTCATTTCTCAAAAGCAGAGTGTGTTTCTTGTAAGGAAAGATAGTGTTTGTTTCCCAGTCCTAAATAGAGTTGAATCACATGCAGTTTCTGGTCCAATGAGCAAGGGTTGTTTTCTGGTAAGAAGAGTCAGTATTGTACTCCCATTGTCATACACATGGCAAATAGCACTGGCGTCTGTTCCCAGCAAGTACAGTGTATTGGACCGAAGAGGATCTACACTTCTTGTCAGTTTCCTAAGCAGAATTGAACTAGATATGGCCCGTGTGTGTAGGAAGCACAGTTCTTTTGTTCTGAGCAAACTCAATGTTCTGGCCCTTTGTGAAACACAGTAGAGTAGAAGAGTGCTCTTTTCTCAAAAGCAGAATGTGTTTCTTGTAAGGCGAGCTAGCGTTTGTTTTCCAGTCCTAAAAGGAGTTGAATCACATGCAGTTTCTGGTCCTACGAGCAAGAGTTGTTTTCTGGTAAGGAAAGTCACTATTGTGCTCCCATTGCCAGACACAGTGCAAACAGCACTCATGTCTGTTCCCAGCAATTACAGTGAATTGGAGTGAAGAGGAGCTACTGTTCCTGTCAGTTTCCTAAGCAGAGTTGATCTAGATATGGCCCGTGTGTGTAGGAAGCACAGTTCTTTTGTTCTGAGCAAGCTCACTCTTCTGGCGCTATAGAAAACACAGTAGAGTAGAAGAGTGCTCATTTCTCAAAAGCAGAGTGTGTTTCTTGTAAGGAAAGATAGTGTTTGTTTCCCAGTCCTAAATGGAGTTGAATCACATGCAGTTTCTGGTCCTACGAGCAAGAGTTGTTTTCTGATAAGAAGAGTCACAATTGCACTCCCATTGTCATACACAGGGCAAATAGCACTGGCTTCTGTTCCCAGCATGTACAGTGTATTGGACTGAAGAGGAGCTACTGTTCTTGTCAGTTTCCTAAGCAGAGTTGAACTAGATATGGCCCCGTGAGTGTAGGAAGCACAGTTCTTTGTTCTGAGCAAGCTCACTGTTCGGACCACAATGGAAACACGGTAGAGTAGAAGAGTGCCCTTTTTTCAAAAGCAGAGTGTGTTTCTTGTAAGGCGAGCTAGTGTTTGTTTCCCAGTCCTAAATGGAGTTGAGTCACATGCAGTTTCTGGTCCTACGAGCAAGAGTTGTTTTCTGGTAAGGAAAGTCACTATTGTGCTCCCATTGCCATACACAGTGCAAACAGCACTCATGTCTGTTTCCAGCAAGGACAGTGTATTGGACTGAAGAGGAGCTACTGTTCCTGTCAGTTTCCTAAGCAGAGTTGAACTAGATATGGCCCGTGTGTGTAGGAAGCACAGTTCTTTTGTTCTGAGCAAGCTCACTTTTCGGACACATTTGGAAACACAGTATTGTAGATGAGTGCTCTTTTTTCAAAAGCAGAGTGTGTTTCTTGTAAGGGGAGCTAGCGTTTGTTTCCCAGTCCTAAATGGAGTTGAGTCACATGCAGTTTCTGGTCCTACAAGCAAGAGTTGTTTTCTGGTAAGGAAAGTCACTATTGTGCTCCCATTGCCATACCCAGTACAAACAGCCCTCATGTCTGTTCCCAGGAAGTACAGTGTATTGGACTGAAGAGTAGCTCCTGTTCTTGTCAGTTTCCTAAGCAGAGTTGAACTAGATATGGCCCGTGTGTAGGAAGCACATTTCTTTTGTTCTGAGCAAGCTCACTCTTCTGGCCCTATAGGAAACACAGTAGAGTAGAAGAGTGCTCTTTTCTCAAAAGCTGAGTGTGTTTCTTGTAAGGCGAGCTAGTGTTTGTTACCCAGTCCTACATGGAGTTGAATCCCATGCAATTTCTGGTCCTATGAGCAAGAGTTGTTTTCTGGTAAGAAGAGTCACTATTGTGCTCCCATTGCCTTACACAGTGCAAATAGCACTCACGTCTGTTCCCAGCAAGTACAGTGTATTGGACTGAAGAGGAACTACTGTTCTGGTCAGTTTTTTAAGCAGAGTTGAACTAGATATGGCCCATGAGTGTAGGAAGCACAGTTCATTGTTCTGAGCAAGCTCACTGTTCGGACCCCATTGGAAACACGGTAGAGTAGATGAGTGCCTTTTTTTGAAAAGCAGAGTGTGTTTCTTGTAAGGCGAGCTAGCGTTTGTTTCCCAGTCCTAATTGGAGTTGAGTCACATGAAGTTTCTGGTCCTACGAGCAAGAGTTGTTTTCTGGTAAGGAAAGACACTATTGTGCTCCCATTGCCATACACAGTGCAAACAGCACTCATGTCTATTCCCAGCAAGTACAGTGTATTGGACTGACGAGGAGCTTCAGTTCTTGTCAGTTTCCTAAGCAGAATTGAACTAGATATGGCCCGTGTGTGTAGGAAGCACAGTTCTTTTGTTCTGAGCAAGCTCACTGTTCTGGCGCTATAGAAAACACAGTAGAGTAGAAGAGTGCTCTTTTCTCAAAAGCAGAGTGTGTTTCTTGTAAGGCGAGCTAGCGTTTGTTTCCCAGTGCTAAAAGGAGTTGAATCACATGCAGTTTTTGGTCCTACGAACAAGAGTTGTTTTCTGGTAAGGAAAGTCACTATTGTGCTCCCATTGCCAGACACAGTGCAAACAGCACTCATGTCTGTTCCCAGCAATTACAGTGTATTGGAGTGAAGAGGAGCTACTGTTCCTGTCAGTTTCCTAGGCAGAGTTGATCTAGATATGGCCCGTGTGTGTAGGAAGCACAGTTCTTTTGTTCTGAGCAAGCTCACTGTTCTGGCGCTATAGAAAACACAGTAGAGTAGAAGAGTGCTCATTTCTCAAAAGCAGAGTGTGTTTCTTGTAAGGAAAGATAGTGTTTGTTTCCCAGTCCTAAATGGAGTTGAATCACATGCAGTTTCTGGTCCTACGAGCAAGAGTTGTTTTCTGATAAGAAGAGTCACTATTGCACTCCCATTGTCATACACAGGGCAAATAGCACTGGCTTCTGTTCCCAGCATGTACAGTGTATTGGACTGAAGAGGAGCTACTGTTATTGTCATTTTCATAAGCAGAGGTGAACTAGATATGGCCTGTGTGTGTAGGAAGCACAGTTCTTTTGTTCTGAGCAAGCTCACTGTTCTGGCCCTACAGGAAACACAGTAGAATAGAAGAGTGTTCTTTTCTCAAAAGCAGAGTGTGTTTCTTGTAAGGTCATCTAGTATTGTTTCCCAGTCCTACATGGAGTTGAATCCCATGCAGTTTCTGTTCCTACGAGCAAGAGTTGTTTTCTGGTAAGAAGAGTCACTATTGAGCTCCCATTGCCATACACAGTGCAAATAGCACTCGCGTCTGTTTCCAGCAAGTACAGTGTATTGGACTGAAGAGGATCTACTGTTCTTGTCAGTTTTTTTAAGCAGAGTTGAACTAGATATGGCCCGTGTGTGTAGGAAACAGTTCTTCTGTTCTGAGCAAGCTCAATGTTCTGGCCCTATGGGAAACACAGTAGAGTAGAAGAGTGCTCTTTTCTCAAAAGCAGAGTGTGTTTCTTGTAAGGGGAGCTAGCGTTTGTTTCCCAGTCCTAAATGGAGTTGAATCACATGCAGTTTCTGGTCCAATGAGCAAGGGTTGTTTTCTGGTAAGAAGAGTCAGTATTGTACTCCCATTGTCATACACATGGCAAATAGCACTGGCGTCTGTTCCCAGCAAGTACAGTGTATTGGACCGAAGAGGATCTACACTTCTTGTCAGTTTCCTAAGCAGAATTGAACTAGATATGGCCCGTGTGTGTAGGAAGCACAGTTCTTTTGTTCTGAGCAAACTCAATGTTCTGGCCCTTTGTGAAACACAGTAGAGTAGAAGAGTGCTCTTTTCTCAAAAGCAGAATGTGTTTCTTGTAAGGCGAGCTAGCGTTTGTTTCCCAGTCCTAAAAGCAGTTGAATCACATGCAGTTTCTGGTCCTACGAGCAAGAGTTGTTTTCTGGTAAGGAAAGTCACTATTGTGCTCCCATTGCCAGACACAGTGCAAACAGCACTCATGTCTGTTCCCAGCAATTACAGTGTATTGGAGTGAAGAGGAGCTACTGTTCCTGTCAGTTTCCTAAGCAGAGTTGATCTAGATATGGCCCGTGTGTGTAGGAAGCACAGTTCTTTTGTTCTGAGCAAGCTCACTCTTCTGGCGCTATAGAAAACACAGTAGAGTAGAAGAGTGCTCATTTCTCAAAAGCAGAGTGTGTTTCTTGTAAGGAAAGATAGTGTTTGTTTCCCAGTCCTAAATGGAGTTGAATCACATGCAGTTTCTGGTCCTACGAGCAAGAGTTGTTTTCGGATAAGAAGAGTCACTATTGCACTCCCATTGTCATACACAGGGCAAATAGCACTGGCTTCTGTTCCCAGCATGTACAGTGTATTGGACTGAAGAGGAGCTACTGTTCTTGTCAGTTTCCTAAGCAGAGTTGAACTAGATATGGCCCCGTGAGTGTAGGAAGCACAGTTCTTTGTTCTGAGCAAGCTCACTGTTCGGACCACAATGGAAACACGGTAGAGTAGAAGAGTGCCCTTTTTTCAAAAGCAGAGTGTGTTTCTTGTAAGGCGAGCTAGTGTTTGTTTCCCAGTCCTAAATGGAGTTGAGTCACATGCAGTTTCTGGTCCTACGAGCAAGAGTTGTTTTCTGGTAAGGAAAGTCACTATTATGCTCCCATTGCCATACACAGTGCAAACAGCACTCATGTCTGTTTCCAGCAAGGACAGTGCATTGGACTGAAGAGGAGCTACTGTTCCTGTCAGTTTCCTAAGCAGAGTTGAACTAGATATGGCCCGTGTGTGTAGGAAGCACAGTTCTTTTGTTCTGAGCAAGCTCACTTTTCGGACACATTTGGAAACACAGTATTGTAGATGAGTGCTCTTTTTTCAAAAGCAGAGTGTGTTTCTTGTAAGGGGAGCTAGCGTTTGTTTCCCAGTCCTAAATGGAGTTGAGTCACATGCAGTTTCTGGTCCTACAAGCAAGAGTTGTTTTCTGGTAAGGAAAGTCACTATTGTGCTCCCATTGCCATACCCAGTACAAACAGCCCTCATGTCTGTTCCCAGCAAGTACAGTGTATTGGACTGAAGAGTAGCTCCTGTTCTTGTCAGTTTCCTAAGCAGAGTTGAACTAGATATGGCCCGTGTGTAGGAAGCACATTTCTTTTGTTCTGAGCAAGCTCACTCTTCTGGCCCTATAGGAAACACAGTAGAGTAGAAGAGTGCTCTTTTCTCAAAAGCAGAGTGTGTTTCTTGTAAGGCGAGCTAGTGTTTGTTACCCAGTCCTACATGGAGTTGAATCCCATGCAATTTCTGGTCCTATGAGCAAGAGTTGTTTTCTGGTAAGAAGAGTCACTATTGTGCTCCCATTGCCTTACACAGTGCAAATAGCACTCACCTCTGTTCCCAGCAAGTACAGTGTATTGGACTGAAGAGGAACTACTGTTCTGGTCAGTTTTTTAAGCAGAGTTGAACTAGATATGGCCCATGAGTGTAGGAAGCACAGTTCATTGTTCTGAGCAAGCTCACTGTTCGGACCCCATTGGAAACACGGTAGAGTAGATGAGTGCCTTTTTTTGAAAAGCAGAGTGTGTTTCTTGTAAGGCGAGCTAGCGTTTGTTTCCCAGTCCTAATTGGAGTTGAGTCACATGAAGTTTCTGGTCCTACGAGCAAGAGTTGTTTTCTGGTAAGGAAAGACACTATTGTGCTCCCATTGCCATACACAGTGCAAACAGCACTCATGTCTATTCCCAGCAAGTACAGTGTATTGGACTGACGAGGAGCTTCAGTTCTTGTCAGTTTCCTAAGCAGAATTGAACTAGATATGGCCCGTGTGTGTAGGAAGCACAGTTCTTTTGTTCTGAGCAAGCTCACTGTTCTGGCGCTATAGAAAACACAGTAGAGTAGAAGAGTGCTCTTTTCTCAAAAGCAGAGTGTGTTTCTTGTAAGGCGAGCTAGCGTTTGTTTCCCAGTGCTAAAAGGAGTTGAATCACATGCAGTTTTTGGTCCTACGAACAAGAGTTGTTTTCTGGTAAGGAAAGTCACTATTGTGCTCCCATTGCCAGACACAGTGCAAACAGCACTCATGTCTGTTCCCAGCAATTACAGTGTATTGGAGTGAAGAGGAGCTACTGTTCCTGTCAGTTTCCTAGGCAGAGTTGATCTAGATATGGCCCGTAGTGTAGGAAACAGTTCTTCTGTTCTGAGCAAGCTCAATGTTCTGGCCCTATGGGAAACACAGTAGAGTAGAAGAGTGCTCTTTTCTCAAAAGCAGAGTCTGTTTCTTGTAAGGGGAGCTAGCGTTTGTTTCCCAGTCCTAAATGGAGTTGAATCACATGCAGTTTCTGGTCCAATGAGCAAGGGTTGTTTTCTGGTAAGAAGAGTCAGTATTGTACTCCCATTGTCATACACATGGCAAATAGCACTGGCGTCTGTTCCCAGCAAGTACAGTGTATTGGACCGAAGAGGATCTACACTTCTTGTCAGTTTCCTAAGCAGAATTGAACTAGATATGGCCCGTGTGTGTAGGAAGCACAGTTCTTTTGTTCTGAGCAAACTCAATGTTCTGGCCCTTTGTGAAACACAGTAGAGTAGAAGAGTGCTCTTTTCTCAAAAGCAGAGTGTGTTTCTTGTAAGGCGAGCTAGCGTTTGTTTCCCAGTCCTAAAAGGAGTTGAATCACATGCAGTTTCTGGTCCTACGAGCAAGAGTTGTTTTCTGGTAAGGAAAGTCACTATTGTGCTCCCATTGCCAGACACAGTGCAAACAGCACTCATGTCTGTTCCCAGCAATTACAGTGTATTGGAGTGAAGAGGAGCTACTGTTCCTGTCAGTTTCCTAAGCAGAGTTGATCTAGATATGGCCCGTGTGTGTAGGAAGCACAGTTCTTTTGTTCTGAGCAAGCTCACTCTTCTGGCGCTATAGAAAACACAGTAGAGTAGAAGAGTGCTCATTTCTCAAAAGCAGAGTGTGTTTCTTGTAAGGAAAGATAGTGTTTGTTTCCCAGTCCTAAATGGAGTTGAATCACATGCAGTTTCTGGTCCTACGAGCAAGAGTTGTTTTCTGATAAGAAGAGTCACTATTGCACTCCCATTGACATACACAGGGCAAATAGCACTGGCTTCTGTTCCCAGCATGTACAGTGTATTGGACTGAAGAGGAGCTACTGTTCTTGTCAGTTTCCTAAGCAGAGTTGAACTAGATATGGCCCCGTGAGTGTAGGAAGCACAGTTCTTTGTTCTGAGCAAGCTCACTGTTCGGACCACAATGGAAACACGGTAGAGTAGAAGAGTGCCCTTTTTTCAAAAGCAGAGTGTGTTTCTTGTAAGGCGAGCTAGTGTTTGTTTCCCAGTCCTAAATGGAGTTGAGTCACATGCAGTTTCTGGTCCTACGAGCAAGAATTGTTTTCTGGTAAGGAAAGTCACTATTGTGCTCCCATTGCCATACACAGTGCAAACAGCACTCATGTCTGTTTCCAGCAAGGACAGTGTATTGGACTGAAGAGGAGCTACTGTTCCTGTCAGTTTCCTAAGCAGAGCTGAACTAGATATGGCCCGTGTGTGTAGGAAGCACAGATCTTTTGTTCTGAGCAAGCTCACTTTTCGGACACATTTGGAAACACAGTATTGTAGATGAGTGCTCTTTTTTCAAAAGCAGAGTGTGTTTCTTGTAAGGGGAGCTAGCGTTTGTTTCCCAGTCCTAAATGGAGTTGAGTCACATGCAGTTTCTGGTCCTACAAGCAAGAGTTGTTTTCTGGTAAGGAAAGTCACTATTGTGCTCCCATTGCCATACCCAGTACAAACAGCCCTCATGTCTGTTCCCAGCAAGTACAGTGTATTGGACTGAAGAGTAGCTCCTGTTCTTGTCAGTTTCCTAAGCAGAGTTGAACTAGATATGGCCCGTGTGTAGGAAGCACATTTCTTTTGTTCTGAGCAAGCTCACTCTTCTGGCCCTATAGGAAACACAGTAGAGTAGAAGAGTGCTCTTTTCTCAAAAGCAGAGTGTGTTTCTTGTAAGGCGAGCTAGTGTTTGTTACCCAGTCCTACATGGAGTTGAATCCCATGCAATTTCTGGTCCTATGAGCAAGAGTTGTTTTCTGGTAAGAAGAGTCACTATTGTGCTCCCATTGCCTTACACAGTGCAAATAGCACTCACGTCTGTTCCCATCAAGTACAGTGTATTGGACTGAAGAGGAACTACTGTTCTGGTCAGTTTTTTAAGCAGAGTTGAACTAGATATGGCCCATGAGTGTAGGAAGCACAGTTCATTGTTCTGAGCAAGCTCACTGTTCGGACCCCATTGGAAACACGGTAGAGTAGATGAGTGCCTTTTTTTGAAAAGCAGAGTGTGTTTCTTTTAAGGCGAGCTAGCGTTTGTTTCCCAGTCCTAATTGGAGTTGAGTCACATGAAGTTTCTGGTCCTACGAGCAAGAGTTGTTTTCTGGTAAGGAAAGACACTATTGTGCTCCCATTGCCATACACAGTGCAAACAGCACTCATGTCTATTCCCAGCAAGTACAGTGTATTGGACTGACGAGGAGCTTCAGTTCTTGTCAGTTTCCTAAGAAGAATTGAACTAGATATGGCCCGTGTGTGTAGGAAGCACAGTTCTTTTGTTCTGAGCAAGCTCACTGTTCTGGCGCTATAGAAAACACAGTAGAGTAGAAGAGTGCTCTTTTCTCAAAAGCAGAGTGTGTTTCTTGTAAGGCGAGCTAGCGTTTGTTTCCCAGTGCTAAAAGGAGTTGAATCACATGCAGTTTTTGGTCCTACGAACAAGAGTTGTTTTCTGGTAAGGAAAGTCACTATTGTGCTCCCATTACCAGACACAGTGCAAACAGCACTCATGTCTGTTCCCAGCAATTACAGTGTATTGGAGTGAAGAGGAGCTACTGTTCCTGTCAGTTTCCTAAGCAGAGTTGATCTAGATATGGCCCGTGTGTGTAGGAAGCACAGTTCTTTTGTTCTGAGCAAGCTCACTGTTCTGGCGCTATAGAAAACACAGTAGAGTAGAAGAGTGCTCATTTCTCAAAAGCAGAGTGTGTTTCTTGTAAGGAAAGATAGTGTTTGTTTCCCAGTCCTAAATGGAGTTGAATCACATGCAGTTTCTGGTCCTACGAGCAAGAGTTGTTTTCTGATAAGAAGAGTCACTATTGCACTCCCATTGTCATACACAGGGCAAATAGCACTGGCTTCTGTTCCCAGCATGTACAGTGTATTGGACTGAAGAGGAGCTACTGTTATTGTCATTTTCATAAGCAGAGGTGAACTAGATATGGCCTGTGTGTGTAGGAAGCACAGTTCTTTTGTTCTGAGCAAGCTCACTGTTCTGGCCCTACAGGAAACACAGTAGAATAGAAGAGTGTTCTTTTCTCAAAAGCAGAGTGTGTTTCTTGTAAGGTCATCTAGTATTGTTTCCCAGTCCTACATGGAGTTGAATCCCATGCAGTTTCTGTTCCTACGAGCAAGAGTTGTTTTCTGGTAAGAAGAGTCACTATTGAGCTCCCATTGCCATACACAGTGCAAATAGCACTCGCGTCTGTTTCCAGCAAGTACAGTGTATTGGACTGAAGAGGATCTACTGTTCTTGTCAGTTTTTTAAGCAGAGTTGAACTAGATATGGCCCGTGTGTGTAGGAAACAGTTCTTCTGTTCTGAGCAAGCTCAATGTTCTGGCCCTATGGGAAACACAGTAGAGTAGAAGAGTGCTCTTTTCTCAAAAGCAGAGTGTGTTTCTTGTAAGGGGAGCTAGCGTTTGTTTCCCATTCCTAAAAGGAGTTGAATCACATGCAGTTTCTGGTCCTACGAGCAAGAGTTGTTTTCTGGTAAGGAAAGTCACTATTGTGCTCCCATTGCCATACACAGTGTAAACAGCACTCATGTCTGTTCCCAGCAAGTACAGTGTATTGGATTGAAGAGTAGCTACTGTTCTTGTCAGTTTCCTAAGCAGAGTTGAACTAGATATGGCCCGTGAGTGTAAGAAGCACAGTTCTTTGTTCTGAGCAAGCTCACTGTTCGGACCACAATGGAAACACGGTAGAGTAGAAGAGTGCCCTTTTTTCAAAAGCAGAGTGTGTTTCTTGTAAGGCGAGCTAGTGTTTGTTTCCCAGTCCTAAATGGAGTTGAGTCACATGCAGTTTCTGGTCCTACGAGCAAGTGTTGTTTTCTGGTAAGGAAAGTCACTATTGTGCTCCCATTGCCATACACAGTGCAAACAGCACTCATGTCTGTTTCCAGCAAGGACAGTGTATTGGACTGAAGAGGAGCTACTGTTCCTGTCAGTTTCCTAAGCAGAGTTGAACTAGATATGGCCCGTGTGTGTAGGAAGCACAGTTCTTTTGTTCTGAGCAAGCTCACTTTTCGGACACATTTGGAAACACAGTAGAGTAGAAGAGTGCTCTTTTTTCAAAAGCAGAGTGTGTTTCTTGTAAGGGGAGCTAGCGTTTGTTTCCCAGTCCTAAATGGAGTTGAGTCACATGCAGTTTCTGGTCCTACAAGCAAGAGTTGTTTTCTGGTAAGGAAAGTCACTATTGTGCTCCCATTGCCATACCTAGTACAAACAGCCCTCATGTCTGTTCCCAGCAAGTACAGTGTATTGGACTGAAGAGTAGCTCCTGTTCTTGTCAGTTTCCTAAGCAGAGTTGAACTAGATATGGCCCGTGTGTAGGAAGCACATTTCTTTTGTTCTGAGCAAGCGCACTCTTCTGGCCCTATAGGAAACACAGTAGAGTAGAAGAGTGCTCTTTTCTCAAAAGCAGAGTGTGTTTCTTGTAAGGCGAGCTAGTGTTTGTTACCCAGTCCTACATGGAGTTGAATCCCATGCAATTTCTGGTCCTATGAGCAAGAGTTGTTTTCTGGTAAGAAGAGTCACTATTGTGCTCCCATTGCCTTACACAGTGCAAATAGCACTCGCGTCTGTTCCCAGCAAGTACAGTGTATTGGACTGAAGAGTATCTACTGTTCTTATCAGTTTCCTAAGCAGAGTTGAACTAGATATGGCCCGTGTGTTTAGGAAACACAGTTCTTTTGTTCTGAGCAAGCTCACTGTTCGGACACATTGAAAACACAGTAGAGTAGAAGAGTGCTCTTTTCTCAAAAGCAGAGTGTGTTTCTTGTAAGGCGAGCTAGCGTTTGTTTCCCAGTGCTAAAAGGAGTTGAATCACATGCAGTTTTTGGTCCTACGAACAAGAGTTGTTTTCTGGTAAGGAAAGTCACTATTGTGCTCCCATTGCCAGACACAGTGCAAACAGCACTCATGTCTGTTCCCAGCAATTACAGTGTATTGGAGTGAAGAGGAGCTACTGTTCCTGTCAGTTTCCTAGGCAGAGTTGATCTAGATATGGCCCGTAGTGTAGGAAACAGTTCTTCTGTTCTGAGCAAGCTCAATGTTCTGGCCCTATGGGAAACACAGTAGAGTAGAAGAGTGCTCTTTTCTCAAAAGCAGAGTCTGTTTCTTGTAAGGGGAGCTAGCGTTTGTTTCCCAGTCCTAAATGGAGTTGAATCACATGCAGTTTCTGGTCCAATGAGCAAGGGTTGTTTTCTGGTAAGAAGAGTCAGTATTGTACTCCCATTGTCATACACATGGCAAATAGCACTGGCGTCTGTTCCCAGCAAGTACAGTGTATTGGACCGAAGAGGATCTACACTTCTTGTCAGTTTCCTAAGCAGAATTGAACTAGATATGGCCCGTGTGTGTAGGAAGCACAGTTCTTTTGTTCTGAGCAAACTCAATGTTCTGGCCCTTTGTGAAACACAGTAGAGTAGAAGAGTGCTCTTTTCTCAAAAGCAGAGTGTGTTTCTTGTAAGGCGAGCTAGCGTTTGTTTCCCAGTCCTAAAAGGAGTTGAATCACATGCAGTTTCTGGTCCTACGAGCAAGAGTTGTTTTCTGGTAAGGAAAGTCACTATTGTGCTCCCATTGCCAGACACAGTGCAAACAGCACTCATGTCTGTTCCCAGCAATTACAGTGTATTGGAGTGAAGAGGAGCTACTGTTCCTGTCAGTTTCCTAAGCAGAGTTGATCTAGATATGGCCCGTGTGTGTAGGAAGCACAGTTCTTTTGTTCTGAGCAAGCTCACTCTTCTGGCGCTATAGAAAACACAGTAGAGTAGAAGAGTGCTCATTTCTCAAAAGCAGAGTGTGTTTCTTGTAAGGAAAGATAGTGTTTGTTTCCCAGTCCTAAATGGAGTTGAATCACATGCAGTTTCTGGTCCTACGAGCAAGAGTTGTTTTCTGATAAGAAGAGTCACTATTGCACTCCCATTGTCATACACAGGGCAAATAGCACTGGCTTCTGTTCCCAGCATGTACAGTGTATTGGACTGAAGAGGAGCTACTGTTCTTGTCAGTTTCCTAAGCAGAGTTGAACTAGATATGGCCCCGTGAGTGTAGGAAGCACAGTTCTTTGTTCTGAGCAAGCTCACTGTTCGGACCACAATGGAAACACGGTAGAGTAGAAGAGTGCCCTTTTTTCAAAAGCAGAGTGTGTTTCTTGTAAGGCGAGCTAGTGTTTGTTTCCCAGTCCTAAATGGAGTTGAGTCACATGCAGTTTCTGGTCCTACGAGCAAGAGTTGTTTTCTGGTAAGGAAAGTCACTATTGTGCTCCCATTGCCATACACAGTGCAAACAGCACTCATGTCTGTTTCCAGCAAGGACAGTGTATTGGACTGAAGAGGAGCTACTGTTCCTGTCAGTTTCCTAAGCAGAGCTGAACTAGATATGGCCCGTGTGTGTAGGAAGCACAGATCTTTTGTTCTGAGCAAGCTCACTTTTCGGACACATTTGGAAACACAGTATTGTAGATGAGTGCTCTTTTTTCAAAAGCAGAGTGTGTTTCTTGTAAGGGGAGCTAGCGTTTGTTTCCCAGTCCTAAATGGAGTTGAGTCACATGCAGTTTCTGGTCCTACAAGCAAGAGTTGTTTTCTGGTAAGGAAAGTCACTATTGTGCTCCCATTGCCATACCCAGTACAAACAGCCCTCATGTCTGTTCCCAGCAAGTACAGTGTATTGGACTGAAGAGTAGCTCCTGTTCTTGTCAGTTTCCTAAGCAGAGTTGAACTAGATATGGCCCGTGTGTAGGAAGCACATTTCTTTTGTTCTGAGCAAGCTCACTCTTCTGGCCCTATAGGAAACACAGTAGAGTAGAAGAGTGCTCTTTTCTCAAAAGCAGAGTGTGTTTCTTGTAAGGCGAGCTAGTGTTTGTTACCCAGTCCTACATGGAGTTGAATCCCATGCAATTTCTGGTCCTATGAGCAAGAGTTGTTTTCTGGTAAGAAGAGTCACTATTGTGCTCCCATTGCCTTACACAGTGCAAATCGCACTCACGTCTGTTCCCATCAAGTACAGTGTATTGGACTGAAGAGGAACTACTGTTCTGGTCAGTTTTTTAAGCAGAGTTGAACTAGATATGGCCCATGAGTGTAGGAAGCACAGTTCATTGTTCTGAGCAAGCTCACTGTTCGGACCCCATTGGAAACACGGTAGAGTAGATGAGTGCCTTTTTTTGAAAAGCAGAGTGTGTTTCTTTTAAGGCGAGCTAGCGTTTGTTTCCCAGTCCTAATTGGAGTTGAGTCACATGAAGTTTCTGGTCCTACGAGCAAGAGTTGTTTTCTGGTAAGGAAAGACACTATTGTGCTCCCATTGCCATACACAGTGCAAACAGCACTCATGTCTATTCCCAGCAAGTACAGTGTATTGGACTGACGAGGAGCTTCAGTTCTTGTCAGTTTCCTAAGAAGAATTGAACTAGATATGGCCCGTGTGTGTAGGAAGCACAGTTCTTTTGTTCTGAGCAAGCTCACTGTTCTGGCGCTATAGAAAACACAGTAGAGTAGAAGAGTGCTCTTTTCTCAAAAGCAGAGTGTGTTTCTTGTAAGGCGAGCTAGCGTTTGTTTCCCAGTGCTAAAAGGAGTTGAATCACATGCAGTTTTTGGTCCTACAAGCAAGAGTTGTTTTCTGGTAAGGAAAGTCACTATTGTGCTCCCATTGCCATACCTAGTACAAACAGCCCTCATGTCTGTTCCCAGCAAGTACAGTGTATTGGACTGAAGAGTAGCTCCTGTTCTTGTCAGTTTCCTAAGCAGAGTTGAACTAGATATGGCCCGTGTGTAGGAAGCACATTTCTTTTGTTCTGAGCAAGCGCACTCTTCTGGCCCTATAGGAAACACAGTAGAGTAGAAGAGTGCTCTTTTCTCAAAAGCAGAGTGTGTTTCTTGTAAGGCGAGCTAGTGTTTGTTACCCAGTCCTACATGGAGTTGAATCCCATGCAATTTCTGGTCCTATGAGCAAGAGTTGTTTTCTGGTAAGAAGAGTCACTATTGTGCTCCCATTGCCTTACACAGTGCAAATAGCACTCGCGTCTGTTCCCAGCAAGTACAGTGTATTGGACTGAAGAGTATCTACTGTTCTTATCAGTTTCCTAAGCAGAGTTGAACTAGATATGGCCCGTGTGTTTAGGAAACACAGTTCTTTTGTTCTGAGCAAGCTCACTGTTCGGACACATTGAAAACACAGTAGAGTAGAAGAGTGCTCTTTTCTCAAAAGCAGTGTGTGTTTCTTGTAAGGCAAGCTAGAGTTTGTTTCCCAGTCCTAAATGGAGTTGAGTCACATGCAGTTTCTGGACCTACGAGCAAGAGTTGTTTTCTGGTAAGAAGAGTCACTATTGCATTCCTATTGCCATACACAGTGCAAATAGCACTCGCGTCTCTTTCCGGCAAGTACAGTGTATTGCACTGAAGAGGATCTACTGTTCTTGTCAGTTTTTTAAGCAGAATTGAACTAGATATGGCCCGTGTGTGTAGGAAGCACAGTACTTTTGTTCTGAGCAAGCTCAATGTTCTGTCCCTATGGGAAACACAGTAGAGTAGAAGAGTGCTCTTTTCTCAAAAGCAGAGTGTTTTTCTTGTAAGGCGAGCTAGCGTTTGTTTCCCAGTCCAAAAGGAGTCGAATCACATGCAGTTTTTGGTCCCACGAGCAAGAGTTGTTTTCTGGTAAGGAAAGTCACTATTGTACTACCAATGCCAGACACAGTGCAAACAGCACTCATGTCTGTTCCCCGCAATACAGTGTATTGGACTGAAGAGGAGCTACTGTTCTTGTCAGTTTCCTAAGGAGAGTTGAACTAGATATGGCCCGTGTGTGTAGGAAACAGTTCTTCTGTTCTGAGCAAGCTGACTCTTCGGACACCATAGGAAACACAGTAGAGTAGAAGAGTGCTCTTTTCTCAAAAGCAGAGTGTGTTTCTTGTAAGGGGAGCTAGAGTTTGTTTCCCAGTCCTAAATGGAGTTGAATCACATGCAGTTTCTGGTCCAATGAGCAAGGGCTGTTTTCTGGTAAGAAGAGTCAGTATTGTACTCCCATTGTCATAAACAGGGCAAATAGCACTGGCGTCTGTTCCCAGCAAGTACAGTGTATTGGACTGAAGAGGATCTACACTTCTTGTCAGTTTCCTAAGCAGAATTGAACTAGATATGGCCCGTGTGTGTAGGAAGCACAGTTCTTTTGTTCTGAGCAAACTCAATGTTCTGGCCCTTTGGGAAACACAGTAGAGTAGAAGAGTGCTCTTTTCTCAAAAGCAGAGTGTGTTTCTTGTAAGGCGAGCTAGCGTTTGTTTCCCAGTCCTAAAAGGAGTTGAATCACATGCAGTTTCTGGTCCTACGAGCAAGAGTTGTTTTCTGGTAAGGAAAGTCACTATTTTGCTCCCATTGCCATACACAGTGCAAACAGCACTCATGTCTGTTCCCAGCAAGTACAGTGTATTGGATTGAAGAGGAGCTACTGTTCTTGTCAGATTCCTAACCAGAGTTGAACTAGATATGGCCCATGAGTGTAGGAAGCACATTTCTTTGTTCTGAGCAAGCTCACTGTTCAGACAACAAAGGAAACACGGTAGAGTAGAAGAGTGCCCTTTTTTCAAAAGCAGAGTGTGTTTCTTGTAAGGCGAGCTAGCGTTTGTTTCCCAGTCCTAAATGGAGTTGAGTCACATGCAGTTTCTGGTCCTATGAGCAAGAGTTGTTTTCTGGTAAGAAGAGTCACTATTGTGCTCCCATTGCCATACACAGTGCAAACAGCACTCATGTCTGTTCCCAGCAAGTGCAGTGTATTTGACTGAAGAGGAGCTACTGTTCTTGTCAGTTTCCTAATCAGAGTTGAAATAGATATGGCCCGTGTGTGTAGGAAGCACAGTTCTTTTGTTCTGAGCAAACTCACTGTTCGGACCCATTTGGAAACACAGTAGAGTAGAAGAGTGCTCTTTTTTCAAAAGCAGAGTGTGTTTCTTGTAAGGAGAGCTAGCGTTGGTTTTCCAGTCTTAAATGGAGTTGAGTCACATGCAGCTTCTGGTCCTACGAGCAAGAGTTGTTTTCTGGTAAGGAAAGTCACTATTGTGCTCCCATTGCCATACCCAGTACAAACAGCCCAGCAAGTACAGTGTATTGGACTGAAGAGTAGCTACTGTTCTTGTCAGTTTCCTAAGCAGAGTTGAACTAGATATGGCCCCTGTGTGTAGGAAGCACAGTTCTTTTGTTCTGAGCAAGCTCACTGTTCTGGACATATAGGAAACACAGTAGAGTAGAAGAGTGCTCTTTTCTCAAAATCAGAGTGTGTTTCTTGTGAGGCGAGCTAGTGTTTCTTACCCAGTCCTACATGGAGTTGAATCCCATGCAATTTCTGGTGCTAAGAGCAAGAGTTGTTTTCTGGTAAGAAGAGTCACTATTGCGCTCCCATTGCCATACACAGTGCAAATAGCACTGGCGTCTGTTCCCAGCAAGTACAGTGTATTGAACTGAAGAGGAGCTACTGTTCTTGTCAGTTTCCTAAGCAGAGTTGAACTAGATATTGCCCGTGTGTGTAGGAAACAATTCTTTTTTTCTGAGCAAGCTCACTGTTCGGACACCATAGGAAACACAGTAGAGTAGAAGAGTACTCTTTTCTCAAAAGCAGAGTGTGTTTCTGGTAAGGCGAGCTAGCATTTGTTTTCCAGTGCTAAAAGGAGATGAATCACATGCAGTTTTTGGTCCTACGAGCAAGAGTTGTTTTCTGGTAAGGAAAGTCACTATTGTGCTTCCATTTCCATACACACTGCAAACAGCACTCATGTCTGTTCCCAGCAATTACAGTGTATTGGACTGAAGAGGAGCTACTGTTCTTGTCAGTTTCCTAAGCAGAGTTGAACTAGATATGGCCCGTGTGTGTAGGAAACACAGTTCTTTTGTTCTGAGCAAGCTCACTGTTCAGACACCATAGGAAACACAGTAGGGTAGAAGAGTGCTCATTTCTCAAAAGCAGAGTGTGTTTCTTGTAAGGCGAGCTAGTGTTTTTTTCCCAGTCCGAAATGGAGTTGAATCCCATGCAGTTTCTGTTCCTATGAGCAAGAGTTGTTTTCTGGTAAGAAGAGTCACTATTGCGCTCCCATTTCCATACACAGTGCAAATAGCACTCGCGTCTGTTTCCATCAAGTACAGTGTATTGGACTGAAGAGGATCTACAGTTCTTGTCAGTTTCCTAAGCAGAATTGAACTAGATAGGGCCCGTGTGTGTAGGAAGCACAGTTCTTTTGTTCTGAGCAAGCTCAATGTTCTGGCCCTGTGGGAAACACAGTAGAGTAGATGAGTGCTCTTTTCTCAAAAGCAGAGTGTGTTTCTTGTAAGGCGAGCTAGCGTTTGTTTCCCAGTCCTAAATGGAGTTGAGTCACATGCAGTTTCTGGTCCTAGGAGCAAGAGTTGTTTTCTAGTAAGGAAAGTCACTATTGTGCTCCATTTGCCATACACAGTGCAAACAGCATTCATGTCTGTTCCCAGCAAGTACAGTGTATTGGACTGAAGAGTAGCTACTGTTCTTGTCAGTTTCCTAAGCAGAGTTGAACTAGATATGGCCCGTGTGTGTACGAAGCACAGTTCTTTTGTTCTGAGCAAGCTCACTGTTCGGACCCATTTGGAAACACAGTAGATTGAAGAGTGCTCTTTTTTCAAAAGCAGAGTGTGTTTCTTGTAAGGGGAGCTAGCGTTTGTTTCCCAGTCCTAAATGGAGTTGAGTCACATGCAGTTTCTGGTCCTATGAGCAAGAGTTGTTTTCTGGTAAGGAAAGTCACTATTGTGCTCCCATTGCCATACCCAGTACAAACAGCCATCATGTCTGTTCCCAGCAAGTACAGTGTATTGGACTGAAGAGTAGCTACTGTTCTTGTCAGTTTCCTAAGCAGAGTTGAACTAGATATGGCCCGTGTGTGTAGGAAGCACATTTCTTTTGTTCTGAGCAAGCTCACTGTTCTGGCCCTATAGGAAACACAGTAGAGTAGAAGAGTGCTCTTTTCTCAAAAGCAGAGTGTGTTTCTTGTAAGGCGAGCTAGTGTTTGTAACCCAGTCCTACATGGAGTTGAATCCCATGCAATTTCTGGTCCAAGAGCAAGAGTTGTTTTCTGGTAAGAAGAGTCACTATTGAGCTCCCATTGCCACACACAGTGCAAATAGCACTCGCGTCAGTTCCCAGCAAGTACAGTGTATTGGACTGAAGAGGAGCTACTGTTCTTGTCAGTTTCCTAAGCAGAGTTGAACTAGATATGGCCCGTGTGTGTAGGAAACACAGTTCTTTTTTTCTGAGCAAGCTCACTGTTCGGACACCATAGGAAACACACTAGGGTAGAAGAGTGCTCTTTTCTCAAAAGCAGAGTGTGTTTCTTGTAAGGCGAGCTAGTGTTTTTTTCCCAGTCCTACATGGAGTTGAATCCCATGCAGTTTCTGTTCCTATGAGCAAGAGTTGTTTTCTGGTAAGAAGAGTCACTATTGCGCTCCCATTTCCATACACAGTACAAATAGCACTCGTGTCTGTTTCCAGCAAGCACAGTGTATTGGACTGAAGAGGATCTACTGTTCTTGTCAGTTATTTAAGCAGAATTGAACTAGATATGGCCCGTGTGTGTAGGAAGCACAGTTCTTTTGTTCTGAGCAAGCTCACTGTTCTGGCGTTATAGAAAACACAGTAGAGCAGAAGAGTGCTCTTTTCTCAAAAGCAGAGTGTGTTTCTTGAAAGGCAAGATAGCGTTTGGTTCCCAGGCCTAAATGGAGTTGAATCACATGCAGTTTCTGGTCCTATGAGCAAGAGTTGTTTTCTAGTAAGAAGAGTCACTATTGCGCTCCCATTGTCATATACAGGGCAAATAGCACTGGCGTCTGTTCTCAACATGTACAGTGTATTGGACTGAAGAGGAGCTACTTTTCTATTCAGTTTCCTAAGCAGAGTTGAACTAGATATGGCCTGTGTGTGTAGGAAGCACAGTTCTTTTGTTCTGAGCAAGCTCACTGTTCAGGCACTATAGGAAACACAGTAGAGTAGAAGAGTGCTCTTTTCTCAAAAGCAGAGTGTGTTTTTTGTAAGGCGAGCTAGTGTTTGTTTCCCAGTCCTACATAGAGTTTAATAACATGCAGTTTCTGGTCCTTCGAGCAAGAGTTGTTTTCTGGTAAGAAGAGTCACTATTGCGCTCCCATTGCCATACACAGGGCAAACAGCACTCGTGTCTGTTCTCAGCAAGTACAGTGTATTGGACTGAAGAGGAACTACTGTTCTGGTCAGTTTTTTAAGCAGAGTTGAACTAGATATGGCCCATGAGTGTAGGAAGCACAGTTCATTGTTCTGAGCAAGCTCACTGTTCGGACCCCATTGGAAACATGGTAGAGTAGATGAGTCCCTTTTTTTGAAAAGCAGAGTGTGTTACTTGTAAGGCGAGCTAGCGTTTGTTTCCCAGTCCTAATTGGAGTTGAGTCACATGAAGTTTCTGGTCCTACGAGCAAGAGTTGTTTTCTGGTAAGGAAAGACACTATTGTGCTCCCATTGCCATACACAGTGCAAACAGCACTCATGTCTATTCCCAGCAAGTACAGTGTATTGGACTGACGAGGAGCTACAGTTCTTGTCAGTTTCCTAAGCAGAATTGAACTAGATATGGCCCGTGTGTGTAGGAAGCACAGTTCTTTTGTTCTGAGCAAGCTCACTGTTCTGGCGCTATAGAAAACACAGTAGAGTAGAAGAGTGCTCTTTTCTCAAAAGCAGAATGTGTTTCTTGTAAGGCGAGCTAGCGTTTGTTTCCCAGTCCTAAAAGGAGTTGAATCACATGCAGTTTCTGGTCCTACGAGCAAGAGTTGTTTTCTGGTAAGGAAAGTCACTATTGTGCTCCCATTGCCAGACACAGTGCAAACAGCACTCATGTCTGTTCCCAGCAATTACAGTGTATTGGAGTGAAGAGGAGCTACTGTTCCTGTCAGTTTCCTAAGCAGAGTTGATCTAGATATGGCCCGTGTGTGTAGGAAGCACAGTTCTTTTGTTCTGAGCAAGCTCACTCTTCTGGCGCTATAGAAAACACAGTAGAGTAGAAGAGTGCTCATTTCTCAAAAGCAGAGTGTGTTTCTTGTAAGGAAAGATAGTGTTTGTTTCCCAGTCCTAAATGAAGTTGAATCACATGCAGTTTCTGGTCCTACGAGCAAGAGTTGTTTTCTGATAAGAAGAGTCACTATTGCACTCCCATTGTCATACACAGGGCACATAGCACTGGCTTCTGTTCCCAGCATGTACAGTGTATTGGACTGAAGAGGAGCTACTGTTCTTGTCAGTTTCCTAAGCAGAGTTGAACTAGATATGGCCCCGTGAGTGTAGGAAGCACAGTTCTTTGTTCTGAGCAAGCTCACTGTTCGGACCACAATGGAAACACGGTAGAGTAGAAGAGTGCCCTTTTTTCAAAAGCAGAGTGTGTTTCTTGTAAGGCGAGCTAGTGTTTGTTTCCCAGTCCTAAATGGAGTTGAGTCACATGCAGTTTCTGGTCCTACGAGCAAGAGTTGTTTTCTGTTAAGGAAAGTCACTGTTGTGCTCCCATTGCCATACACAGTGCAAACAGCACTCATGTCTTTTTCCAGCAAGGACAGTGTATTGGACAGAAGAGGAGCTACTGTTCCTGTCAGTTTCCTAAGCAGAGTTGAACTAGATATGGCCCGTGTGTGTAGGAAGCACAGTTCTTTTGTTCTGAGCAAGCTCACTGTTCTGGCGCTATAGAAAACACAGTAGAGTAGAAGAGTGCTCATTTCTCAAAAGCAGAGTGTGTTTCTTGTAAGGAAAGATAGTGTTTGTTTCCCAGTCCTAAATGGAGTTGAATCACATGCAGTTTCTGGTCCTACGAGCAAGAGTTGTTTTCTGATAAGAAGAGTCACTATTGCACTCCCATTGTCATACACAGGGCAAATAGCACTGGCTTCTGTTCCCAGCATGTACAGTGTATTGGACTGAAGAGGAGCTACTGTTATTGTCAGTTTCATAAGCAGAGGTGAACTAGATATGGCCTGTGTGTGTAGGAAGCACAGTTCTTTTGTTCTGAGCAAGCTCACTGTTCTGGCCCTACAGGAAACACAGTAGAATAGAAGAGTGTTCTTTTCTCAAAAGCAGCGTGTGTTTCTTGTAAGGTCATCTAGTATTGTTTCCCAGTCCTACATGGAGTTGAATCCCATGCAGTTTCTGTTCCTACGAGCAAGAGTTGTTTTCTGGTAAGAAGAGTCACTATTGAGCTCCCATTGCCATACACAGTGCAAATAGCACTCGCGTCTGTTTCCAGCAAGTACAGTGTATTGGACTGAAGAGGATCTACTGTTCTTGTCAGTTTTTTAAGCAGAGTTGAACTAGATATGGCCCGTGTGTGTAGGAAACAGTTCTTCTGTTCTGAGCAAGCTCAATGTTCTGGCCCTATGGGAAACAGGGTAGAGTAGAAGAGTGCTCTTTTCTCAAAAGCAGAGTGTGTTTCTTGTAAGGGGAGCTAGCGTTTGTTTCCCAGTCCTAAAAGGAGTTGAATCACATGCAGTTTCTGGTCCTACGAGCAAGAGTTGTTTTCTGGTAAGGAAAGTCACTATTGTGCTCCCATTGCCATACACAGTGTAAACAGCACTCATGTCTGTTCCCAGCAAGTACAGTGTATTGGATTGAAGAGGAGCTACTGTTCTTGTCAGTTTCCTAAGCAGAGTTGAACTAGATATGGCCCGTGAGTGTAAGAAGCACAGTTCTTTGTTCTGAGCAAGCTCACTGTTCGGACCACAATGGAAACACGGTAGAGTAGAAGAGTGCCCTTTTTTCAAAAGCAGAGTGTGTTTCTTGTAAGGCGAGCTAGTGTTTGTTTCCCAGTCCTAAATGGAGTTGAGTCACATGCAGTTTCTGGTCCTACAAGCAAGAGTTGTTTTCTGGTAAGGAAAGTCACTATTGTGCTCCCATTGCCATACACAGTGCAAACAGCACTCATGTCTGTTTCCAGCAAGGACAGTGTATTGGACTGAAGAGGAGCTACTGTTCCTGTCAGTTTCCTAAGCAGAGTTGAACTAGATATGGCCCGTGTGTGTAGGAAGCACAGTTCTTTTGTTCTGAGCTAGCTCACTTTTCGGACACATTTGGAAACACAGTAGAGTAGAAGAGTGCTCTTTTTTCAAAAGCAGAGTGTGTTTCTTGTAAGGGGAGCTAGCGTTTGTTTCCCAGTCCTAAATGGAGTTGAGTCACATGCAGTTTCTGGTCCTACAAGCAAGAGTTGTTTTCTGGTAAGGAAAGTCACTATTGTGCTCCCATTGCCATACCTAGTACAAACAGCCCTCATGTCTGTTCCCAGCAAGTACAGTGTATTGGACTGAAGAGTAGCTCCTGTTCTTGTCAGTTTCCTAAGCAGAGTTGAACTAGATATGGCCCGTGTGTAGGAAGCACATTTCTTTTGTTCTGAGCAAGCGCACTCTTCTGGCACTATAGGAAACACAGTAGAGTAGAAGAGTGCTCTTTTCTCAAAAGCAGAGTGTGTTTCTTGTAAGGCGAGCTAGTGTTTGTTACCCAGTCCTACATGGAGTTGAATCCCATGCAATTTCTGGTCCTATGAGCAAGAGTTGTTTTCTGGTAAGAAGAGTCACTATTGTGCTCCCATTGCCTTACACAGTGCAAATAGCACTCGCGTCTGTTCCCAGCAAGTACAGTGTATTGGACTGAAGAGTATCTACTGTTCTTATCAGTTTCCTAAGCAGAGTTGAACTAGATATGGCCCGTGTGTTTAGGAAACACAGTTCTTTTTTTCTGAGCAAGCTCACTGTTCGGACACATTGAAAACACAGTAGAGTAGAAGAGTGCTCTTTTCTCAAAAGCAGTGTGTGTTTCTTGTAAGGCAAGCTAGAGTTTGTTTCCCAGTCCTAAATGGAGTTGAATCACATGCAGTTTCTGGTCCTACGAGCAAGAGTTGTTTTCTGGTAAGAAGAGTCACTATTGCATTCCTATTGCCATACACAGTGCAAATAGCACTCGCGTCTCTTTCCGGCAAGTACAGTGTATTGCACTGAAGAGGATCTACTGTTCTTGTCAGTTTTTTAAGCAGAATTGAACTAGATATGGCCCGTGTGTGTAGGAAGCACAGTACTTTTGTTCTGAGCAAGCTCAATGTTCTGTCCCTATGGGAAACACAGTAGAGTAGAAGAGTGCTCTTTTCTCAAAAGCAGAGTGTGTTTCTTGTAAGGGGAGCTAGAGTTTGTTTCCCAGTCCTAAATGGAGTTGAATCACATGCAGTTTCTGGTCCAATGAGCAAGGGTTGTTTTCTGGTAAGAAGAGTCAGTATTGTACTCCCATTGTCATACACATGGCAAATAGCACTGGCGTCTGTTCCCAGCAAGTACAGTGTATTGGACCGAAGAGGATCTACACTTCTTGTCAGTTTCCTAAGCAGAATTGAACTAGATATGGCCCGTGTGTGTAGGAAGCACAGTTCTTTTGTTCTGAGCAAACTCAATGTTCTGGCCCTTTGTGAAACACAGTAGAGTAGAAGAGTGCTCTTTTCTCAAAAGCAGAATGTGTTTCTTGTAAGGCGAGCTAGCGTTTGTTTCCCAGTCCTAAAAGGAGTTGAATCACATGCAGTTTCTGGTCCTACGAGCAAGAGTTGTTTTCTGGTAAGGAAAGTCACTATTGTGCTCCCATTGCCAGACACAGTGCAAACAGCACTCATGTCTGTTCCCAGCAATTACAGTGTATTGGAGTGAAGAGGAGCTACTGTTCCTGTCAGTTTCCTAAGCAGAGTTGATCTAGATATGGCCCGTGTGTGTAGGAAGCACAGTTCTTTTGTTCTGAGCAAGCTCACTCTTCTGGCGCTATAGAAAACACAGTAGAGTAGAAGAGTGCTCATTTCTCAAAAGCAGAGTGTGTTTCTTGTAAGGAAAGATAGTGTTTGTTTCCCAGTCCTAAATGGAGTTGAATCACATGCAGTTTCTCGTCCTACGAGCAAGAGTTGTTTTCTGATAAGAAGAGTCACTATTGCACTCCCATTGTCATACACAGGGCACATAGCACTGGCCTCTGTTCCCAGCATGTACAGTGTATTGGACTGAAGAGGAGCTACTGTTCTTGTCAGTTTCCTAAGCAGAGTTGAACTAGATATGGCCCCGTGAGTGTAGGAAGCACAGTTCTTTGTTCTGAGCAAGCTCACTGTTCGGACCACAATGGAAACACGGTAGAGTAGAAGAGTGCCCTTTTTTCAAAAGCAGAGTGTGTTTCTTGTAAGGCGAGCTAGTGTTTGTTTCCCAGTCCTAAATGGAGTTGAGTCACATGCAGTTTCTGGTCCTACGAGCAAGAGTTGTTTTCTGGTAAGGAAAGTCACTATTGTGCTCCCATTGCCATACACAGTGCAAACAGCACTCATGTCTGTTTCCAGCAAGGACAGTGTATTGGACTGAAGAGGAGCTACTGTTCCTGTCAGTTTCCTAAGCAGAGTTGAACTAGATATGGCCCGTGTGTGTAGGAAGCACAGTTCTTTTGTTCTGAGCAAGCTCACTTTTCGGACACATTTGGAAACACAGTATTGTAGATGAGTGCTCTTTTTTCAAAAGCAGAGTGTGTTTCTTGTAAGGGGAGCTAGCGTTTGTTTCCCAGTCCTAAATGGAGTTGAGTCACATGCAGTTTCTGGTCCTACAAGCAAGAGTTGTTTTCTGGTAAGGAAAGTCACTATTGTGCTCCCATTGCCATACCCAGTACAAACAGTCCTCATGTCTGTTCCCAGCAAGTACAGTGTATTGGACTGAAGAGTAGCTCCTGTTCTTGTCAGTTTCCTAAGCAGAGTTGAACTAGATATGGCCCGTGTGTAGGAAGCACATTTCTTTTGTTCTGAGCAAGCTCACTCTTCTGGCCCTATAGGAAACACAGTAGAGTAGAAGAGTGCTCTTTTCTGAAAAGCAGAGTGTGTTTCTTCTAAGGCGAGCTAGTGTTTGTTACCCAGTCCTACATGGAGTTGAATCCCATGCAATTTCTGGTCCTATGAGCAAGAGTTGTTTTCTGGTAAGAAGAGTCACTATTGTGCTCCCATTGCCTTACACAGTGCAAATAGCACTCACGTCTGTTCCCAGCAAGTACAGTGTATTGGACTGAAGAGGAACTACTGTTCTGGTCAGTTTTTTAAGCAGAGTTGAACTAGATATGGCCCATGAGTGTAGGAAGCACAGTTCATTGTTCTGAGCAAGCTCACTGTTCGGACCCCATTGGAAACACGGTAGAGTAGATGAGTGCCTTTTTTTGAAAAGCAGAGTGTGTTTCTTGTAAGGCGAGCTAGCGTTTGTTTCCCAGTCATAATTGGAGTTGAGTCACATGAAGTTTCTGGTCCTACGAGCAAGAGTTGTTTTCTGGTAAGGAAAGACACTATTGTGCTCCCATTGCCATACACAGTGCAAACAGCACTCATGTCTATTCCCAGCAAGTACAGTGTATTGGACTGACGAGGAGCTTCAGTTCTTGTCAGTTTCCTAAGCAGAATTGAACTAGATATGGCCCGTGTGTGTAGGAAGCACAGTTCTTTTGTTCTGAGCAAGCTCACTGTTCTGGGCTATAGAAAACACAGTAGAGTAGAAGAGTGCTCTTTTCTCAAAAGCAGAGTGTGTTTCTTGTAAGGCGAGCTAGCGTTTGTTTCCCAGTGCTAAAAGGAGTTGAATCACATGCAGTTTTTGGTCCTACGAACAAGAGTTGTTTTCTGGTAAGGAAAGTCACTATTGTGCTCCCATTGCCAGACACAGTGCAAACAGCACTCATGTCTGTTCCCAGCAATTACAGTGTATTGGAGTGAAGAGGAGCTACTGTTCCTGTCAGTTTCCTAAGCAGAGTTGATCTAGATATGGCCCGTGTGTGTAGGAAGCACAGTTCTTTTGTTCTGAGCAAGCTCACTGTTCTGGCGCTATAGAAAACACAGTAGAGTAGAAGAGTGCTCATTTCTCAAAAGCAGAGTGTGTTTCTTGTAAGGAAAGATAGTGTTTGTTTCCCAGTCCTAAATGGAGTTGAATCACATGCAGTTTCTGGTCCTACGAGCAAGAGTTGTTTTCTGATAAGAAGAGTCACTATTGCACTCCCATTGTCATACACAGGGCAAATAGCACTGGCTTCTGTTCCCAGCATGTACAGTGTATTGGACTGAAGAGGAGCTACTGTTATTGTCAGTTTCATAAGCAGAGGTGAACTAGATATGCCCTGTGTGTGTAGGAAGCACAGTTCTTTTGTTCTGAGCAAGCTCACTGTTCTGGCCCTACAGGAAACACAGTAGAATAGAAGAGTGTTCTTTTCTCAAAAGCAGAGTGTGTTTCTTGTAAGGTCATCTAGTATTGTTTCCCAGTCCTACATGGAGTTGAATCCCATGCAGTTTCTGTTCCTACGAGCAAGAGTTGTTTTCTGGTAAGAAGAGTCACTATTGAGCTCCCATTGCCATACACAGTGCAAATAGCACTCGCGTCTGTTTCCAGCAAGTACAGTGTATTGGACTGAAGAGGATCTACTGTTCTTGTCAGTTTTTTAAGCAGAGTTGAACTAGATATGGCCCGTGTGTGTAGGAAACAGTTCTTCTGTTCTGAGCAAGCTCAATGTTCTGGCCCTATGGGAAACACAGTAGAGTAGAAGAGTGCTCTTTTCTCAAAAGCAGAGTATGTTTCTTGTAAGGGGAGCTAGCATTTGTTTCCCAGTCCTAAAAGGAGTTGAATCACATGCAGTTTCTGGTCCTACGAGCAAGAGTTGTTTTCTGGTAAGGAAAGTCACTATTGTGCTCCCATTGCCATACACAGTGTAAACAGCACTCATGTCTGTTCCCAGCAAGTACAGTGTATTGGATTGAAGAGGAGCTACTGTTCTTGTCAGTTTCCTAAGCAGAGTTGAACTAGATATGGCCCGTGAGTGTAAGAAGCACAGTTCTTTGTTCTGAGCAAGCTCACTGTTCGGACCACAATGGAAACACGGTAGAGTAGAAGAGTGCCCTTTTTTCAAAAGCAGAGTGTGTTTCTTGTAAGGCGAGCTAGTGTTTGTTTCCCAGTCCTAAATGGAGTTGAGTCACATGCAGTTTCTGGTCCTACGAGCAAGAGTTGTTTTCTGGTAAGGAAAGTCACTATTGTGCTCCCATGGCAATACACAGTGCAAACAGCACTCATGTCTGTTTCCAGCAAGGACAGTGTATTGGACTGAAGAGGAGCTACTGTTCCTGTCAGTTTCCTAAGCAGAGTTGAACTAGATATGGCCCGTGTGTGTAGGAAGCACAGTTCTTTTGTTCTGAGCAAGCTCACTTTTCGGACACATTTGGAAACACAGTAGAGTAGAAGAGTGCTCTTTTTTCAAAAGCAGAGTGTGTTTCTTGTAAGGGGAGCTAGCGTTTGTTTCCCAGTCCTAAATGGAGTTGAGTCACATGCAGTTTCTGGTCCTACAAGCAAGAGTTGTTTTCTGGTAAGGAAAGTCACTATTGTGCTCCCATTGCCATACCTAGTACAAACAGCCCTCATGTCTGTTCCCAGCAAGTACAGTGTATTGGACTGAAGAGTAGCTCCTGTTCTTGTCAGTTTCCTAAGCAGAGTTGAACTAGATATGGCCCGTGTGTAGGAAGCACATTTCTTTTGTTCTGAGCAAGCGCACTCTTCTGGCCCTATAGGAAACACAGTAGAGTAGAAGAGTGCTCTTTTCTCAAAAGCAGAGTGTGTTTCTTGTAAGGCGAGCTAGTGTTTGTTACCCAGTCCTACATGGAGTTGAATCCCATGCAATTTCTGGTCCTATGAGCAAGAGTTGTTTTCTGGTAAGAAGAGTCACTATTGTGCTCCCATTGCCTTACACAGTGCAAATAGCACTCGCGTCTGTTCCCAGCAAGTACAGTGTATTGGACTGAAGAGTATCTACTGTTCTTATCAGTTTCCTAAGCAGAGTTGAACTAGATATGGCCCGTGTGTTTAGGAAACACAGTTCTTTTGTTCTGAGCAAGCTCACTGTTCGGACACATTGAAAACACAGTAGAGTAGAAGAGTGCTCTTTTCTCAAAAGCAGTGTGTGTTTCTTGTAAGGCAAGCTAGAGTTTGTTTCCCAGTCCTAAATGGAGTTGAATCACATGCAGTTTCTGGTCCTATGAGCAAGAGTTGTTTTCTGGTAAGAAGAGTCACTATTGCATTCCTATTGCCATACACAGTGCAAATAGCACTCGCGTCTCTTTCCGGCAAGTACAGTGTATTGCACTGAAGAGGATCTACTGTTCTTGTCAGTTTTTTAAGCAGAATTGAACTAGATATGGCCCGTGTGTGTAGGAAGCACAGTACTTTTGTTCTGAGCAAGCTCAATGTTCTGTCCCTATGGGAAACACAGTAGAGTAGAAGAGTGCTCTTTTCTCAAAAGCAGAGTGTTTTTCTTGTAAGGCGAGCTAGCGTTTGTTTCCCAGTCCAAAAGGAGTCGAATCACATGCAGTTTTTGGTCCCACGAGCAAGAGTTGTTTTCTGGTAAGGAAAGTCACTATTGTACTACCAATGCCAGACACAGTGCAAACAGCACTCATGTCTGTTCCCCGCAATACGGTGTATTGGACTGAAGAGGAGCTACTGTTCTTGTCAGTTTCCTAAGGAGAGTTGAACTAGATATGGCCTGTGTGTGTAGGAAACAGTTCTTCTGTTCTGAGCAAGCTGACTCTTCGGACACCATAGGAAACACAGTAGAGTAGAAGAGTGCTCTTTTCTCAAAAGCAGAGTGTGTTTCTTGTAAGGGGAGCTAGAGTTTGTTTCCCAGTCCTAAATGGAGTTGAATCACATGCAGTTTCTGGTCCAATGAGCAAGGGCTGTTTTCTGGTAAGAAGAGTCAGTATTGTACTCCCATTGTCATAAACAGGGCAAATAGCACTGGCGTCTGTTCCCAGCAAGTACAGTGTATTGGACTGAAGAGGATCTACACTTCTTGTCAGTTTCCTAAGCAGAATTGAACTAGATATGGCCCGTGTGTGTAGGAAGCACAGTTCTTTTGTTCTGAGCAAACTCAATGTTCTGGCCCTTTGGGAAACACAGTAGAGTAGAAGAGTGCTCTTTTCTCAAAAGCAGA
The DNA here is from genome assembly GCF_949786415.1 of Peromyscus eremicus. Classification (NCBI taxonomy): domain Eukaryota; kingdom Metazoa; phylum Chordata; class Mammalia; order Rodentia; family Cricetidae; genus Peromyscus; species Peromyscus eremicus. Next base: position 2,073,066 of record NW_026734295.1, read on the forward strand.
GTGTGTTTCTTGTAAGGCGGGCTAGCGTTTGTTTCCCAGTCCTAAAAGGAGTTGAATCGCATGCAGTTTCTGGTCCTACGAGCAAGAGTTGTTTTCTGGTAAGGAAAGTCACTATTTTGCTCCCATTGCCATACACAGTGCAAACAGCACTCATGTCTGTTCCCAGCAAGTACAGTGTATTGGATTGAAGAGGAGCTACTGTTCTTGTCAGATTCCTAACCAGAGTTGAACTAGATATGGCCCATGAGTGTAGGAAGCACATTTCTTTGTTCTGAGCAAGCTCACTGTTCGGACACATAGGAAACACCTTAGAGTAGAAGAGTGCCCTTTTTTCAAAAGCAGAGTGTGTTTCTTGTAAGGCGAGCTAGCGTTTGTTTCCCAGTCCTAAATGGAGTTGAGTCACATGCAGTTTCTGGTCCTACGAGCAAGAGTTGTTTTCTGGTAAGAAGAGTCACTATTGTGCTCCCATTGCCATACACAGTGCAAACAGCACTCATGTCTGTTCCCAGCAAGTGCAGTGTATTTGACTGAAGAGGAGCTACTGTTCTTGTCAGTTTCCTAATCAGAGTTGAAATAGATATGGCCCGTGTGTGTAGGAAGCACAGTTCTTTTGTTCTGAGCAAACTCACTGTTCGGACCCATTTGGAAACACAGTAGAGTAGAAGAGTGCTCTTTTTTCAAAAGCAGAGTGTGTTTCTTGTAAGGAGAGCTAGCGTTGGTTTTCCAGTCTTAAATGGAGTTGAGTCACATGCAGCTTCTGGTCCTACGAGCAAGAGTTGTTTTCTGGTAAGGAAAGTCACTATTGTGCTCCCATTGCCATACCCAGTACAAACAGCCCAGCAAGTACAGTGTATTGGACTGAAGAGTAGCTACTGTTCTTGTCAGTTTCCTAAGCAGAGTTGAACTAGATATGGCCCCTGTGTGTAGGAAGCACAGTTCTTTTGTTCTGAGCAAGCTCACTGTTCTGGACCTATAGAAAACACAGTAGAGTAGAAGAGTGCTCTTTTCTCAAAAGCAGAGTGTGTTTCTTGTAAGGCGAGCTAGCGTTTGTTTCCCAGTGCTAAAAGGAGTTGAATCACATGCAGTTTTTGGTCCTACGAACAAGAGTTGTTTTCTGGTAAGGAAAGTCACTATTGTGCTCCCATTGCCAGACACAGTGCAAACAGCACTCATGTCTGTTCCCAGCAATTACAGTGTATTGGAGTGAAGAGGAGCTACTGTTCCTGTCAGTTTCCTAAGCAGAGTTGATCTAGATATGGCCCGTGTGTGTAGGAAGCACAGTTCTTTTGTTCTGAGCAAGCTCACTGTTCTGGCGCTATAGAAAACACAGTAGAGTAGAAGAGTGCTCATTTCTCAAAAGCAGAGTGTGTTTCTTGTAAGGAAAGATAGTGTTTGTTTCCCAGTCCTAAATGGAGTTGAATCACATGCAGTTTCTGGTCCTACGAGCAAGAGTTGTTTTCTGATAAGAAGAGTCACTATTGCACTCCCATTGTCATACACAGGGCAAATAGCACTGGCTTCTGTTCCCAGCATGTACAGTGTATTGGACTGAAGAGGAGCTACTGTTATTGTCAGTTTCATAAGCAGAGGTGAACTAGATATGGCCTGTGTGTGTAGGAAGCACAGTTCTTTTGTTCTGAGCAAGCTCACTGTTCTGGCCCTACAGGAAACACAGTAGAATAGAAGAGTGTTCTTTTCTCAAAAGCAGAGTGTGTTTCTTGTAAGGTCATCTAGTATTGTTTCCCAGTCCTACATGGAGTTGAATCCCATGCAGTTTCTGTTCCTACGAGCAAGAGTTGTTTTCTGGTAAGAAGAGTCACTATTGAGCTCCCATTGCCATACACAGTGCAAATAGCACTCGCGTCTGTTTCCAGCAAGTACAGTGTATTGGACTTAAGAGGATCTACTGTTCTTGTCAGTTTTTTTAAGCAGAGTTGAACTAGATATGGCCCGTGTGTGTAGGAAACAGTTCTTCTGTTCTGAGCAAGCTCAATGTTCTGGCCCTATGGGAAACACAGTAGAGTAGAAGAGTGCTCTTTTCTCAAAAGCAGAGTGTGTTTCTTGTAAGGGGAGCTAGAGTTTGTTTCCCAGTCCTAAATGGAGTTGAATCACATGCAGTTTCTGGTCCAACGAGCAAGGGTTGTTTTCTGGTAAGAAGAGTCAGTATTGTACTCCCATTGTCATACACATGGCAAATAGCACTGGCGTCTGTTCCCAGCAAGTACAGTGTATTGGACCGAAGAGGATCTACACTTCTCGTCAGTTTCCTAAGCAGAATTGAACTAGATATGGCCCGTGTGTGTAGGAAGCACAGTTCTTTTGTTCTGAGCAAACTCAATGTTCTGGCCCTTTGTGAAACACAGTAGAGTAGAAGAGTGCTCTTTTCTCAAAAGCAGAATGTGTTTCTTGTAAGGCGAGCTAGCGTTTGTTTCCCAGTCCTAAAAGGAGTTGAATCACATGCAGTTTCTGGTCCTACGAGCAAGAGTTGTTTTCTGGTAAGGAAAGTCACTATTGTGCTCCCATTGCCAGACACAGTACAAACAGCACTCCTGTCTGTTCCCAGCAATTACAGTGTATTGGAGTGAAGAGGAGCTACTGTTCCTGTCAGTTTCCTAAGCAGAGTTGATCTAGATATGGCCCGTGTGTGTAGGAAGCACAGTTCTTTTGTTCTGAGCAAGCTCACTCTTCTGGCGCTATAGAAAACACAGTAGAGTAGAAGAGTGCTCATTTCTCAAAAGCAGAGTGTGTTTCTTGTAAGGAAAGATAGTGTTTGTTTCCCAGTCCTAAATGGAGTTGAATCACATGCAGTTTCTGGTCCTACGAGCAAGAGTTGTTTTCTGATAAGAAGAGTCACTATTGCACTCCCATTGTCATACACAAGGCACATAGCACTGGCTTCTGTTCCCAGCATGTACAGTGTATTGGACTGAAGAGGAGCTACTGTTCTTGTCAGTTTCCTAAGCAGAGTTGAACTAGATATGGCCCCGTGAGTGTAGGAAGCACAGTTCTTTGTTCTGAGCAAGCTCACTGTTCGGACCACAATGGAAACACGGTAGAGTAGAAGAGTGCCCTTTTTTCAAAAGCAGAGTGTGTTTCTTGTAAGGCGAGCTAGTGTTTGTTTCCCAGTCCTAAATGGAGTTGAGTCACATGCAGTTTCTGGTCCTACGAGCAAGAGTTGTTTTCTGTTAAGGAAAGTCACTGTTGTGCTCCCATTGCCATACACAGTGCAAACAGCACTCATGTCTTTTTCCAGCAAGGACAGTGTATTGGACAGAAGAGGAGCTACTGTTCCTGTCAGTTTCCTAAGCAGAGTTGAACTAGATATGGCCCGTGTGTGTAGGAAGCACAGTTCTTTTGTTCTGAGCAAGCTCACTGTTCTGGCGCTATAGAAAACACAGTAGAGTAGAAGAGTGCTCATTTCTCAAAAGCAGAGTGTGTTTCTTGTAAGGAAAGATAGTGTTTGTTTCCCAGTCCTAAATGGAGTTGAATCACATGCAGTTTCTGGTCCTACGAGCAAGAGTTGTTTTCTGATAAGAAGAGTCACTATTGCACTCCCATTGTCATACACAGGGCAAATAGCACTGGCTTCTGTTCCCAGCATGTACAGTGTATTGGACTGAAGAGGAGCTACTGTTATTGTCAGTTTCATAAGCAGAGGTGAACTAGATATGGCCTGTGTGTGTAGGAAGCACAGTTCTTTTGTTCTGAGCAAGCTCACTGTTCTGGCCCTACAGGAAACACAGTAGAATAGAAGAGTGTTCTTTTCTCAAAAGCAGCGTGTGTTTCTTGTAAGGTCATCTAGTATTGTTTCCCAGTCCTACATGGAGTTGAATCCCATGCAGTTTCTGTTCCTACGAGCAAGAGTTGTTTTCTGGTAAGAAGAGTCACTATTGAGCTCCCATTGCCATACACAGTGCAAATAGCACTCGCGTCTGTTTCCAGCAAGTACAGTGTATTGGACTGAAGAGGATCTACTGTTCTTGTCAGTTTTTTAAGCAGAGTTGAACTAGATATGGCCCGTGTGTGTAGGAAACAGTTCTTCTGTTCTGAGCAAGCTCAATGTTCTGGCCCTATGGGAAACACAGTAGAGTAGAAGAGTGCTCTTTTCTCAAAAGCAGAGTGTGGTTCTTGTAAGGGGAGCTAGCGTTTGTTTCCCAGTCCTAAAAGGAGTTGAATCACATGCAGTTTCTGGTCCTACGAGCAAGAGTTGTTTTCTGGTAAGGAAAGTCACTATTGTGCTCCCATTGCCATACACAGTGTAAACAGCACTCATGTCTGTTCCCAGCAAGTACAGTGTATTGGATTGAAGAGGAGCTACTGTTCTTGTCAGTTTCCTAAGCAGAGTTGAACTAGATATGGCCCGTGAGTGTAAGAAGCACAGTTCTTTGTTCTGAGCAAGCTCACTGTTCGGACCACAATGGAAACACGGTAGAGTAGAAGAGTGCCCTTTTTTCAAAAGCAGAGTGTGTTTCTTGTAAGGCGAGCTAGTGTTTGTTTCCCAGTCCTAAATGGAGTTGAGTCACATGCAGTTTCTGGTCCTACAAGCAAGAGTTGTTTTCTGGTAAGGAAAGTCACTATTGTGCTCCCATTGCCATACACAGTGCAAACAGCACTCATGTCTGTTTCCAGCAAGGACAGTGTATTGGACTGAAGAGGAGCTACTGTTCCTGTCAGTTTCCTAAGCAGAGTTGAACTAGATATGGCCCGTGTGTGTAGGAAGCACAGTTCTTTTGTTCTGAGCTAGCTCACTTTTCGGACACATTTGGAAACACAGTAGAGTAGAAGAGTGCTCTTTTTTCAAAAGCAGAGTGTGTTTCTTGTAAGGGGAGCTAGCGTTTGTTTCCCAGTCCTAAATGGAGTTGAGTCACATGCAGTTTCTGGTCCTACAAGCAAGAGTTGTTTTCTGGTAAGGAAAGTCACTATTGTGCTCCCATTGCCATACCTAGTACAAACAGCCCTCATGTCTGTTCCCAGCAAGTACAGTGTATTGGACTGAAGAGTAGCTCCTGTTCTTGTCAGTTTCCTAAGCAGAGTTGAACTAGATATGGCCCGTGTGTAGGAAGCACATTTCTTTTGTTCTGAGCAAGCGCACTCTTCTGGCACTATAGGAAACACAGTAGAGTAGAAGAGTGCTCTTTTCTCAAAAGCAGAGTGTGTTTCTTGTAAGGCGAGCTAGTGTTTGTTACCCAGTCCTACATGGAGTTGAATCCCATGCAATTTCTGGTCCTATGAGCAAGAGTTGTTTTCTGGTAAGAAGAGTCACTATTGTGCTCCCATTGCCTTACACAGTGCAAATAGCACTCGCGTCTGTTCCCAGCAAGTACAGTGTATTGGACTGAAGAGTATCTACTGTTCTTATCAGTTTCCTAAGCAGAGTTGAACTAGATATGGCCCGTGTGTTTAGGAAACACAGTTCTTTTTTTCTGAGCAAGCTCACTGTTCGGACACATTGAAAACACAGTAGAGTAGAAGAGTGCTCTTTTCTCAAAAGCAGTGTGTGTTTCTTGTAAGGCAAGCTAGAGTTTGTTTCCCAGTCCTAAATGGAGTTGAATCACATGCAGTTTCTGGTCCTACGAGCAAGAGTTGTTTTCTGGTAAGAAGAGTCACTATTGCATTCATATTGCCATACACAGTGCAAATAGCACTCGCGTCTCTTTCCGGCAAGTACAGTGTATTGCACTGAAGAGGATCTACTGTTCTTGTCAGTTTTTTAAGCAGAATTGAACTAGATATGGCCCGTGTGTGTAGGAAGCACAGTACTTTTGTTCTGAGCAAGCTCAATGTTCTGTCCCTATGGGAAACACAGTAGAGTAGAAGAGTGCTCTTTTCTCAAAAGCAGAGTGTGTTTCTTGTAAGGGGAGCTAGAGTTTGTTTCCCAGTCCTAAATGGAGTTGAATCACATGCAGTTTCTGGTCCAATGAGCAAGGGTTTTTTTCTGGTAAGAAGAGTCAGTATTGTACTCCCATTGTCATACACATGGCAAATAGCACTGGCGTCTGTTCCCAGCAAGTACAGTGTATTGGACCGAAGAGGATCTACACTTCTTGTCAGTTTCCTAAGCAGAATTGAACTAGATATGGCCCGTGTGTGTAGGAAGCACAGTTCTTTTGTTCTGAGCAAACTCAATGTTCTGGCCCTTTGTGAAACACAGTAGAGTAGAAGAGTGCTCTTTTCTCAAAAGCAGAATGTGTTTCTTGTAAGGCGAGCTAGCGTTTGTTTCCCAGTCCTAAAAGGAGTTGAATCACATGCAGTTTCTGGTCCTACGAGCAAGAGTTGTTTTCTGGTAAGGAAAGTCACTATTGTGCTCCCATTGCCAGACACAGTGCAAACAGCACTCATGTCTGTTCCCAGCAATTACAGTGTATTGGAGTGAAGAGGAGCTACTGTTCCTGTCAGTTTCCTAAGCAGAGTTGATCTAGATATGGCCCGTGTGTGTAGGAAGCACAGTTCTTTTGTTCTGAGCAAGCTCACTCTTCTGGCGCTATAGAAAACACAGTAGAGTAGAAGAGTGCTCATTTCTCAAAAGCAGAGTGTGTTTCTTGTAAGGAAAGATAGTGTTTGTTTCCCAGTCCTAAATGGAGTTGAATCACATGCAGTTTCTCGTCCTACGAGCAAGAGTTGTTTTCTGATAAGAAGAGTCACTATTGCACTCCCATTGTCATACACAGGGCACATAGCACTGGCCTCTGTTCCCAGCATGTACAGTGTATTGGACTGAAGAGGAGCTACTGTTCTTGTCAGTTTCCTAAGCAGAGTTGAACTAGATATGGCCCCGTGAGTGTAGGAAGCACAGTTCTTTGTTCTGAGCAAGCTCACTGTTCGGACCACAATGGAAACACGGTAGAGTAGAAGAGTGCCCTTTTTTCAAAAGCAGAGTGTGTTTCTTGTAAGGCGAGCTAGTGTTTGTTTCCCAGTCCTAAATGGAGTTGAGTCACATGCAGTTTCTGGTCCTACGAGCAAGAGTTGTTTTCTGGTAAGGAAAGTCACTATTGTGCTCCCATTGCCATACACAGTGCAAACAGCACTCATGTCTGTTTCCAGCAAGGACAGTGTATTGGACTGAAGAGGAGCTACTGTTCCTGTCAGTTTCCTAAGCAGAGTTGAACTAGATATGGCCCGTGTGTGTAGGAAGCACAGTTCTTTTGTTCTGAGCAAGCTCACTTTTCGGACACATTTGGAAACACAGTATTGTAGATGAGTGCTCTTTTTTCAAAAGCAGAGTGTGTTTCTTGTAAGGGGAGCTAGCGTTTGTTTCCCAGTCCTAAATGGAGTTGAGTCACATGCAGTTTCTGGTCCTACAAGCAAGAGTTGTTTTCTGGTAAGGAAAGTCACTATTGTTCTCCCATTGCCATACCCAGTACAAACAGTCCTCATGTCTGTTCCCAGCAAGTACAGTGTATTGGACTGAAGAGTAGCTCCTGTTCTTGTCAGTTTCCTAAGCAGAGTTGAACTAGATATGGCCCGTGTGTAGGAAGCACATTTCTTTTGTTCTGAGCAAGCTCACTCTTCTGGCCCTATAGGAAACACAGTAGAGTAGAAGAGTGCTCTTTTCTCAAAAGCAGAGTGTGTTTCTCTAAGGCGAGCTAGTGTTTGTTACCCAGTCCTACATGGAGTTGAATCCCATGCAATTTCTGGTCCTATGAGCAAGAGTTGTTTTCTGGTAAGAAGAGTCACTATTGTGCTCCCATTGCCTTACACAGTGCAAATAGCACTCACGTCTGTTCCCAGCAAGTACAGTGTATTGGACTGAAGAGGAACTACTGTTCTGGTCAGTTTTTTAAGCAGAGTTGAACTAGATATGGCCCATGAGTGTAGGAAGCACAGTTCATTGTTCTGAGCAAGCTCACTGTTCGGACCCCATTGGAAACACGGTAGAGTAGATGAGTGCCTTTTTTTGAAAAGCAGAGTGTGTTTCTTGTAAGGCGAGCTAGCGTTTGTTTCCCAGTCATAATTGGAGTTGAGTCACATGAAGTTTCTGGTCCTACGAGCAAGAGTTGTTTTCTGGTAAGGAAAGACACTATTGTGCTCCCATTGCCATACACAGTGCAAACAGCACTCATGTCTATTCCCAGCAAGTACAGTGTATTGGACTGACGAGGAGCTTCAGTTCTTGTCAGTTTCCTAAGCAGAATTGAACTAGATATGGCCCGTGTGTGTAGGAAGCACAGTTCTTTTGTTCTGAGCAAGCTCACTGTTCTGGCGCTATAGAAAACACAGTAGAGTAGAAGAGTGCTCTTTTCTCAAAAGCAGAGTGTGTTTCTTGTAAGGCGAGCTAGCGTTTGTTTCCCAGTGCTAAAAGGAGTTGAATCACATGCAGTTTTTGGTCCTACGAACAAGAGTTGTTTTCTGGTAAGGAAAGTCACTATTGTGCTCCCATTGCCAGACACAGTGCAAACAGCACTCATGTCTGTTCCCAGCAATTACAGTGTATTGGAGTGAAGAGGAGCTACTGTTCCTGTCAGTTTCCTAGGCAGAGTTGATCTAGATATGGCCCGTGTGTGTAGGAAGCACAGTTCTTTTGTTCTGAGCAAGCTCACTGTTCTGGCGCTATAGAAAACACAGTAGAGTAGAAGAGTGCTCATTTCTCAAAAGCAGAGTGTGTTTCTTGTAAGGAAAGATAGTGTTTGTTTCCCAGTCCTAAATGGAGTTGAATCACATGCAGTTTCTGGTCCTACGAGCAAGAGTTGTTTTCTGATAAGAAGAGTCACTATTGCACTCCCATTGTCATACACAGGGCAAATAGCACTGGCTTCTGTTCCCAGCATGTACAGTGTATTGGACTGAAGAGGAGCTACTGTTATTGTCAGTTTCATAAGCAGAGGTGAACTAGATATGGCCTGTGTGTGTAGGAAGCACAGTTCTTTTGTTCTGAGCAAGCTCACTGTTCTGGCCCTACAGGAAACACAGTAGAATAGAAGAGTGTTCTTTTCTCAAAAGCAGAGTGTGTTTCTTGTAAGGTCATCTAGTATTGTTTCCCAGTCCTACATGGAGTTGAATCCCATGCAGTTTCTGTTCCTACGAGCAAGAGTTGTTTTCTGGTAAGAAGAGTCACTATTGAGCTCCCATTGCCATACACAGTGCAAATAGCACTCGCGTCTGTTTCCAGCAAGTACAGTGTATTGGACTGAAGAGGATCTACTGTTCTTGTCAGTTTTTTAAGCAGAGTTGAACTAGATATGGCCCGTGTGTGTAGGAAACAGTTCTTCTGTTCTGAGCAAGCTCAATGTTCTGGCCCTATGGGAAACACAGTAGAGTAGAAGAGTGCTCTTTTCTCAAAAGCAGAGTATGTTTCTTGTAAGGGGAGCTAGCGTTTGTTTCCCAGTCCTAAAAGGAGTTGAATCACATGCAGTTTCTGGTCCTACGAGCAAGAGTTGTTTTCTGGTAAGGAAAGTCACTATTGTGCTCCCATTGCCATACACAGTGTAAACAGCACTCATGTCTGTTCCCAGCAAGTACAGTGTATTGGATTGAAGAGGAGCTACTGTTCTTGTCAGTTTCCTAAGCAGAGTTGAACTAGATATGGCCCGTGAGTGTAAGAAGCACAGTTCTTTGTTCTGAGCAAGCTCACTGTTCGGACCACAATGGAAACACGGTAGAGTAGAAGAGTGCCCTTTTTTCAAAAGCAGAGTGTGTTTCTTGTAAGGCGAGCTAGTGTTTGTTTCCCAGTCCTAAATGGAGTTGAGTCACATGCAGTTTCTGGTCCTACGAGCAAGAGTTGTTTTTCTGGTAAGGAAAGTCACTATTGTGCTCCCATGGCCATACACAGTGCAAACAGCACTCATGTCTGTTTCCAGCAAGGACAGTGTATTGGACTGAAGAGGAGCTACTGTTCCTGTCAGTTTCCTAAGCAGAGTTGAACTAGATATGGCCCGTGTGTGTAGGAAGCACAGTTCTTTTGTTCTGAGCAAGCTCACTTTTCGGACACATTTGGAAACACAGTAGAGTAGAAGAGTGCTCTTTTTTCAAAAGCAGAGTGTGTTTCTTGTAAGGGGAGCTAGCGTTTGTTTCCCAGTCCTAAATGGAGTTGAGTCACATGCAGTTTCTGGTCCTACAAGCAAGAGTTGTTTTCTGGTAAGGAAAGTCACTATTGTGCTCCCATTGCCATACCTAGTACAAACAGCCCTCATGTCTGTTCCCAGCAAGTACAGTGTATTGGACTGAAGAGTAGCTCCTGTTCTTGTCAGTTTCCTAAGCAGAGTTGAACTAGATATGGCCCGTGTGTAGGAAGCACATTTCTTTTGTTCTGAGCAAGCGCACTCTTCTGGCCCTATAGGAAACACAGTAGAGTAGAAGAGTGCTCTTTTCTCAAAAGCAGAGTGTGTTTCTTGTAAGGCGAGCTAGTGTTTGTTACCCAGTCCTACATGGAGTTGAATCCCATGCAATTTCTGGTCCTATGAGCAAGAGTTGTTTTCTGGTAAGAAGAGTCACTATTGTGCTCCCATTGCCTTACACAGTGCAAATAGCACTCGCGTCTGTTCCCAGCAAGTACAGTGTATTGGACTGAAGAGTATCTACTGTTCTTATCAGTTTCCTAAGCAGAGTTGAACTAGATATGGCCCGTGTGTTTAGGAAACACAGTTCTTTTGTTCTGAGCAAGCTCACTGTTCGGACACATTGAAAACACAGTAGAGTAGAAGAGTGCTCTTTTCTCAAAAGCAGTGTGTGTTTCTTGTAAGGCAAGCTAGAGTTTGTTTCCCAGTCCTAAATGGAGTTGAATCACATGCAGTTTCTGGTCCTATGAGCAAGAGTTGTTTTCTGGTAAGAAGAGTCACTATTGCATTCCTATTGCCATACACAGTGCAAATAGCACTCGCGTCTCTTTCCGGCAAGTACAGTGTATTGCACTGAAGAGGATCTACTGTTCTTGTCAGTTTTTTAAGCAGAATTGAACTAGATATGGCCCGTGTGTGTAGGAAGCACAGTACTTTTGTTCTGAGCAAGCTCAATGTTCTGTCCCTATGGGAAACACAGTAGAGTAGAAGAGTGCTCTTTTCTCAAAAGCAGAGTGTTTTTCTTGTAAGGCGAGCTAGCGTTTGTTTCCCAGTCCAAAAGGAGTCGAATCACATGCAGTTTTTGGTCCCACGAGCAAGAGTTGTTTTCTGGTAAGGAAAGTCACTATTGTACTACCAATGCCAGACACAGTGCAAACAGCACTCATGTCTGTTCCCCGCAATACAGTGTATTGGACTGAAGAGGAGCTACTGTTCTTGTCAGTTTCCTAAGGAGAGTTGAACTAGATATGGCCTGTGTGTGTAGGAAACAGTTCTTCTGTTCTGAGCAAGCTGACTCTTCGGACACCATAGGAAACACAGTAGAGTAGAAGAGTGCTCTTTTCTCAAAAGCAGAGTGTGTTTCTTGTAAGGGGAGCTAGAGTTTGTTTCCCAGTCCTAAATGGAGTTGAATCACATGCAGTTTCTGGTCCAATGAGCAAGGGCTGTTTTCTGGTAAGAAGAGTCAGTATTGTACTCCCATTGTCATAAACAGGGCAAATAGCACTGGCGTCTGTTCCCAGCAAGTACAGTGTATTGGACTGAAGAGGATCTACACTTCTTGTCAGTTTCCTAAGCAGAATTGAACTAGATATGGCCCGTGTGTGTAGGAAGCACAGTTCTTTTGTTCTGAGCAAACTCAATGTTCTGGCCCTTTGGGAAACACAGTAGAGTAGAAGAGTGCTCTTTTCTCAAAAGCAGAGTGTGTTTCTTGTAAGGCGGGCTAGCGTTTGTTTCCCAGTCCTAAAAGGAGTTGAATCGCATGCAGTTTCTGGTCCTACGAGCAAGAGTTGATTTCTGGTAAGGAAAGTCACTATTTTGCTCCCATTGCCATACACAGTGCAAACAGCACTCATGTCTGTTCCCAGCAAGTACAGTGTATTGGATTGAAGAGGAGCTACTGTTCTTGTCAGATTCCTAACCAGAGTTGAACTAGATATGGCCCATGAGTGTAGGAAGCACATTTCTTTGTTCTGAGCAAGCTCACTGTTCGGACACATAGGAAACACCTTAGAGTAGAAGAGTGCCCTTTTTTCAAAAGCAGAGTGTGTTTCTTGTAAGGCGAGCTAGCGTTTGTTTCCCAGTCCTAAATGGAGTTGAGTCACATGCAGTTTCTGGTCCTACGAGCAAGAGTTGTTTTCTGGTAAGAAGAGTCACTATTGTGCTCCCATTGCCATACACAGTGCAAACAGCACTCATGTCTGTTCCCAGCAAGTGCAGTGTATTTGACTGAAGAGGAGCTACTGTTCTTGTCAGTTTCCTAATCAGAGTTGAAATAGATATGGCCCGTGTGTGTAGGAAGCACAGTTCTTTTGTTCTGAGCAAGCTCACTCTTCTGGCCCTATAGGAAACACAGTAGAATAGAAGAGTGCTCTTTTCTCAAAAGCAGAGTGTGTTTCTTGTAAGGCGAGCTAGTGTTTGTTTCCCAGTCCTACATGGAGTTGAATTCCATGCAGTTTCTGTTCCTACGAGCAAGAGTTTTTTTCTGGTAAGAAGAGTCACTATTGCGCTCCCATTGCCATACACAGTGCAAATAGCACTCGCGTCTGTTTCCAGCTAGTACAGTGTATTGGACTGAAGAGGATGTACTGTTCTTGTCAGTTTTTTAAGCACAGTTGAACTAGATATGGCCCGTGTGTGTAGGAAACAGTTCTTCTGTTCTGAGCAAGCTGACTCTTCGGACACCATAGGAAACACAGTAGAGTAGAAGACTGCTCTTTTCTCAAAAGCAGAGTGTGTTTCTTGTAAGGCGAGTTAGAGTTTGTTTACCAGTCCTAAATGGAGTTGAATCACATGCAGTTTCTGGTCCTATGAGCAAGAGTTGTTTTCTGGTAAGAAGAGTGACTATTGCGCTCCCATGGTCATACACAGGGCAAATAGCACTGGCGTCTGTTCCCAGCAAGTACAGTGTATTGGACTGAAGAGGATCTACAGTTCTTTTCAGTTTCCTAAGCAGAATTGAACTAGATAGGGCCCGTGTGGGTAGGAAGCACAGTTCTTTTGTTCTGAGCAAGCTCAATGTTCTGGCCCTATGGGAAACACAGTAGAGTAGAAGAGTGCTCTTTTCTCAAAAGCAGAGTGTGTTTCTTGTAAGGCGAGCTAGCGTTTGTTTCCCAGTCCTAAATGGAGCTGAATCACATCCAGTTTGTGGTCCTACGAACAAGAGTTGTTTTCTGGTAAAGAAAGTCACTATTGCGCTACCATTGCCATACACAGTGCAAATAGCACTCGCGTCTGTTCCCAGCAAGTACAGTGTATTGGACTGAAGAGGATCTACTGTTCTTTTCAGTTTCCTAATCACAGTTGAACTAGATATGGCCATGTGTGTAGGAAGCACAGTTCTTTTGTTCTGAGCAAGCTCACTGTTCGGACCCCATAGGAAACACAGTAGAGTAGAAGATTGCTCTTTTCTCAAAAGCAGAGTGTGTTTCTTGTAAGGCGAGCTAGAGTTGTTTCCCAGTCCTAAATGGAGTTGAATCACATGCAGTTTCTGGTCATACAAGCAAGAGTTGTTTTCTGGTAAGAAGTGTCACTATTGTGCTCCCAATGTCATTCACAGGGCAAATAGCACTGGCGTCTGTTCCCAGCATGTACAGTGTATTGGACTGAAGAGGATCTACTGTTCTTGTCAGTTTCCTAAGCAGAATTGAACTAGATAAGGCCGTGTATGTAGGAAGCACAATTCTTTTGTTCTGAGCAACCTCAATGTTTTGGCCCTACAGGAAACACATTAGAGTAAAAGTGTACTCTTTTCTCAAAAGCAGAGTGTGTTTCTTGTAAAGCGAGCTAGCGTTTGTTTCCCTGTCCTAAATGGAGTTGAATCACATTCAGTTGTTGGTTCTATGAGCAAGAGTTGTTTTCTGGTAAAAAGAGTCACTATTGCGCTCTTATTTGCCCAGAGGACAAATAGCACTGGCGTCTGTTCCCAAAATGTACAGTGTATTGGACTGAAGAGGAGCTACTCTTCTTGTCAGTTTCCTAAGCAGAGTTGAACTAGATGTAGCCCGTGTGTGTAGGAAGCACAGTTCTTTTATTCTGAGCAAGCTCACTGTTCTAACCCTATAGGAAACACATTAGAGTAGAAGAGTGCTCTTTTCTCAAAAGCAGAGTGTGTTTCTTGTAAAGTGAGCAAGCATTTGTTACCCAGTCCGAAATGGAGTTGAATCCCATGCAGTTTCTGTTCCTACGAGCAAGAGTTGTTTTCTGATAAGAGTCACTATTGCGCTCCTATTTCCGTACATAGTGCAAATAACACTCTCGTCTGTTCCCAGCAAGTACAGTGTATTGGACTGAAGAGGAGCTACTGTTCTTGTCAGGTTCCTCAGCAGAGTTGAACTAGATATGGCCGTGTGTGTAGGAAGCACAGTTCTTTTGTTCTGAGCAAGCTCACTGTTCGGACACCATAAGAAATACACTAGGGTAGAAGCGTGCTCTTTTCTCAAAAGCAGAGTGTGTTTCTTGTAAGGCGAGCTAGCGTTTGTTTCCCAGTCCTAAATGGAGTTGAATCACATGCAGCTTCGGGTCCTACGAGCAAGAGTTGTTTTCTGGTAAGAAGAGTCACTATTGCGCTCCCAATGTCATTCACAGGGCAAATAGCACTGGCGTCTGTTCCCAGCATGTACAGTGTATTGGACTGAAGAGGATCTACTGTTCTTTTCAGTTTCCTTAGGAGAATTGAACTAGATAGGGCCATGTGTGTAGGAAGCACAATTCTTTTGTTCTGAGAAAGCTCACTGTTCTGGACCTATAGGAAACACAGAAGAGTAGAAGAGTGCTCTTTTCCCAAAAGCAGAGTGTGTTTCTTGTAAGGCGAGCTAGCGTTTGTTTCCCAGTCCTAAATGGAGCTGAATCACATGCAGTTTTTGGTCCTAAAAACAAGAGTAGTTTTCTGGTAAAGAAAGTCACTATTGCCCTCCCATTCCATACACAGTGCAAATAGCACTCGCGTCTGTTCCCAGCAAGTACAGTGTATTGGACTGAAGAGGATCTACAGTTCTTGTCAGTTTCCTAATCACAGTTGAACTAGATATGGCCGTGTGTGTAGGAAGCACAGTTCTTTTGTTCTGAGCAAGCTCACTGTTCGGACCCCATAGGAAACACAGTAGAGTAGAAGAGTGCTCTTTTCTCAAAAGCAGAGTGTGTTTCTTGTAAGGTGAGCTAGCGTTTCTTTTCAAGTCCTAAATGGAGTTGAATCACATGCAGTTTCTGGTCCTACGAGCAAGAGATGTTTTCTGGTAAGAAGATTCACTATTGCGCTCCCATTGTCATACACAGGGCAAATAGCTCTGGCGTCTGTTCACAGCATGTACAGTGTATTGGACTGAAGAGGATCTACTGTTCTTGTCAGTTTCCTAAGCAGAATTGAACAAGATATGGCCGTGTGTGTAGGAAGCACAGTTCTTTGTTATGAGCAAGCTCACTCTTCGGACCCCATAGGAAAAACAGTAGAGTAGAAGAGTGCTCTTTTCTCAAATGCAAAATGTGTTTCTTCTAAGGCGAGCTGTCGTTTGTTTCGCAGTCCTAAATGGAGTTGAATCACATGCAGTTTCTGGTCCTAAGAGCAAGAGTTGTTTTCTGGTAAGGAAAGTCACTATTGCGCTCCCATTGCCATACACAGTGCAAATAGCACTCGCATCTGTTCCCAGCAAGTACAGTGTATTGGACTGAAGAGGATCTACTGTTCTTTTCAGTTTCCTAAGCAGAGTTGAACTAGATATGGCCCGTGTGTAGGAAGCACAGTTCTTTTGTTCTGAGCAAGCTCACTGTTCAGACCCTATAAGAAACACAGTAGATTAGAAGAGTGCTCTTTTCTCAAAAGAAGAGTGTGTTTTTTGTAAGGCGAGCTAGCGTTTCTTTCCCAGTACTACAGGAGTTGAATCACATGCAATTTCTGGTCCTACGAGCAAGAGTTGTTTTCTGGTAAGAAGAGTCACTATTGTGCTCCCATTGCCATATACAGTGCAAATTGCACTCTCGTCTGTTCCCAGCAAGTACAGTGTATTGGACTGAAGAGGAGCTACTGTTCTTCTCAGTTCCTAAGCAGAGTTGAACTAGATATAGCCCGTGGGTGTAGGAAGCACAGTTCTTTTGTTCTGAGCAGGCTCACTGTTCTGGCACCATAAGAAAAACAGTAGAGTGGAAGAGTCCTCTTTTCTCAAAAGCAGAGTGTGTTTCTTGTAAGGCGAGCTAGTGTTTGTTTTCCCAGTCCTAAATGGAGTTGAATAACATGCAGTTTCTGGTCGTATGATCAAGAGTTATTTTCTGGTAAGAAGAGTCACTCTTGTGCTCCCACTTGCACGCAGGGCAAATAGAACTGGCGTCTGTTCCCAGCATGTACAGTGTATTGGACTGAAGAGGATCTACTGCTCTTGTCAGTTTCTTAAGCAGAATTGAACTACATATGGCCGTGAGTGTAGGCAGCACAGTTCTTTTGTTCTGAGCAAGCTCACTGTTCTGGCCCTATAGGAAACACAGTAGAGTAGAAGAGTGATCTTTTCTCAAAAGCATAGTGTGTTTCATGTAAGGCGAGCTAGTGTTTGTTTCCCTGTTTTAAATGGAGTTGAATCACAGGCAATTTTTGGTCCTACGAACAAGAGTTGTTTTCTCGTAAAGAAAGTCACTATTAGCCGGGCAATAGTGGCGAATGCCTTTAATCCCAGCACTCGATAGGCAGAGCCAGGTGGATATCTGTGAGTTTGAACCTGCCTGGGCTACCAAGTGAGTTCCAGGAAAGGGGCAAAGCTACACAGAGAAACCCTGTCTCGAAAAAAAAAATTCACTATTGCGTTCCCATTGCCATACACAGTGCAAATAGCACTCGCGTCTGTTCCCACCAGGTACAGTGTATTGGACTGAAGAGGAGCTACTGTTCTTGTCAGGTTCGTAAGCAGAGTTGAACTAGATATGGACCTTGTGTGTAGGAAGCACAGTTCTTTATTTCTGAGCAAGCTCAGTCTTCGGACCCCATAGGAAAAACAGTAGAGTAGAAGAGTGCTCTTTTCTCAAAAGCAGAGTGTGTTTCTTGTAAGGCGAGCTAGTGTTGTTTCCCAGTCCTAAATGGAGTTGAATCACATGCCGTTTCTTGTCCTACAAGCAAGAGTTGTTTTCTGGTAAGAAGAGTCAAAATTGCGCTCCCATTGTCATACACAGGGCAAATAGCACTGGCGTCTGTTCACAGCAATTACAGTGTATTGGACTGAAAGGATCTACTGTTCTTGTCAGTTTCCTAAGCAGAATTGAACTAGATGTGGCCGTGTGTGTAGGAAGCACAGTACTTTTGTTCTGAGCAAGCTCACTGTTTTGGCCCTATAGGAAACACAGTAGAGTAGAATAGTGCTCTTTTCTCAAAAGCAGAGTGTGTTTCTTGTAAGGCGAGCTAGCGTGTGTTTCCCAGTTCTCAATGGAGTTGAATCACATGCAGTTTTTGGTCCTACGAGCAAGAGTTGTTTTCTGGTAAGGAAAGTCACTATTGCTCTCCCATTGCCATACACAGTGCAAATAGCACTCGCGTCTGTTCCCAGCAAGGACAGTGTATTGGACTGAAGACAAGCCACTGTTCTTGTCAGTTTCCTAAGCAGAGTTGAACTAGATATGGCCCGTGTGTGTAGGAAGCACAGTTCTTTTGTTCTGAGCAAGCTCACAGTTCGGACACCATAGGAAACATAGTAGAGTAGAAGAGTTCTCTTTTCTCAAAAGCAGAGTGTGTTTCTTGTAAGGTGATCCTGCGTTTGTTTCCCAGTCCTAAATGCAGTTGAATCACATGCAGTTTCTGGTCCTACGAGCAAGAGTTGTTTTCTGGTAAGAAGATTCACTATTGTGCTCCCTTTATCATACACTGGGCAAATAGGACAGGCATCTGTTCCCAGCATGTACAGTGTATTGGACTGAAGAGGATCTACTGTTCTTGTCAGTTTCCTAAGCACAATTGAACTAGATATGGCCGTGTGTGTAGGAAGCACAGTTCTTTTGTTATGAGGAAGCTCACTGTTCGCACCCTATAGGAAAAACAGTAGAGTAGAAGAGTGCTCTTTTCTCAAATGCAGAGTGTGTTTCTTGTAAGGCAAGCTGGCGTTTGTTTCCCAGTCCTAAATGGAGTTGAATCACATGCAGTTTCTGGTCCTAGGAACAAAAGTTGTTTTCTGGTAAGGAAAGTCACTATTGCGCTCCCATTGCCATACACAGTACAAATAGCACTCGCGTCTGTTCCCAGCAAGTACAGTGTATTGGACTGAAGAGGAGCTACTGTTCTTGTCAGTTTCCTAAGCAGAGTTGAACTAGATATGGCCCGTGTGTAGGAAGCACAGTTCTTTTGTTCTGAGCAAGCTCACTGTTCTGGCCCTATAGGAAACACAGTCGAGTAGAAGAGTGCTCTTTTCTCAAAAGCAGAGTGTGTTTCTTGTAAGGCGAGCTAGCGTTTGTTTCCCAGTCCTAAATGGAGTTGAATCACATGCAGTTTCAGGTCCTATGAAGAAGAGTTGTTTTCTGATAAGAAGAGTCACTATTGCGCTCCTATTGCCATACACAGTGCAAATAGCACTCGCGTCTGTTCCCAGCATGTAAAGTTTATTGGACTGAAGAGGATCTACTGTTCTTGTCAGTTTCCTAAGCAGAATTGAACTAGATAGGGCCCGTGTGTGTATGAAGCACAGTTCTTTTGTTCTGAGCAACCTCACTGTTCTGGCCCTATAGGAAACACAGTAGAGTAGAAGAGTGCTCTTTTCTCAAAAGCAGAGTGTGTTTCTTGTAAGGCAAGCTAGTGTTGTTACCCAGTCCTACATGGAGTTGAATCACATGCAGTTTCTGGTCCTACGAGCAATAGTTGTTTTCTCGTAAGAAGAGTCACTATTGTGCTCCCATTGCCATACACAGTGCAATCAGCACTCATGTCTGTTCCTAGCAAGTACAGTGTATTGGATAGAAGAGTAGCTACTGTTCTTGTCAGTTTCCTAAGCAGAGTTGAACTAGATATGGCCCGTGAGTGTAAGAAGCACAGTTCTTTGTTCTGAGCAAGCTCACTGTTCGGACCTCAATGGAAACACGGTAGAGTAGAAGAGTGCCCTTTTTTCAAAAGCAGAGTGTGTTTCTTGTAAGGCGAGCTAGCGTTTGTTTCTCAGTCCAAAATGGAGTTGAGTCACATGCAGTTTCTGGTCCTACGAGCAAGAGGTGTTTTCTGGTAAGGAAAGTCACTATTGTGCTCCCATTGCCATACACAGTGCAAACAGCACTCATGTCTGTTCCCAGCAAGTACAGTGTATTGGACTGAAGAGGAGCTACTGTTCTTGTCAGTTTCCTAAGCAGAATTGAACTAGATATGGCCCTTGTGTGTAGGAAACACAGTTCTTTTGTTCTGAGCAAGCTCAATGTTCTGGCCCTATGGGAAACACAGTAGAGTAGACGAGTGCTCTTTTTTCAAAAGCAGAGTATGTTTCTTGTAAGGCAAGCTAGTATTTGTTTCCCAGTCACAAATGGAGTTGAATCACATGCAGTTTCTGTTCCTACGAGCAAGAGTTGTTTTCTCGTAAGGAAAGTCACTATTTCGCTCCCATTGCCATACACAGTACAAATAGCCCTCGCGTCTGTTCCCAGCAAGTACAGTGTATTGGACTGAAGAGGAGCTACTGTTCTTGTCAGTTTCCTAAGCAGAGTTGAACTAGATATGGCCCGTGTGTATAAAGCACAGTTTTTTTGTTCTGAGCAAGCTCACTCTTCGGACCCCATAAGAAACACAGTAGAGTAGAAGAGTGTTCTTTTCTCAAAAGAAGAGTGTGTTTCTTGTAAGGCGAGCTAGCGTTTGTTTCCCAGTCCTAAATGGAGTTGAATCACATGCAGTTTCTGGTCCTACGAGCAAGAGATGTTTTCTGGTAAGAAGAGTCACTATTGCGCTCTTATTTGCCCACAGGGCAAATAGCACTGGCGTCTTGTCCCAAAATGTACAGTGTATTGGACTGAAGAGGAGCTACTGTTCTTGTCAGTTTCCTAAGCAGAGTTGAACTAGATGTAGCCTCTGTGTAGGAAGCACAGTTCTTTTGTTCTGAGAAATCTCACTTTTCTAACCCTATAGGAAACACAGTAGTGTAGAAGTGTGCTCTTTCTCAAAAGCAGAGTGTGTTTCTTGTAAGGCAAGCTAGCATTTGTTTCCAAGTCCCAAATGGAGTTGAATCACATGCAGTTGTGTGTCCCACGAGCAAGAGTTGTTTTCTGGTAAGGAAAGTCACTATTTCACTCCAATTGCCATACACAGTACAAATAGCACTCGCGTCTGTTCCCAGCAAGTACAGTGTATTGGACAGAAGAGGAGCTACTGTTCTTGTCAGTTTCCTAAGCAGAGTTGAAATAGATATGGCCTGTGTGTAGGAAGCACAGATCTTTTTTTCTGAGCAAGCTCACTGTTCGGACCCCATAAGAAACACAGTAGAGTAGAAGTGTGCTCTTTTCTCAAAAGCAGAGTGTGTTTCTTGTAAGGCGAGCTAGTGTTTGTTTCCCAGTCCTAAATGGAGTTGAAATACATGCAGTTTCTGGTCCTACGAGCAAGAGTTTTTTTCTGATAAGAAGAGTCACTATTGTGCTCCCATTGTCATACACAGGGCAAATAGCACTGGCGTCTGTTCCCAGCATGTACAGTATATTGGACTGAAGAGGATCTACTATTCTTGTCAGTTTCCTATGCAGAGTTGAACTAGATATAGCCCGTGTGTGTAGGAAGCACAGATCTTTTGTTCTGAGCAAGCTCACTGTTCGGAACCGATAGGAAACAGAGTAGAGTAGAAGGGTGCTCTTTTCTCAAAAGCAGAGTGTGTTTCTTGTAAGGCGAGCTAGCGTTTGTTTCCCAGTCCTAAATGGAGTTGAATCACATGCAGTTACTGGTCCTATGAGCAAGAGTTGTTTTCTGGTAAGAAGAGTAACTATTGCGCTCCCATTGTCATTCACAGGGAAAATAGCACTGGCGTCTGTTCCCAGCATGTACAGTGTATTGGACTGAAGAGGATCTACTGCTCTTGTCAGTTTCCTAAGCAGAATTGAACTAGATATGGCCCTGTGTGTAGGAAGCACCGTTCTTTTGTTCTGAGCAAGCTCACTGTTCTGGCCCTATAGGAAACACAGTAGAGTAGAAGAGTGATCTTTTCTCAAAAGCAGAGTGTGTTTCTTGTAAGGCGAGCTAGCGTTTGTTTCCCAGTCCTAAATGGAGTTGAATCACATGCAGTTTTTGGTCCTACAAACAAGAGTTGTTTTCTGGTAAAGAAAGTCACTATTAGCCGGGCGGAGTGGAGCACGCCTTTAATCCTAGCACTAGGGAGGGAGAGCCAGGTGGATCTCTTTGAGTTTGAGGCCAGCCTGGGCTACCAAGTGAGTTCCATGAAAGTCACAAAGCTACACAGAGAAACGCTGTCTTGAAAAACTAAAAAAAAAAAAAAAAGAAAGAAAAGAAATTCACTATTGCACTCCCATTGCCATACACAATACAAAAAGCACTCGCGTCTGTTCAAAGCAAGTACAGTGTATTGGACTGAAGAGGATCTACTTTTCTTTACAGTTTCCTAAGCAGAATTGAACTAAATAGGGCCGTGTGTGTAGGAAGCACAGTTCTTTTGTTCTGAGAAAGCTCACTGTTTTGGCCCTATAGGAAACACAGTAGAGTAGAAGAGTGCTCTTTTCTCAAAAGCAGAGTGTGTTTCTTGTAAGGCGAGCTAGAGTTTGTTTCCCAGTCCTAAATGGAGCTGAATCACATCCAGTTTTTCATCCTACGAACAAGAGTTCTTTTCTGGTAAAGAAAGTCACTATTGCTCTACCATTGCCATACACAGTGCAAATATCACTCGCGTCTGTTCCCAGCAAGTACAGTGTATTGGACTGAAGAGGATCTACTGTTCTTTTCAGTTTCCTAATCACAGTTGAACTAGATATGGCCATGTGTGTAGGAAGCACAGTTCTTTTGTTCTGAGCAAGCTCACTGTTCGGACCCCATAGGAAACACAGTAGAGTAGAAGAGTGCTCTTTTCTCAAAAGCAGAGTGTGTTTCTTGTAAGGCGAGCTAGCGTTGTTTCCCAGTCCTAAATGGAGTTGAATCACATGCAGTTTCTGGTCATACAAGCAAGAGTTGTTTTGTGGTAAGAAGAGTCACTATTGAGCTCCCATTGCCATACACAGTGCAAATAGCACTCGCATCTGTTCCCAGTAAGTACAGTGTATTGGACTGAAGAGGAGCTACTGTTCTTGTCAATTTCCTAAGCAGAGTTGAACTAGATATGGCCCGTGTGTGTAGGGAACACAGTTCTTTTGTTCTGAGTAAGCTGACTGTTCGAACACCATAGGAAACACAGTAGAGTAGAAGAGTGCTCTTTTCTCAAAAGCAGAGTGTGTTTCTTGTAAGGCAAGCTGCAGTTTGTTTCCCAGTCCTAAATGGAGTTGAATCACATGCAGTTTCTGGTCCTATGAGCAAGAGTTGTTTTCTGGTAAGAAGAGTCAGTATGGTGCTCCCATTGTCATACACAGGGCAAATAGCACTGGCGTCTGTTCCCAGCAAGTACAGTGTTTTGGACTGAAGAGGATCTACAGTTCTTGTCAGTTTCCTAAGCAGAATTGAACTAGATATGGCCTGTGTGTGTAGGAAGCACAGTTCTTTTGTTCTGAGCAAGCTCACTGTTCTGGCGCTATAGAAAACACAGTAGAGTAGAAGAGTGATCTTTTCTCAAAAGCAGAGTGTGTTTTTTGTAAGGCGAGCTAGTGTTTGTTTCCCAGTCCTACATGGAGTTGAATCACATGCAGTTTCTGGTCCTATGAGCAAGAGTTGTTTTCTCGTAAGAAGAGTCACTATTGCGCTCCCATTGCCATAAACAGGGCAAACAGCACTCGTGTCTGTTCCCAGCAAGTACAGTGTATTGGACTGAAGAGGAGCTACTTTTCTTGTCAGTTTCCTAAGCAGAGTTGAACTAGATATGGCCCGTGAGTGTAGGAAGCACAGTTCTTTGTTCTGAGCAAGCTAACTGTTTGGACCCCATTGGAACCACGGTAGAGTAGAAGAGTGCTCTTTTTTCAAAAGCAGAGTGTGTTTCTTGTAAGGGGAGCTAGCGTTTGTTTCCCAGTCCTAAATGGAGTTGAGTCACATGCAGTTTCTGGTCCTACGAGCAAGAGTTGTTTTCTGGTAAGGAAAGACACTATTGTGCTCCCACTGTCATACACAGTGCAAATAGCACTCATGTCTGTTCCCAGCAAGTACAGTGTATTGTACCGAAGAGGAGCTACTGTTTTTGTCAGTTTCCTAAGCAGAGTTGAACTAGATAGGCCCGTGTGTGTAGGAAGCACAGTTCTTTTGTTCTGAGCAAGCTCACTGTTCTGGCGCTAAAGAAAACACAGTAGAGTAGAAGAGTGCTCTTATCTCAAAAGCAGAGTGTGTTTCTTGTAAGGCGAGCTAGCGTTTGTTTCCCAGTGCTAAAAGGAGTTGAATCACATGCAGTTTTTTGTCCTACGAGCAAGAGTTGTTTTCTGCTAAGGAAAGTCACTATTGTGCTCCCATTGCCAGACACAGTGCAAACAGCACTCATGTCTGTTCCCAGCAAGTACAGTGTATTGGACTGACGAGGAGCTACCGTTCTTGTCAGTTTCCTAAGCAGAGGTGAACTAGATATCGCCCGTGTGTGTAGGAAGCACAGTTCTTTTGTTCTGAGCAAGCTCACTGTTCTGGCCCTATAGGAAACACTCAAGAATAGAAGAGTGCTCTTTTCTCAAAAGCAGAGTGTGTTTCTTGTAAGGCGAACTAGTGTTTGTTTCCCAGTCCTACATGTAGTTGAATCCCATGCAGTTTCTGGTCCTACGATCAAGAGTTGTTTTCTGGTAAGAAGAGTTACTATTGCACTCCCATTGACATACACAGTGCAAATAGCACTGGCGTCTGTTTCCAGCAAGTACAGTGTATTGGACTGAAGAGGAACTACTGTTCTTGTCAGTTTTTTAAGCAGAGTTGAACTAGATATGGCCCGTGTGTGTAGGAAACAGTTCTTCTGTTCTGAGCAAGGTGACTCTTTGGACACCATAGGAAACACAGTAGAGTAGAAGAGTGCTCTTTTCTCAAAAGCAGAGTGTGTTTCTGGTAAGGCGAGCTATACTTTGTTTCCCAGTCCTAAATGGAGTTGAATCAAATGCAGTTTCTGGTCCAATGAGCAAGGGTTGTTTTCTGGTAAGAAGAGTCAGTATTGTGCTCCCATTGTCATACACAGGGCAAATAGCACTGGCGTCTGTTCCCAGCAAGTACAGTGTATTGGACTGAAGAGGATCTACAGTTCTTGTCAGTTTCCTAAGCAGAATTGAACTAGATATGGCCCGTGTGTGTAGGAAGCACAGTTCTTTTGTTCTGAGCAAGCTCAATGTTCTGGCCCTATGGGAAACACTGTTGAGTAGAAGAGTGCTCTTTTCTCAAAAGCAGAGTGTGATTCTTGTAAGGCAAGCTAGCGTTTGTTTCCCAGTCCTAAAATGAATTGAATCACATGCAGTTTCTGGTCCTACGAGCAAGAGTTGTTTTCTGGTAAGGAATGTCACTATTGTGCTCCCATTGCCTACACAGTGCAAACAGCACTCATGTCTGATCCCAGCAAGTACAGTGTATAGGACTGAAGAGGAGCTACTGTTCTTGTCAGTTTCCTAAGCAGAGTTGAACTAGATATGGCCCGTGTGTTTAGGAAGCACAGTTCTTTTGTTCTGAGCAAACTCACTGTTCGGACCCATTTGGAAACACAGTAGAGTAGAAGAGTGCTCTTTTTTCAAAAGCAGAGTGTGTTTCTTGTAAGGAGAGCTAGCGTTTGTTTTCCAGTCCTAAATGGAGTTGAGTCACATGCAGTTTCTGGTCCTACGAGCAAGAGTTGTTTTCTGGTAAGGAAAGTCACTATTGTGCTCCCATTGCCATACCCATTACAAACAGCCCTCATGTCTGTTCCCAGTAAGTACAGTGTATTAGACTGAAGAGTAGCTACTGTTCTTGTCAGTTTCCTAAGCAGAGTTGAACTAGATATGGCCCGTGTGTGTAGGAAGCACAGTTCTTTTGTTCTGAGCAAGCTCACTGTTCGGACACCATAGGAAACACAGTAGGGTAGAAGAGTGCTCTTTTCTCAAAAGCAGAGTGTGTTTCTTGTAAGGCCAGCTAGTGTTTTTTTCCAAGTCCTAAATGGAGTTGAATCCCATGCGGTTTCTGTTCCTACGAGCAAGAGTTGTTTTCTGCTATGAAGAGTCACTATTGCGCTCCCATTTCCATACACAGTGCAAATAGCACTCGCGTCTGTTTCCAGCAAGTACAGTGTATTGGACTGAAGAGGATCTACTGTTCTTGTTAGTTATTTAAGCAGAATTGAACTGGATATGGCCCGTGTGTGTAGGAAGCACAATTCTTTTGTTCTGAGCAAGCTCACTCTTCTGGCCCTATAGGAAACACAGTAGAATAGAAGAGTGCTCTTTTCTCAAAAGCAGAGTGTGTTTCTTGTAAGGCGAGCTAGTGTTTGTTTCCCAGTGCTACATGGAGTTGAATTCCATACAGTTTCTGTTCCTACGAGCAAGAGTTTTTTTCTGGTAAGAAGAGTCATTATTGCGCTCCCATTGCCATACACAGTGCAAATATCACTCGCGTCTGTTTCCAGCAAGTACAGTGTATTGGACTGAAGAGGATGTACTGTTCTTGTCAGTTTTTTAAGCAGAGTTGAACTAGATATGGCCCGTGTGTGTAGGAAACAGTTCTTCTGTTCTGAGCAAGCTGACTCTTCGGACACCATAGGAAACACAGTAGAGTAGAAGACTGCTCTTTTCTCAAAAGCAGAGTGTGTTTCTTGTAAGGCGAGTTAGAGTTTGTTTCCCAGTCCTAAATGGAGTTGAATCACATGCAGTTTCTGGTCCTATGAGCAAGAGTTGTTTTCTGGTAAGAAGAGTCAGTATTGTGCTCCCATTGTCATACACAGGGCAAATAGCACTGGCGTCTGCTCCCAGCAAGTACAGTGTATTGGACTGAAGAGTAGCTACTGTTCTTGACAGTTTCATAAGCAGAGTTGAACTAGATATGGCCCGTGTGTGTAGGAAGCACATTTCTTTTGTTCTGAGCAAGCTCACTGTTCTGGCCCTATAGGAAACACAGTAGAGTAGAAGAGTGCTCTTTTCTCAAAAGCAGAGTGTGTTTTTTGTAAGGCGAGCTAGTGTTTGTAACCCAGTCCTACATGGAGTTGAATCCCATGCAATTTCTGGTCCTAAGAGCAAGAGTTGTTTTCTGGTATGAAGAGTCACTATTGAGCTCCCATTGCCATACACAGTGCAAATAGGACTCGAGTCTGTTCCCAGCAAGTACAGTGTATTGGACTGAAGAGGAGCTACTGTTCTTGTTCAGTTTCCTAAGCAGAGTTGAACTAGATATGGCTCGTGTGTGCAGGAAACACAGTTCTTTTGTTCTGAGCAAGCTCACTGTTCGGACAACATAGGAAACACAGTAGGGTAGAACAGTGCTCTTTTCTCAAAAGCAGAGTGTGTTTCTTGTAAGGCAAGCTAGTGTTTTTTTCCCAGTCCTAAATGGAGTTGAATCCCATGCAGTTTCTGTTCCTACGAGCAAGAGTTGTTTTCTGGTAAGAAGAGTCACTATTGCGCTCCCATTTCCATACACAGTGCAAATAGCACTCGCGTCAGTTTCCAGCAAGTACAGTGTATTGGACTGAAGAGGATCTACTCTTCTTGTCAGTTATTTAAGCAGAATTGAACTAGATATGGCCCGTGTGTGTAGGAAGCACAGTTCTTTTGTTCTGAGCAAGCTCAATGTTCTGGCCCTATGGGAAACACAGTAGAGTAGAAGAGTGCTCTTTTCTCAAAAGCAGAGTGTGATTCTTGTAAGGCAAGCTAGCGTTTGTTTCCCAGTCCTAAAATGAATTGAATCACATGCAGTTTCTGGTCCTACGAGCAAGAGTTGTTTTCTGGTAAGGAATGTCACTATTGTGCTCCCATTGCCTACACACTGCAAACAGCACTCATGTCTGTTCCCAGCAAGTACAGTGTATTGGACTGAAGAGGAGCTACTGTTCTTGTCAGTTTCCTAAGCAGAGTTGAACTAGATATGGCCCGTGTGTTTAGGAAGCACAGTTCTTTTGTTCTGAGCAAACTAACTGTTCGGACCCATTTGGAAACACATTAGAGTAGAAGAGTGCTCTTTTTTCAAAAGCAGAGTGTGTTTCTTGTAAGGAGAGCTAGCGTTTGTTTTCCAGTCATAAATGGAGTTGAGTCACATGCAGTTTCTGGTCCTACGAGCAAGAGTTGTTTTCTGGTAAGGAAAGTCACTATTGTGCTCCCATTGCCATACCCAGTACAAACAGCCCTCATGTCTGTTCCCAGTAAGTACAGTGTATTAGACTGAAGAGTAGCTACTGTTCTTGTCAGTTTCCTAAGCAGAGTTGAACTAGATATGGCCCGTGTGTGTAGGAAACACAGTTCTTTTGTTCTGAGCAAGCTCACTGTTCTGGCCCTATAGGAAACACAGTAGAGTAGAAGAGTGCTCTTTTCTCAAAAGCAGAGTGTGTTTCTTGTAAGGCGAGCTAGTGTTTGTTTCCCAGTCCTACATGGAGTTGAATCCCATGCAGTTTCTGTTCTTACGAGCAAGAGTTGTTTTCTGGTAAGAAGAGTCACTATTGCGCTCCCATTGCCATACACAGTGCAAATAGCACTCGCGTCTGTTTCCAGCAAGTACAGTGTATTGGACTGAAGAGGATGTACTGTTCTTGTCAGTTTTTTAAGCAGAGTTGAACTAGATATGGCCCGTGTGTGTAGGAAACAGTTCTTCTGTTCTGAGCAAGCTGACTCTTCGGACACCATAGGAAACACAGCAGAGTAGAAGAGTGCTCTTTTCTCAAAAGCAGAGTGTGTTTCTTGTAAGGCGAGCTAGTGTTTGTAACCCAGTCCTACATGGAGTTGAATCCCATGCAATTTCTGGTCCAAGAGCAAGAGTTGTTTTCTGGTATGAAGAGTCACTATTGAGCTCCCATTGCCATACACAGTGCAAAGAGGACTCGAGTCTGTTCCCAGCAAGTACAGTGTATTGGACTGAAGAGGAGCTACTGTTCTTGTTCAGTTTCCTAAGCAGAGTTGAACTAGATATGGCCCGTGTGTGCAGGAAACACAGTTCTTTTGTTCTGAGCAAGCTCACTGTTCGGACAACATAGGAAACACAGTAGGGTAGAACAGTGCTCTTTTCTCAAAAGCAGAGTGTGTTTCTTGTAAGGCGAGCTAGTGTTTTTTTCCCAGTCCTAAATGGAGTTGAATCCCATGCAGTTTCTGTTCCTACGAGCAAGAGTTGTTTTCTGGTAAGAAGAGTCACTATTGCGCTCCCATTTCAATACACAGTGCAAATAGCACTCGCGTCAGTTTCCAGCAAGTACAGTATATTGGACTGAAGAGGATCTACTGTTCTTGTCAGTTATTTAAGCAGAATTGAACTAGATATGGCCCGTGTGTGTAGGAAGCACAATTCTTTCTTTCTGAGCAAGCTCACTCTTCTGGCCCTATAGGAAACACAGTAGAATAGAAGAGTGCTCTTTTCTCAAAAGCAGAGTGTGTTTCTTGTAAGGCGAGCTAGTGTTTGTTTCCCAGTCCTACAAGGAGTTGAATCCCATGCAGTTTCTGTTCCTACGAGCAAGAGTTGTTTTCTGGTAAGAAGAGTCACTATTGCGCTCCCATTTCCATACACAGTGCAAATAGCACTCGCGTCTGTTTCCAGCAAGTACAGTGTATTGGACTGAAGAGGAGCTACTGTTCTTGTCAGTTTCCTAAGCAGAGTTGAACTAGATATGGCCCGTGTGTGTAGGAAACACAGTTCTTTTGTTCTGAGCAAGCTCACTGTTCGGACACCATAGGAAACACAGTAGGGTAGAAGAGTGCTCTTTTCTCAAAAGCAGAGTGTGTTTCTTGTAAGGCCAGCTAGTGTTTTTTTCCAAGTCCTAAATGGAGTTGAATCCCATGCGGTTTCTGTTCCTACGAGCAAGAGTTGTTTTCTGCTATGAAGAGTCACTATTGCGCTCCCATTTCCATACACAGTGCAAATAGCACTCGCGTCTGTTTCCAGCAAGTACAGTGTATTGGACTGAAGAGGATCTACTGTTCTTGTTAGTTATTTAAGCAGAATTGAACTGGATATGGCCCGTGTGTGTAGGAAGCACAATTCTTTTGTTCTGAGCAAGCTCACTCTTCTGGCCCTATAGGAAACACAGTAGAATAGAAGAGTCCTCTTTTCTCAAAAGCAGAGTGTGTTTCTTGTAAGGCGAGCTAGTGTTTGTTTCCCAGTCCTACATGGAGTTGAATTCCATACAGTTTCTGTTCCTACGAGCAAGAGTTTTTTTCTGGTAAGAAGAGTCATTATTGCGCTCCCATTGCCATACACAGTGCAAATATCACTCGCGTCTGTTTCCAGCAAGTACAGTGTATTGGACTGAAGAGGATGTACTGTTCTTGTCAGTTTTTTAAGCAGAGTTGAACTAGATATGGCCCGTGTGTGTAGGAAACAGTTCTTCTGTTCTGAGCAAGCTGACTCTTCGGACACCATAGGAAACACAGTAGAGTAGAAGACTGCTCTTTTCTCAAAAGCAGAGTGTGTTTCTTGTAAGGCGAGTTAGAGTTTGTTTCCCAGTCCTAAATGGAGTTGAATCACATGCAGTTTCTGGTCCTATGAGCAAGAGTTGTTTTCTGGTAAGAAGAGTCAGTATTGTGCTCCCATTGTCATACACAGGGCAAATAGCACTGGCGTCTGCTCCCAGCAAGTACAGTGTATTGGACTGAAGAGTAGCTACTGTTCTTGACAGTTTCATAAGCAGAGTTGAACTAGATATGGCCAGTGTGTGTAGGAAACAGTTCTTCTGTTCTGAGCAAGCTGACTCTTCGGACACCATAAGAAACACAGTAGAGTAGAAGAGTGCTCTTTTCTCAAATGCAGAGTGAGTTTCTTGTAAGGCGAGCTAGAGTTTGTTTCCCAGTCCAAATGGAGTTGAATCACATGCAGTTTCTGGTCCTATGAGCAAGAGTTGTTTTCTGGTAAGAAGAGTGACTATTGTGCTCCCATTGTCATACACAGGGCAAATAGCACTGGCGTCTGTTCCCAGCAAGTACAGTGTATTGGACTGAAAAGGATCTACAGTTCCTTTAGTTTCCTAAGCAGAATTGAACTAGATATGGCCCGTGTGTGTAGGAAGCACAGTTCTTTTGTTCTGAGCAAGCTCAATGTTCTGGCCCTATGGGAAACACAGTAGAGTAGAAGAGTGCTCTTTTCTCAAAAGCAGAGTGTGTTTCTTGTAAGGCGAGCTAGCGTTTGTTTCCCAGTCCTAAATGGATTTGAGTCACATGCAGTTTCTGGTCCTATGAGCAAGAGTTGTTTTCTGGTAAGGAAAGTCACTATTGTGCTCCCATTGCCATACACAGTGCAAACAGCACTCATGTCTGTTCCCAGCAAGTACAGTGTATTGGACTGAAGAGTAGCTACTGTTCTTGTCAGTTTCCTAAGCAGAGTTGAACTAGATATGGCCCGTGTGTGTAGGAAGCACAGTTCTTTTGTTCTGAGCAAGCTCACTGTTCAGACCATTTGGAAACACAGTAGATTGAAGAGTGCTCTTTTTTCAAAAGCAGAGTGTGTTTCTTGTAAGGGGAGCTAGCGTTTGTTTCCCAGTCCTAAATGGAGTTGAGTCACATGCAGTTTCTGGTCCTACGAGCAAGAGTTGTTTTCTGGTAAGGAAAGTCACTATTGTGCTCCCATTGCCATACCCAGTACAAACAGCCATCATGTCTGTTCCCAGCAAGTACAGTGTATTGGACTGAAGAGTAGCTACTGTTCTTGTCAGTTTCCTAAGCAGAGTTGAACTAGATAGGGCCCGTGTGTGTAGAAAGCACATTTCTTTTGTTCTGAGCAAGCTCACTGTTGTGGCCCTATAGGAAACACTGTAGAGTAGAAGAGTGCTCTTTTCTCAAAAGCAGAGTGTGTTTCTTGTAAGGCGAGCTATTGTTTGTAACCCAGTCCTACATGGAGTTGAATCCCATGCAATTTCTGGTCCAAGAGCAAGAGTTGTTTTCTGGTAAGAAGAGTCACTATTGAGCTCCCATTGTCATACACAGTGCAAATAGCACTCGCGTCAGTTCCCAGCAAGTACAGTGTGTTGGACTAAAGAGTAGCTACTGTTCTTGTCAGTTTCCTAAGCAGAGTTGAACTAGATATGGCCCGTGTGTGTAGGAAACACATTTCTTTTGTTCTGAGCAAGCTCACTGTTCAGACACCATAGGAAACACAGTAGGGTAGAAGAGTGCTCTTTTCTCAAAAGCAGAGTGTGTTTCTTGTAAGGCCAGCTAGTGTTTTTTTCCAAGTCCTAAATGGAGTTGAATCCCATGCAGTTTCTGTTCCTACGAGCAAGAGTTGTTTTCTGGTAAGAAGAGTCACTATTGCGCTCCCATTTCCATACACAGTGCAAATAGCACTCGCGTCTGTTTCCAGCAAGTACAGTGTATTGGACTAAAGAGGAGCTACTGTTCTTGTCAGTTTCCTAAGCAGAGTTGAACTAGATACGGCCCGTGTGTGTAGGAAACACAGTTCTTTTGTTCTGAGCAAGCTCACTGTTCGGACACCATAGGAAACACAGTAGGGTAGAAGAGTGCTCTTTTCTCAAAAGCAGAGTGTGTTTCTTGTAAGGCCAGCTAGTGTTTTTTTCCAAGTCCTAAATGGAGTTGAATCCCATGCAGTTTCTGTTCCTACGAGCAAGAGTTGTTTTCTGGTAAGAAGAGTCACTATTGCGCTCCCATTTCCATACACAGTGCAAATAGCACTTGCGTCTGTTTCCAGCAAGTACAGTGTATTGGACTGAAGAGGATCTACTGTTCTTGTTAGTTATTTAAGCAGAATTGAACTAGATATGGCCCGTGTGTGTAGGAAGCACAATTCTTTTGTTCTGAGCAAGCTCACTCTTCTGGCCCTATAGGAAACACAGTAGAGTAGAAGACTGCTGTTTTCTCAAAAGCAGAGTGTGTTTCTTGTAAGGCGAGTTAGAGTTTGTTTCCCAGTCCTAAATGGAGTTGAGTCACATGCAGTTTCTGGTCCTACGAGCAAGAGTTGTTTTCTGGTAAGGAAAGTCACTATTGTGCTCACATTGCCATACCCAGTACAAACAGCCATCATGTCTGTTCCCAGCAAGTACAGTGTATTGGACTGAAGAGTAGCTACTGTTCTTGTCAGTTTCCTAAGCAGAGTTGAACTAGATATGGCCCGTGTGTGAACGAAGCACATTTCTTTTGTTCTGAGCAAGCTCACTGTTGTGGCCCTATAGGAAACACTGTAGAGTAGAAGAGTGCTCTTTTCTCAAAAGCAGAGTGTGTTTCTTGTAAGGCGAGCTATTGTTTGTAACCCATTCCTACATGGAGTTGAATCCCATGCAATTTCTGGTCCAAGACCAAGAGTTGTTTTCTGGTAAGAAGAGTCACTATTGAGCTCCCATTGTCATACACAGTGCAAATAGCACTCGCGTCAGTTCCCAGCAAGTACAGTGTATTCGACTAAAGAGGAGCTACTGTTCTTGTCAGTTTCCTAAGCAGAGTTGAACTAGATATGGCCCATGTGTGTAGGAAACACAGTTCTTTTGTTCTGAGCAATCTCACTGTTCGGACACCATAGGAAACACAGTAGGGTAGAAGAGTGCTCTTTTCTCAAAAGCAGAGAGTGTTTCTTGTAAGGCCAGCTAGTGTTTTTTTCCAAGTCCTAAATGGAGTTGAATCCCATGCAGTTTCTGTTCCTACGAGCAAGAGTTGTTTTCTGGTAAGAAGAGTCACTGTTGCGCTCCCATTTCCATACACAGTGCAAATAGCACTCGCGTCTGTTTCCAGCAAGTACAGTGTATTGGACTGAAGAGGATCTACTGTTCTTGTTAGTTATTTAAGCAGAATTGAACTAGATATGGCCCGTGTGTGTAGGAAGCACAATTCTTTTGTTCTGAGCAAGCTCACTCTTCTGGCCCTATAGGAAACACAGTAGAATAGAAGAGTGCTCTTTTCTCAAAAGCAGAGTGTGTTTCTTGTAAGGCGAGCTAGTGTTTGTTTCCCAGTCCTACATGGAGTTGAATCCCATGCAGTTTCTGTTCCTACGAGCAAGAGTTGTTTTCTGGTAAGAAGAGTCACTATTGCGCTCCCATTGCCATACACAGTGCAAATAGCACTCGCGTCTGTTTCCAGCAAGTACAGTGTATTGGACTGAAGAGGATGTACTGTTCTTGTCAGTATTTTAAGCAGAGTTGAACTAGATATGGCCCGTGTGTGTAGGAAACAGTTCTTCTGTTCTGAGCAAGCTGACTCTTCGGACACCATAAGAAACACAGTAGAGTAGAAGAGTGCTCTTTTCTCAAATGCAGAGTGAGTTTCTTGTAAGGCGAGCTAGAGTTTGTTTCCCAGTCCAAATGGAGTTGAATCACATGCAGTTTCTGGTCCTATGAGCAAGAGTTGTTTTCTGGTAAGAAGAGTGACTATTGTGCTCCCATTGTCATACACAGGGCAAATAGCACTGGCGTCTGTTCCCAGCAAGTACAGTGTATTGGACTGAAGAGTAGCTACTGTTCTTGTCAGTTTCCTAGGCAGAATTGAACTAGATAGGGCCCGTGTGTGTAGGAAGCACAGTTCTTTTGTTCTGAGCAAGCTCAATGTTCTGGCCCTATGGGAAACACAGTAGAGTAGAAGAGTGCTCTTTTCTCAAAAGCAGAGTGTGTTTCTTGTAAGGCGAGCTAGCGTTTGTTTCCCAGTCCTAAATGGAGTTGAGTCACATGCAGTTTCTGGTCCTACGAGCAAGAGTTGTTTTCTGGTAAGGAAAGTCACTATTGTGCTCCCAAAGCCATACACAGTGCAAACAGCACTCATGTCTGTTCCCAGCAAGTACAGAGTATTGGACTGAAGAGTAGCTACTGTTCTTGTCAGTTTCCTAAGCAGAGTTGAACTAGATATGGCCCGTGTGTGTAGGAAGCACAGTTCTTTTGTTCTGAGCAAGCTCACTGTTCGGACCCATTTGGAAACACAGTAGATTGAAGAGTGCTCTTTTTTCAAAAGCAGAGTGTGTTTCTTGTAAGGGGAGCTAGCGTTTGTTTCCCAGTCCTAAATGGAGTTGAGTCACATGCAGTTTCTGGTCCTACGAGCAAGAGTTGTTTTCTGGTAAGGAAAGTCACTATTTTGCTCCCATTGCCATACCCAGTACAAACAGCCATCATGTCTGTTCCCAGCAAGTACAGTGTATTGGACTGAAGAGTAGCTACTGTTCTTGTCAGTTTCCTAAGCAGAGTTGAACTAGATATGGCCCGTGTGTGTAGGAAGCACATTTCTTTTGTTCTGAGCAAGCTCACTGTTGTGGCCCTATAGGAAACACTGTAGAGTAGAAGAGTGCTCTTTTCTCAAAAGCAGAGTGTGTTTCTTGTAAGGCGAGCTAGTGTTTGTAACCCATTCCTACATGGAGTTGAATCCCATGCAATTTCTGGTCCAAGACCAAGAGTTGTTTTCTGGTAAGAAGAGTCACTATTGAGCTCCTATTGTCATACACAGTGCAAATAGCACTCGCGTCAGTTCCCAGCAAGTACAGTGTATTGGACTAAAGAGGAGCTACTGTTCTTGTCAGTTTCCTAAGCAGAGTTGAATTAGATATGGCCCGTGTGTGTAGGAAACACAGTTCTTTTGTTCTGAGCAAGCTCACTGTTCGGACACCATAGGAAACACAGTAGGGTAGAAGAGTGCTCTTTTCTCAAAAGCAGAGAGTGTTTCTTGTAAGGCCAGCTAGTGTTTTTTTCCAAGTCCTAAATGGAGTTGTATCCCATGCAGTTTCTGTTCCTACGAGCAAGAGTTGTTTTCTGGTAAGAAGAGTCACTATTGCGCTCCCATTTCCATACACAGTGCAAATAGCACTCGCGTCTGTTTCCAGCAAGTACAGTGTATTGGACTGAAGAGGATCTACAGTTGTTGTCAGTTTCCTAAGCAGAATTGAACTAGATAGGGCCCGTGTGTGTAGGAAGCACAGTTCTTTTGTTCTGAGTAAGCTCAATGTTCTGGCCCTATGGGAAACACAGTAGAGTAGAAGAGTGCTCTTTTCTCAAAAGCAGAGTGTGTTTCTTGTAAGGCGAACTAGCGTTTGTTTTCCAGTCCTAAAAGGAGTTGAATCACATGCAGTTTCTGGTCCTACGAGCAAGAGTTGTTTTCTGGTAAGGAAAGTCACTATTGTGCTCCCATTGCCATACACAGTGCAAACAGCACTCATGTCTGTTCCCAGCAAGTACAGTGTACTGGACTGAAGAGTAGCTACTGTTCTTGTCAGTTTCCGAAGCAGAGTTGAACTAGATATGGCCCGTGTGTGTAGGAAGCACAGTTCTTTTGTTCTGAGCAAGCTCACTGTTCGGACAGATTTGGAAACACAGTAGATTGATGAGTGCTCTTTTTTCAAAAGCAGAGTGTGTTTCTTGTAAGGGGAGCTAGCGTTTGTTTCCCAGTCCTAAATGGAGTTGAGTCACATGCAGTTTCTGGTCCTACCAGCAAGAGTTGTTTTCTGGTAAGAAGAGTCACTATTGCGCTCCCATTGCCATACACTGTGCAAATAGCACTCGCGTCTGTTTCCAGCAAGTACAGTGTATTGGACTGAAGAGGATGTACTGTTCTTGTCAGTTTTTTAAGCAGAGTTGAACTAGATATGGCCAGTGTGTGTAGGAAACAGTTCTTCTGTTCTGAGCAAGCTGACTCTTCGGACACCATAGGAAACCCAGTAGAGTAGAAGAGTGCTCTTTTCTCAAAAGCAGAGTGTGTTTCTTGTAAGGCGAGCTAGAGTTTGTTTTCCAGTCCTAAATAGTGTTGAATCACATGCAGTTTCTGGTCCTATGAGCAAGAGTTGTTTTCTGGTAAGGAAAGTCACTATTGCTCTCCCATTGCCATACACAGGGCAAATAGCACTGGCGTCTGTTCCCAGCAAGTACAGTGTATTGGACTGAAGAGGATCTACAGTTCTTGTCATTTTACTAAGCAGAATTGAACTAGATAGGGCCCGTGTGTGTAGGAAGCACAGTTCTTTTGTTCTGAGCAAGCTCAATGTTCTAGCCCTATGGGAAACACAGTAGAGTAGAAGAGTGCTCTTTTCTCAAAAGCAGAGTGTGTTTCTAGTAAGGCGAGCTAGCGTTTGTTTCCCAGTCC
Organism: Peromyscus eremicus; assembly: GCF_949786415.1. NCBI lineage: Eukaryota > Metazoa > Chordata > Mammalia > Rodentia > Cricetidae > Peromyscus > Peromyscus eremicus. The sequence continues at coordinate 2,109,221 of NW_026734295.1, forward strand.
TAAAAGGAGTTGAATCACATGCAGTTTCTGGTCCTACGAGCAAGAGTTGTTTTCTGGTAAGGAAAGTCACTATTGTGCTCCCATTGCCATACACAGTGCAAACAGCACTCATGTCTGTTCCCAGCAAGTACAGTGTATTGGACTGAAGAGGAGCTACTGTTCTTGTCAGTGTCCTAAGCAGAGTTGAAGTAGATATGGCCCGTGTGTGTAGGGAGCACAGGTCTTTTGTTCTGAGCAAGCTCACTGTTCTGGCCCTATAGGAAACACAGTAGAGTAGAAGAGTGCTCTTTTCTCAAAAGCAGAGTGTGTTTTTTGTAAGGCGAGCTAGCATTTGTTTCTCAGTCCTAAATGGAGTTGAATCACATGCAGTTTTTGGTCCTATGAGCAAGAGTTTTTTTCTGGTAGGAAAGTCACTATTGTGCTCCCATTGCCATAGCAGTGCAAACAGCACTCATGTCTGTTCCCAACAATTACAGTGTATTGGACTGAAGAGGAGCTACTCTTCTTGTCAGTTTCCTAAGCAGAGTTGAACTAGATATGTCCCTTGTGTGTAGGAAGCACAGTTCTTTTGTTCTGAGCAAGCTCACTGTTTGGACGACATAGGAAACACAGTAGAGTAGAAGAGTGCTTTTTCCTCAAAAGCAGAGTGTGTTTCTTGTAAGGCGAGCTAGCGTTTGTTTCCCAGTCGTAAATGGAGTTGAATCACATTCGGTTTCTGGTCCTATGAGCAAGAGTTGTTTTGTGGTAAGAAGAGTTACTATTGAGCTCCCATTGCCATACACAGTGCAAGTAGCACTCGCGTCTGTTCCCAGTAAGTACAGTTTATTGGCTGAAGAGGAGCTCCTGTTCTTGTCAGTTTCCTAAGCAGAGTTGAACTAGATATGGTCCGTGTGTGTAGAAAGCACAGTTCTTTTGTTCTGAGCAAGCTCACTGTTTGGACAACATAGGAAACACAGTAGAGTAGAAGAGTGCTCTTTCCTCAAAAGCAGAGTTGTTTCTTATAAGGCGAGCTATCGTTTGTTTCCCAGTCCTAAATGGAGTTGAATCACATGCGTTTTCTGGTCCTATGAGCAAGAGTTGTTTTCTGGTAAGAAGAGTCACTATTGCGCTGCCATTGCCATACACAGTGCAAATAGCACTCGCGTCTGTTCCCAGCAAGTACAGTGTATTCGACTAAAGAGGAGCTACTGTTCTTGTCAGTTTCCTAAGCAGAGTTGAACTAGATATGGCCCGTGTGTGTAGGAAACACAGTTCTTTTGTTCTGAGCAATCTCACTGTTCGGACACCATAGGAAACACAGTAGGGTAGAAGAGTGCTCTTTTCTCAAAAGCAGAGAGTGTTTCTTGTAAGGCCAGCTAGTGTTTTTTTCCAAGTCCTAAATGGAGTTGAATCCCATGCAGTTTCTGTTCCTACGAGCAAGAGTTGTTTTCTGGTAAGAAGAGTCACTGTTGCGCTCCCATTTCCATACACAGTGCAAATAGCACTCGCGTCTGTTTCCAGCAAGTACAGTGTATTGGACTGAAGAGGATCTACTGTTCTTGTTAGTTATTTAAGCAGAATTGAACTAGATATGGCCCGTGTGTGTAGGAAGCACAATTCTTTTGTTCTGAGCAAGCTCACTCTTCTGGCCCTATAGGAAACACAGTAGAATAGAAGAGTGCTCTTTTCTCAAAAGCAGAGTGTGTTTCTTGTAAGGCGAGCTAGTGTTTGTTTCCCAGTCCTACATGGAGTTGAATCCCATGCAGTTTCTGTTCCTACGAGCAAGAGTTGTTTTCTGGTAAGAAGAGTCACTATTGCGCTCCCATTGCCATACACAGTGCAAATAGCACTCGCGTCTGTTTCCAGCAAGTACAGTGTATTGGACTGAAGAGGATGTACTGTTCTTGTCAGTATTTTAAGCAGAGTTGAACTAGATATGGCCCGTGTGTGTAGGAAACAGTTCTTCTGTTCTGAGCAAGCTGACTCTTCGGACACCATAAGAAACACAGTAGAGTAGAAGAGTGCTCTTTTCTCAAATGCAGAGTGAGTTTCTTGTAAGGCGAGCTAGAGTTTGTTTCCCAGTCCAAATGGAGTTGAATCACATGCAGTTTCTGGTCCTATGAGCAAGAGTTGTTTTCTGGTAAGAAGAGTGACTATTGTGCTCCCATTGTCATACACAGGGCAAATAGCACTGGCGTCTGTTCCCAGCAAGTACAGTGTATTGGACTGAAGAGTAGCTACTGTTCTTGTCAGTTTCCTAGGCAGAATTGAACTAGATAGGGCCCGTGTGTGTAGGAAGCACAGTTCTTTTGTTCTGAGCAAGCTCAATGTTCTGGCCCTATGGGAAACACAGTAGAGTAGAAGAGTGCTCTTTTCTCAAAAGCAGAGTGTGTTTCTTGTAAGGCGAGCTAGCGTTTGTTTCCCAGTCCTAAATGGAGTTGAGTCACATGCAGTTTCTGGTCCTACGAGCAAGAGTTGTTTTCTGGTAAGGAAAGTCACTATTGTGCTCCCAAAGCCATACACAGTGCAAACAGCACTCATGTCTGTTTCCAGCAAGTACAGTGTATTGGACTGAAGAGTAGCTACTGTTCTTGTCAGTTTCCTAAGCAGAGTTGAACTAGATATGGCCCGTGTGTGTAGGAAGCACAGTTCTTTTGTTCTGAGCAAGCTCACTGTTCGGACCCATTTGGAAACACAGTAGATTGAAGAGTGCTCTTTTTTCAAAAGCAGAGTGTGTTTCTTGTAAGGGGAGCAAGCGTTTGTTTCCCAGTCCTAAATGGAGTTGAGTCACATGCAGTTTCTGGTCCTACGAGCAAGAGTTGTTTTCTGGTAAGGAAAGTCACTATTTTGCTCCCATTGCCATACCCAGTACAAACAGCCATCATGTCTGTTCCCAGCAAGTACAGTGTATTGGACTGAAGAGTAGCTACTGTTCTTGTCAGTTTCCTAAGCAGAGTTGAACTAGATATGGCCCGTGTGTGTAGGAAGCACATTTCTTTTGTTCTGAGCAAGCTCACTGTTGTGGCCCTATAGGAAACACTGTAGAGTAGAAGAGTGCTCTTTTCTCAAAAGCAGAGTGTGTTTCTTGTAAGGCGAGCTAGTGTTTGTAACCCATTCCTACATGGAGTTGAATCCCATGCAATTTCTGGTCCAAGACCAAGAGTTGTTTTCTGGTAAGAAGAGTCACTATTGAGCTCCTATTGTCATACACAGTGCAAATAGCACTCGCGTCAGTTCCCAGCAAGTACAGTGTATTGGACTAAAGAGGAGCTACTGTTCTTGTCAGTTTCCTAAGCAGAGTTGAATTAGATATGGCCCGTGTGTGTAGGAAACACAGTTCTTTTGTTCTGAGCAAGCTCACTGTTCGGACACCATAGGAAACACAGTAGGGTAGAAGAGTGCTCTTTTCTCAAAAGCAGAGAGTGTTTCTTGTAAGGCCAGCTAGTGTTTTTTTCCAAGTCCTAAATGGAGTTGTATCCCATGCAGTTTCTGTTCCTACGAGCAAGAGTTGTTTTCTGGTAAGAAGAGTCACTATTGCGCTCCCATTTCCATACACAGTGCAAATAGCACTCGCGTCTGTTTCCATCAAGTACAGTGTATTGGACTGAAGAGGATCTACAGTTGTTGTCAGTTTCCTAAGCAGAATTGAACTAGATAGGGCCCGTGTGTGTAGGAAGCACAGTTCTTTTGTTCTGAGTAAGCTCAATGTTCTGGCCCTATGGGAAACACAGTAGAGTAGAAGAGTGCTCTTTTCTCAAAAGCAGAGTGTGTTTCTTGTAAGGCGAGCTAGCGTTTGTTTTCCAGTCCTAAAAGGAGTTGAATCACATGCAGTTTCTGGTCCTACGAGCAAGAGTTGTTTTCTGGTAAGGAAAGTCACTATTGTGCTCCCATTGCCATACACAGTGCAAACAGCACTCATGTCTGTTCCCAGCAAGTACAGTGTACTGGACTGAAGAGTAGCTACTGTTCTTGTCAGTTTCCTAAGCAGAGTTGAACTAGATATGGCCCGTGTGTGTAGGAAGCACAGTTCTTTTGTTCTGAGCAAGCTCACTGTTCGGACAGATTTGGAAACACAGTAGATTGATGAGTGCTCTTTTTTCAAAAGCAGAGTGTGTTTCTTGTAAGGGGAGCTAGCGTTTGTTTCCCAGTCCTAAATGGAGTTGAGTCACATGCAGTTTCTGGTCCTACCAGCAAGAGTTGTTTTCTGGTAAGAAGAGTCACTATTGCGCTCCCATTGCCATACACTGTGCAAATAGCACTCGCGTCTGTTTCCAGCAAGTACAGTGTATTGGACTGAAGAGGATGTACTGTTCTTGTCAGTTTTTTAAGCAGAGTTGAACTAGATATGGCCAGTGTGTGTAGGAAACAGTTCTTCTGTTCTGAGCAAGCTGACTCTTCGGACACCATAGGAAACCCAGTAGAGTAGAAGAGTGCTCTTTTCTCAAAAGCAGAGTGTGTTTCTTGTAAGGCGAGCTAGAGTTTGTTTTCCAGTCCTAAATAGTGTTGAATCACATGCAGTTTCTGGTCCTATGAGCAAGAGTTGTTTTCTGGTAAGGAAAGTCACTATTGCTCTCCCATTGCCATACACAGGGCAAATAGCACTGGCGTCTGTTCCCAGCAAGTACAGTGTATTGGACTGAAGAGGATCTACAGTTCTTGTCATTTTACTAAGCAGAATTGAACTACATAGGGCCCGTGTGTGTAGGAAGCACAGTTCTTTTGTTCTGAGCAAGCTCAATGTTCTAGCCCTATGGGAAACACAGTAGAGTAGAAGAGTGCTCTTTTCTCAAAAGCAGAGTGTGTTTCTAGTAAGGCGAGCTAGCGTTTGTTTCCCAGTCCTAAAAGGAGTTGAATCACATGCAGTTTCTGGTCCTACGAGCAAGAGTTGTTTTCTGGTAAGGAAAGTCACTATTGTGCTCCCATTGCCATACACAGTGCAAACAGCACTCATGTCTGTTCCCAGCAAGTACAGTGTATTGGACTGAAGAGGAGCTACTGTTCTTGTCAGTGTCCTAAGCAGAGTTGAAGTAGATATGGCCCGTGTGTGTAGGGAGCACAGGTCTTTTGTTCTGAGCAAGCTCACTGTTCTGGCCCTATAGGAAACACAGTAGAGTAGAAGAGTGCTCTTTTCTCAAAAGCAGAGTGTGTTTTTTGTAAGGCGAGCTAGCATTTGTTTCCCAGTCCTAAATGGAGTTGAATCACATGCAGTTTTTGGTCCTATGAGCAAGAGTTTTTTTCTGGTAGGAAAGTCACTATTGTGCTCCCATTGCCATAGCAGTGCAAACAGCACTCATGTCTGTTCCCAACAATTACAGTGTATTGGACTGAAGAGGAGCTACTCTTCTTGTCAGTTTCCTAAGCAGAGTTGAACTAGATATGTCCCTTGTGTGTAGGAAGCACAGTTCTTTTGTTCTGAGCAAGCTCACTGTTTGGACAACATAGGAAACACAGTAGAGTAGAAGAGTGCTTTTTCCTCAAAAGCAGAGTGTGTTTCTTGTAAGGCGAGCTAGCGTTTGTTTCCCAGTCGTAAATGGAGTTGAATCACATTCGGTTTCTGGTCCTATGAGCAAGAGTTGTTTTGTGGTAAGAAGAGTTACTATTGAGCTCCCATTGCCATACACAGTGCAAATAGCACTCGCGTCTGTTCCCAGTAAGTACAGTTTATTGGCTGAAGAGGAGCTCCTGTTCTTGTCAGTTTCCTAAGCAGAGTTGAACTAGATATGGTCCGTGTGTGTAGAAAGCACAGTTCTTTTGTTCTGAGCAAGCTCACTGTTTGGACGACATAGGAAACACAGTAGAGTAGAAGAGTGCTCTTTCCTCAAAAGCAGAGTTGTTTCTTATAAGGCGAGCTATCGTTTGTTTCCCAGTCCTAAATGGAGTTGAATCACATGCGTTTTCTGGTCCTATGAGCAAGAGTTGTTTTCTGGTAAGAAGAGTCACTATTGCGCTCCCATTGCCATACACAGTGCAAATAGCACTCGCGTCTGTTCCCAGCAAGTACAGTGTATTGGACTGAAGAGGAGCTACTGTTCTTGTCAGTTTCCCAAGCAGAGTTGAACTAGATATGGCCCGTGTGTGTAGGAAAAACAGTTCTTTTGTTCTGAGCAAGCTCACTGTTCAGACACCATAGGAAACACAGTAGGGTAGAAGAGTGCTCTTTTCTCAAAAGCAGAATGTGTTTCTTGTAAGGCGAGCTAGTGTTTTTTTCCCAGTCCTACATGGAGTTGAATCCCATGCAGTTTCTGTTCCTACGAGGAAGAGTTGTTTTCTGGTAACAAGAGTCACTATTGCGCTCCCATTTCCATACACAGTACAAATAGCACTCGTGTCTGTTTTCAGGAAGTACAGTGTATTGGACTGAAGAGGATCTACTGTTCTTGTCAGTTATTTAAGCAGAATTGAACTAGATATGGCCCGTGTGTGTAGGAAGCACAGTTCTTTTGTTCTGAGCAAGCTCACTCTTCTGGCCCTATAGGAAACACAGTAGAATAGAAGAGTCCTCTTTTCTCAAAAGCAGAGTGTGTTTCTTATAAGGCGAGCTAGTGTTTGTTTCCCAGTCCTACATGGAGTTGAATTCCATGCAGTTTCTGTTCCTACGAGCAAGAGTTTTTTTCTGGTAAGAAGAGTCACTATTGAGCTCCCATTGCCATACACAGTGCAAATAGCACTCGCGTCTGTTTCCAGCAAGTACAGTGTATTGGACTGAAGAGGATGTACTGTTCTTGTCAGTTTTTTAAGCAGAGTTGAACTAGATATGGCCGGTGTGTGTAGGAAACAGTTCTTCTGTTCTGAGCAAGCTGACTTTTCAGACACCATAGGAAACACAGTAGAGTAGAAGACTGCTCTTTTCTCAAAAGCAGAGTGTGTTTCTTGTAAGGCGAGTTAGAGTTTGTTTCCCAGTCCTAAATGGAGTTGAATCACATGCAGTTTCTGGTAATATGAGCAAGAGTTGTTTTCTGGTAAGAAGAGTCACTATTGCGCTCCCATTGTCATACACAGTGCAAACAGCACTCATGTCTGTTCCCAGCAAGTACAGTGTATTGGACTGAAGAGTAGCTACTGTTCTTGTCAGTTTCCTAAGCAGAGTTGAACTAGATATGGCCCGTGTGTGTAGGAAACACAGTTCTTTTGTTCTGAGCAAGCTCACTGTTTGGACACCATAGGAAACACAGTAGGGTAGAAGAGTGCTCTTTTCTCAAAAGCAGAGAGTGTTTCTTGTAAGGCCAGCTAGTGTTTTTTTCCAAGTCCTAAATGGAGTTGAATCCCATGCAGTTTCTGTTCCTACGAGCAAGAGTTGTTTTCTGGTAAGAAGAGTCACTATTGCGCTCCCATTTCCATACACAGTGCAAATAGCACTCGCGTCTGTTTCCAGCAAGTACAGTGTATTGGACTGAAGAGGATCTACTGTTCTTGTTAGTTATTTAAGCAGAATTGAACTAGATATGGCCCGTGTGTGTAGGAAGCACAATTCTTTTGTTCTGAGCAAGCTGACTCTTCTGGCCCTATAGGAAACACAGTAGAATAGAAGAGTGCTCTTTTCTCAAAAGCAGAGTGTGTTTCTTGTAAGGCGAGCTAGTGTTTGTTTCCCAGTCCTACATGGAGTTGAATCCCATGCAGTTTCTGTTCCTAGGAGCAAGAGTTGTTTTCTGGTAAGAAGAGTCACTATTGCGCTCCCATTGCCAAACACAGTGCAAATAGCACTCACGTCTGTTTCCAGCAAGTACAGTGTATTGGACTGCAGAGGATGTACTGTTCTTGTCAGTATTTTAAGCAGAGTTGAACTAGATATGGCCCGTGTGTGTAGGAAACAGTTCTTCTGTTCTGAGCAAGCTGACTCTTCGGACAACGTAAGAAACACAGTAGAGTAGAAGAGTGCTCTTTTCTCAAAAGCAGAGTGTGTTTCTTGTAAGGCGAGCTAGAGTTTGTTTCCCAGTCCTACATGGAGTTGAATCCCATGCAGTTTCTGGTCCTATGAGCAAGAGTTGTTTTCTGGTAAGAAGAGTGACTATTGTGCTCCCATTGTCATACACAGGGCAAATAGCACTGGCGTCTGTTCCCAGCAAGTACAGTGTATTGGACTGAAGAGGATCTACAGTTGTTGTCAGTTTCCTAAGCAGAATTGAACTAGATAGGGCCCGTGTGTGTAGGAAGCACAGTTCTTTTGTTCTGAGTAAGCTCAATGTTCTGGCCCTATGGGAAACACAGTAGAGTAGAAGAGTGCTCTTTTCTCAAAAGCAGAGTGTGTTTCTTGTAAGGCGAGCTAGTGTTTGTAACCCAGTCCTACATGGAGTTGAATCCCATGCAATTTCTGGTCCAAGAGCAAGAGTTGTTTTCTGGTAAGAAGAGTCACTATTGAGCTCCCATTGCCACACACAGTGCAAATAGCACTCGCGTCAGTTCCCAGCAAGTACAGTGTATTGGACTGAAGAGGAGCTACTGTTCTTGTCAGTTTCCTAAGCAGAGTTGAACTAGATATGGCCCGTGTGTGTAGGAAACACAGTTCTTTTTTTCTGAGCAAGCTCACTGTTCGGACACCATAGGAAACACACTAGGGTAGAAGAGTGCTCTTTTCTCAAAAGCAGAGTGTGTTTCTTGTAAGGCGAGCTAGTGTTTTTTTCCCAGTCCTACATGGAGTTGAATCCCATGCAGTTTCTGTTCCTATGAGCAAGAGTTGTTTTCTGGTAAGAAGAGTCACTATTGCGCTCCCATTTCCATACACAGTACAAATAGCACTCGCGTCTGTTTCCAGCAAGCACAGTGTATTGGACTGAAGAGGATCTACTGTTCTTGTCAGTTATTTCAGCAGAATTGAACTAGATATGGCCCGTGTGTGTAGGAAGCACAGTTCTTTTGTTCTGAGCAAGCTCACTGTTCTGGCGTTATAGAAAACACAGTAGAGCAGAAGAGTGCTCTTTTCTCAAAAGCAGAGTGTGTTTCTTGAAAGGCAAGATAGCGTTTGGTTCCCAGGCCTAAATGGAGTTGAATCACATGCAGTTTCTGGTCCTATGAGCAAGAGTTGTTTTCTAGTAAGAAGAGTCACTATTGCGCTCCCATTGTCATATACAGGGCAAATAGCACTGGCGTCTGTTCTCAACATGTACAGTGTATTGGACTGAAGAGGAGCTACTTTTCTATTCATTTTCCTAAGCAGAGTTGAACTAGATATGGCCTGTGTGTGTAGGAAGCACAGTTCTTTTGTTCTGAGCAAGCTCACTGTTCAGGCACTATAGGAAACACAGTAGAGTAGAAGAGTGCTCTTTTCTCAAAAGCAGAGTGTGTTTTTTGTAAGGCGAGCTAGTGTTTGTTTCCCAGTCCTACATAGAGTTTAATAACATGCAGTTTCTGGTCCTTCGAGCAAGAGTTGTTTTCTGGTAAGAAGAGTCACTATTGCGCTCCCATTGCCATACACAGGGCAAACAGCACTCGTGTCTGTTCCCAGCAAGTACAGTGTATTGGACTGAAGAGGAACTACTGTTCTGGTCAGTTTTTTAAGCAGAGTTGAACTACATATGGCCCATGAGTGTAGGAAGCACAGTTCATTGTTCTGAGCAAGCTCACTGTTCGGACCCCATTGGAATCACGGTAGAGTAGATGAGTCCCTTTTTTTGAAAAGCAGAGTGTGTTTCTTGTAAGGCGAGCTAGCGTTTGTTTCCCAGTCCTAATTGGAGTTGAGTCACATGAAGTTTCTGGTCCTACGAGCAAGAGTTGTTTTCCGGTAAGGAAAGACACTATTGTGCTCCCATTGCCATACACAGTGCAAACAGCACTCATGTCTATTCCCAGCAAGTACAGTGTATTGGACTGACGAGGAGCTACAGTTCTTGTCAGTTTCCTAAGCAGAATTGAACTAGATATGGCCCGTGTGTGTAGGAAGCACAGTTCTTTTGTTCTGAGCAAGCTCACTGTTCTGGCGCTATAGAAAACACAGTAGAGTAGAAGAGTGCTCTTTTCTCAAAAGCAGAGTGTGTTTCTTGTAAGGCGAGCTAGCGTTTGTTTCCCAGTGCTAAAAGGAGTTGAATCACATGCAGTTTTTGGTCCTACGAACAAGAGTTGTTTTCTGGTAAGGAAAGTCACTATTGTGCTCCCATTGCCAGACACAGTGCAAACAGCACTCATGTCTGTTCCCAGCAATTACAGTGTATTGGACTGAAGAGGAGCTACTGTTCCTGTCAGTTTCCTAAGCAGAGTTGATCTAGATATGGCCCGTGTGTGTAGGAAGCACAGTTCTTTTGTTCTGAGCAAGCTCACTGTTCTGGCGCTATAGAAAACACAGTAGAGTAGAAGAGTGCTCTTTTCTCAAAAGCAGAGTGTGTTTCTTGTAAGGAAAGATAGTGTTTGTTTCCCAGTCCTAAATGGAGTTGAATCACATGCAGTTTCTGGTCCTACGAGCAAGAGTTGTTTTCTGATAAGAAGAGTCACTATAGCACTCCCATTGTAATACACAGGGCAAATAGCACTGGCTTCTGTTCCCAGCATGTACAGTGTATTGGACTGAAGAGGAGCTACTGTTATTGTCAGTTTCATAAGCAGAGGTGAACTAGATATGGCCCGTGTGTGTAGGAAGCACAGTTCTTTTGTTCTGAGCAAGCTCACTCTTCTGGCCCTATAGGAAACACAGTAGAATAGAAGAGTGCTCTTTTCTCAAAAGCAGAGTGTGTTTCTTGTAAGGTCATCTAGTATTGTTTCCCAGTCCTAAATGGAGTTGAATCACATGCAGTTTCTGGTCCTATGAGCAAGAGTTGTTTTCTGGTAAGAAGAGTCAGTATTGTGCTCCCATTGTCATACACAGGGCAAATAGCACTGGCGTCTGTTCCCAGCAAGTACAGTGTATTGGACTGAAGAGGATCTACAGTTCTTGTCAGTTTCCTAAGCAGAATTGAACTAGATAGGGCCCGTGTGCGTAGGAGGCACATTTCTTTTGTTCTGAGCAAGCTCAATGTTCTCGCCCTATGGGAAACACAGTAGAGTAGAAGAGTGCTCTTTTCTCAAAAGCAGAGTGTGTTTCTTGTAAGGCGAGCTAGCGTTTGATTCCCAGTCCTAAAAGGAGTTGAATCACATGCAGTTTCTGGTCCTACGAGCAAGAGTTGTTTTCTGGTAAGGAAAGTCACTATTGTGCTCCCATTGCCATACACAGTGCAAACAGCACTCATGTCTGTTCCCAGCAAGTACAGTGTACTGGATTGAAGAGGAGCTACTGTTCTTGTCAGTTTCCTAAGCAGAGTTGAACTAGATATGGCCCGTGAGTGTAGAAAGCACAGTTCTTGGTTCTGAGCAAGCTCACTGTTCGGACCCCAATGGACACACGATAGAGTAGAAGAGTGCCCTTTTTTCAAAACCAGAGTGAGTTGCTTGTATGGCGAGCTAGCATTTGTTTCCCAGTCCTAAAAGTAGTTGAGTCAAATGCAGTGTCTGGTCCTACGAGCGAGAGTTGTTTTCTGGTAAGGAAAGTCACTATTGTGCTCCCTTTGCCAAACACAGTGCAAACAGCACTCATGTCTGTTCCCAGCAAGTACAGTGTATTGGACTGAAGAGGAGCTACTGTTCTTGTCAGTTACCTAAGCAGAATTGAACTAGATATGGCACTTGTGGGTAGGAAACACAGTTCTTTTGTTCTGAGCAAGCTCAATGTTCTGGCCCTATGGGAAACACAGTAGAGTAGAAGTGTGCTCTTTTCTCAAAAGCAGAGTGTGTTTCTTGTAAGTCGAGCTAGCGTTCGTTTCCCAATCGTAAAGGAGTTGAATCACATGCCGTTTTTGGTCCTACGAGCAAGAGTTGTTTTCTGGTAAGGAAAGTCACTATTGTGCTCAAATTGCCATACACAGTGCAAACCACACTCATGTCTGTTCCCAGCAAGTACAGTGAATTGGACTGAAGAGGAGCTACTGTTCTTGTCAGTGTCCTAAGCAGAGTTGAAGTAGATATGGCCCGTGTGTGTAGGAAGCACAGGTCTTTTGTTCTGAGCAAGCTCACTGTTCTGGCCCTATAGGAAACACAGTAGAGTAGAAGAGTGCTCTTTTCTCAAATGCAGAGTGTGTTTTTTGTAAGGCGAGCTAGCGTTTGTTTCCCAGTCCAAAATGGAGTTGAATCACATGCAGTTTCTGGTCCTACGAGCAAGAGTTGTTTTCTGGTAAGGAAAGTCACTATTGTGCTCCCATTGCCATACCCAGTACAAACAGCCCTCATGTCTCTTCCCAGCAAGTACAGTGTATTGGACTGTAGAGTAGCTACTGTTCTTGTCAGTGTCCTAAGCAGAGTTGAACTAGATATGGCCCGTGTGTGTAGGAAGCACATTTCTTTTGTTCTGAGCAAGCTCACTGTTATGGCCCTATAGGAAACACAGTAGAGTAGAAGAGTGCTGTTTTCTCAAAAGCAGAGTGTGTTTCTTGTAAGGCGAGCTAGTGTTTGTTACCCAGTCCTACATGGAGTTGAATCCCATGCAATTTCTGGTCCTAAGAGCAAGAGTTGTTTTCTGGTAAGAAGAGTCACTATTGCTCTCCCATTGCCATACACAGTGCAAATAGCACTGGCGTCTGTTCACAGCAAGTACAGTGTATTGGACTGAAGAGGATCTACTGTTCTTGTCAGTTTCCTAAGCAGAGTTGAACTAGATATGACCCGTGTGTGTAGGAAACACATTTCTTTGTTCTGAGCAAGCTCACTGTTCGGACACATAGGAAACACCTTAGAGTAGAAGAGTGCCCTTTTTTCAAAAGCAGAGTGTGTTTCTTGTAAGGCGAGCTAGCGTTTGTTTCCCAGTCCTAAATGGAGTTGAGTCACATGCAGTTTCTGGTCCTACGAGCAAGAGTTGTTTTCTGGTAAGAAGAGTCACTATTGTGCTCCCATTGCCATACACAGTGCAAACAGCACTCATGTCTGTTCCCAGCAAGTGCAGTGTATTTGACTGAAGAGGAGCTACTGTTCTTGTCAGTTTCCTAAGCAGAGTTGAACTAGATATGGACCGTGTGTGTAGGAAGCACAGTTCTTTTGTTCTGAGCAAACTCACTGTTCGGACCCATTTGGAAACACAGTAGAGTAGAAGAGTGCTCTTTTCTCAAAAGCAGAGTGTGTTTCTTGTAAGGCGAGCTAGTGTTTGTTACCCAGTCCTAAATGGAGTTGAATCCCATGCAGTTTCTGGTCCTACGAGCAAGAGTTGTTTTCTGGTAAGAAGAGTCACTATTGTGCTCCCATTGACTTACATAGTGCAAATAGCACTCGCGTCTGTTCCTAGCAAGTACAGTGTATTGGACTGAAGAGGAGCTACTGTTCTTGTCAGTTTCCTAAGCAGAGTTGAACTAGATATGACCCGTGTGTGTAGGAAGCACAGTTCTTTTGTTCTGAGCAAGCTCAATGTTCTGGCCCTATAGGAAACACAATAGAGTAGAAGAGTGCTCTTTTCTCAAAAGCAGAGTGTTTTTCGAGTAAGGCAAGCTAGCGTTTGTTACCCAGTCCTACATGGAGTTGAATCCCATGCAGTTTTTGGTCCTACAAGCAAGAGTTGTTTTCTGGTAAGAAGAGTCACTATTGAGCTCCCTTTGACATACACAGTGCAAATAGCACTCGCGTCTGTTCCCAGCAAGTACAGTGTATTTGACTGAAGATGATCTACTGTTCTTGTCAGTTCCCTAAGCAGAGTTGAACTAGATATGGCCCGTGTGTGTAGGAAACACAGTTCTTTTGTTCTGAGCAAGGTCACTGTTCGGACACCATAGGAAACACAGTAGAGTAGAAGAGTGCTCTTTTCTCAAAAGCAGAGTGTGTTTCCTGTAAGGCTAGCTAGAGTTTGTTTCCCAGTCCTAAATGGAGTTGAATCACATGCAGTTTCTGGTCCTATGAGCAAGAGTTGTTTTCTGGTAAGAAGAGTCAGTATTGTGTTCCCATTTTCACATACAGGGCAAATAGCACTGGCGTCTGTTCCCAGCAAGTACAGTGTATTTGACTGAAGAGGAGCTACTGTTCTTGTCAGTTTCCTAAGCAGAGTTGAAGTAGATATGGCCCGTGTGTGTAGGAAGCACAGTTCTTTTGTTCTGAGCAAGCTCACTGTTCTGGCCCTATAGGAAACACAGTAGAGTAGAAAAGTGCTCTTTTCTTCAAAGCAGAGTGAGTTTCTTGTAAGGCGAGCTTGTGTTTGTTTTCCAGTCCTACAGGGAGTTGAATCCCATGCAGTTTCTGGTCCTACAAGCAAGAGTTGTTTTCTGGTAAGAAGAGTCACTATTGAGCTCCCATTGCCATACACAGTGCAAATAGCACTCTCGTCTGTTCCCTGCAAGTACAGTGTATTGGACTGAAGAGGAGCTACTGTTCTTGTCAGTTTCCTAAGCAGAGTTGAACTAGATATGGCCCGTGTGTGTAGGACGCACAGTTCTTTTGTTCTGAGCAAGCTCACTGTTCTGGCCCTATAGGAAACACAGTAGAGTAGAAGAGTGCTCTTTTCTCAAAAGCAGAGTATGTTTCTTGTAAGGCGAGCTAGTGTTTGTTACCCAGTCCTAAATGGAGTTGAATCCTATGCAGTTTCTGGTCCAATGAGCAAGAGTTGTGTTCTGGTAAGAAGAGTCACTATTGTGCTCTCATTGCCATACACAGTGCAAATTGCATCGCGTCAGTTCCCAGCAAGTACAGTGTATTGGACTGCAGAGGAGCTACTGTTCTTGTCAGTTTCCTAAGCAGAGTGGAACTAGATATGGCCCGTGTGTGTAGGAAGCACAGTTCTTTGTTCTGAGCAAGCTCACTGTTCTGGCCCAATAGGAAACACAATAGAGTAGAAGAGTGCTCTTTTCTCAAAAGCACAGTGTGTTTCTTGTAAGGCGAGCTAGTGTTTGTTACCCAGTCCTACATGGAGTTGAATCCCGAGCAGTTTCTGGTCCTACAAGCAAGATTTGTTTTCTGGTAAGAAGAGTCACTATTGCGCTCGCATTACCATACACAGTGCGAATAGCACTCGCGTCTGTTCCCAGCAAGTACAGTGTTATGGACTGAAGAGGAGCTACTGTTATTGTCAGTTTCCTAAGCAGAGTTGAACTAGATATGGCCCGTGTGTGTAGGAAGCACAGTTCTTTTGTTCTGAGCAAGCTCACTGTTCTGACACCATAGGAAACACAGTAGAGTAGAAGAGTGCTCTTTCCTCAAAAGCAGAGTGTGTTTCTTGTAAGGAAAGCTAGCTTTTGTTTCCCAGTCGTAAATGGAGTTGAATCACATGCAGTTTTTGTTCCTACCAGCAAGAGCTGTTTTCTGGTAAGAAGAGTCACTCTTGCGCTCGCATTGCCATACACAGTGCGAACAGCACTCGCGTCTGTTCCCAGCAAGTACAGTGTATTGGACTGAAGAGGAGCTACTGTTCTTGTCAGTTTCCTAAGCAGAGTTGAACTAGATATGGCCCGTGAGTGTAGAAAGCACAGTTCTTGGTTCTGAGCAAGCTCACTGTTCGGACCCCAATGGACACACGATAGAGTAGAAGAGTGCCCTTTTTTCAAAACCAGAGTGAGTTGCTTGTATGGCGAGCTAGCATTTGTTTCCCAGTCCTAAAAGTAGTTGAGTCAAATGCAGTGTCTGGTCCTACGAGCGAGAGTTGTTTTCTGGTAAGGAAAGTCACTATTGTGCTCCCTTTGCCAAACACAGTGCAAACAGCACTCATGTCTGTTCCCAGCAAGTACAGTGTATTGGACTGAAGAGGAGCTACTGTTCTTGTCAGTTACCTAAGCAGAATTGAACTAGATATGGCACTTGTGGGTAGGAAACACAGTTCTTTTGTTCTGAGCAAGCTCAATGTTCTGGCCCTATGGGAAACACAGTAGAGTAGAAGTGTGCTATTTTCTCAAAAGCAGAGTGTGTTTCTTGTAAGTCGAGCTAGCGTTCGTTTCCCAATCGTAAAGGAGTTGAATCACATGCCGTTTTTGGTCCTACGAGCAAGAGTTGTTTTCTGGTAAGGAAAGTCACTATTGTGCTCAAATTGCCATACACAGTGCAAACCACACTCATGTCTGTTCCCAGCAAGTACAGTGAATTGGACTGAAGAGGAGCTACTGTTCTTGTCAGTGTCCTAAGCAGAGTTGAAGTAGATATGGCCCGTGTGTGTAGGAAGCACAGGTCTTTTGTTCTGAGCAAGCTCACTGTTCTGGCCCTATAGGAAACACAGTAGAGTAGAAGAGTGCTCTTTTCTCAAAAGCAGAGTGAGTTTCTTTTAAGGCCAGCTTGTGTTTGTTTCCCAGTTCTACCTGGAGTTGAATCCCATGCAGTTTCTGGTCCTACGAGCAAGAGTTGTTTTCTGGTAAGAAGAGTCACTATTGCGCTCCCATTACCATACACAGTGCAAATAGCACTCGCGTCTGTTCCCAAAAAGTACAGTGTATTGGACTGAAGAGGAGCTACTGTTCTTGTCAGTTTCCTATGCAGAGTCGAATTAGATATGGCCCGTGTGGGTAGGAAGCACAGTTCTTTTGTTCTGAGCAAGCTCACTGTTCCGGCCCTATAGGAAACACAGTAGAGTAGAAGAGTGCTCTTTTCTCAAAAGCACAGTGTGTTTCTTTTAAGGCGAGCTAGCGTTTGTTACCCAGTCCTACATGGAGTTGAATCCCGAGCAGTTTCTGGTCCTACAAGCAAGATTTGTTTTCTGGTAAGAAGAGTCACTATTGCGCTCGCATTACCATTCACAGTGCGAATAGCACTCGCGTCTGTTCCCAGCAAGTACAGTGTATTGGACTGAAGAGTAGCTACTGTTATTGTCAGTTTCCTAAGCAGAGTTGAACTAGATATGGCCCGTGTGTGTAGGAAGCCCAGTTCTTTTGTTCTGAGCAAGCTCACTGTTCTGACACCATAGGAAACACAGTAGAGTAGAAGAGTGCTCTTTCCTCAAAAGCAGAGTGTGTTTCTTGTAAGGAAAGCTAGCTTTTGTTTCCCAGTCGTAAATGGAGTTGAATCACATGCAGTTTTTGTTCCTACAAGCAAGAGCTGTTTTCTGGTAAGAAGAGTCACTATTGCGCTCGCATTGCCATACACAGTGCGAATAGCTCTCGCGTCTGTTCCCAGCAAGTACAGTGTATTGGACTGAAGAGGAGCTACTGTTCTTGTCAGTTTCCTAAGCAGAGTTGAACTAGATATGGCCCGTGTGTGTAGGAAGCCCAGTTCTTTTGTTCTGAGCAAGCTCACTGTTCGGACACCATAGGAAACACAGTAGAGTAGAAGAGTGCTCTTTTCTCAAAAGCAGAGTGTTTTTCTTGTAAGGCAAGCTAGCATTTGCTACCCAGTCCTACATGGAGTTGAATCCCATGCAGTTTCTCGTCCTACGAGCAAGAGTTGTTTGCTGGTAAGAAGAGTCACTATTGCCCTCCCATTGCCATACACAGTGCAAATAGCACTCGCATCTGTTCCCAGCAAGTACAGTGTATTGGACTGAAGAGGAGCTACTGTTCTTGTCAGTTTCCTAAGCAGAGTTGAACTAGATATGGCCCGTGTGGGTAGGAAGCACAGTTCTTTTGTTCTGAGAAAGCTCACTGTTCTGGCCCTATAGGAATCACAGTAGAGTAGAAGAGTGCTCTTTTCTCAAAAGCAGAGTGTGTTTCTTGTAAGGCGAGCTAGTGTTTGTTACCCAGTCCTACATGGAGTTGAATCCCATGCAGTTTCTCGTCCTATGATCAAGAGTAGTTTTCTGGTAAGAAGAGTCACTATTGTGCTCCCATTGCCATACACAGTGCAAATAGCACTCGCGTCTGTTCCAAGCAAGTACAGTGTTAGGGACTGAAGAGGAGCTACTGTTCTTGTCAGTTTCCTAAGCAGAGTTGAACTAGATATGGCCCGTGTGTTTAGGAAGCACAGTTCTTTTGTTCTGAGCAAGCTCACTGCTCTGGCCCTATAGGAAACACAGTAGAGTAGAAGAGTGCTCTTTTCTCAAAAGCAGAGTGTTTTTCCTGTAAGGCGAGCTAGCGTATGTTACCCAGTTATACATGGAGTTGAATCCCATGCAGTTTCTGGTCCTACTAGCAAGAGTGGTTTTCTGGTAAGAAGAGTCACTATTTCGCTCCCATTGCCATACACAGTGCAAAAAGCACTCGCGTCTTTTTCCAGAAAGTACAGTGTATTGGACTGAAGAGGAGCTACTGTTCTTGTCAGTTTCCTAATCAGAGTTGAACTAGATATGGCCCGTGTCTGTAGGAAGCACAGATCTTGTGTTCTGAGCAAGCTCACTGTTCGGACACCATAATAAACACAGTAGAGTAGAAGAGTGCTCTTTTCTGAAAAGCAGAGTGTGTTTCCTCTAAGGCAAGCTAGAGTTTGTTTCCTAGTCCTAAAAGGAGTTGAATCACATGCAATTTCCGGTCCTACAAGAAAGAGTTGTTTTCTGGTAAGGAAAGTCACTATTGCGCTCCCATTGTCATACACAGAGCACATAGCACTGTCGTCTGTTCCCCGCATGTACAGTGTATTGGACTGAAGAGGAGCAACTGTTCTTGAAAGTTTCCTAAGCAGAGATGAACTAGATATGGCCCGTGTGTGTAGGAAGCACAGTTCTTTTGTTCTGAGCAAGCTCACTGTTCTGGCCCTATAGGAAACACAGTAGAGTAGAAGAGTGCTCTTTTCTCAAAAGCAGAGTGTGTTTCTTGTAAGGCGAGCTAGTGTTTGTTTCCCAGTCCTACATGGAGTTGAATCCCATGCAGTTTCTGGTCCTACAAGCAAGAGTTGTTTTGTGGTAAGAAGAGTCACTATTGAACTCCCATTGTCCTACACAGTGCAAATAGCACTCGCGTCTGTTACCAGCTAGTACAGTGTATTGGACTGAAGAGGAGCTACTGTTCTTGTCAGTTTCCTAAGCAGAGTTGAACTAGATATGGCCCGTGTGTGTAGGAAACACAGTTCTTCTGTTCTGAGCAAGCTCACTGTTCTGGCCCTATAGGAAACACAGTAGAGTAGAAGAGTGCTCTTTTCTCAAAAGCAGAGTGTGTTTCTTGTAAGGCGAGCTTGTGTTTGTTTTCCAGTCCTACATGGAGTTGAATCCCATGCAGTTTCTGGTCCTATGAGCAAGAGTTGTTTTCTAGTAAGAAGAGTCACTATTGAGCTCCCTTTGCCATACACAGTGCAAATAGCACTCGCGTCTGTTCCCAGCAAGTACAGTGTATTGGACTGAAGAGGAGCTACTGTTCTTGTCAATTTCCTAAGTAGAGTTGAACTGGATATGGCCCGTGTGTGTAGGAAGCACAGTTCTTTTGTTCTGAGCAAGCTCACTGTTCTGGCCCTATAGGAAACACAGTAGAGTAGAAGAGTGCTCTTTTCTCAAAAGCAGAGTGTGTTTCTTGTAAGGCGAGCTAGGGTTTGTTACCCAGTCCTACATGGAGTTGAATCCCATGCAGTTTCTGGTCCTACGAGCAAGAGTTGTTTTCTGGTAAGAAGAGTCACTATTGCGCTCCCATTGCCATACACAGTGCAAAAAGCACTCGCGTCTGTTTCTAGAAAGTACAGTGTATTGGACTGAAGAGGAGCTACTGTTCTTGTCAGTTTCCAAATCAGAGTTGAACTTGATATGGCCCGTGTGTGTAGGAAGCACAGTTCTTTTGTTCTGAGCTAGCTCACAGTTCGGACACCATAGGAAACACAGTAGAGTAGAAGAGTGCTCTTTTCTCAAAAGCAGAGTGTGATTCCTGTAAGGCTAGCTAGAGTTTGTTTCCCAGTCCTAAATGGAGTTGAATCACATGCAGTTTCTGGTCCTATGAGCAAGAGATGTTTTCTGGTAAGAAGAGTCAGTATTGTGTTCCCATTGTCACACACAGGGCAAATAGCACTGGCGTCTGTTCCCAGCAAGTACAGTGTATTGGACTGATGAGGACCTACTGTTCTTGTCAGTTTCCTAAGCAGAGTTGAACTAGATATGGCCCGTGTGTGTAGGAAACACAGTTCTTTTGTTCAGAGCAAGCTCACTGTTCGGACACCATAGGTAACACAGTAGAGTAGAAGAGTGCTCTTTTCTCAAAAGCAGCGTGTGTTTCCTGTAAGGCAAGCTAGAGTTTGTTTCCCAGTCCTAAATGGAGTTGAATCACATGCAGTTTCCGGTCCTACAAGAAAGAGTTGTTTTCTGGTAAGTAAAGTCACTATTGTGCTCCCATTGTCATACACAGAACAAATAGCACTGTCGTCTGTTCCCAGCATGTACAGTGTATTGACTGAAGAGGAGCTACTGTTCTTGTCAGTTTCCTAAGCAGAGATGAACTAGATATGGCACGTGTTTGTAGGAAGCACAGTTCTTTTGTTCTGAGCAAGCTCACTTTTCTGGACCTATAGGAAACACAGTAGAGTAGAAGAGTGCTCTTTCCTCAAAAGCAGAGTGTGTTTCTTGTAAGGCGAGCTTGTGTTTGTTACCCAGTCCTACATGGAGTTGAATCCCATGCAGTTTCTGGTCCTACAAGCAAGAGTTGTTTTTGGTAAGAAGAGTCACTATTGAGCTCCCATTGCCATACACAGTGCAAATAGCACTCGCGTCTGTTCCCAGCAAGTACAGTGTATTGGACTGAAGAGGAGCTACTGTTCTTGTCAGTTTCCTAAGCAGAGTTGAACTAGATATGGCCCGTGTGTGCAGGAAGCACAGTTCTTCTGTTCTGAGCAAGCTCACTGTTCTGGCCCTATAGGAAACACAGTAGAGTAGAAGAGTGCTCTTTTCTCAAAAGCAGAGTGTGTTTCTTGTAAGGCGAGCTTGTGTTTGTTTCCCAGTCCTACATGGAGTTGAATCCCATGCAGTTTCTGGTCCTATGAGCAAGAGTTGTTTTCTAGTAAGAAGAGTCACTATTGAGCTCCCATTGCCATACACAGTGCAAAAAGCACTCGCGTCTGTTCCCAGCAAGTACAGTGTATTGGACTGAAGAGGAGCTACTGTTCTTGTCAATTTCCTAAGTAGAGTTGAACTAGATATGGCCCGTGTGTGTAGGAAGCACAGTTCTTTTGTTCTGAGCAAGCTCACTGTTCTGGCCCTATAGAAAACACAGTAGAGTAGAAGAGTGCTCTTTTCTCAAAAGCAGAGTGTGTTTCTTGTAAGGCGAGCTAGGGTTTGTTACCCAGTCCTACATGGAGTTGAATCCCATGCAGTTTCTGGTCCTACGAGCAAGAGTTGTTTTCTGGTAAGAAGAGTCACTATTGCGCTCCCATTGCCATACACAGTGTAAATAGCACTCGCGTCTATTTCCAGCAAGTACAGTGTATTGGACTGAAGAGGAGCTACTGTTCTTGTCAGGTTCCTAAGCAGAGTTGAACTAGATATGGCCCGTGTGTGTAGGAAGCACAGTTCTTTTGTTCTGAGCAAGCTCACTGTTCTGGCCCTATAGGAAACACAGTAGTGTAGAAGAGTGCTCTTTTCTCAAAAGCAGAGTGTGTTTCTTGTAAGGCGAGCTAGCGTTTGTTCCCAGTCCTAAATGGAGTTGAGTCACATGCAGTTTCTGCTCCTACGAGCAAGAGTTGTTTTCTGGTAAGACGAGTCACTATTGTGCTCCAATTGCCATACACAGTGCAAATAGCACTCGCGTCTGTTCCCAGCAAGTACAGTGTGTTGTTCTGAAGAGGAGCTACTGTTCTTGTCAGTTTCCTAAGCAGAGTTGATCTACATATGGTCCGTGTGTGTAGGAAGCACAGTTCTTTTGTTCTGAGCACGCTCACTGTTTGGACCCCATAGGAAACACAGTAGAGTAGAAGAGTGCTCTTTTCTCAAAAGCAGAGTGTGTTTCTTGTAAGGCGAGCTAGCGTTTGTTTCCCATTCCTATATGGAGTTGAATCACATGCAATTTCTGGTCGTACGAGCAAGAGTTGTTTCCTGGTAAGGAAAGTCACTATTGCGCTCCCATTGCCATACAGTGCAAAGAGCACTCCCGTCTGTTCCCAGCAAGTACAGTGTATTGGACTGAAGAGGAGCTACTGTTCTTCTCATTTTCCAAAGCAGAGTTGAACTAGATATGGCTCGTGTGTCTAGGAAGCACAGTTCATTTGTTCTGAGCAAGCTCACTCTTCTGTCACTATAGGAAACTCAGTAGAGTAGAAGAGTGCTCTTTTCTCAAAAGCAGAGTGTGTTTCTTGTAAGGCGAGCTAGAGTTTGTTTCCCAGTACTAAATGGAGTTGAATCAAATGCAGTTTCTGGTCCTATGAGCAAGAGTTGTTTTCTGGTAAGGAAAGTCACTATTGCGCTCCCATTGCCATACACAGTGCAAATAGCACTGGCGTCTGTTCCCAGCAAGTACATTTATCGGAAGGAAGAGGAGCTACTGTTCTTGTCAGTTTCCTAAGCAGAGTTGAACTAGATATGGCCCGTGTGTGTAGGAAGCACAGTTCTTATGTTCTGAGCAAGCTCACTGTTCTGGCCCTATAGGAAACACAGTAGAGTAGAAGAGTGCTCTTTTCTCAAAAGCAGAGTGTGTTTCTTGTAAGGCGAGCTAGGTTTTTTTTCCAAGTCCTAAATGGAGTTGAATCAAATGCAGTTTCTGGTACTACGAGCACGAGTTGTTTTATGGTAAGAATACTCACTATTGCGCTGCCATTGCCATACACAGGACAAATAGCAATGCTGTCTGTTCCCAGCAAGTACAGTGTATTGGAATGAAGAGGATCTACTGTTCTTGTCAGGTTCCTAAGCAGAATTGAACTAGATATGGCCATATGTGTAGGAAGCACAGTTCTTTTGTTCTGAGCAGCTCACTGTTCGGACCCCATAGGAAACACAGTAGAGTAGAAGAGTGCTTTTTTCTCTAAAGCGGAGTGTTTTTCTTGTAAGGGGAGCTCGCGTTTGTTTCCCAGTCCTAAATGGAGTTGAATCACAGGCAGTTTTTGGTCCTATGTACAAGAGTTCTTTTCTGCTAAGAAGAGTCACATTTGCGCTCCAAATGCCATACACAGTGCAAATAGCACTCGCGTCTGTTCCCAGCAAGTACAGTGTATTGGACTGAATAGGAGCTACTGTTATTGTCAGTTTCCTAAGCAGAGTTGAACTAGATATGGCCCGTGTGTAGGAAGCACAGTTCTTTTGTTCTGAGCAAGCTTACTCTTCTAGCCCTATAGGAAACACAGTAGAGTAGAAGAGTGCTCTTTGCTCTAAAGCAGAGTGTGTTTCTTTTAAGGCAAGCTAGCGTTTGTTTCCCAGTCCTAAATGGAGTTGAATCACATGCAGTTTCTGGTCCTATGAGCAAGAGTTGTTTTATGGTAAGAAGAGTCACTATTGCGCTGCCATTGCCATACACAGGACAAATAGCACTGGCGTCTGTTCCCAGCAAGTACAGTGTATTGGACTGAAGAGGATCTACTGTTCTTGTCAGGTTCCTAAGCAGAATTGAACTAGATATGGCCGTGTGTAGGAAGCACAGTTCTTTTGTTCTGAGCAAGCTCACTGTTCGGACCACATACGAATAACAGTAGAGTGGAAGAGTGCTCTTTTTTCTAAAGCATAGTGTGTTTCTTGTAAGGCGAGCTCACATTTGTTTCCCAGTCCTAAATGGAGTTGAGTCACAGGCAGTTTTTGGTCCTACGAGCAAGAGTTGTTTTCTGGTAAGAAGAGTCACTATTGCGCTCCAAATGCCATACACAGTGCAAATAGCACTCGAGTCTGTTCCCAGCAAGTACAGTGTATCGGACTGAAGAGGAGCTACTGTTTTTGTCAGTTTCCTAGGCAGATTTGAACTAGATATGGCCAGTGTGTGGGACGCGCAGTTCTTTTGTTCTGAGCAAGCTCACTGTTCTGGGCCTATAGGAAACAGTAGAGTAGAAGAGTGCTCTTTTCTCTAAAGCAGAGTGTGTTTCTTGTAAGGCGAGCTAGTGTTTGTTTCCCAGTCCTAAATGGAGTTGAATCACATGCAGTTTCTGGTCCTATGAGCAAGAGTTGTTTTATGGTAAGAAGAGTCACTATTGCCTTGCCATTGCCATACACAGGACAAATAGCACTGGCGTCTCTTCAAGCAAGTACAGTGTATTGGACTGAAGAGGATCTACTGTTCTTGTCAGATTCCGAAGCAGAATTGAACTAGATATGGCCATGTTTGTAGGAAGCACAGTTCTTTTGTTCTGAGCAAGCTCACTGTTCGGACACCATAGGAAACACAGTAGAGTAGAAGAGTGCTCTTTTCTCAAAAGCAGAGAGTTTTTCTTATAAGGCGAGCTAGCGTTGGTTTCCCACTCCTAAATGGAGTTGAATCACATGTAATTTCTGGTCCTACGAGCAAGAGTTGTTTTCTGGTAAGGAAAGTCACTATTGTGCTCCCATTGCCATACACAGTGCAAATAGCACTCGCGTCTTTTCCCAGCAAGTACAGTGTATCGGACTGAAGAGGAGCTACTGTTCTTGTCAGTTTCCTAAGCAGAGTTGAACTAGATATGGCCCGTGTGTTTAGGAAGCACAGTTATTATGTTCTGAGCAAGCTCACTGTTCTGGCCCTATAGGAAACACAGTAGAGTAGAAGAGTGCTCTTTTCTCTAAAGCAGAGTGTGTTTCTTGTAAGGCGAGCTCGCGTTTGTTTCCCAGTCCTAAATGGAGTTGAGTCACAGGCAGTTTTTGGTCCTATGAGCAAGAGTTGTTTTCTGGTAAGAAGAGTCACTATTGCGCTCCAAATGCCATACACACTGCAAATAGCACTCGCGTCTGTTCTTAGCAAGTACAGTGTATTGGACTGAATAGGAGCTACTGTTCTTGTCAGTTTCCTAAGCAGAGTTGAACTAGATATGGCCCATGTGTAGGAAGCACAGTTCTTTTGTTCTGAGCAAGCTCACTGTTTGGAGCCCATAGGAAACACAGTAGAGTAGAAGAGTGCTCTTTTCTCTAAAGCAGAGTGTGTTTCTTGTAAGGCGAGCTAGCGTTTGATTCCCAGTCCTAAATGGAGTTGAATCACATGCAGTTTCTGGTCCTACGAGCAAGAGTTGTTTTATGGTAAGAAGAGTCACTATTGCGCTGCCATTGCCATACACAGGACAAATAGCACTGGCGTCTGTTCCCAGCAAGTACAGTGTATTAGACTGAAGAGGATCTACTGTTCTTGTCAGGTTCCTAAGCAGAATTGAACTAGATATGGCCGTGTGAGTAGGAAGCACAGTTCTTTTGTTCTGAGCAAGCTCACTGTTCGGACCCCATAGGAAACACAGTAGAGTAGAAGAGTGCTCTTTTCTCAAAAGCAGAGAGTTTTTCTTATAAGGCGAGCTAGCGTTGGTTTCCCACTCCTAAATGGAGTTGAATCACATGTAATTTCTGGTCCTACGAGCAAGAGTTGTTTTCTGGTAAGGAAAGTCACTATTGTGCTCCCATTGCCATACACAGTGCAAATAGCACTCGCGTCTTTTCCCAGCAAGTACAGTGTATCGGACTGAAGAGGAGCTACTGTTCTTGTCAGTTTCCTAAGCAGAGTTGAACTAGATATGGCCCGTGTGTTTAGGAAGCACAGTTATTATGTTCTGAGCAAGCTCACTGTTCTGGCCCTATAGGAAACACAGTAGAGTAGAAGAGTGCTCTTTTCTCTAAAGCAGAGTGTGTTTCTTGTAAGGCGAGCTCGTGTTTGTTTCCCAGTCCTAAATGGAGTTGAGTCACAGGCAGTTTTTGGTCCTATGAGCAAGAGTTGTTTTCTGGTAAGAAGAGTCACTATTGCGCTCCAAATGCCATACACACTGCAAATAGCACTCGCGTCTGTTCCCAGCAAGTACAGTGTATTGGACTGAATAGGAGCTACTGTTCTTGTCAGTTTCCTAAGCAGAGTTGAACTAGATATGGCCCATGTGTAGGAAGCACAGTTCTTTTGTTTTGAGCAAGCTCACTGTTTGGAGCCCATAGGAAACACAGTAGAGTAGAAGAGTGCTCTTTTCTCTAAAGCAGAGTGTGTTTCTTGTAAGGCGAGCTAGCGTTTGATTCCCAGTCCTAAATGGAGTTGAATCACATGCAGTTTCTGGTCCTACGAGCAAGAGTTGTTTTATGGTAAGAAGAGTCACTATTGCGCTGCCATTGCCATACACAGGACAAATAGCACTGGCGTCTGTTCCCAGCAAGTACAGTGTATTAGACTGAAGAGGATCTACTGTTCTTGTCAGGTTCCTAAGCAGAATTGAACTAGATATGGCCGTGTGAGTAGGAAGCACAGTTCTTTTGTTCTGAGCAAGCTCACTGTTCGGACCCCATAGGAAACACAGTAGAGTAGAAGAGTGCTCTTTTCTCAAAAGCAGAGAGTTTTTCTTATAAGGCGAGCTAGCGTTGGTTTCCCACTCCTAAATGGAGTTGAATCACATGTAATTTCTGGTCCTACGAGCAAGAGTTGTTTTCTGGTAAGGAAAGTCACTATTGTGCTCCCATTGCCATACACAGTGCAAATAGCACTCGCGTCTTTTCCCAGCAAGTACAGTGTATCGGACTGAAGAGGAGCTACTGTTCTTGTCAGTTTCCTAAGCAGAGTTGAACTAGATATGGCCCGTGTGTTTAGGAAGCACAGTTATTATGTTCTGAGCAAGCTCACTGTTCTGGCCCTATAGGAAACACAGTAGAGTAGAAGAGTGCTCTTTTCTCTAAAGCAGAGTGTGTTTCTTGTAAGGCGAGCTCGCGTTTGTTTCCCAGTCCTAAATGGAGTTGAGTCACAGGCAGTTTTTGGTCCTATGAGCAAGAGTTGTTTTCTGGTAAGAAGAGTCACTATTGCGCTCCAAATGCCATACACACTGCAAATAGCACTCGCGTCTGTTCCCAGCAAGTACAGTGTATTGGACTGAATAGGAGCTACTGTTCTTGTCAGTTTCCTAAGCAGAGTTGAACTAGATATGGCCCATGTGTAGGAAGCACAGTTCTTTTGTTTTGAGCAAGCTCACTGTTTGGAGCCCATAGGAAACACAGTAGAGTAGAAGAGTGCTCTTTTCTCTAAAGCAGAGTGTGTTTCTTGTAAGGCGAGCTAGCGTTTGATTCCCAGTCCTAAATGGAGTTGAATCACATGCAGTTTCTGGTCCTACGAGCAAGAGTTGTTTTATGGTAAGAAGAGTCACTATTGCGCTGCCATTGCCATACACAGGACAAATAGCACTGGCGTCTGTTCCCAGCAAGTACAGTGTATTAGACTGAAGAGGATCTACTGTTCTTGTCAGGTTCCTAAGCAGAATTGAACTAGATATGGCCGTGTGAGTAGGAAGCACAGTTCTTTTGTTCTGAGCAAGCTCACTGTTCGGACCCCATAGGAAACACAGTAGAGTAGAAGAGTGCTCTTTTCTCAAAAGCAGAGTGTGGTTTTTGTAAGTCGAGCTAGCGTTTGTTTCCCAGTCCTAAATGGAGTTCAATCACATACAGTTTCTGGTCCTACGAGCAAGAGATGTTTTCTGGTAAGGAAAGTCACTATTGCACTCCCATTGCCATACACAGTGTAAATAGTACTCACGTCTATTTCCAGCAAGTACAGTGTATTGGACTGAAGAGGAGCTACTGTTCTTGTCAGGTTCCTAAGCAGAGTTGAACTAGATATGGCCCGTGTGTGTAGGAAGCACAGTTCTTTTGTTCTGAGCAAGCTCACTGTTCTGGCCCTATAGGAAACACAGTAGTGTAGAAGAGTGCTCTTTTCTCAAAAGCAGAGTGTGTTTCTTGTAAGGCGAGCTAGCGTTTGTTCCCAGTCCTAAATGGAGTTGAGTCACATGCAGTTTCTGGTCCTACGAGCAAGAGTTGTTTTCTGGTAAGACGAGTCACTATTGTGCTCCAATTGCCATACACAGTGCAAATAGCACTCGCGTCTGTTCTCAGCTAGTACAGTGTATCGGACTGAGGAGGAGCTACTGTTCTTGTCAGTTTCCTAAGCAGAGTTGAAGTAGATATGGCCCATGTGTGTAGGAAGCACAGTTATTATGTTCTGAGCAAGCTCACTGTTCTGGACCTAAAGGAAACACAGTAGAGTAGAAGAGTGCTCTTTTCTCTAAAGCAGAGTGTGTTTCTTGTAAGGTGAGCTCGCGTTTGTTTCCCAGTACTAAATGGAGTTGAGTCACAGGCAGTTTTTGGTCCTATGAGCAAGAGTTGTTTTCTGGTAAAAAGAGTCACTATTGCGCTCCAAATGCCATAAACAGTGCAAAGAGCACTCGCGACTGTTCCCAGAAAGTACAGTGTATTGGACTGAATAGGAGCTACTGTTCTTGCCAGTTTCCTAAGCAGAGTTGAACTAGATCTGGCCCGTGTGTAGGAAGCACAGTTCTTTTGTTCTGAGCAAGTTCACTGTTCTGGCCCTATAAGAAACACAGTAGAGTAGAAGAGTGCTCTTTTCTCTAAAGCAGAGTTTGTTTCTTGTAAGGCGAGCTAGCGTTTGTTTCCCAGTCCTAAATGGAGTTGAATCACATGCAGTTTCTGGTCCTACAAGCAAGAGTTGTTTTATGGATAGAAGAGTCACTATTGCGCTGCCATTGCCATACACAGGACAAATAGCACTGGCATCTGTTCCCAGCAAGTACAGTGTATTGGTCTAAAGAGGAGCTACTGTTCTTGTCAGTTTCCTAAGCAGAGTTGAACTAGATATGGCCCGTGTGTGTAGGATGCACATTTCTTTTGTTCTGAGCAAGCTCACTGTTCGGACCCCATAGGAAACACAGAAGAGTAGAAGAGTGGTCTTTTCTCAAAAGCAGAGTGTGTTTCTTGTACGGCGAGCTCGCGTTTGTTTCCCAGTCCTAAATGGAGTTGAATCACATGCAGTTTCTGGTCCTACGAGCAAGAGTTGTTTTCTGGTAAGAAGAGGCACTATTGTGTTTCCATTGTCATAGACAGTGCAAATAGCACTCGCGTCTGTTCCCAGCAAGTACAGTGTATTGGACTGAACAGAAGTTACTGTTCTTGTCAGTTTCCTAAGTAGAGTTGAACTAGATATGGCCCGTGTGTGTAGGAAGCACAGTTCTTTTGTTCTGAGCAAGCTCACTGTTCGGACCCCATAGGAAACACAGTAGAGTAGAAGAGTGCTCATTTCTCAAAAAGCAGAGTGTGTTTCTTGTAAGGCGAGCTAGCGTTTGTTTCCCAGTCTTAAATGGAGTTGAATCACATGCAGTTTCCGGCCCTCGAGCAAGAGTTGTTTTTGGGGAAGAAGGGTCACTATTGCGCTCCCATTGACTTGCACAGGGAAAATAGCACTGGCGTCTGTTCCCAGCATATACAGTGTATTGGACTGAAGAGGAGCTACTGTTCTTGTCAGTTTCCTAAGCAGAGTTGAACTAGATATGGCCCCTGTGTGTAGGAAGCACAGTTCTTTTGTTCTGAGCAACCTGACTGTTCTGGCCCTAAAGGAAACACAGTAGAGTAGAAGACTGCTCTTTTGTCAAAAGCAGAGTGTGTTTCTTGTAAGGCGAGCTAGCGTTTGTTTCCCAGTCCTAAATGGAGTTGAACCACATGCAGTTTCTGGTCCTATGAGCAAGAGTTGTTTTCTGGTAAGGAAAGTCACTATTGCGCTCCCATTGCCATACACAGTGCAAATAGCACTCTCGTCTGTTCCCAGCAAGTACAGTGTACTGGACTGAAGAGAATCTACTGTTCTTGTCAGTTTCCTAAGCAGAGTTAAACTAGATATGGCCCGTGTGTGTAGGAAGCACAGTTCTTTTGTTCTGAGCAAGCTCTCTGTTCGGACCCCATAGGAAACATAGATGAGTAGAAGAGTGGTCTTTTCTCAAAAGCAGAGTGTGTTTCTTGTACGGCGAGCTCGCCTTTGTTTCCCAGTCCTAAATGGAGTTGAATCACATGCAGTTTCTGGTCCTACGAGCAAGAGTTGTTTTCTGGTAAGAAGAGTCGCTATTGGGCTCCCATTGTCATACACAGGAAATAGCACTGGCGTCTGTTCCCAGCATGTACAGTGTATTGGACTGAAGAGGATCTACTGTTTTTGTCAGGTTCCTAAGCAGAATTGAACTAGATATGGCAGTGTGTGTAGGAAGCACAGTTCTTTTTTTCTGAGCAAGCTCACTGTTTGCACCCCATAGGAAACACAGTAGAGTAGAAGAATGCTCTTTTGTCAAAAGCAGTGTGTGTTTCTTGTAAGGTGAACTTGCATTTGTTTCCCACTCTTAAATGGAGTTGATTAACATGTAGTTTTTGGTCATACGAGCAAGAGTTGTTTTCTGGTAAGAAGAGTCACTACTGCGCTCCCATTGCCATACACAGTACAAATAGCACTTGCGTCTATTCCCAGCAAGTACAGTGTATTGAACTGAAGAGGATCTACTGTTCTTGTCAGTTTCCTAAGCAGAGTTGAACTAGATATGGCCCGTGTGTGTAGGAAGCACAGTTCTTTTGTTCTGAGCAAGCTTACTGTTCTGGCCCTATAGGAAACAGAGTAGAGAAGATGAGTGCTCTTTTCTCAAAAGAAGAGTATGTTTCTTGTAAGGCGAGCTAGCGTTTGTTCCCTGTCCTAAATGGAGTTGAATCCCATGCAGTTTCTTGTCCTATGAGCAAGAGTTGTTTTCTGGTAAGAAGAGTCACTATTGTGCTCCCATTTTCATACACAGTGCAAATAGCACTCGCGTCTGTTCCCACCATGTACAGTGTATTGGACTGAAGAGGAGTTACTGTTCTCGTCAGTTTCCTAAGCAGAGTTAAACTAGATATGGTCCGTGTGTGTACGAAGCACAGTTCTTTTGTTCTGGGCAAGCTCACTGTTCGGACCCCATAGGAAACACAGTAGAGTTGAAGAGTGCTCTTTTCTCAAAAGCAGAGTGTGTCTTGTAAGGCGAGCTAGCGTTTCTTTCCCAGTCTGAAATGGAGTTGAATCCCATGCAGTTTCTGGTCCTACGAGCAAGAGTTGTTTTCTGGTAAGAAGAGTCACTATTACGCTCCCATTGTCATCCACAGGGCAAATAGCACTGGCATCTGTCCCCAGCAAGTACAGTGTATGGGACTGAAGAAGAGCTACTGTTCTTGTCAGTTTCCTAAGCAGAATTGAACTAGATATGGCCGTGTGTGTAGGAAGCACAGTTCTTTTGTTCTGAGCAAGCTCACTGTTTTGGCCCTGTAGGAAACACGGTAGAGTAGAAGAGTGCTCTTTTCTCAAAAGCAGAGTGTTTTTCTTGTAAGGCAAGCTAGCGTTTGTTTCCCAGTCCTAAATGGAGTTGAATCACATGCAGTTTCTAGTCCTACGAGCAAGAGTTTTTTTTAGTAAGAAGAGTCACTATTGAGCTCCCAATGTCATACACAGGGCAAATAGCACTGGTGTCTGTTCCCAGCAAGTACAGTGTATTGGATTGAAGAGGAGCTACTGTTCTTTTCAGTTTCTTAAGCCGAGTTGAACTAGATATAGCCCATGTGTGTAGGAAGCACAGTTCTTTTTTTCTGAGCAAGCTCACTATTCTGGCCCTATAGGAAACACAGTAGAGTAGAAGAGTGCTCTTTTCTCAAAAGCAGAATGTGTTTCTTGTAAGGCGAGATAGCGTTTGTTTCGCAGTCCTAAATGGAGTTGAATCACATGCAGTTTCTGGTCCTACGAGCAAGAGTTGTTTTCTGGTAAGAAGAGACACTATTGCGCTCCCATTGTCATACACAGGGCAAATAGCACTGGCGTCTGTTCCCAGCATGTACAGTGTATTGGACTGAAGGGAAGGTACTGTTCTTGTCAGTTTCCTAAGCAGAGTTGAACTAGATATAGTCGGTGTGTGTAGGAAGCACAGTTCTTTTGTTCTGAGCAAGCTCACTGTTCGGACCCCAAAGGAAACACATTAGAGTAGAAGAGTGCTCTTTTCTCAAAAGCAGAGTGTGTTTCTTGTAAGGCGAGCTAGCGTTTGTTTCCCAGTCTGAAATGGAGTTGAATCCCATGCAGTTTCTGTTCCTACGAGCAAGAGTTGTTTCCTGGTAAGAAGAGTCACTATTGCGCTCCAATTGCCATATACAGTGCAAATAGCACTCGTGTCTGTTCCCAGCAAGTACAGTGTTTTGGACTGAAGAGGAGCTACTGTTCTTGTCAGTTTCCTAAGCAGAGTTGAACTAGATATGGCCCGTGTGTGTAGGAAGCACAGTTCTTTTGTTCTGAGCAAGCTCAATGTTTGGACACCAAAGGAAACACAAAGAGTAGAAGACAGCTCTATTCTCAAAAGAAGAGTGTGTTTCTTGTAAGGCGAGCTAGCGTTTGTTTCCTAGTCCTAAGTGGAGTTGAATCACATGCAGTTTCTGGTCCTAAGAGCAAGAGTTGTTTTCTGGTAAGGAGAGTCTCTATTGCGCTCCCATTGCCATATACAGTGCAAATAGCACTGACGTCTGTTCCCAGCAAGTACAGTGTATTGGACTGAAGAGGAGCTACTGTTCTTGTCAGTTTCCTAAGCAGAGTTGAACTAGATATGGCCCGTGTGTGTAGGAAGCACAGTTCTTTTGTTCTGAGCAAGCTTACTGTTCGGACCCCTTAAGAAACACAGTAGAGTAGAAGAGTGCTCTTTTCTCAAAAGCAGAGTGTGTTTCTTGGAAGGCGAGCTAGCGTTTGTTTCCCAGTCTGAAATGGAGTTGTATCCCATGCATTTTCTGGTCCTATGAGCAAGAGTTGTTTTCTGGTAAGAAGAGTCACTATTACGCTCCCATTGTCATCCACAGGGCAAATAGCACTGGCGTCTGTCCCCAGCAAGTACAGTGTATGGGACTGAAGAAGAGCTGCTGTTCTTGTCAGTTTCCTAAGCAGAGTTAAACTAGATATGGCCCGTGTGTGTAGGAAGCACAGTTCTTTTGTTCTGAGCAAGCTCACTGTTTTGGCCCTGTAGGAAACCCAGTAGAGTAGAAGAGTGCTCTTTTCTCAAAAGCAGAGTGTGTTTCTTGTAAGGCGTGCTAGCGTTTGTTTCCCAGTCCTAAATGGAGTTGAATCACATGCAGTTTCTGGTCCTACGAGCAAGAGTTGTTTTCTGGTAAGAAGATTCACTATTGCGCTCCAATTGCCATATACAGTGCAAATAGCACTCGCGTGTGTTCCCAGCAAGTACAGTGTATTGGACTGAAGAGGATCTACTGTTCTTGTCAGTTTCCTAAGCAGAATTGAACTGGATATGGCCGTCTGTGTAGGAAGCACAGAACTTTTGTTCTGAGCAAGCTCATTGTTCTGGCCCTATAGGAAACAGTAGAGTAGAAGAGTGCTCTTTATCAAAAGCAGAGTGTGTTTCTTGTAAGGCGAGCTAGCGTTTGTTTCACAGTCCTACATGGAGTTCAATCACATGTAGTTTCTGGTACTATGAGCAAGAGTTGTTTTCTGGTAAGAAGAGTCACTATTGCGCTCCAATTGCCATATACAGTGCAAATAGCACTCGCGTCTGTTCCCAGCAAGTACAGTGTATTGGACTGAAGAGGAGCTACTGTTCTTGTCAGGTTCCTAAGCAGAGTTGAACTAGATATGGTCCGTGTGTGTAGGAAGCACAGTTCTTTTGTTCTGAGTAAGCTCGCTATTCTGGCCCTATAGGAAACAGTAGAGTAGAAGAGTGCTCTTTATCAAAAGCAGAGTGTGTTTCTTGTAAGGCGAGCTAGCATTTGTTTCCCAGTATGAAATGGAGTTGAATCCCATGCAGTTTCTGGTCCTATGAGCAAGAGTTGTTTTCTGGTAAGAAGAGTCACTATTGTGCTCCCATTGTCATACACAAGGCAAATAACACTGGCGTCTGTTCCCAGCATGTACAGTGTATTGGACTGAAGAGGAGCTACTGTTCTTGTCAGTTTCCTAAGCAGAGTTGAACTAGATATGGCCCGTGTGTGTAGGAAGCACAGTTCTTATGTTCTGAGCAAGATCACTGTTCTGGCCCTATAGGAAACACAGTAGAGAAGAATAGTACTCTTTTCTCAAAAGCAGAGTGTGTTTCTTGTAAGGCGAGCTAGCGTTTGTTTCCTAGTCCTAAATGGAGTTGAATCACATGCAGTTTTTGGTCCTATGAACAAGAGTTGTTTTCTGGTAAGAAAAGTCACATTACGATCCCATTGCCATACACAGTGCAAATAGCACTCACGTCTGTTTCCAGCAATTACAGTGTATTGGACTGAATAGGTGCTACTGTTCTTGTCAGTTTCCTAAGCAGAGTTGAACTAGATATGATCCGTGTGTAGGAAGCACAGTTCTTTTGTTCTGAGCAAGCTCACTGTTTGGACCCCATGGATACACAGTAGAGTAGAAGAGTGCTCTTTTCTCTAAAGCAGAGTGTGTTTCTTGTAAGGCGAGCGAGCGTTTGTTTCGCAGTCCTAAATGGAGTTGAATCCCATGCAGTTTCTGGTCCTACGAGCAAGAGTTGTTTTCTGGTAAGAAGAGTCACTATTGCGCTCCCATTGTCATACACAGGGCAAATAACACTGGCGTCTGTTCCCTTCATGTACAGTGTATTGGATTGAAAAGGAGGTACTGTTCTTGTCAGTTTCCTAAGCAGAGTTGAACTATATATAGCCCGTGTGTGTAGGAAGCACAGTTCTTTTTTTCTGAGCAAGCTCAGTATTCTGGCCCTATAGGAAACCCAGTAGAGTAGAAGAGTGCTCTTTTCTCAAAAGCAGAGTGTGTTTCTTGTAAGGCGAGCTAGCGTTTGTTTCCCAATCCTAAATGGAGTTGAATCACATGCAGTTTCTGGTCCTACAAGCAAGAGTTGTTTTCTGGTAAGAAGAGTCACTACTGCTCTCCCATTGTCATCCACAGGGCAAATAGCACTGGCGTCTGTTCCCAGCAAGTACAGTGTATGGGACGGAAGAGGATGTACTGATCTTGTCAGTTTCCTAAGCAGAATTGAAATAGATATGGCCGTGTGTGTAGGAAGCACAGTTCTTTTGTTCTGAGCAAGCTCACTGTTTTGGCCCTGTAGGAAACACAGTAGAGTATAAGAGTGCTCTTTTCTCAAAAGCAGAGTGTGTTTCTTGTAAGGCCAGCTAGCGTTTGTTTCCCAGTCCTAAATGGAGTTGAATCACATGCAGTTTCTGATCCTACGAGCAAATTCTTTTTTGGTAAGAAGAGTAACTATTGAGCTCCCATTGTCATACACAGGGCAAATAGCACTGGCGTCTGTTCCCAGCAAGTACAGTGTACTGGACTGAAGAGGAGCTACTGTTCTTGTCAGTTTCCTAAGCAGAGTTGAACTTGATATAGCCCGTGTGTGTAGGAAGCACAGTTCTTTTGTTCTGAGCAAGCTCACTATTCTGGCCCTAAAGGAAACAGAGTAGAGTAGAAGAGTCCTCTTTTCTCAAAAGCAGAGAGTGTTTCTTGTAAGGCGAGCTAGGGTTTGTTTCCCAGTCCTAAATGGAGTTGAATGACATGCAGTTTCTGGTCCGACGAGCAAGAGTTGTCTTCTGGTAAGAAGCGTCACTATTGCACTCCCATTGTCATACAAAGGGCAAAAAGCACTGGCGTCTGTTCCCAGCAAGTACAGTGTATTGGACTGAAGAGGAGCTACTGTTCTTGTCAGTTTCCTAAGCAGAGTTGAACAAGATATGGCCCGTGTGTGTAGGAAGCACAGTTCTTTTGTTCTGAGCAAGCTCACAGTTCGGACCCCATAGGAAACACAGTAGAGTAGAAGAGTGCTCTTTTCTCAAAAGCAGAGTGTGTTTCTTGTAAGGTGAGATAGTGTTTGTTTCCCAGTCTGAAATGAAGTTGAATCCCATGCAGTTTCTGGTCCTATGAGCAAGAGTTGTTTTCTGGTAAGAAGAGTCACTATTGCGCTCCCATTGCCATATAGAGTGCAAATAGCACTCGCGTCTGTTCCCAGCAAGTACAGTGTATTGGACTGAAGAGGAGCTACTGTTCTTGTCAGTTTCCTAAGCAGAGTTGAACTAGATATGGCCGTGTGTGTAGGAAGCACAGTTCGTTTGTTCTGAGCAAGCTCACTGTTTGGACCCCATAGGAAACACAGTAGAGTAGAAGAGTGCTCTTTTCTCAAAAGCAGAGTGTTTTATTTGTAAGGCGAGCTAGCGTTTGTTTCCCAGTCCTAAAGGGAGTTGAATCACATGCAGTTTCTGGTCCTACGAGCAAGAATTTTTTTCTGGTAAGAAGAGTCACTATTGCGCTCCCATTGTCATACACAGGGCAAATAGCACTGGCGTCTGTTCCCAGCATGTACAGTGTATTGGACTGAAGAGGAGCTACTGTTCTTGTCAGTTATCTAAGTAGAAGTGAACAGGATATGGCCGTGTGTGGGAATCACAGTTCTTTTGTTCTGAGCAAGCTCACTGTTCGAACCCATAGTAAACACAGTAGAGTAGAAGAGTGCTCTTTTCTCAAAAGCAGAGTGTGTTTCTTGTAAGGCGAGCTAGCGTTTGTTTCCCAGTCATAAAAGGAGGTGAATCCCATGCAGTTTCTGGTCCTACGAGCAAGAGTTTTTTTCTGGTGAGAAGAGTCCCTATTGCGCTCCCATTTTCATACACAGGGCAAATAACACTGGCGTCTGTTCCCAGCATGTACAGTGTATTGGACTGAATAGGAGCTACTGTTCTTTTCTGTATCCTAAGCAGAATTGAACTAGATATGGCCGTGTGTGTAGGAAGCACAGTTCTTTTGTACTGAGCAAGCTCACTGTTCGAACCCATAAGAAACACAGTAGAGTAGAAGAGTGCTCTTTTCTCTAAAGCAGAGTGTGTTTCTTGTAAGGCGAGCTAGCATTTGTTTCCCAGTCCTAAATGGAGTTGAATCACATGCAGTTTCTGGTCCTACGAGCAAGAGTTGTTTCATGGAAAGAAGAGTCACTATTGCGCTGCCATTGCCATACACAGGACAAATAGCACTCGCGTCTGTTGCCAGCAAGTACAGTGTATTGGACTGAAGATGATCTACTGTTCTTGTCAGGTTCCTAAGCAGAATTGAACTAGATATGGCCGTGTGTGTAGGAAGCACAGTTCTTTTATTCTGAGCAAGCTCACTTTTCGGACCCCATAGGAAACACAGTAGAGTAGAAGAGTGCTCTTTTCTCAAAAGCAGACTGTGTTTCTTGTAAGGCGAGCTAGGATTTGTTTTCCACTCCTAAATGGAGTTGAATCACATGCAGTTTCTGGTCCTACGAGCAAGAGTTGTTTTCTTGTAAGGAAAGTCATTATTGCGCTCCCATTGCCATACACAGGGCAAATAGCACTCGCGTCTGTTCCCAGCAAGTACAGTGTATTGGACTGAAGAGGAGCTACTGTTCTTGTCAGTTTCCTAATTGAGTTGAACTAGATATTGCCCGTGTGTAGGAAGCACAGTTCTTTTGTTCTGAGCAAGCTCACTGTTTGGACCCCACAGGAAACACAGTAGAGTAGAAGAGTGCTCTTTTCTCAAAAGCAGAGTGTGTTTCTTGTAAGGCGAGCTAGCATTTGTTTCCCAGTCCTAAATGGAGTGGAATCACATGCAGTTTCTGGTCCTACGTGCAAGAGTTGTTTTATGGTAAGAATAGTCACTATTGTGCTGCCATTGCCATACACAGGACAAATAGCACAGGCGTCTGTTCCCAGCAAGTACAGTGTATCGGACTGAAGAGGAGCTACTATTCTTGTCAGTTTCCCAAGCAGAGTTGAACTAGATATGGCCCGTGTGTAGGAAGCACATTTCATATGTTCTGAGCAAGCTCACTGTTCTGGCCCTATAGGAAACACAGTAGAGTAGATGAGTGCTCTTTTCTCTAAAGCAGAGTGTGTTTCTTGTAAGGCGAGCTAGCGATTGTATCCTAGTCCTAAATGGAGTTGAATCCCATGCAGTTTCTGGTCCTACAAACAAGAGTTGTTTTCTGGTAAGGAAAGTCACATTGCACTCTCATTGCCATACACAGTGCAAATAGCACACGCGTCTGTTCCCAGCAAGTGCATTGTATTTGACTGAATAGGTGGTACTGTTCTTGTCAGTTACCTAAGAAGATTTGAACTAGATATGGCCGTGTGTGTAGGAAGCACAGTTCTTTTGTTCTGAGCAAGCTCACTGTTTGGACCCCATAGGAAACTCAGTAGAGTAGAAGAGTGCTCTTTTCTCTAAAGCAGAGTGTGTTTCTTGTAAGGCAAGCTAGCGTTTGTTTCCCAGTTCTAAATGATGTTGAATCACATGCAGTTTTTGGTAATATGAGCAAGAGTTGTTTTCTGGTAAGAAGAGTCACAATTGTGCTCCAATTGCCATACACAGTGCAAATAGCACTCGTGTCTGTTCCCAGCAAGTACAGTGTATTGGACTGAAGAGGTGCTACTGTTCTTGTCAGTTTCCTAAGCAGAGTTGAACGAGATATGTTCAGTGTGT
Organism: Peromyscus eremicus; assembly: GCF_949786415.1. NCBI lineage: Eukaryota > Metazoa > Chordata > Mammalia > Rodentia > Cricetidae > Peromyscus > Peromyscus eremicus. The sequence continues at coordinate 2,147,278 of NW_026734295.1, forward strand.
GTAGGAAGCTCAGTTCTTTTGTTCAGAGCAAGCTCACTGTTCGGACCCCATAGGAAACACAGTAGAGTAGAAGAGTGATCTTTTCTCAAAAGCAGAGTGTGTTTCTTGTAAGGCGAGCTAGCATTTGTTTCCCAGTCTTAAATGGAGTTGAATCACATGCAGTTTCTGTCCTACGATCAAGAGTTGTTTTCTGGTGAGGAAAGTCAATTTGTGCTCCCATTGCCATACACAGTGCAAATAGCACTCGCGTCTGTTCCCAGCAAGTACAGTGTATCGGACTGAAGAGGAGCTACTGTTCTTGTCAGTTTCCTAGGCGGAGTTGAACTAGATATGGCCCGTGCGTGGGAAGCACAGTTCTTTTGTTCTGAGCAAGCACACTGTTCTGGCCCTATAGGAAAAACAGTAGAGTAGAAGAGTGCTCTTTTCTCAAAAGCAGAGTGTGTTTCTTGTAAGGCGAGCTAGCGTTTATTTCCCAGTCCTAAATGGAGTTGAATCACATGCGGTTTCTGGTCCTACGAGCAAGAGTTGTTTTATGGTAAGAATAGTCACTATTGCGCTGCCAATCCCGTACACAGGACAAATAGCACTGGCGTCTGTTCCCCGCAAGTACAGTGTATTGGAATGAAGAAGATCTACTGTTCTTGTCAGGTTCCTAAGCAGAATTTAACTAGATATGGCTGTGTGTTTAGGAAGCACAGTTCTTTTGTTCTGAGCAAGCTCACTGTTCTGGCCCTTTAGGAAACATAGTAGAGTAGAAGAGTGCTCTTTTCTCAAAAGTAGAGTGTGTTTCTTGTAAGACAAGATAGAGTTTGTTTCCCAGTCCTAAATGGAGTTGAATCACATGCAGTTTTTTTTCCTACAAGCAAGAGTTGTTTTCTGGTAAGAAGAGTCACTATTGTGCTCCAATTGCCATACACAGTGCAAATAGCACTCATGTCTGTTCCCAGCAAGTACAGTGTATTGGACTGAAGAGGAGATACTGTTCTTGTCAGTTACCTAAGCAGAATTGAACTAGATAAGGCCGTGTGTGTAGGAAGCACAGTTCTTTTGTTCTGAGCAAGCTCACTGTTCGGACCCCAAAGGAAACACAAAAGAGTAGAAGAGTGCTCTTTTCTCAAAAGCAGAGTGATTTTCTTGTAAGGCGAGCTAGCGTTTGTTTCCCAGTCCTAAATGGAGTTGAATCACATGCAGTTTCTAGTCTTACGAGCAAGAGTTCTTTTCTGATAAGAAGAGTCACTATTGTGCTCTCATTGTCATACTCAAGGCAAATAGCCCTGGCGTCTATTCCCAGCATGTACAGTGTATTGGACTGAAGAGGATCTACTATTCTTGTCAGTTTCCTAAGCAGAATTGAACCAGATATGGCCGTGTGTGTAGGAAGCACAGTTCTTTTGTTCTGAGCAAGCTCACTGTTCTGGCCCTATAAAAAACACAGCAGATTAGAAGAGTGATCTTTTCTCAAAAGCAGAGTGTGTTTCTTTCCAGCGAGCTAGTGTTTGTTTCACAGTCCAAAAAGGAGTTGAATCAAATGCAGTTTTTGATCCTATGAGCAAGAGTTGTTTTCTGTTAAGGAAAGTCACTATTGCGCTCCGATTTCCATACACAGAGCAAACAGCACTCGCGTCTGTTCCCAGCAAGTACAGTGTATTGGACTGAAGAGGAGCTACTGTTCTTGTCAGTTTCCTAAGCAGAATGGAACTAGATATGGCCCGTGTGTGTAGGAAGCACAGTTCTTTTGTTCTGAGCAAGCTCACTATTCTGGCCCTATAGGAAACACAGTAGAGTAGAAGAGTGCTCTTTTCTCAAAAGTAAAGTGTGTTTCTTGTAAGGCAAGCTAGCGTTTGTTTCCCAGTCCTAAATGGAGTTGAATCACATGCAGTTTTTGATCCTACGAGCAAGAGTTGTTTTCTGGTAAGGAAAGTCACTATTGCGCTCCAATTGCCATACACAGAGCAAACAGCACTCGCGTCTGTTCCCAGCAAGTACAGTGTATTGGACTGAAGAGGAGCTACTGTTCTTGTCAGTTTCCTAAGCAGAATGGAACTAGATATGGCCCGTGTGTGTAGGAAGCACAGTTCTTTTGTTCTGAGCAAGCTCACTATTCTGGCCCTATAGGAAAAACAGTAGAGTAGAAGAGTGCTCTTTTCTCAAAAGCAGAGTGTGTTTCTTGTAAGGCGAGCTAGTGTTTGATTCTCAGTCCTAAATGGAGTTTAATCACATGCAGTTTCTGGTCCTATGAGCAAGAGTTGTTTCTGGTAAGAAGAGTCACTATTGCGCTCCCATTGTCATACACAGGGCAAATATCACTGGCGTGTGTTCCCAGCATGTACAGTGTATTGGACTGAGGAGGATCTACTGTTCTTGTCAGTTTCCTAAGCAGAGTTGAACTAGATATGGCCCCTGTGTATAGGAAGAACAGATCTTTTGTTCTGAGCAAGCTCACTGTTCGGACCACATAGGAAACACAGTAGAGAAGTAGAGTGCTCTTTTCTCAAAAGCAGAGTGTGTTTCTTGTAAGGTGAGCTAGTGTTTGTTTCCCAGTCTGAAATGGAGTTGAATCCCATGCAGTTTCTGGTCCTACGAGCAAGAGTTGTTTTCTGGTAAGAAGAGTCACTATTGCGCTCCCATTGTCATACACAGTGCAAATAACACTGGCGTCTGTTCCCAGCATGTACAGTGTATTGGACTGAAGAGGAGCTACTGTTCTTGTCAGTTTCCTAATCAGAGTTGAACTAGATATGGCCCGTGAGTGTAGGAAGCACAGTTCTTATGTTCTGAGCAAGATCACAGTTCTGGCACTATAGGAAACACAGTAGAGAAGAATAGTACTCTTTTCTCAAAAGCAGAGTGTGTTTCTTGTAAGGCGAGCTAGCGTTTGTTTCCTAGTGCTAAATGGAGTTGAATCACATGCAGTTTTTGGTCCTATGAACAAGAGTTGTTTTCTGGTAAGAAAAGTCACATTGCGCTCCCATTGTCATACACAGTGCAAATAACACTGGCGTCTGTTCCCAGCAAGTACAGTGTATTGGACTGAATAGGTGCTACTGTTCTTGTCAGTTTCCTAAGCAGAGTTGAACTAGATATGATCCGTGTGTAGGAAGCACAGTTTTTTTTGTTCTGAGCAAGCTCACTGTTTGGACCCCATAGGATACACAGTAGAGTAGAAGAGTGCTCTTTTCTCTAAACCAGAGTGTGTTTCTTGTAAGGTGAGCTAGCGTTTGTTTCGCAGTCCTAAATGGAGTTGAATCCCATGCAGTTTATGGTACTACGAGCAAGAGTTGTTTTCTGGTAAGAGGAGTCACTATTGTGCTGCCATTGCCATACACAGGACAAATACCACTGGCCTCTGTTCGCAGCAAATACAGTGTATTGGACTGAAGAGGATCTACTGTTCTTGTCAGGTTCCTAAGCAGAATTGAACTAGATATGGCCGTGTGTGCAGGAAGCACAGTTCTTTTATTCTGAGCAAGCTCTCTGTTCGAACCCATAGGAAACACAGTAGAGTAGAAGAGAGCCCTTTTCTCAAAAGCAGAGTGTGTTTCTTGTAAGGCGAGCTAGCATTTGTTTCCCAGTCCTAAATGGATTTGAATCACATGCAGTTTCTGGTCCTACGAGCAAGAGTTGTTTTCTGGTAAGAAGAGTCACTATTGTGCTTCCATTGCCATACACAGGGCAAATAGCACTGGCGTCTGCTCCCAGCTTGTACAGTGTATTGGACTGAAGAGGATCTACTGTTCTTGTCAGTTTCCTAAGCAGAATTGAACTAGAAATGGCCGTGTGTGTAGGAAGCACAGTGCTTTTGTACTGAGCAAGCTCACTGTTCGAACCCAAAGGAAACACAGTAGAGTAGAAGAGTGCTCTTTTCTCAAAAGCAGAGTGTGTTTCTTGTAAGGCGAGCTAGCGTTTGTTTCCCAGTCCTAAATGGAGTTGAATCACATGTAGTTTCTGGTCCTACGAGCAAGAGTTGTTTTCTGGTAAGAAGAGTCACTATTGTGCTCCCATTGTCATACACAGGGCAAATAGCACTGGCGTCTCTTCCCAGCAAGTACAGTGTATGGAACTGAAGAGGATCTACTGTTCTTGTCAGTTTCCTAAGCAGAATTGAACTAGATATGGCCGTGTGTGTAGGAAGCACAGTTCTTTTGTTCTGAGCATGCTCACTGCTCTGGCCCTATAGGAAACCCAGTAGAGTAGAAGAGTGCTCTTTTCTCAAAAACAGAGTGTGTTTCTTGTAAGGTGAGCTAGAGTTTGTTTCCCAGTCCTAAATGGAGTTGAATCACATGCAGTTTTTGGTCCTAGGAGCAAGAGTTGTTTTCTGGTAAGGAAAGTCACTATTGCCCTCCCATTGCCACACACATTGCAAATAGGACTCGCGTCTGTTCCCATCAAGTACAGTGTATTGGACTGAAGAGGAGCTACTGTTCTTGTCAGTTTCCTAAGCAGAGTTGAACTAGATATGGCCCATGTGTGTAGGAAGCACAGTTCTTTTGTTCTGTGCAAGCTCACTGTTCGGACCTCATAGGAAACACAGTAGAGTAGAAGAGTGCTCTTTTCTCAAAAGCAGAGTGTTTTTCTTGTAAGGCGAGCTAGCGTTTGTTTCCCTGTCCTAAATGGAGTTGAATCACATGCAGTTTCTGGTCCTACGAGCAAGAATTTTTTTCTGGTAAGAAGAGTCACTATTGCGCTCCCATTGTCATACACAGGGCAAATAGCACTGGCGTCTGTTCCCAGCATGTACAGTGTATTGGACTGAAGAGGAGCTACGGTTCTTGTCAGTTTTCTAAGTAGAAGTGAACAGGATATGGCCCGTGTGTGTAGGAAACACAGTTCTTTTGTTCTGAGCAAGCTCACTGTTCGAACCCATAGTAAACACAGTAGAGTAGAAGAGTGCTCTTTTCTCAAAAGCAGAGTGTGTTTCTTGTAAGGCGAGCTAGCGTTTGTTTCCCATTCATAAAAGGAGTTGAATCCCATGCAGTTTCTGGTCCTATGAGCAAGAGTTTTTTTCTGGTGAGAAGAGTCACTATTGCGCTCCCATTTTCATACACAGGGCAAATAACACTGGCGTCTGTTCCCAGCATGTACAGTGTATTGGACTGAAGAGGAGCTACTGTTCTTTTCAGTATCCTAAGCAGAATTGAACTAGATATGGCCGTGTGTGTAGGAAGCACAGTTCTTTTGTTCTGAGCAAGCTCACTGTTCAGACCCAATAGGAAACACAGTAGAGTAGAAGAGTGCTCTTTCCTCAAAAGCAGAGTGTGTTTCTTGTAAGGCGAGCTAGTGTTTGTTTCCCAGTCCTAAATATAGTAGAATCCCATGCAGTTTCTGGTCCTAAAAGCAAGAGTTGTTTTCTGGTAAGGAAAGTCACTATTGTGCTCCCTTAGCCATACACAGAGCAAATAGCACTCGCGTCTGTTCCCAGCAAGTACAATGTATTGGAAAGAAGAGGAGATACTGTTCTTGTCAGTTTCCTAAGCAGAGTTGAACTAGATATGACCCGTGTGTGTGGGAAGCACAGTTCTTTTGTTCTGAGCAAGCTCACTGTTTGGAGCCCATAGGAAACACAGTAGAGTAGAAGAGTGCTCTTTTCTCAAAAGCAGAGTGTGTTTCTTGTAAGGCAAGCTAGCGTTTGTTTACCAGTCCTAAATGGACTTGAATAGCATGCAGTTTCTGGTCCTACGAGCAAGAGTTGTTTTCTGGTAAGAAGAGTCACAACTACGCTACCATTGTCATACACATCGCAAATAGCACTGTCGTCTGTTCCCAGCATGTACAGTGTATTGGACTGAAGAGGATCTACTGTTCTTGTCAGTTTCCTAAGCAGAGTTGAACTAGATGTGGCCCGTGTGTGTAGGAAGCACAGTTCTTTTGTTCTAAGCAAGCTCACTGTTCTGGCCCTATAGGAAACACAGTAGATTAGAAGAGTGCTCTTTTCTCAAAAGAAGAGTGTGTTTCTTGTAAGATCAGCTAGCGTTTATTTCCAGTCCTAAATGGAGTTGAAGCACATGCAGTTTTTGGTCCTACGTGCAAGAGTTGTTTTCTTCTAAGGAAAGTCACTATTGTGCTCCCTTTGCCATACACAGTGCAAATAGCACTCGTGTCTATTCCCAGCAAGTACAGTGTATTGGACGGAAGAGGATCTACTGTTCTTGTCAGTTTCCTAAGCAGAGTTGAACTAGATATGGCCCGTGTGGGTAGGAAGCACAGTTTTTTTGTTCTGAGCAAGCTCACTGTTCTGGCCCTATAGGAAACACAGTAGAGTAGAAGAGTGCTCTTTTCTCAAAAGCAGAGTGTGTCTCTTGTAAGGCAAGCTATCGTTTGTTTCCCAGTCCTAAGTGGAGTTGAATCACATGCAGTTTCTGTTCCTACAAGCAAGAGTTGTTTTCTGGTAAGAAGAGTCACAATTGCGCTCCCATTGCCATACACAGTGCAAATAGCACTCGCGTCTGCTCCCAGCAAGTACAGTGTATTGGACTGAAGAGGAGCTACTGTTCTTGTCAGTTTAATAAGCACAGTTGAAGTAAATATGGCCCGTGTGTAATAAGCACAGTTCTTTTGTTCTGAGCAAGCTCACTGTTCTGGCACTTTAGGAATAACAGTAGAGTAGAAGCGTGCTCTTTTCCCAAAGCAGAGTGTGTTTCTTGTAAGGTGAGCTACCATTTGTTTCCCAGTCCTAAATGTAATTGAATCACATGTACTTTCTGGTCCTACAAGCAAGAGTTGTTTTCTGGTAAGAAGAGTCACTATTGAGCTCCCATTGTCATACACAGTGCAAATAGTACCCGCGTCTGTTCCCAGCAAGTACAATGTATTGGACAGAAGAGTAGCTACTGCTCTTGTCAGTTTCCTAAGCAGAGTTGAACTAGATATGACCCGTGCGTGTAGGAAGCACAGTTCTTTTGTTCTGAGCAAGCTCACTCTTCTGGCCCTATAGGAAACACAGTAGAGTAGAAGAGTGCTGTTTTCTCATAAGCAGAGTGTATTTCTTGTAAGGGGAGCTAGCGTTTGTTTCCCAGTCCTAAATAGAGTTGAATCACATGCAGTTTTTGGTCTTACCAGCAAGAGTTGTTTTCTGGTTAGGAAAGTCACTATTGTGCTCCCTTAGCCATACACAGTGCAAATAGCACTCGCGTCTGTTCCCAGCAAGTACAGTGTATTGGAAAAAAGAGGAGATACTGTTCTTATCAGTTTCCTAAGCATAGTTGAACTAGATATGGCCCGTGTGTGTAGGAAGCACAGTTCTTTTGTTCTGAGCAAGCTCACTGTTCTGGCCCTATAGGAAACACAGTAGAATAATAGAGTGCTCTTTTCTCAAAAGCATAGTGTGTTTCTTGTAAGGCGAGCTAGCGTTTGTTTCCCAGTCCTAAATGGAGTTGAATCACATGCAGTTTCTGGTCCTACAAGCAAGAGTTGTTTTCTGGTAAGAAGAGTCACTTTTGAGCTCCCATTTTCATACACAGTGCAAATAGCACTCGCGTTTGTTCCCAAGAAGTACTGTGTATTTGACTGAAGAGAAGCTACTGTTCTTGTCCGTTTCCTAAGCAGAGTTGAACTAGTTATGGCCCGTGTGTGTAGGAAGCACAGTTCTTTTGTTCTGAGCAAGCTCACTGTTTGGACGCCAAAGGAAAAACAGTAGAGTAGAAAAGTGCTCTTTTCTCTAAAGTAGAGTGTGTTTCTTGTAAGGCTAGCTAGTGTTTGTTTCCCAGTCAAAAACGGAGTTGAATCTCATGCAGTTTCTTGTCCTACGAGCAAGAGTTGTTTTCTTGTAAGAAGAGTCACTATTGCGCTCCCATTGCCATACACAGTGAAAATAGCACTCACCTCTGCTCCCAGCAAGTACAGTGTATTCGACTGAAGAGGAGCTACTGTTCTTGTCAGTTTCCTAAGCAGAGATGAACTAGATGTGGCCCGTGTGTAGGAAGCACAGTTCTTTATCTCTGAGCAAGCTCACTATTCTGGCCCTATAGGAAACACAGTAGAGTAGAAGAGTGCTCTTTTCTCAAAAGCAGAGTGTGTTTCTTCTAAGGCTAGCTAGCATTTGTTTCCCAGTCGTAAATGGATTTGAATCCCATGCAGTTTCTGGTCCTACGTGCAAGAGTTGTTTTCTGGTAAGAAGAGTCACTATTACGCTCCCATTGTCATACACAGGGCAAATAGCCCTGTCGTCTGTTCCCAGAATGTACAGTGTATTGGACTGAAGAGGATCTACTGTTCTTGTCAGTTTCCTAAGCAGAGTTGAACTAGATATAGCCCGTGTGTGTAGGAAGCACAGTTCTTTTATTCTGAGCAAGCTCACTGTTAGGACCCCATAGGAAACACAGTAGAGTAGAAGAGTGCTCTTTTCTCAAAAGCAGAGTATGTTTCTTGTAAGGCTAGCTAGTTTTTGTTTCCTAGTCAGAAATGGAGTTGAATCCCATGCAGTTTCTGGTCCTATGAGCAAGAGTTGTTTTCTGGTAAGAAGAGTCACTATTGTGCTCCCATTGTCATTCACAGGGCAAATAGCACTGGCGTCTGTTCTCAGCAATTACAGTGTATTAAACTGAAGAGGAGCTACTCTTCTTGTCACTTTCCTATGCAGAGTTGAACTAGATATGGCCCGTGTGTGTAGGAAGCACAGTTCTTTTGTTCTGAGCAAACTCACTGTTCTGCCCCTATAGGAAACACAGTATAGTAGAAGAGTGCTCTTTTCTCATAAGCACAGTGTGTTTCTTGTAAGGGGAGCTAGCGTTTGTTTTCCAGTCCTAAATAGAGTTGAATCACATGCACTTTTTGGTTCTACGAGCAAGAGTTGTTTTCTGGTTAGGAAAGTCACTACTGTGCTCACTTAGCCATACACAGTGCAAATAGCACTCGCGTCTGTTCCCAGCAAGTACACTGTATTGGAAAGAAGAGGAGATACTGTTCTTCTCAGTTTCCTAACCAGAGTTGAACTAGATATGGCCCGTGTGTGTAGGAAGCACAGTTCTTTTGTTTTGAGCAAGCTCACTGTTCTGGCCCTTTAGGAAACACAGTAGAGTAGTAGAGTGCTCTTTTCTCAAAAGCAGAGTGTGTTTCTTCTAAGGGGAGCTAGCGTTTGTTTCCCAGTCCTAAATGGAGTTGAATCACATGCAGTTTTTGGTCCTACGAGCAAGAGTTGTTTTCTGGTAAGGAGAGTCACTATTGCGCTCCAATTGCCATACACAGTGCAAATAGCACTCGTTTCTGTTCCCAGCACGTACAGTGTGTTGGACTGAAGAGGAGCTACTGTTCTTGTCAGTTTCCTAAGCAGAGTTGAACTAGATATGGCCCGTGCGTGTAGGAAGCACAGTTCATTTGTTCTGAGCAAGCTCACTCTTCTGGCCCTATAGGAAACACAGTAGAGTAGAAGAGTGCTCTTTTCTCAAAAGCAGAGTGTGTTTCTTGTAAGGTGAGCTAGCGTTTTTTTCCCAGTCCTAAATAGAGTTGAATCCCATGCAGTTTCTGGTCCTATGAGCAAGAGTTATTTTCTGGTAAGATGAGTCACTATTGTGCTCCCGATACCATACACAGTGCAAATAGCAATCGCGTCTGTTCCCAGCAGGTACAGTGTATTGGAGAGAAGAGGATCTACTGTTCTTGTCAGTTTCCTAAGCAGAGTTGAATGGATATGGTCCGTCTGTGTAGGAAGAACAGCTCTTTTGTTCTGAGCAATCTCACTGTTCGGTCCCAATAGGAAACACAGTAGAGTAGAAGAGTGCTCTGTTCTCAAAAGCAGAGTGTGTTTCTTGTAAGGCTAGCTAGTGTTTGTTTCCCAGTCAGAAACGGAGTTGAATCACATGCAGTTTCTGGTCCTACAAGCAAGAGTTGTTTTCTGGTAAGAAGAGTCACTATAGCGCTCCCATTGCCATACACAGTGCAAATAGCACTTGCTTCTGCTTCCAGCAATTACACTGTATTGGACTGAAGAGGATCTTCTGTTCTTTTCAGTTTCCTAAGCAGAGTTGAACTGGATGTGTCCTGTGTGTAGGAAGCACAGTTCTTTTGTTCTGAGCAAGCTCACTGTTCTGGCCCTATAAGAAACACAGTAGAGTAGAAAAGTGCTCTTTTCTCAAAAGCAGAGTGTGTTTCTTATAAGGCGAGCTAGCGTTTGTTTCCCAGTACTACATGGAGTTGAATCACATGCAGTTTCTGGTCCTACAAGCAAGATTTGGTTTCTGGTAAGAAGAGTCACTATTGTGCTCCCATTGCCATACACAGTGCAAATAGCTCTCGTGTCTGCTCCCAGCAAGTACAGTGTATTGGACTGAAGAGGAGCTACTATTCTTGTCAGTTTCCTAAGCAGAGTTGAAATAGATATGACCCGTGTGTGTAGGAAGCACAGTTCTTTTGTTCTGAGCAAGCTCACTTTTCGGACCCCATAGGAAACACAGTAGAGTAGAAGAGTGCTCTTTTCTCAAAAGCAGAGTGTGTTTCTTGTAAGGCGAGCTGGCGTTTGTTTCCCAGTCCTAAATGGAATTGAATCACATGCAGGTTCTGGTACTACGAGCAAGAGTTGCTTTCTGGTGAGGAAAGTCATTATGGTGCTCCCTTTGCCATACACAGTGCAAATAGAACTCGCCTCTGCTCCCAGCAAGTACAGTGTATTGGACTGAAGAGGAGCTACTGTTCTTGTCAGTTTCCTAAGCAGAGTTGAACTAGATATGGCCCATGTGTGTAGGAAGCCCAGTTCTTTTGTTCTGAGCAAGCTCACTGTTCTGGCCTTATTGGAAACACAGTAGAGTAGAAGAGTGCTCTTTTCTCAAAAGCAGAGAGTGTTACTTGTAAGGCTAGCTAGCGTTTGTACCCAGTCCTAAATGGAGTTGAATCCCATGCAGTTTCTGGTCCTACGAGCAAGAGTTGTTTTCTGGCAAGAAGAGTCACTATTGCCCTCCCATTGACATACATAGTGCAAATAGCACTCGTGTCTGTTGCCAGCATGTACAGTGTATTGGACAGAAGAGGAGCTACTCTTCTGGTCAGTTTACTAAGCAGAGTTGAACTAGATATGGCCCGTGTGTGTAGGAAGCACAGTTCTTTTGTTCTGAGCAAGCACACTTTTCTGGCCCTATAGGAAACACAGTAGAGTAGAAGAGTGCTCTTTTCTCTAAAGCAGAGTGTGTTTCTTGTAAGGCGAGCTAGCATTTGTTTCCCAGTCCCAAATGGTGTTAAATCACATGCAGTTTCTGGTCCTTCGAGCAAGAGTTGTTTTCTGGTAAGAACAGTCACTATTGTGCTCCCATTGTCATACACAGCGCAAATAGCACGGGCGTCTGTTCCCAGCATGTACAGTGTATTGGACTGAAGAGGATCTACTCTTCTTGTCAGTTTCCTAAGCAGAGTTGAACTAGATATGGCCCGTGTGTGTAGGAAGACCAGGTCTTTTGTTCTGAGCAAGCTCACTGTTCTGGCCCTTTAAGAAACACAGTAGAGTAGAAGAGTGCTCTTTTCTCAAAAGCAGAGTGTGTTTCTTCTAAGGCAAGCTAGCTTTTGTTTCACAGTCCTAAATGGAGTTGAATCACATGCAGTTTCTGGTCCTACAGGCAAGAGTTGTTTTCTGGTAAGAAGAGTCACTATTGAGCTCCAATTGTCATACACAGTGCAAATAGCTCTCGCCTCTGCTCCCAGCAAGAACATTGCATTGGACAGAAGAGGAGCTACTGTTTTTGTCAGTTTCCTAAGCAGAGTTGAACTACATATGGCCCGTATGTGTAGGAAGCACAGTTCTTTTGTTCTGAGCAAGCTCACTGTTCTGGTCCTATAGGAAAGACAGTAGAGTAGAAGAGTGCTTTTTTCTCAGAAGTAGAGTGTGTTTCTTGTCAGGCCAGTGAGCGTTTGTTTCCCAGTCCTAAGTGGAGTTGAATCCCATGCAGTTTCTGGTCCTACGAGCACGAGTTGTTTTCTGGTAAGAAGAGTCACTATTGTGCTCCCATTGCCTTACACAGTGCAAATAGCCCTCGTGTCTGCTCCCAGCAAGTACAGTGTATTGGACTGAAGAGGAGATACTGTTCTTTTCAGGTTCCTAAGCAGAGTTGTACTAGATATGGCCCGTGTGTGTAGGAAGTACTCTTCTTTTGTTCTGAGCAAGCTCACTGTTCGGGCCCTATAGGAAACACAGTAGAGTAGAAGAGTGCTCTTTTCCAAAAACAGAGTGTGTTTCTTGTAAGGCAAGCTAGTGTTTGTTTCCCAGTCCTAAATGGAGTAGAATCACATGCAGTTTCTGGTCCTACAAGCAGGAGTTGTTATCTAGTAAGAAGAGTCACTGTTGTGCTCCCACTGCCATGCACAGTGCAAATAGCACTCTCGTCTATTCCCACCAAGTACAGTGTATTGGACAGAAGAGGGTCTACTGTTCTTGTCAGTTTCCTAAGCAGAGTTGAACTAGATATGGCCCGTGTGTGTAGGAAACACAGTTCTTTTTTTCTGAGCAAGCTCAATGTTCTGGCCATATAGGAAACACCGTAGAGTAGAAGAGTGCTCTTTTCTCAAAAGCAGAGTGTGTTTCTTGTAAGGCTAGCTAGTGTTTGTTTCCCAATCCTCAATGGAGTTTAGTCACATGAAGTTTCTGGTCCTACAAGCAAAAGTTTTTTTCTGGTAAGAAGAGTCACTATTGCGCACCCATTGACATACACAGTGCAAATAGCACTCGCGTCTGCTCCCAGCAAGTACAGAGTATTGGACTGAAGAGGAGCTACTGTTCTTGTCAGTTTCCTAAGCAGAGTTGAACTAGACGTGGCCCGTGTGTGTAGGAAGCACAGTTCTTTAGTTCTGAGCAAGCTCACTATTCTGGCCCTATAGGAAACACAGTAGAGAAGAAGGGTTCTCTTTTCTCATAAGCAGAGTGTGTTTCTTGTAAGGGGAGCTAGCGTTTGTTTCCCAGTCGTAAATAGAGTTGAATCACATGCAGTTTTTGGTCCTACGAGCAAGAGTTGTTTTCTGGTTAGGAAAGTCACTATTGTGCTCCCTTAGCCATACACAGTGCAAATAGCCCTCGTGTCTGCTCCCAGCAAGTACAGTGTATTGGAAAGAAGAGGAGATACTGTTCTTGTCAGTTTCCTAAGCAGAGTTGAACTAGATATGGCCCGTGTGTGTAGGAAGCACAGTTCTTTTGTTCTGAGCAAGCTCACTGTTCTGGCCCCATAGCAAACACAGTAGAATAGTAGAGTGCTCTTTTCTCAAAAGCATAATGTGTTTCTTGTAAGGCAAGCTAGCGTTTGTTTCCCAGTCCTAAATGGAGTTGAATCACATGCAGTTTCTGGTCCTACAAGCAAGTGTTGTTTTCTGGTAAGAAGAGTCACTATTGAGCTCCCATTTTCATACACAGTGCAAATAGCACTCGCGTTTGTTCCCAAGAAGTACAGTGTATTTGACTGAAGAGAAGCTACTGTTCTTGTCAGTTTGCTAAGCAGAGTTGAACTAGATATGGCCCGTGTGTGTAGGAAGCACAGTTCTTTTGTTCTGAGCAAGCTCACTGTTTGGACGCCAAAGGAAACACAGTAGAGAAGAACAGTGCTCTTTTCTCAAAAGTAGAGTGTGTTTCTTGTAAGGCTAGCTAGTGTTTGTTTCACAGTCAGAAACGGAGTTGAATCCCATGCAGTTTCTTGTCCTACGAGCAAGAGTTGTTTTCTTGTAAGAAGAGTCACTATTGCGCTCCCATTGCCATACACAGTGAAAATAGCACTCGCGTCTGCTCCCAGCAAGTACTGTGTATTCGACTGAAGAGGAGCTACTGTTCTTGTCAGTTTCCTAAGCAGAGTTGAACTAGATGTGGCCCGTGTGTGTAGGAAGCACAGTTCTTTAGTTCTGAGCAAGCTCACTATTCTGGCACTATAGGAAACACAGTAGAGTAGAAGAGTGCTCTTTTCTCAAAAGCAGAGTGTGTTTCTTGTAAGGCAAGCTAGCGTTTGTTTCCCAGTCCTAAATGGATTTGAATCCCATGCAGTTTCTGGTACTATGAGGAAGAGTTGTTTTCTGGTAAGAAGAGTCACTGTTGTGCTCCCACTGCCATACACAGTGCAAATAGCACTCTCGTCTGTTCCCACCAAGTACAGTGTATTGGACAGAAGAGGATCTACTGTTCTTGTCAGTTTCCTAAGCAGAGTTGAACTAGATATGGCCCGTGTGTGTAGGAAACACAGTTATTTTTTTCTGAGCAAGCTCAATGTTCTGGCCATATAGGAAACACAGTAGAGTAGAAGAGTGCTCTTTTCTCAAAAGCAGAGTGTGTTTCTTGTAAGGCTAGCTAGTGTTTGTTTCCCAATCCTAAATGGAGTTTAGTCACATGAAGTTTCTGGTCCTACAAGCAAGAGTTTTTTTCTGGTAAGAAGAGTCACTATTGCGCTCCCATTGCCATACACAGTGCAAATAGCACTCGCGTCTGCTCCCAGCAAGTACAGTGTATTGGACTGAAGAGGAGCTACTGTTATTGTCAGTTTCCTAAGCAGAGTTGAACAAGATTGGCCCGTGTTTGTAGGAAGCACAGTTCTTTAGTTCTGAGCAAGCTCACTATTCTGGCCCTATAGGAAACACAGTAGAGAAGAAGGGTTCTCTTTTCTCATAAGCAGAGTGTGTTTCTTGTAAGGGGAGCTAGCGTTTGTTTCCCAGTCGTAAATAGAGTTGAATCACATGCAGTTTTTGGTCCTACGAGCAAGAGTTGTTTTCTGGTTAGGAAAGTCACTATTGTGCTCCCTTAGCCATACACAGTGAAAATAGCACTCGCCTCTGCTCCCAGCAAGTACAGTGTATTGGACTGAAGAGGAGATACTGTTCTTGTCAGTTTCCTAAGCAGAGTTGAACTAGATGTGGCCCGTGTGTGTAGGAAGCACAGTTCTTTATTTCTGAGCAAGCTCACTATTCTGGCCCTATAGGAAACATAGTAGAGTAGAAGAGTGCTCTTTTCTCAAAAACAGAGTGTATTTCTTGTAAGGCGAGCTAGCGTTTGTTTCCCAGTCCTAAATGGTGTTGAATCCCATGCAGTTTCTGGTCCTACGTGCAAGAGTTGTTTCTGGTAAGAAGAGTCACTATTATGCTCCCATTGTCATACACAGGGCAAATAGCCCTGTCGTCTGTTCCCAGCATGTACAGTGTATTGGACTGAAGAGGATCTACTGTTCTTGTCAGTTTCCTAAGCAGAGTTGAACTAGATATAGCCCGTGTGTGTAGGAAGCACAGTTCTTTTATTCTGAGCAAGCTCACTGTTAGGACCCCATAGGAAACACAGTAGAGTAGAAGAGTGCTGTTTTCTCAAAAGCAGAGTATGTTTCTTGTAAGGCTAGCTAGTTTTTGTTTCCTAGTCAGAAAAGGAGTTGAATCCAATGCAGTTTCTGGTCCTATGAGCAAGAGTTGTTTTCTGGTAAGAAGAGTCACTATTGTGCTCCCATTGTCATTCACAGGGCAAATAGCACTGGCGTCTGTTCTCAGCAATTACAGTGTATTAAACTGAAGAGGAGCTACTGTTCTTGTCACTTTCCTATGCAGAGTTGAACTAGATATGTCCCGTGTGTGTAGGAAGCACAGTTCTTTTGTTCTGAGCAAACTCACTGCTCTGGCCCTATAGGAAACACAGTATAGTAGAAGAGTGCTCTTTTCTCAAAAGCAAAGTGTGTTTTTTGTAAGGCGAGCTAGCGTTTGTTTGCCAGTCCTAAGTGGAGTTGAATAACATGCAGTTTCTGGTCCTACAAGCAAGAGTTGTTTTCTGGTAAGAAGAGTCACTATTGCGCTCCCATTGCCATACACAGTGCAAATAGCACTCGCGTCTGCTCCCTGCAAGTACAGTGTATTGGACTGAAGAGCATCTACTGTTCTTGTCAGTTTCCTAAGCAGAGTTGAACTAGATATGGCCCGTGTGTAATAAGCACAGTTCTTTTGTTCTGAGCAAGCTCACTATTCTGGCCCTATAGGAATCACAGCAGAGTAGAAGCATGCTCTTTTCTCAAAAGCAGAGTGTGTTTCTTGTAAGGCGAGCTAGCATTTCTTTCCCAGTCCTAAATGGAGTTGAATCACATGCACTTTCTGGTCCTACAAGGAAGAGTTGTTTTCTGGTAAGAAGAGTCACTATTATGCTCCCATTGCCATACACAGTGCATATAGCACTTGAGTCTGTTCCCAGCAAGTACAGTGTATTGGACTGAAGAGGAGCTACTGTTCTTGTTAGTTTCCTAAGCAGAGTTGAACTAGATATGGCCCCTGTGCAGGAAGCACAGTTCTTTTGATCTCAGCAAGCTCACTGTTTGGACCCCATAGGAAACACAGTAGAGTAGAAGAGTGCTCTTTTCTCAAAAGCAGAGTGTGTTTCTTGTAAGGCGAGCTAGTGTTTGTTTCCCAGTCCTAAATGGAGTTGAATCCCATGCAGTTTCTGGTCCTACAAGCAAGAGTTGTTTTCTGGTAAGAAGAGTCACTATTGCACTCCCATTGCCATACACAGTGCAAATAGCACTCGCGTATGTTCCCAGCAATTACAGTTTATTAGAATGAAGAGGAGCTACTGTTCTTGTCAGTTTCCTAAGTAGAGTTAAACTAGATGTGGCCCGTGTGTGTAGGAAGCACAGTTTTTTTGTTCTGAGCAAGCTCACTGTTCGGTCCCAATAGGAAACACAGTAGAGTAGAAGAGTGCTCTTTTCTCAAAAGCAGAGTATTTTTCTTGTAAGGCGAGCTAGTGTTTGTTTCCCAGTCAGACACAGAGTTGAATCCCATGCAGTTTCTGGTCCTAAGAGCAAGAGTTGTTTTCTGGTAAGAATAGTCACTATAGCGCTCCCATTGCCATACACAGTGTAAAGAGCACTCGCGTCTGCTCCCAGCAAGTACAGTGTATTGGACTGAAGAGGAGCTACTGTTCTTGTCAGTTTCCTAAGCAGAGTTGAACTAGATGTGGCCCGTGTGTGTAGGAAGCACAGTTCTTTAGTTCTGAGCAAGCTCACTATTCTGGCCCTATAGGAAACACAGTAGAGTAGAAGAGTGCTCTTTTCTCATAAGCAGAGTGTGTTTCTTGTAAGGGGAGCTAGCGTTTGTTTCCCAGTCCTAAATAAAGTTGAATCACATGCACTTTTTGGTCCTACGAGCAAGAGTTGTTCTCTGGTTAGGAAAGTCACTACTGTGCTCCCTTAGCCATACACAGTGCAAATAGCACTCGCGTCTGTTCCCAGCAAGTACACTGTATTGGAAAGAAGAGGAGATACTGTTCTTCTCAGTTTCCTAACCAGAGTTGAACTAGATGTGGCCCGTGTGTGTAGGAAG